>NC_063004.1:257431-857431 GCF_017499595.1 Psilocybe cubensis
AACTGATGGCGAAAGTGATGTGCCATCAGCACAAATGGTTTCAATAATAGTCACCATTTCACGGTTCCCATTTTCAACTTGTTGTACATTTTTCTGTGTTTTGTCAACAATTGCAGAAACAGCTTTTCCAACGCCAAGTTGTATTCCTTTTTCATCTGAGTTATAGATGTTGCTTGGTATGATATCATATTCCTAAATCAAGGAGATCTTTGAATTATGTCATATCTAGGGATGATATTTTTACATGCCTCGATTAGATCTTTGATCATCACAAAAAACTCTCCAACAACTGTCGGATTCAAAGAGCGGGCCCGACATTCCTCAAGTGCAGAGGTTTTTTTGATTTTAAGATCAGTATGTCGTTCCAAAAACTTCCGGGGCCAGTTGATACCAATTTTCTGTTGTGATATTTCCTAAAAAATAGTACAGTATAAGTAACAGATTACCAATCACAGCACATACAATATAACAAAATAGCACTTACTGAAGCATATTCCCGAAGCATGTCCTGAGTTACAGGAAACCCCCGTCGTCCTAATGTCTTTGCCCAATCAACTAGAATACTTTCTTCGGCATCTGAAAGTGCACGTTCGCCTGCATGTGCATCACGTTTGGTTTTGACTCCATTTAGCCGATTAGTCAACATTCCACGCTTGACACTGTAAATGCGACAGGCCTCCCGGATTGACAGTGTGTGCTGACCATTAGACTTTAAAGGTGAGGACATAATGGCCTGAATAGCTTCTTGAATCCGATTTTCTACAGTATTATTGATAAGATCTGGGATGTCATCATTGGTAGAATCATGTGGAGAAACAGGAGAGGTTGTAGACATTCTGTGAGTAGTTGAGGAAGAAAAGCGAGTACAGCTGATTTCTAGTAGCTACTGACAGTGTATCCTACTTAGTTATTATATACTAGGGGTGGAATTAAAGGAGGACATACTTCGGACTTTTTATGGCATTTTGTATGATTCTTCCACTTTTCCGAGTGCTATAACTTGGTGAGATGGTGGTTCTATCATTCAAAAATTGGTATTCAATGTCATAGGACATTGCAAAACACAAACGCGCCTTCAATTTCTGCCGATCTTTAGCCGTTCTGAAGAACTTCTTTCAATGTTGAAGGTGTTCAAAATTAGCTACTTTTTACTGATTGTCATATTTCAAGCCTAAAAAAATCGCAAAAAATAAGAGAAGCGAGATTGTGGTACCTTGAAGTGTTATCACTGTAGATCAAGTCATTGTTTGCCGCAATTTTTCCTCATCTTCTCCGAATACTGCATACAATATGCATATGTTTAAATAGGCAAATCAGTCAAGTCATGCACTTAATTTCCAATTCTCGGAATATTCTCTGGAGATATCTACTTGGAATCGAATGTATATTGTAGCCAGGGCTATATATGACCGACGTATACTGTTTTTGTGTCTGCTCAGCGCAGTTGTTGTGTTTGACCAAGTCGATAATTATGGATTAGACGTGAGAATGATTAGCAAATCAATGGTGATGGTGAAATCTCACGGTGTATTGGCAAGATTGTGGCAGCAATACTTACTGCCTTGCTCTAAAAGTTTCTGATGTGGTGTAGAAGTACCACAAGAGCAGTAATACACAAAAAGATTGAAAGAAATTGCTATACAACTCGTCAAAATTGCTCAGTGGCCATTTTCCGGGGTTGGCCGGTTTCAGGGTCGGGTACAGTAGCACTGATGGCACTGAGTCAGCATTGACAGCCGAATGGGTAACGTCATGACCGCTATGAACAGTCACTAACCGTCTCTGACTTTGATGCTAACCGTAACTTTTATGACCGTCATCCATGGGCTGACCGCCCACCACTGGGGTAGAGACGGTGCATCTGCTTGGATTAAGCTAGAAAAGCGATGCTGGCTAAATATAACGCACTCCCCGTTCCCACATCTTCGCGGAGGGTAACGCAGACCGCGAATATAATAAATTAGAGTAGGTGCTGAGAGAGCAACGGGGTTATTTTTAAAAACGTCACCAGATAGGGTGCGTCATTATATTCTTTCGACGGTCTATCCGGGGTGGAAGCGCGCACATAGATACCGAGGATGAGAAGCGCGCCTCACTGCCATGAAATTAGGAGAATACAGCCTCTACACTTGTAGCTGTTGTACAGCATGGCCATGGTAATAATTTTCGACCACGTTCGTTCAACCTAGCAGTAAGATAATTGAAACTGTATAACAAACAACATTGTAAGATAAGGTGAGTAAAATCATGTCCAACGATGACTCGCATCTCTCTCCAATCGAGGTATTTATTACGACAGCGGCAAGGCACCGGAGAGGCGGTGTGATGCGCCAAGGCGGTGCGCCTGTTCACACGCACAGGGCAGGGGGCAGGGGAGTTACGTAATCCTGGCCCTCTTGTACGAATTCAAGTTCCGCTTAAAAACGTGGTACCATACGTTCGTCGACGCTTTGCTCACAACCATCCCCCGCTGCTCGTCGCCAGCCCCGCTTCCAGCACAACTACAAACCCACAAGTCGCCGCTGCCACCGCACAACCTCCCCGAGAACCATGTCAGAAATCAGAAGGAAGCTTGTCATCGTTGGTGATGGTGCTTGCGGAAAGGTATGGTTGGCTTTTGACCAGCTTAGAGAACGTCAGCTTGCATGCTGATCATCGTCGCCCGTCTAGACTTGTCTGTTGATCGTGTTTTCCAAAGGCACATTCCCAGAGGTACGTACATTGTCAGCCGCCGGTCAGCCAGCCGAGGTGTGGGGCTTGCTGCTCCTTATTGCACCGTCTTGGGGGGTGTTTAGACAGCTCCAGCGAATCCCTGGCGGCTTCGTCCGAGGTGTGGAAGGCTGATATTACTGGCGTTTAACTCTAGGTCTATGTGCCCACCGTGTTCGAGAACTACGTTGCCGATGTCGAGGTCGATGGCAAGCACGTGGAGCTTGCTCTATGGGATACGGCCGGCCAGGAAGACTACGATCGTCTCCGCCCTCTCAGTTATCCTGATTCGCATGTCATCCTCATCTGCTTCGCCGTCGACTCCCCCGATTCGCTTGATAACGTCCAGGAGAAGGTGTGTCTTGCCTTTCTGTCATTCCCCCTGCCTACATTTTTTTGGGGATAACATCGGATACGGCAATTTGCTAATGTCGTTGTTTTGTGGTTCCCTGCTTTTTAGTGGATTTCCGAAGTTATGCATTTCTGTGCCGGCCTGCCTATCATTCTTGTCGGCTGCAAAAAGGATCTCAGACGTGACCCCCGTGTGATTGAGGAGCTTAGGAAGACGAGCCAGCGACCCGTAACCCCCGAAGAGGTGCGTTTTTCTTGTTTTTTCTTTTTCCTACATCACATTTCTTGTTTTCGTACGACTTGGTGTGATGAGGGGCGAGATGTGTACACGCCCCGACCCCTTATCTGAGCGCCATTTTTTGTGACATTTTTGCGCTTCGTTCGAATCTGAATAACGGCATTCTTTTTTTGATGTCCTGTTTATCACCCTTGCCTCGTTCCCGCTTCTCTTATCCACATTGTGATCCCCGTCGCCACCGACATTGACGCCGTTTTTCAATCCAAATTTTATTATTTTTCCATGCATCATGTTTTATTTATTCCAACTTGGTACTAACCATCGTCATCTTGTCATGCTTCTCTTATCCACATTGTGATCCCCCTTGCCACCGACATTGACGCCGTTTTTCAATATAAATCTCATTATTTTTTTTATGCATCATTCTTTTATACTCCTTTTTTATTTATTCGAACTTGGTACTAACCCATCGTTATCTTGTAATGTTTCTAGGGTATGGCAGTCGCCCAGAAGATCGGGGCAAAGCACTACCTCGAGTGCTCCGCCAAGTCGGGTGAAGGCGTCCGCGAAGTCTTCCAGTACGCCACCCGCGCCGCACTGCTCAGCAGAGGAAAGGGCAAGAAGAGCCACCATTGCATCGTGTTGTAGATGGCCTAGCTTTTGTTTTATCCCTTATCCCTCTACCATTTTCTTTCTATTTTCTTTCTTCTTTCTTCCTTTTTTGCTTTTTTCTTCCTTGACGACTCTCTTTCACTCTTCTTTCCGAGATCCTTGGATGCTTGAATTGGGGTGGGTGAATGTGCAGGGAGGAAAATGGGAGGTGGAGCGAGGGAGGGGTGGGGTGAGGTCAGGTAGGGAGGAACTTCAACAAGGATAGGGAGGGTCTTGAATATCATTTATACTCGCACCTCGCACCTTCTCTTTCACCTTGTTCCGGTTGGTTGTGGATAATGAACATGTGTTAATGCCGGTGGAATGCTCTTCGGTTTCTTTTTTTTTTTTTTCTTACCTAGTCTTTTTCACTTGATACCGCTTCTTTCTTGATTTTGATTGATGATCCACTTTTGACTCTTCTTCTCAAATATACTGCTGCTGCTGCACCTCCTGACTGCGACGAGTTGGCTATCTGTTTGTCTCTCCTTGAGCTTCTGTTGCTTTGGCTAAGCCCCTATGGATTCCGAGCGTGTATTGCAATTTGAACAATGTTTCTTTGGTTTATATACGTTGTGCTGCCAGATATACATGGCTCGCTGTTGTGATGTATTTTACGAGAAGATACTAGCTTTATATGGCATTAGATACCTTATTGAGACAACCCTGAGCAAATGAGATAGAAGTTTTTTGAATTTTCGAGTCGTGTTCTGGTATCGTACAAGCAGAGGTTAGCCCCGCCCGAAGGCCAGCAGGGTCCGCCTCTGCTCTATCTACCTATCTAGTACGTACCTGTTTGAGTTTTCCACAAGTCCGAAAATTGAACAGTCGGTTGTGGGAAGTCTACCGAGGTCTGTCGAAGAAATCTCAGCACTCGTTCGGCGTTGTCTACAACCTTGTTCTCCAAACTCATCCACTGGCTCGCCGGAATCGAATAAAAAGTGCGCGAAAGTTGAAATACATGCCGGCAGGTGAGTACTGTAATGGTTGTAAGTGCCGGTTCATCAAGTCCATGAATCAAAGTACATACCTTGTTTGCCGGACGTCCAGAAATCAAAAAAACCGCGTGAAAGTCGAAATACATGCCCGACAGTAACCACTCTCGACACCGCTCGCCGGATGCAATAACAACTGCAAGAGGGTTAATGTGAACTTCAACAATCAACACACCTACCCATCACCAGGCAGCCAACCCTCGCTCGCCGGAACTCCAAAAATCGAAAAAAATGTGCAACGACATTCCACGGCACTGGTAAGCTGTTGTTCATTAATTTGACGCCGCTCGCCGGATGTCCAAAAATCGAAAATAGTGCGAGGCGTTAACGGGACTTCAAACGTCTGTTGAGAAAAGCTCAGTCAGTACTCGGGTCTGCAAACTATGTAACACACCTTGTTGTGCAACAACCCTCGCTCGCCGGAACTCCAAAAATCGAATAAAAAGTGCAAAGGCGGGTACTGTGTAGATGGTAAGCTGTGGCTCAACAAACTCTAGCAAATAAAGCACAAACCTTGCTCGCCGGACATCCAAAAATCAAAAAATAACTGCGCGGCATGTCCAAACATCGACTCCGTCTATGGAAGACAACTCAAGCCAACGACTAGATGTGACACGTACGTTGGTTTCATGGCACGGCGGCAGATGAGAGCTGTGTAAAGAGATAAGTGGTGGCCCATTAAGTGTACTAGGTAACACACCTTGCTCGCCGGACGTCGAAAAATCGAATAAAACTTGCGGCTCCATAGGTAGACACTGTCGATAGAATACAGGTTCGCGGGAACTCCAAAAATCGAATAAAAAATGCAGGAGCATAAGGACGGGATACACGTTGGGGGTTCCCCAAAACCCACTTCACTTTATATCCTTTTCCCTAATGCTTCTAGTTTATTCAACGTCACGCAATATTTGCCCGTTGCCCCCGTTTCCAAACTAGAATGTGATGTCCAATATACCTGCAAGCTAAAATTGGCTCATGTAAATTTTCAGTTGCGGTCTCCTATCCCGGTCTTTTGATTCAACTCCGCTGCTTGTTTTCCCCAATCGCCTGTTCTTTCTCATTATCATAAATCATGCTCTCCCCGTCCTTTGTACATCAAATGCGAAATTTCAGTCTCGGTCTCCTGTTCCGGCCTTTTCAATCAAGTCCACTGCGTTCTTATTGTCATGAAGCTATGCTTCCCGTCCTTGGTGCATCAAACTCAGGTATGTATCATTTCCTATGCTTTACAATTCTTGTACCCACCACAATCCAAAAATTTTGACCCCTAGACTCAGTAGCTCGTCACTGCGCAGACTCGCGCATCGCGACCCAAGCAGCTAGTGCAAGGCAATCACCATTTAGCTGACGCGATGACCTCATGTCGTTCCAAACTACTGGACCTCAGTCAGATCGGGTATCCGACTCGCAAAATCTCTCCAGATCGTTGGTTTTCGAAGCTCAAATATTCGATTTTTAGGCTGCATTAACGTATTCAGGGTCGCATTCAGGAACACCTGAGCTGAGTAATGAGATTTCAGTAACCGACGACTCACTCAACGCCCACGAAATCCCAAGACAGCAATACGCTTCACATTCGCTTCCACGGGGTAGATTTTGTCACAGTCCCCTATTTTCTTTGACGACCTATTAATTAATACATTAAATATGTTCACAAAACGCAGACAAGGTTCACACGTAGAGTCAAAGGGTGACAGAACCAACAGGCGGAGCTCAAATTAGGCGCCCGTGAGTCCGCACTTGCTTCTACCACGACGTCACCTATCCATATCACTCCCACATCCAGTCTGACGTACCGATAACCCCACACAATACCCCCAAAAACGTCGTTCTCGCCCTCTGACTCTCAGGACAACGTTGCCACGTGGCGACTTGAACCAACATTCCCGTCTTCCGATTCATCGACGCAGGCCAGATTCGCGTACAAGGCACTCGGAAATATCATTCGAATAGGCTGTAAGCTCGAGTTAGGCATGTTTGAAATGAGGTAATGAGAAATTCGACTCACCCCTCGAGCTAAAAATCGAGATTTACTCGCACCGATCTCTAGATACTTCTACGCAATGTAATTACTCCAACACAGTACAACACCCCAAAACAAACTAGCATATCTTTCCAACGTACGCGCAAGAGATAGGTGTGACGAGTCTGCGATTGAATTTTTGTATCTGCGCTGTGTCGGTGAGTTCTCCACAAAGAGCTGTTTTGTACACCCAAATGCGCCGCTGAATGAGGTCAAGATGTCAATCCTAGACCTCTGAATCATCCTCAGTCGACTATTAGAAGCTCCCGAAACATGGCTATGAGCGACATTGAAATCATTCGGGCACATACGGCACCTCCTTCTCCTCGCACCCCGATACGCCATCCACCTTCCACAATAACGCTGTTTCCAGCCCAACCTTGTTAATTAACCGTTCACGTAAGCTTCTAGTACCTTTCGTAACGATATTCAGCGGCGAACTGACCTTTGAATTGCGTTTGCAGCGGCCACGTAGACGTTGTCCCCGGGAAGCGCCTGGTAAGATCTTGCAATTCTACGCGTTTTCGAGAGGTTTTTGAGGCTAATACTGACTGGAACTGTGTTCTGAATAGGGGTTGGACGGTTTGCGATGCGAAGAGCAACACAAAACGTTGGGAATGAACAAATACATCACGTTTGGTTCAATGTACACCAAACAGCGAATTTCGTTGTTTTCTTTGAACTACACATTTCAAACTGCTCACAGATAGACATCCCAGCACTGCATAGCATCTCTCAATGTCCCTGCAAGCTCCCGCGATCACAGGGTAAGCAATCCAATTCAACGGAGATTGTTCTCCTCGCACCTTCCCTCGACGCGAAATTGCATGTACGTCGTTTTTCCGGCTTCCATTGGCCCCCTGTGAGTCATCTCGTAACGGTTATGTACGTGAATAATAGGCTGAAACGGTTGGAATTTTTGTGGAAGACGGAAATGCGGAGTGAATGAAAATATTGCGAATACGAGTGTTGGCGCATCCGGACCATGTCTGCGATGCGCGGTAGTTGTATAGCTACCTAGAGTGATATATCTATCTTATCTATCGTGTCTTATTCTGTTTTCATAATGTCTGGCTCGTCGAGTGCAATAAAATGAATACCTACAAACACATCACGCCAAATCTAACAAACACAGCGATTCGCAACTCTCTCCAAATTCCCGTCGATTTAAAGTAATATACACACCTGGATATATTGTATACTCTAACCCTGCACTACAGAAATCAATCAGCAAAAGTACAAACCATTGAATACCAATCGAACAACCAAATCCACAACATGACATGACACACCCTCGCCTCCCGCCCAAATTCACAATTACACACCCGTTCAAAACGCTAGAAACACCTGGCTAGTCTATTCGGCTCTCGGCTCGGGTCTGGTCCGATCAAGGGTCCTGTCAGGTATATTGAGAAGGCCTTCGTAGTTTACTGTACGTTGGTATGTGTGCTCCTTCAGTAGATATTGCGAATGGCGTTGTAATTGATGTACGTACGTTTAATTGAGAGTAGGTGGAGATATTGGTATACCATTACATGCCTGCTTGACTTTGGAAAAGTGTGAGTTGAGACGGGGATGGTTGAAAAAGAAAATGTGAACACTCGAGGACTCCTGCAGAACGCGAATGCGTGAAAACAAGCAAAAAACACATTTCATTCACCATAACCATGTTACTACAAACATTAGAATAGTAAGTACCCCTAAGAATACACTACACCCAACTGTCCAAAGACCCTCGAACTCGATTTTCAAAAATGTATCACTCACCTCACCCGACCTTCCTCTCCTCCCGATCTTCCGCACTAACGGGCTGAAAAACACCTCTGGATTGTTACCACTCGCCCCTGAAGCATCCGAAGTCGCCGAAGCCGTAATAATAATACCAAATTTCACAGAAAAAATTGGCAACTTACGTTTTGTAATTTTGTTGAACGTTGCATGTGGACGTAGTTCTCCTTCAGTAGATATTGCGAATGCCGTTGTAGTTGTTGTACGTACGTTGAAATGAGAGAGAGTGGAGATATTGGCATACTGGTACATCCAGTGGTTGACTTTTGAGAGATGTGAGTTGAGATGATGGGTATTTGGAAATGTTACAGAGAGATATCTTCACCCGAACGTGAATGCTTGAAAAACACATAAAACACATTTCATTGGCAATCCTACTACTCACATTGTGCAGATGGTACATCTATAGGTATCCTACGACCCACCCAGCAATACTCGAACTCGATTTTCGAAATGTATGGCTCACCTCACATCACCCTCTCCCAACCTCCTTCTCCTCCCGATCTTCCGCACTAACGGGCTGAAAAAAACGTCTGGATTCCTACCACTCGTCCCTGAAGCTCCGAGGTCACCGCAGCCGTAATCCCAATACCAAAATATATCGCCAACTTACGTTCATTCCTTTCGTTTTGCTCGTTCGCCGGGCTTGATCCTCGTCGATTCACGCACAATTGTGCAATTGTACAACCCTAGAAGGATTGCGTGCGTTATCTGCTATGCATATGGAGCGACTCCTGAGCTTACCTGGCTGGTTACAGACTTTCAGACACCCAGACAACTCGTCGAAGACCCAATGATCCTCTTGACCCCGATACGACCCTCCGCTTCCATTTCAAAAACAACGCAATTTCCGCTGCATTCGACGTATCCAGGGTGTTGTAAGCTAGTGTATATTGCCAACGTAATGCACTAGAGAGGTTCCGAAATTTTGTTTTCGAGGTTAGTTGCATTCGGAATTGAGAGATTGGAGATGGGTACGTACGCATTGTGCAGCAAAGAATGCAATCCGGAGCTTTCTACGTGTGTTCCAGTGTTGTTTTGGGAGACTCCTATTCACATTGAGGTGTGCTTCGATCGAAGGTCGAATGCTCGATAACTGAAAACACGATGAAAAGAGAGGGCGAATGCAAACATCTTGTGCACATTCAAGCCCGATTCGTGTCTCGCCGATTAGACCCAATAGCGGAGATCCCGACGCCTAGAACAAACGACAGCCTCGAAAGAATATATTGAACGAATCACGTACCCAGATTCAAAAGTAAAAAGCGAGATTTGAAGGGAATCGCAACCTATTCCGGATGTCGTCACAGGGAGGAAAACACGAAAATAACACACCCGGGCTAGCGCGACGGGTTCCGTGTGGATGTACGTACACGGGCGTGTCGCGCTAGTATAAAGGCAGGCGTGTGGTGGTGTGTTTTTCCTCATCCCCTCTTGGGGTTCTCGGCCTCGTCTCCTCCTCCTCTCCTCAAGGTAAGCGCGATTCTCCTTGAGCGCGTCGGTTGACTGTTGAACATTGAACTCGCAGGTTTTGGTGCTGGGCCGCGTCGGGACGAATCCTGCTTGCTGGTGAGTGTTGCCACTGGCTTGTGTGCACTGCTGATGCTCTTGTTGCAGATAGTGTGCTCGTTGTGGCGGGTGTTGGTGTCTCCGTAAGTCGGGTTTTCTTTACCTCGACGCGTCGTAGAGTCTCTGTTGATGTATAATGACACAGCGGACAACACGTCATGCGGCGGAGGTGCTGGACTGTGGGGGTCGCATTGGGGTGTGCTGTAGGCAGGTAAGTCACTGTTGGTCACTGTGGGGAATGTGCTGACCGTGTCTTTTAGCAGCTCACCATTATTGCGGCCGTTGTAAGTGGTAAGTATATCCTCCTATCTCTTGGATGGCGCGGCTGATGTTGTGTTGTTGCAGACTGGTAGGTGTTTTCACCCACTTGAAGACAGTGTTGATGGACGTGGCAGGTGGCGTGGACGCGAGTCGGGGAGGGCTTTCAGGTGAGTGTTCCCACAGACTTGTGGTCATTCCTAATGCTTTGACAGCGTGCTCGTTGTTGCGGGTGCTGCCGTCTAGGTCAGTCGGCTTTCCTTTACCTCGTCGCGTCTGTTGACGTGGGATGAGACAGCGGACCTTGGAGATGCTGAACGCGTCATTCGGCGGAGGGGGACTGTCAGGGTCGCATCGGGATGTGCTGCAGGCAGGCAAGCAAGTCAATGTTGGTGAGTGTGGGGAATGTGCTGACCGTGTATTTGAGCAGCTCACTGTTGCCGCCTTGTAGACTTGTCGGACGAGCTAGATGGCGGGGAGCGAGGTAGGTGTCTCCACCTTTTTGAAGGACAATGCTGATATTCGACGTGTCTAGTGGTGTAGACGCGAGTCGGGGCCTGCTCGAGGGTGAGTGTTTCCCCTGGCTTGTGTGCATTGCTAATGCTTTGACAGTTTTCTCGTCGTTGCGGGTGCTGGTGTCTAGGTGAGTCGGCTTTAATTTACACCGTCGCGTCGTAGAGCCTGTTGACGTAGGATGAGACAGTGATAGTCGACGCGTCATTTGGCGGAGGTGCTGGACTGTGGGGTCGCATCGGGATGTTCTCCAGGCAGGCAAGTCAGTGTTGGTGACTGTGAGGAACATGCTGACCGTGTATTTGAGCAGCTCCGTGAACTTGGCATTGGGAACTTTTAACTGGTAAGCGTGCGCTTGATATTGAAGGTCAATGCTGATGTCGTGTTTTCTCTGATATTGTAGGGGTAAGCTGGCCGACGAGGAGTCCCCGGTGACCTGCTGTCGCTGTTATCGCAGCTAGCGACCTCGTTGCTATACAGGTGAGTCGGGATTTCTTTGTGTAACAATGTACTCACCTTGACGCGTTGTAGATGAGAAAGCGGAACACGACAGTCGACAATATCAGGCAAGTCGGCCTTTTCTCTCCACGGGAGTCTGCTCACTGTACTTCCCAGGACACCTGTCCGTCATTTTTGGCGTGTGCTGGACGCGTATTTGGCCTGCCGAAGGAGCTCCCGATTGACGAGCTTGTTGGAGTGTGACCTGGTAAGTGACGGACATGTCTGCTGGCAAGAAAGAGACACAGACTCACCAAGGTGTCGGTGGCGCGGCGGCGGCGGTATGGATCAGGGAGGGACGTGTGGAATGAGGTGAAGAACGCGGCTCCAAACTGTCGACGGCGAGGATGCGTCCCGCTGGCGGTGGTGATGGATGTTGGAGGGACGCGTCAGGCCAACTGCTTGCTGTCGCGGAAAGGCATGGCTGGCGTGATGGACATTGCTGCACCAGTCGGGATGGTTGTAAAAGTCGGGCATGATTGTGGAGCAGACCGGCGCGGGCAGCCGCGCTGGGGTTCATCTCTCTTTACGCGACAGCGGCAAGGCAGCGGAGAGGCGGTGTGATGCGCCAAGGCGGTGCGCCTGTTTACACGCACAGGGCAGAGGCCGTTCGTAATCCTGGCATTCAAGTTCCGCTTTAAAACGGTGGTATCATACATTCGTTGACGGGGCCGCTTTGCTCACAACCATCCCCCCTGCTCGTCGCCAGCCCCGCTCCCCAGCATCTAATACATCTATTCACGCACGTCGCCGCACAACCGCCCCCGAGAACCATGTCGGAAATCAAAGGAACCTTGTCATCGTTGGTGATGGTGCTTGCGGAAAGGTATGATCGGCTTTTGACCAGCTCAGAGAACGTCAGCTTGCATGCTGATCATCGTCACCCGTCTAGACTTGCCTTTTGATTGTGTTATCCAAAGTCATATTCCCAGAGGTACGTGCATCGTTAGCCGCCGTTCAGCCAGCCGAGGTGTGCGGCTTGCTGCTCCTCATTGCACCGTCTTGTGGGGTGTTTAGGCAGCTCCAGCGAATCCCTGGCGGCTTCGTCCGAGGTGTGGAAGGCTGATATTGGCGTTCAACTCTAGGTCTATGTGCCCACCGTGTTCGAGAACTACGTTGCCGATGTCGAGGTCGATGGCAAGCACGTGGAGCTTGCTCTATGGGATACGGCCGGCCAGGAAGACTACGATCGTCTACGCCCTCTCAGTTATCCTGATTCGCATGTCATCCTCATCTGCTTCGCTGTCGACTCCCCCGATTCGCTTGATAACGTCCAGGAGAAGGTGTGTCTTGCCTTTCTGTCATTCCCCCTGCCTACATTTTTTTGGGGATAACATCGGATACGGCAATTTGCTAATGTCGTTGTTTTGTGGTTCCCTGCTTTTTAGTGGATTTCCGAAGTTATGCATTTCTGTGCCGGCCTGCCTATCATTCTTGTCGGCTGCAAAAAGGATCTCAGACGTGACCCCCGTGTGATTGAGGAGCTTAGGAAGACGAGCCAGCGACCCGTAACCCCCGAAGAGGTGCGTTTTTCTTGTTTTTTCTTTTTCCTACATCACATTTCTTGTTTTCGTACGACTTTGGTGTGATGAGGGGCGAGGTGTGTACACGCCCCGACCCCTTATCTGAGCGCCATTTTTGTGACATTTTTACGCTTCGTTCGAATCTGAACAACGTCATTCTTTTTTTGATGTCCTGTTTATCACCATTGCCTCGTTCCCGCTTTTCTTATCCACATTGTGATCCCCGTCGCCACCGACATTGACGCCGTTTTTCAATCCAAATTTTATTATTTTTCCATGCATCATGTTTTATTTATTCCAACTTGGTACTAACCATCGTCATCTTGTCATGCTTCTCTTATCCACATTGTGATCCCCCTTGCCACCGACATTGACGCTGTTTTTCAATATAAATCTCATTATTATTATTTTATGCATCATTCTTTTATACTCCTCTTTTATTTATTCCAATCTGGTACTAACCCATCGTTATCTTGTAATGTTTCTAGGGTATGGCAGTCGCCCAGAAGATTGGGGCAAAGCACTACCTCGAGTGCTCCGCCAAGTCGGGTGAGGGCGTCCGCGAAGTCTTCCAGTACGCCACCCGCGCCGCACTGCTCAGCAGAGGAAAGGGCAAGAAGAGCCACCATTGCATCGTGTTGTAGATGGCGTAGCTTATCCCTTTTACCATTTTTTTTTCTTTCCATCTTCATTCTTCCTTCCTTTCTTCCTTTTTTTGCTTTTTTCTTCCTTGACGACTCTCTTTCACTCTTCTTTCCGAGTTCCTTGCTGGATGGTTGAATTGAGGGTGGGTGAAGGTGCAGGGAGGAAAATGGGAGGTGGAGCGAGGGAGGGGTGGGGTGAGGTCAGGTAGGGAGGAACTTCAACAAGGATAGGGAGGGGCTTGAATATCATTTATACTCGCACCTCGCACCTTCTCTTTCACCTTGTTCCGGTTGGTTGTGGATAATGAACATGTGTTAATGCCGGTGGAATGCTCTTCGGTTTCTTTTTTTTTTTTTTTCTTACCTAGTCTTTTTCACTTGATACCGCTTCTTTCTTGATTTTGATTGATGATCCACTTTTGACTCTTCTTCTCAAATATACTGCTGCTGCTGCACCTCCTGACTGCGACGAGTTGGCTATCTGTTTGTCTCTCCTTGAGCTTCTGTTGCTTTGGCTAAGCCCCTATGGATTCCGAGCGTGTATTGCAATTTGAACAATGTTTCTTTGGTTTATATACGTTGTGCTGCCAGATATACATGGCTCGCTGTTGTGATGTATTTTACGAGAAGATACTAGCTTTATATGGCATTAGATACCTTATTGAGACAACCCTGAGCAAATGAGATAGAAGTTTTTTGAATTTTCGAGTCGTGTTCTGGTATCGTACAAGCAGAGGTTAGCCCCGCCCGAAGGCCAGCAGGGTCCGCCTCTGCTCTATCTACCTATCTAGTACGTACCTGTTTGAGTTTTCCACAAGTCCGAAAATTGAACAGTCGGTTGTGGGAAGTCTACCGAGGTCTGTCGAAGAAATCTCAGCACTCGTTCGGCGTTGTCTACAACCTTGTTCTCCAAACTCATCCACTGGCTCGCCGGAATCGAATAAAAAGTGCGCGAAAGTTGAAATACATGCCGGCAGGTGAGTACTGTAATGGTTGTAAGTGCCGGTTCATCAAGTCCATGAATCAAAGTACATACCTTGTTTGCCGGACGTCCAGAAATCAAAAAAACCGCGTGAAAGTCGAAATACATGCCCGACAGTAACCACTCTCGACACCGCTCGCCGGATGCAATAACAACTGCAAGAGGGTTAATGTGAACTTCAACAATCAACACACCTACCCATCACCAGGCAGCCAACCCTCGCTCGCCGGAACTCCAAAAATCGAAAAAAATGTGCAACGACATTCCACGGCACTGGTAAGCTGTTGTTCATTAATTTGACGCCGCTCGCCGGATGTCCAAAAATCGAAAATAGTGCGAGGCGTTAACGGGACTTCAAACGTCTGTTGAGAAAAGCTCAGTCAGTACTCGGGTCTGCAAACTATGTAACACACCTTGTTGTGCAACAACCCTCGCTCGCCGGAACTCCAAAAATCGAATAAAAAGTGCAAAGGCGGGTACTGTGTAGATGGTAAGCTGTGGCTCAACAAACTCTAGCAAATAAAGCACAAACCTTGCTCGCCGGACATCCAAAAATCAAAAAATAACTGCGCGGCATGTCCAAACATCGACTCCGTCTATGGAAGACAACTCAAGCCAACGACTAGATGTGACACGTACGTTGGTTTCATGGCACGGCGGCAGATGAGAGCTGTGTAAAGAGATAAGTGGTGGCCCATTAAGTGTACTAGGTAACACACCTTGCTCGCCGGACGTCGAAAAATCGAATAAAACTTGCGGCTCCATAGGTAGACACTGTCGATAGAATACAGGTTCGCGGGAACTCCAAAAATCGAATAAAAAATGCAGGAGCATAAGGACGGGATACACGTTGGGGGTTCCCCAAAACCCACTTCACTTTATATCCTTTTCCCTAATGCTTCTAGTTTATTCAACGTCACGCAATATTTGCCCGTTGCCCCCGTTTCCAAACTAGAATGTGATGTCCAATATACCTGCAAGCTAAAATTGGCTCATGTAAATTTTCAGTTGCGGTCTCCTATCCCGGTCTTTTGATTCAACTCCGCTGCTTGTTTTCCCCAATCGCCTGTTCTTTCTCATTATCATAAATCATGCTCTCCCCGTCCTTTGTACATCAAATGCGAAATTTCAGTCTCGGTCTCCTGTTCCGGCCTTTTCAATCAAGTCCACTGCGTTCTTATTGTCATGAAGCTATGCTTCCCGTCCTTGGTGCATCAAACTCAGGTATGTATCATTTCCTATGCTTTACAATTCTTGTACCCACCACAATCCAAAAATTTTGACCCCTAGACTCAGTAGCTCGTCACTGCGCAGACTCGCGCATCGCGACCCAAGCAGCTAGTGCAAGGCAATCACCATTTAGCTGACGCGATGACCTCATGTCGTTCCAAACTACTGGACCTCAGTCAGATCGGGTATCCGACTCGCAAAATCTCTCCAGATCGTTGGTTTTCGAAGCTCAAATATTCGATTTTTAGGCTGCATTAACGTATTCAGGGTCGCATTCAGGAACACCTGAGCTGAGTAATGAGATTTCAGTAACCGACGACTCACTCAACGCCCACGAAATCCCAAGACAGCAATACGCTTCACATTCGCTTCCACGGGGTAGATTTTGTCACAGTCCCCTATTTTCTTTGACGACCTATTAATTAATACATTAAATATGTTCACAAAACGCAGACAAGGTTCACACGTAGAGTCAAAGGGTGACAGAACCAACAGGCGGAGCTCAAATTAGGCGCCCGTGAGTCCGCACTTGCTTCTACCACGACGTCACCTATCCATATCACTCCCACATCCAGTCTGACGTACCGATAACCCCACACAATACCCCCAAAAACGTCGTTCTCGCCCTCTGACTCTCAGGACAACGTTGCCACGTGGCGACTTGAACCAACATTCCCGTCTTCCGATTCATCGACGCAGGCCAGATTCGCGTACAAGGCACTCGGAAATATCATTCGAATAGGCTGTAAGCTCGAGTTAGGCATGTTTGAAATGAGGTAATGAGAAATTCGACTCACCCCTCGAGCTAAAAATCGAGATTTACTCGCACCGATCTCTAGATACTTCTACGCAATGTAATTACTCCAACACAGTACAACACCCCAAAACAAACTAGCATATCTTTCCAACGTACGCGCAAGAGATAGGTGTGACGAGTCTGCGATTGAATTTTTGTATCTGCGCTGTGTCGGTGAGTTCTCCACAAAGAGCTGTTTTGTACACCCAAATGCGCCGCTGAATGAGGTCAAGATGTCAATCCTAGACCTCTGAATCATCCTCAGTCGACTATTAGAAGCTCCCGAAACATGGCTATGAGCGACATTGAAATCATTCGGGCACATACGGCACCTCCTTCTCCTCGCACCCCGATACGCCATCCACCTTCCACAATAACGCTGTTTCCAGCCCAACCTTGTTAATTAACCGTTCACGTAAGCTTCTAGTACCTTTCGTAACGATATTCAGCGGCGAACTGACCTTTGAATTGCGTTTGCAGCGGCCACGTAGACGTTGTCCCCGGGAAGCGCCTGGTAAGATCTTGCAATTCTACGCGTTTTCGAGAGGTTTTTGAGGCTAATACTGACTGGAACTGTGTTCTGAATAGGGGTTGGACGGTTTGCGATGCGAAGAGCAACACAAAACGTTGGGAATGAACAAATACATCACGTTTGGTTCAATGTACACCAAACAGCGAATTTCGTTGTTTTCTTTGAACTACACATTTCAAACTGCTCACAGATAGACATCCCAGCACTGCATAGCATCTCTCAATGTCCCTGCAAGCTCCCGCGATCACAGGGTAAGCAATCCAATTCAACGGAGATTGTTCTCCTCGCACCTTCCCTCGACGCGAAATTGCATGTACGTCGTTTTTCCGGCTTCCATTGGCCCCCTGTGAGTCATCTCGTAACGGTTATGTACGTGAATAATAGGCTGAAACGGTTGGAATTTTTGTGGAAGACGGAAATGCGGAGTGAATGAAAATATTGCGAATACGAGTGTTGGCGCATCCGGACCATGTCTGCGATGCGCGGTAGTTGTATAGCTACCTAGAGTGATATATCTATCTTATCTATCGTGTCTTATTCTGTTTTCATAATGTCTGGCTCGTCGAGTGCAATAAAATGAATACCTACAAACACATCACGCCAAATCTAACAAACACAGCGATTCGCAACTCTCTCCAAATTCCCGTCGATTTAAAGTAATATACACACCTGGATATATTGTATACTCTAACCCTGCACTACAGAAATCAATCAGCAAAAGTACAAACCATTGAATACCAATCGAACAACCAAATCCACAACATGACATGACACACCCTCGCCTCCCGCCCAAATTCACAATTACACACCCGTTCAAAACGCTAGAAACACCTGGCTAGTCTATTCGGCTCTCGGCTCGGGTCTGGTCCGATCAAGGGTCCTGTCAGGTATATTGAGAAGGCCTTCGTAGTTTACTGTACGTTGGTATGTGTGCTCCTTCAGTAGATATTGCGAATGGCGTTGTAATTGATGTACGTACGTTTAATTGAGAGTAGGTGGAGATATTGGTATACCATTACATGCCTGCTTGACTTTGGAAAAGTGTGAGTTGAGACGGGGATGGTTGAAAAAGAAAATGTGAACACTCGAGGACTCCTGCAGAACGCGAATGCGTGAAAACAAGCAAAAAACACATTTCATTCACCATAACCATGTTACTACAAACATTAGAATAGTAAGTACCCCTAAGAATACACTACACCCAACTGTCCAAAGACCCTCGAACTCGATTTTCAAAAATGTATCACTCACCTCACCCGACCTTCCTCTCCTCCCGATCTTCCGCACTAACGGGCTGAAAAACACCTCTGGATTGTTACCACTCGCCCCTGAAGCATCCGAAGTCGCCGAAGCCGTAATAATAATACCAAATTTCACAGAAAAAATTGGCAACTTACGTTTTGTAATTTTGTTGAACGTTGCATGTGGACGTAGTTCTCCTTCAGTAGATATTGCGAATGCCGTTGTAGTTGTTGTACGTACGTTGAAATGAGAGAGAGTGGAGATATTGGCATACTGGTACATCCAGTGGTTGACTTTTGAGAGATGTGAGTTGAGATGATGGGTATTTGGAAATGTTACAGAGAGATATCTTCACCCGAACGTGAATGCTTGAAAAACACATAAAACACATTTCATTGGCAATCCTACTACTCACATTGTGCAGATGGTACATCTATAGGTATCCTACGACCCACCCAGCAATACTCGAACTCGATTTTCGAAATGTATGGCTCACCTCACATCACCCTCTCCCAACCTCCTTCTCCTCCCGATCTTCCGCACTAACGGGCTGAAAAAAACGTCTGGATTCCTACCACTCGTCCCTGAAGCTCCGAGGTCACCGCAGCCGTAATCCCAATACCAAAATATATCGCCAACTTACGTTCATTCCTTTCGTTTTGCTCGTTCGCCGGGCTTGATCCTCGTCGATTCACGCACAATTGTGCAATTGTACAACCCTAGAAGGATTGCGTGCGTTATCTGCTATGCATATGGAGCGACTCCTGAGCTTACCTGGCTGGTTACAGACTTTCAGACACCCAGACAACTCGTCGAAGACCCAATGATCCTCTTGACCCCGATACGACCCTCCGCTTCCATTTCAAAAACAACGCAATTTCCGCTGCATTCGACGTATCCAGGGTGTTGTAAGCTAGTGTATATTGCCAACGTAATGCACTAGAGAGGTTCCGAAATTTTGTTTTCGAGGTTAGTTGCATTCGGAATTGAGAGATTGGAGATGGGTACGTACGCATTGTGCAGCAAAGAATGCAATCCGGAGCTTTCTACGTGTGTTCCAGTGTTGTTTTGGGAGACTCCTATTCACATTGAGGTGTGCTTCGATCGAAGGTCGAATGCTCGATAACTGAAAACACGATGAAAAGAGAGGGCGAATGCAAACATCTTGTGCACATTCAAGCCCGATTCGTGTCTCGCCGATTAGACCCAATAGCGGAGATCCCGACGCCTAGAACAAACGACAGCCTCGAAAGAATATATTGAACGAATCACGTACCCAGATTCAAAAGTAAAAAGCGAGATTTGAAGGGAATCGCAACCTATTCCGGATGTCGTCACAGGGAGGAAAACACGAAAATAACACACCCGGGCTAGCGCGACGGGTTCCGTGTGGATGTACGTACACGGGCGTGTCGCGCTAGTATAAAGGCAGGCGTGTGGTGGTGTGTTTTTCCTCATCCCCTCTTGGGGTTCTCGGCCTCGTCTCCTCCTCCTCTCCTCAAGGTAAGCGCGATTCTCCTTGAGCGCGTCGGTTGACTGTTGAACATTGAACTCGCAGGTTTTGGTGCTGGGCCGCGTCGGGACGAATCCTGCTTGCTGGTGAGTGTTGCCACTGGCTTGTGTGCACTGCTGATGCTCTTGTTGCAGATAGTGTGCTCGTTGTGGCGGGTGTTGGTGTCTCCGTAAGTCGGGTTTTCTTTACCTCGACGCGTCGTAGAGTCTCTGTTGATGTATAATGACACAGCGGACAACACGTCATGCGGCGGAGGTGCTGGACTGTGGGGGTCGCATTGGGGTGTGCTGTAGGCAGGTAAGTCACTGTTGGTCACTGTGGGGAATGTGCTGACCGTGTCTTTTAGCAGCTCACCATTATTGCGGCCGTTGTAAGTGGTAAGTATATCCTCCTATCTCTTGGATGGCGCGGCTGATGTTGTGTTGTTGCAGACTGGTAGGTGTTTTCACCCACTTGAAGACAGTGTTGATGGACGTGGCAGGTGGCGTGGACGCGAGTCGGGGAGGGCTTTCAGGTGAGTGTTCCCACAGACTTGTGGTCATTCCTAATGCTTTGACAGCGTGCTCGTTGTTGCGGGTGCTGCCGTCTAGGTCAGTCGGCTTTCCTTTACCTCGTCGCGTCTGTTGACGTGGGATGAGACAGCGGACCTTGGAGATGCTGAACGCGTCATTCGGCGGAGGGGGACTGTCAGGGTCGCATCGGGATGTGCTGCAGGCAGGCAAGCAAGTCAATGTTGGTGAGTGTGGGGAATGTGCTGACCGTGTATTTGAGCAGCTCACTGTTGCCGCCTTGTAGACTTGTCGGACGAGCTAGATGGCGGGGAGCGAGGTAGGTGTCTCCACCTTTTTGAAGGACAATGCTGATATTCGACGTGTCTAGTGGTGTAGACGCGAGTCGGGGCCTGCTCGAGGGTGAGTGTTTCCCCTGGCTTGTGTGCATTGCTAATGCTTTGACAGTTTTCTCGTCGTTGCGGGTGCTGGTGTCTAGGTGAGTCGGCTTTAATTTACACCGTCGCGTCGTAGAGCCTGTTGACGTAGGATGAGACAGTGATAGTCGACGCGTCATTTGGCGGAGGTGCTGGACTGTGGGGTCGCATCGGGATGTTCTCCAGGCAGGCAAGTCAGTGTTGGTGACTGTGAGGAACATGCTGACCGTGTATTTGAGCAGCTCCGTGAACTTGGCATTGGGAACTTTTAACTGGTAAGCGTGCGCTTGATATTGAAGGTCAATGCTGATGTCGTGTTTTCTCTGATATTGTAGGGGTAAGCTGGCCGACGAGGAGTCCCCGGTGACCTGCTGTCGCTGTTATCGCAGCTAGCGACCTCGTTGCTATACAGGTGAGTCGGGATTTCTTTGTGTAACAATGTACTCACCTTGACGCGTTGTAGATGAGAAAGCGGAACACGACAGTCGACAATATCAGGCAAGTCGGCCTTTTCTCTCCACGGGAGTCTGCTCACTGTACTTCCCAGGACACCTGTCCGTCATTTTTGGCGTGTGCTGGACGCGTATTTGGCCTGCCGAAGGAGCTCCCGATTGACGAGCTTGTTGGAGTGTGACCTGGTAAGTGACGGACATGTCTGCTGGCAAGAAAGAGACACAGACTCACCAAGGTGTCGGTGGCGCGGCGGCGGCGGTATGGATCAGGGAGGGACGTGTGGAATGAGGTGAAGAACGCGGCTCCAAACTGTCGACGGCGAGGATGCGTCCCGCTGGCGGTGGTGATGGATGTTGGAGGGACGCGTCAGGCCAACTGCTTGCTGTCGCGGAAAGGCATGGCTGGCGTGATGGACATTGCTGCACCAGTCGGGATGGTTGTAAAAGTCGGGCATGATTGTGGAGCAGACCGGCGCGGGCAGCCGCGCTGGGGTTCATCTCTCTTTACGCGACAGCGGCAAGGCAGCGGAGAGGCGGTGTGATGCGCCAAGGCGGTGCGCCTGTTTACACGCACAGGGCAGAGGCCGTTCGTAATCCTGGCATTCAAGTTCCGCTTTAAAACGGTGGTATCATACATTCGTTGACGGGGCCGCTTTGCTCACAACCATCCCCCCTGCTCGTCGCCAGCCCCGCTCCCCAGCATCTAATACATCTATTCACGCACGTCGCCGCACAACCGCCCCCGAGAACCATGTCGGAAATCAAAGGAACCTTGTCATCGTTGGTGATGGTGCTTGCGGAAAGGTATGATCGGCTTTTGACCAGCTCAGAGAACGTCAGCTTGCATGCTGATCATCGTCACCCGTCTAGACTTGCCTTTTGATTGTGTTATCCAAAGTCATATTCCCAGAGGTACGTGCATCGTTAGCCGCCGTTCAGCCAGCCGAGGTGTGCGGCTTGCTGCTCCTCATTGCACCGTCTTGTGGGGTGTTTAGGCAGCTCCAGCGAATCCCTGGCGGCTTCGTCCGAGGTGTGGAAGGCTGATATTGGCGTTCAACTCTAGGTCTATGTGCCCACCGTGTTCGAGAACTACGTTGCCGATGTCGAGGTCGATGGCAAGCACGTGGAGCTTGCTCTATGGGATACGGCCGGCCAGGAAGACTACGATCGTCTACGCCCTCTCAGTTATCCTGATTCGCATGTCATCCTCATCTGCTTCGCTGTCGACTCCCCCGATTCGCTTGATAACGTCCAGGAGAAGGTGTGTCTTGCCTTTCTGTCATTCCCCCTGCCTACATTTTTTTGGGGATAACATCGGATACGGCAATTTGCTAATGTCGTTGTTTTGTGGTTCCCTGCTTTTTAGTGGATTTCCGAAGTTATGCATTTCTGTGCCGGCCTGCCTATCATTCTTGTCGGCTGCAAAAAGGATCTCAGACGTGACCCCCGTGTGATTGAGGAGCTTAGGAAGACGAGCCAGCGACCCGTAACCCCCGAAGAGGTGCGTTTTTCTTGTTTTTTCTTTTTCCTACATCACATTTCTTGTTTTCGTACGACTTTGGTGTGATGAGGGGCGAGGTGTGTACACGCCCCGACCCCTTATCTGAGCGCCATTTTTGTGACATTTTTACGCTTCGTTCGAATCTGAACAACGTCATTCTTTTTTTGATGTCCTGTTTATCACCATTGCCTCGTTCCCGCTTTTCTTATCCACATTGTGATCCCCGTCGCCACCGACATTGACGCCGTTTTTCAATCCAAATTTTATTATTTTTCCATGCATCATGTTTTATTTATTCCAACTTGGTACTAACCATCGTCATCTTGTCATGCTTCTCTTATCCACATTGTGATCCCCCTTGCCACCGACATTGACGCTGTTTTTCAATATAAATCTCATTATTATTATTTTATGCATCATTCTTTTATACTCCTCTTTTATTTATTCCAATCTGGTACTAACCCATCGTTATCTTGTAATGTTTCTAGGGTATGGCAGTCGCCCAGAAGATTGGGGCAAAGCACTACCTCGAGTGCTCCGCCAAGTCGGGTGAGGGCGTCCGCGAAGTCTTCCAGTACGCCACCCGCGCCGCACTGCTCAGCAGAGGAAAGGGCAAGAAGAGCCACCATTGCATCGTGTTGTAGATGGCGTAGCTTATCCCTTTTACCATTTTTTTTTCTTTCCATCTTCATTCTTCCTTCCTTTCTTCCTTTTTTTGCTTTTTTCTTCCTTGACGACTCTCTTTCACTCTTCTTTCCGAGTTCCTTGCTGGATGGTTGAATTGAGGGTGGGTGAAGGTGCAGGGAGGAAAATGGGAGGTGGAGCGAGGGAGGGGTGGGGTGAGGTCAGGTAGGGAGGAACTTCAACAAGGATAGGGAGGGGCTTGAATATCATTTATACTCGCACCTCGCACCTTCTCTTTCACCTTGTTCCGGTTGGTTGTGGATAATGAACATGTGTTAATGCCGGTGGAATGCTCTTCGGTTTCTTTTTTTTTTTTTTTCTTACCTAGTCTTTTTCACTTGATACCGCTTCTTTCTTGATTTTGATTGATGATCCACTTTTGACTCTTCTTCTCAAATATACTGCTGCTGCTGCACCTCCTGACTGCGACGAGTTGGCTATCTGTTTGTCTCTCCTTGAGCTTCTGTTGCTTTGGCTAAGCCCCTATGGATTCCGAGCGTGTATTGCAATTTGAACAATGTTTCTTTGGTTTATATACGTTGTGCTGCCAGATATACATGGCTCGCTGTTGTGATGTATTTTACGAGAAGATACTAGCTTTATATGGCATTAGATACCTTATTGAGACAACCCTGAGCAAATGAGATAGAAGTTTTTTGAATTTTCGAGTCGTGTTCTGGTATCGTACAAGCAGAGGTTAGCCCCGCCCGAAGGCCAGCAGGGTCCGCCTCTGCTCTATCTACCTATCTAGTACGTACCTGTTTGAGTTTTCCACAAGTCCGAAAATTGAACAGTCGGTTGTGGGAAGTCTACCGAGGTCTGTCGAAGAAATCTCAGCACTCGTTCGGCGTTGTCTACAACCTTGTTCTCCAAACTCATCCACTGGCTCGCCGGAATCGAATAAAAAGTGCGCGAAAGTTGAAATACATGCCGGCAGGTGAGTACTGTAATGGTTGTAAGTGCCGGTTCATCAAGTCCATGAATCAAAGTACATACCTTGTTTGCCGGACGTCCAGAAATCAAAAAAACCGCGTGAAAGTCGAAATACATGCCCGACAGTAACCACTCTCGACACCGCTCGCCGGATGCAATAACAACTGCAAGAGGGTTAATGTGAACTTCAACAATCAACACACCTACCCATCACCAGGCAGCCAACCCTCGCTCGCCGGAACTCCAAAAATCGAAAAAAATGTGCAACGACATTCCACGGCACTGGTAAGCTGTTGTTCATTAATTTGACGCCGCTCGCCGGATGTCCAAAAATCGAAAATAGTGCGAGGCGTTAACGGGACTTCAAACGTCTGTTGAGAAAAGCTCAGTCAGTACTCGGGTCTGCAAACTATGTAACACACCTTGTTGTGCAACAACCCTCGCTCGCCGGAACTCCAAAAATCGAATAAAAAGTGCAAAGGCGGGTACTGTGTAGATGGTAAGCTGTGGCTCAACAAACTCTAGCAAATAAAGCACAAACCTTGCTCGCCGGACATCCAAAAATCAAAAAATAACTGCGCGGCATGTCCAAACATCGACTCCGTCTATGGAAGACAACTCAAGCCAACGACTAGATGTGACACGTACGTTGGTTTCATGGCACGGCGGCAGATGAGAGCTGTGTAAAGAGATAAGTGGTGGCCCATTAAGTGTACTAGGTAACACACCTTGCTCGCCGGACGTCGAAAAATCGAATAAAACTTGCGGCTCCATAGGTAGACACTGTCGATAGAATACAGGTTCGCGGGAACTCCAAAAATCGAATAAAAAATGCAGGAGCATAAGGACGGGATACACGTTGGGGGTTCCCCAAAACCCACTTCACTTTATATCCTTTTCCCTAATGCTTCTAGTTTATTCAACGTCACGCAATATTTGCCCGTTGCCCCCGTTTCCAAACTAGAATGTGATGTCCAATATACCTGCAAGCTAAAATTGGCTCATGTAAATTTTCAGTTGCGGTCTCCTATCCCGGTCTTTTGATTCAACTCCGCTGCTTGTTTTCCCCAATCGCCTGTTCTTTCTCATTATCATAAATCATGCTCTCCCCGTCCTTTGTACATCAAATGCGAAATTTCAGTCTCGGTCTCCTGTTCCGGCCTTTTCAATCAAGTCCACTGCGTTCTTATTGTCATGAAGCTATGCTTCCCGTCCTTGGTGCATCAAACTCAGGTATGTATCATTTCCTATGCTTTACAATTCTTGTACCCACCACAATCCAAAAATTTTGACCCCTAGACTCAGTAGCTCGTCACTGCGCAGACTCGCGCATCGCGACCCAAGCAGCTAGTGCAAGGCAATCACCATTTAGCTGACGCGATGACCTCATGTCGTTCCAAACTACTGGACCTCAGTCAGATCGGGTATCCGACTCGCAAAATCTCTCCAGATCGTTGGTTTTCGAAGCTCAAATATTCGATTTTTAGGCTGCATTAACGTATTCAGGGTCGCATTCAGGAACACCTGAGCTGAGTAATGAGATTTCAGTAACCGACGACTCACTCAACGCCCACGAAATCCCAAGACAGCAATACGCTTCACATTCGCTTCCACGGGGTAGATTTTGTCACAGTCCCCTATTTTCTTTGACGACCTATTAATTAATACATTAAATATGTTCACAAAACGCAGACAAGGTTCACACGTAGAGTCAAAGGGTGACAGAACCAACAGGCGGAGCTCAAATTAGGCGCCCGTGAGTCCGCACTTGCTTCTACCACGACGTCACCTATCCATATCACTCCCACATCCAGTCTGACGTACCGATAACCCCACACAATACCCCCAAAAACGTCGTTCTCGCCCTCTGACTCTCAGGACAACGTTGCCACGTGGCGACTTGAACCAACATTCCCGTCTTCCGATTCATCGACGCAGGCCAGATTCGCGTACAAGGCACTCGGAAATATCATTCGAATAGGCTGTAAGCTCGAGTTAGGCATGTTTGAAATGAGGTAATGAGAAATTCGACTCACCCCTCGAGCTAAAAATCGAGATTTACTCGCACCGATCTCTAGATACTTCTACGCAATGTAATTACTCCAACACAGTACAACACCCCAAAACAAACTAGCATATCTTTCCAACGTACGCGCAAGAGATAGGTGTGACGAGTCTGCGATTGAATTTTTGTATCTGCGCTGTGTCGGTGAGTTCTCCACAAAGAGCTGTTTTGTACACCCAAATGCGCCGCTGAATGAGGTCAAGATGTCAATCCTAGACCTCTGAATCATCCTCAGTCGACTATTAGAAGCTCCCGAAACATGGCTATGAGCGACATTGAAATCATTCGGGCACATACGGCACCTCCTTCTCCTCGCACCCCGATACGCCATCCACCTTCCACAATAACGCTGTTTCCAGCCCAACCTTGTTAATTAACCGTTCACGTAAGCTTCTAGTACCTTTCGTAACGATATTCAGCGGCGAACTGACCTTTGAATTGCGTTTGCAGCGGCCACGTAGACGTTGTCCCCGGGAAGCGCCTGGTAAGATCTTGCAATTCTACGCGTTTTCGAGAGGTTTTTGAGGCTAATACTGACTGGAACTGTGTTCTGAATAGGGGTTGGACGGTTTGCGATGCGAAGAGCAACACAAAACGTTGGGAATGAACAAATACATCACGTTTGGTTCAATGTACACCAAACAGCGAATTTCGTTGTTTTCTTTGAACTACACATTTCAAACTGCTCACAGATAGACATCCCAGCACTGCATAGCATCTCTCAATGTCCCTGCAAGCTCCCGCGATCACAGGGTAAGCAATCCAATTCAACGGAGATTGTTCTCCTCGCACCTTCCCTCGACGCGAAATTGCATGTACGTCGTTTTTCCGGCTTCCATTGGCCCCCTGTGAGTCATCTCGTAACGGTTATGTACGTGAATAATAGGCTGAAACGGTTGGAATTTTTGTGGAAGACGGAAATGCGGAGTGAATGAAAATATTGCGAATACGAGTGTTGGCGCATCCGGACCATGTCTGCGATGCGCGGTAGTTGTATAGCTACCTAGAGTGATATATCTATCTTATCTATCGTGTCTTATTCTGTTTTCATAATGTCTGGCTCGTCGAGTGCAATAAAATGAATACCTACAAACACATCACGCCAAATCTAACAAACACAGCGATTCGCAACTCTCTCCAAATTCCCGTCGATTTAAAGTAATATACACACCTGGATATATTGTATACTCTAACCCTGCACTACAGAAATCAATCAGCAAAAGTACAAACCATTGAATACCAATCGAACAACCAAATCCACAACATGACATGACACACCCTCGCCTCCCGCCCAAATTCACAATTACACACCCGTTCAAAACGCTAGAAACACCTGGCTAGTCTATTCGGCTCTCGGCTCGGGTCTGGTCCGATCAAGGGTCCTGTCAGGTATAAGATTGGGCTCATCAGGAACCAGCACCCCCTTAGGTAAGCAAAAGTTGGCTTACCTCCGAACCTTTTCAACCCTTCTGCACTCACACTATTCTACATTTTTGAACCACAGATATGTAGGTTATGCTTCTTTGAACACATCTGTGGTTTTTTTTTTCAAAAAAATTTTGATCTCAAGAAGTTATAAAGATTTTAATTTTTTTCCTTTTTTTTTAGTCTAACACGTCAGAAATGGTGTTTTCTCGAGTTTGGGAGATTTTCGAAAATTTGACAATGTTCTTTTGGCCGCTTATATAATGGTACACGTGACCACACGTGACAATAAGTCACGCCTAAGTAATACCTCTCAGACTCATTATGGACTTCCAGAGACTACAATTTGACCTCTGAGGTGTAATTCTATTATTGTGGGCATAAAGGCTAGTAGTAAGGATTGTATATGCACATTTATGAATTTTTTTTTTTTAAACTTTTTGTCTGAAACCATTTTCCGTCAACATAACTTTTGATTTTTTTTTCGAGCTGGATTTTGGCCGCTCTTGGCGCCAAGCCCATTGATTACGTAAGGGTGCTGGTTTCTGATGAGCCCAATCTTATTGAGAAGGCCTTCGTAGTTTACTGTACGTTGGTATGTGTGCTCCTTCAGTAGATATTGCGAATGGCGTTGTAATTGATGTACGTACGTTTAATTGAGAGTAGGTGGAGATATTGGTATACCATTACATGCCTGCTTGACTTTGGAAAAGTGTGAGTTGAGACGGGGATGGTTGAAAAAGAAAATGTGAACACTCGAGGACTCCTGCAGAACGCGAATGCGTGAAAACAAGCAAAAAACACATTTCATTCACCATAACCATGTTACTACAAACATTAGAATAGTAAGTACCCCTAAGAATACACTACACCCAACTGTCCAAAGACCCTCGAACTCGATTTTCAAAAATGTATCACTCACCTCACCCGACCTTCCTCTCCTCCCGATCTTCCGCACTAACGGGCTGAAAAACACCTCTGGATTGTTACCACTCGCCCCTGAAGCATCCGAAGTCGCCGAAGCCGTAATAATAATACCAAATTTCACAGAAAAAATTGGCAACTTACGTTTTGTAATTTTGTTGAACGTTGCATGTGGACGTAGTTCTCCTTCAGTAGATATTGCGAATGCCGTTGTAGTTGTTGTACGTACGTTGAAATGAGAGAGAGTGGAGATATTGGCATACTGGTACATCCAGTGGTTGACTTTTGAGAGATGTGAGTTGAGATGATGGGTATTTGGAAATGTTACAGAGAGATATCTTCACCCGAACGTGAATGCTTGAAAAACACATAAAACACATTTCATTGGCAATCCTACTACTCACATTGTGCAGATGGTACATCTATAGGTATCCTACGACCCACCCAGCAATACTCGAACTCGATTTTCGAAATGTATGGCTCACCTCACATCACCCTCTCCCAACCTCCTTCTCCTCCCGATCTTCCGCACTAACGGGCTGAAAAAAACGTCTGGATTCCTACCACTCGTCCCTGAAGCTCCGAGGTCACCGCAGCCGTAATCCCAATACCAAAATATATCGCCAACTTACGTTCATTCCTTTCGTTTTGCTCGTTCGCCGGGCTTGATCCTCGTCGATTCACGCACAATTGTGCAATTGTACAACCCTAGAAGGATTGCGTGCGTTATCTGCTATGCATATGGAGCGACTCCTGAGCTTACCTGGCTGGTTACAGACTTTCAGACACCCAGACAACTCGTCGAAGACCCAATGATCCTCTTGACCCCGATACGACCCTCCGCTTCCATTTCAAAAACAACGCAATTTCCGCTGCATTCGACGTATCCAGGGTGTTGTAAGCTAGTGTATATTGCCAACGTAATGCACTAGAGAGGTTCCGAAATTTTGTTTTCGAGGTTAGTTGCATTCGGAATTGAGAGATTGGAGATGGGTACGTACGCATTGTGCAGCAAAGAATGCAATCCGGAGCTTTCTACGTGTGTTCCAGTGTTGTTTTGGGAGACTCCTATTCACATTGAGGTGTGCTTCGATCGAAGGTCGAATGCTCGATAACTGAAAACACGATGAAAAGAGAGGGCGAATGCAAACATCTTGTGCACATTCAAGCCCGATTCGTGTCTCGCCGATTAGACCCAATAGCGGAGATCCCGACGCCTAGAACAAACGACAGCCTCGAAAGAATATATTGAACGAATCACGTACCCAGATTCAAAAGTAAAAAGCGAGATTTGAAGGGAATCGCAACCTATTCCGGATGTCGTCACAGGGAGGAAAACACGAAAATAACACACCCGGGCTAGCGCGACGGGTTCCGTGTGGATGTACGTACACGGGCGTGTCGCGCTAGTATAAAGGCAGGCGTGTGGTGGTGTGTTTTTCCTCATCCCCTCTTGGGGTTCTCGGCCTCGTCTCCTCCTCCTCTCCTCAAGGTAAGCGCGATTCTCCTTGAGCGCGTCGGTTGACTGTTGAACATTGAACTCGCAGGTTTTGGTGCTGGGCCGCGTCGGGACGAATCCTGCTTGCTGGTGAGTGTTGCCACTGGCTTGTGTGCACTGCTGATGCTCTTGTTGCAGATAGTGTGCTCGTTGTGGCGGGTGTTGGTGTCTCCGTAAGTCGGGTTTTCTTTACCTCGACGCGTCGTAGAGTCTCTGTTGATGTATAATGACACAGCGGACAACACGTCATGCGGCGGAGGTGCTGGACTGTGGGGGTCGCATTGGGGTGTGCTGTAGGCAGGTAAGTCACTGTTGGTCACTGTGGGGAATGTGCTGACCGTGTCTTTTAGCAGCTCACCATTATTGCGGCCGTTGTAAGTGGTAAGTATATCCTCCTATCTCTTGGATGGCGCGGCTGATGTTGTGTTGTTGCAGACTGGTAGGTGTTTTCACCCACTTGAAGACAGTGTTGATGGACGTGGCAGGTGGCGTGGACGCGAGTCGGGGAGGGCTTTCAGGTGAGTGTTCCCACAGACTTGTGGTCATTCCTAATGCTTTGACAGCGTGCTCGTTGTTGCGGGTGCTGCCGTCTAGGTCAGTCGGCTTTCCTTTACCTCGTCGCGTCTGTTGACGTGGGATGAGACAGCGGACCTTGGAGATGCTGAACGCGTCATTCGGCGGAGGGGGACTGTCAGGGTCGCATCGGGATGTGCTGCAGGCAGGCAAGCAAGTCAATGTTGGTGAGTGTGGGGAATGTGCTGACCGTGTATTTGAGCAGCTCACTGTTGCCGCCTTGTAGACTTGTCGGACGAGCTAGATGGCGGGGAGCGAGGTAGGTGTCTCCACCTTTTTGAAGGACAATGCTGATATTCGACGTGTCTAGTGGTGTAGACGCGAGTCGGGGCCTGCTCGAGGGTGAGTGTTTCCCCTGGCTTGTGTGCATTGCTAATGCTTTGACAGTTTTCTCGTCGTTGCGGGTGCTGGTGTCTAGGTGAGTCGGCTTTAATTTACACCGTCGCGTCGTAGAGCCTGTTGACGTAGGATGAGACAGTGATAGTCGACGCGTCATTTGGCGGAGGTGCTGGACTGTGGGGTCGCATCGGGATGTTCTCCAGGCAGGCAAGTCAGTGTTGGTGACTGTGAGGAACATGCTGACCGTGTATTTGAGCAGCTCCGTGAACTTGGCATTGGGAACTTTTAACTGGTAAGCGTGCGCTTGATATTGAAGGTCAATGCTGATGTCGTGTTTTCTCTGATATTGTAGGGGTAAGCTGGCCGACGAGGAGTCCCCGGTGACCTGCTGTCGCTGTTATCGCAGCTAGCGACCTCGTTGCTATACAGGTGAGTCGGGATTTCTTTGTGTAACAATGTACTCACCTTGACGCGTTGTAGATGAGAAAGCGGAACACGACAGTCGACAATATCAGGCAAGTCGGCCTTTTCTCTCCACGGGAGTCTGCTCACTGTACTTCCCAGGACACCTGTCCGTCATTTTTGGCGTGTGCTGGACGCGTATTTGGCCTGCCGAAGGAGCTCCCGATTGACGAGCTTGTTGGAGTGTGACCTGGTAAGTGACGGACATGTCTGCTGGCAAGAAAGAGACACAGACTCACCAAGGTGTCGGTGGCGCGGCGGCGGCGGTATGGATCAGGGAGGGACGTGTGGAATGAGGTGAAGAACGCGGCTCCAAACTGTCGACGGCGAGGATGCGTCCCGCTGGCGGTGGTGATGGATGTTGGAGGGACGCGTCAGGCCAACTGCTTGCTGTCGCGGAAAGGCATGGCTGGCGTGATGGACATTGCTGCACCAGTCGGGATGGTTGTAAAAGTCGGGCATGATTGTGGAGCAGACCGGCGCGGGCAGCCGCGCTGGGGTTCATCTCTCTTTACGCGACAGCGGCAAGGCAGCGGAGAGGCGGTGTGATGCGCCAAGGCGGTGCGCCTGTTTACACGCACAGGGCAGAGGCCGTTCGTAATCCTGGCATTCAAGTTCCGCTTTAAAACGGTGGTATCATACATTCGTTGACGGGGCCGCTTTGCTCACAACCATCCCCCCTGCTCGTCGCCAGCCCCGCTCCCCAGCATCTAATACATCTATTCACGCACGTCGCCGCACAACCGCCCCCGAGAACCATGTCGGAAATCAAAGGAACCTTGTCATCGTTGGTGATGGTGCTTGCGGAAAGGTATGATCGGCTTTTGACCAGCTCAGAGAACGTCAGCTTGCATGCTGATCATCGTCACCCGTCTAGACTTGCCTTTTGATTGTGTTATCCAAAGTCATATTCCCAGAGGTACGTGCATCGTTAGCCGCCGTTCAGCCAGCCGAGGTGTGCGGCTTGCTGCTCCTCATTGCACCGTCTTGTGGGGTGTTTAGGCAGCTCCAGCGAATCCCTGGCGGCTTCGTCCGAGGTGTGGAAGGCTGATATTGGCGTTCAACTCTAGGTCTATGTGCCCACCGTGTTCGAGAACTACGTTGCCGATGTCGAGGTCGATGGCAAGCACGTGGAGCTTGCTCTATGGGATACGGCCGGCCAGGAAGACTACGATCGTCTACGCCCTCTCAGTTATCCTGATTCGCATGTCATCCTCATCTGCTTCGCTGTCGACTCCCCCGATTCGCTTGATAACGTCCAGGAGAAGGTGTGTCTTGCCTTTCTGTCATTCCCCCTGCCTACATTTTTTTGGGGATAACATCGGATACGGCAATTTGCTAATGTCGTTGTTTTGTGGTTCCCTGCTTTTTAGTGGATTTCCGAAGTTATGCATTTCTGTGCCGGCCTGCCTATCATTCTTGTCGGCTGCAAAAAGGATCTCAGACGTGACCCCCGTGTGATTGAGGAGCTTAGGAAGACGAGCCAGCGACCCGTAACCCCCGAAGAGGTGCGTTTTTCTTGTTTTTTCTTTTTCCTACATCACATTTCTTGTTTTCGTACGACTTTGGTGTGATGAGGGGCGAGGTGTGTACACGCCCCGACCCCTTATCTGAGCGCCATTTTTGTGACATTTTTACGCTTCGTTCGAATCTGAACAACGTCATTCTTTTTTTGATGTCCTGTTTATCACCATTGCCTCGTTCCCGCTTTTCTTATCCACATTGTGATCCCCGTCGCCACCGACATTGACGCCGTTTTTCAATCCAAATTTTATTATTTTTCCATGCATCATGTTTTATTTATTCCAACTTGGTACTAACCATCGTCATCTTGTCATGCTTCTCTTATCCACATTGTGATCCCCCTTGCCACCGACATTGACGCTGTTTTTCAATATAAATCTCATTATTATTATTTTATGCATCATTCTTTTATACTCCTCTTTTATTTATTCCAATCTGGTACTAACCCATCGTTATCTTGTAATGTTTCTAGGGTATGGCAGTCGCCCAGAAGATTGGGGCAAAGCACTACCTCGAGTGCTCCGCCAAGTCGGGTGAGGGCGTCCGCGAAGTCTTCCAGTACGCCACCCGCGCCGCACTGCTCAGCAGAGGAAAGGGCAAGAAGAGCCACCATTGCATCGTGTTGTAGATGGCGTAGCTTATCCCTTTTACCATTTTTTTTTCTTTCCATCTTCATTCTTCCTTCCTTTCTTCCTTTTTTTGCTTTTTTCTTCCTTGACGACTCTCTTTCACTCTTCTTTCCGAGTTCCTTGCTGGATGGTTGAATTGAGGGTGGGTGAAGGTGCAGGGAGGAAAATGGGAGGTGGAGCGAGGGAGGGGTGGGGTGAGGTCAGGTAGGGAGGAACTTCAACAAGGATAGGGAGGGGCTTGAATATCATTTATACTCGCACCTCGCACCTTCTCTTTCACCTTGTTCCGGTTGGTTGTGGATAATGAACATGTGTTAATGCCGGTGGAATGCTCTTCGGTTTCTTTTTTTTTTTTTTTCTTACCTAGTCTTTTTCACTTGATACCGCTTCTTTCTTGATTTTGATTGATGATCCACTTTTGACTCTTCTTCTCAAATATACTGCTGCTGCTGCACCTCCTGACTGCGACGAGTTGGCTATCTGTTTGTCTCTCCTTGAGCTTCTGTTGCTTTGGCTAAGCCCCTATGGATTCCGAGCGTGTATTGCAATTTGAACAATGTTTCTTTGGTTTATATACGTTGTGCTGCCAGATATACATGGCTCGCTGTTGTGATGTATTTTACGAGAAGATACTAGCTTTATATGGCATTAGATACCTTATTGAGACAACCCTGAGCAAATGAGATAGAAGTTTTTTGAATTTTCGAGTCGTGTTCTGGTATCGTACAAGCAGAGGTTAGCCCCGCCCGAAGGCCAGCAGGGTCCGCCTCTGCTCTATCTACCTATCTAGTACGTACCTGTTTGAGTTTTCCACAAGTCCGAAAATTGAACAGTCGGTTGTGGGAAGTCTACCGAGGTCTGTCGAAGAAATCTCAGCACTCGTTCGGCGTTGTCTACAACCTTGTTCTCCAAACTCATCCACTGGCTCGCCGGAATCGAATAAAAAGTGCGCGAAAGTTGAAATACATGCCGGCAGGTGAGTACTGTAATGGTTGTAAGTGCCGGTTCATCAAGTCCATGAATCAAAGTACATACCTTGTTTGCCGGACGTCCAGAAATCAAAAAAACCGCGTGAAAGTCGAAATACATGCCCGACAGTAACCACTCTCGACACCGCTCGCCGGATGCAATAACAACTGCAAGAGGGTTAATGTGAACTTCAACAATCAACACACCTACCCATCACCAGGCAGCCAACCCTCGCTCGCCGGAACTCCAAAAATCGAAAAAAATGTGCAACGACATTCCACGGCACTGGTAAGCTGTTGTTCATTAATTTGACGCCGCTCGCCGGATGTCCAAAAATCGAAAATAGTGCGAGGCGTTAACGGGACTTCAAACGTCTGTTGAGAAAAGCTCAGTCAGTACTCGGGTCTGCAAACTATGTAACACACCTTGTTGTGCAACAACCCTCGCTCGCCGGAACTCCAAAAATCGAATAAAAAGTGCAAAGGCGGGTACTGTGTAGATGGTAAGCTGTGGCTCAACAAACTCTAGCAAATAAAGCACAAACCTTGCTCGCCGGACATCCAAAAATCAAAAAATAACTGCGCGGCATGTCCAAACATCGACTCCGTCTATGGAAGACAACTCAAGCCAACGACTAGATGTGACACGTACGTTGGTTTCATGGCACGGCGGCAGATGAGAGCTGTGTAAAGAGATAAGTGGTGGCCCATTAAGTGTACTAGGTAACACACCTTGCTCGCCGGACGTCGAAAAATCGAATAAAACTTGCGGCTCCATAGGTAGACACTGTCGATAGAATACAGGTTCGCGGGAACTCCAAAAATCGAATAAAAAATGCAGGAGCATAAGGACGGGATACACGTTGGGGGTTCCCCAAAACCCACTTCACTTTATATCCTTTTCCCTAATGCTTCTAGTTTATTCAACGTCACGCAATATTTGCCCGTTGCCCCCGTTTCCAAACTAGAATGTGATGTCCAATATACCTGCAAGCTAAAATTGGCTCATGTAAATTTTCAGTTGCGGTCTCCTATCCCGGTCTTTTGATTCAACTCCGCTGCTTGTTTTCCCCAATCGCCTGTTCTTTCTCATTATCATAAATCATGCTCTCCCCGTCCTTTGTACATCAAATGCGAAATTTCAGTCTCGGTCTCCTGTTCCGGCCTTTTCAATCAAGTCCACTGCGTTCTTATTGTCATGAAGCTATGCTTCCCGTCCTTGGTGCATCAAACTCAGGTATGTATCATTTCCTATGCTTTACAATTCTTGTACCCACCACAATCCAAAAATTTTGACCCCTAGACTCAGTAGCTCGTCACTGCGCAGACTCGCGCATCGCGACCCAAGCAGCTAGTGCAAGGCAATCACCATTTAGCTGACGCGATGACCTCATGTCGTTCCAAACTACTGGACCTCAGTCAGATCGGGTATCCGACTCGCAAAATCTCTCCAGATCGTTGGTTTTCGAAGCTCAAATATTCGATTTTTAGGCTGCATTAACGTATTCAGGGTCGCATTCAGGAACACCTGAGCTGAGTAATGAGATTTCAGTAACCGACGACTCACTCAACGCCCACGAAATCCCAAGACAGCAATACGCTTCACATTCGCTTCCACGGGGTAGATTTTGTCACAGTCCCCTATTTTCTTTGACGACCTATTAATTAATACATTAAATATGTTCACAAAACGCAGACAAGGTTCACACGTAGAGTCAAAGGGTGACAGAACCAACAGGCGGAGCTCAAATTAGGCGCCCGTGAGTCCGCACTTGCTTCTACCACGACGTCACCTATCCATATCACTCCCACATCCAGTCTGACGTACCGATAACCCCACACAATACCCCCAAAAACGTCGTTCTCGCCCTCTGACTCTCAGGACAACGTTGCCACGTGGCGACTTGAACCAACATTCCCGTCTTCCGATTCATCGACGCAGGCCAGATTCGCGTACAAGGCACTCGGAAATATCATTCGAATAGGCTGTAAGCTCGAGTTAGGCATGTTTGAAATGAGGTAATGAGAAATTCGACTCACCCCTCGAGCTAAAAATCGAGATTTACTCGCACCGATCTCTAGATACTTCTACGCAATGTAATTACTCCAACACAGTACAACACCCCAAAACAAACTAGCATATCTTTCCAACGTACGCGCAAGAGATAGGTGTGACGAGTCTGCGATTGAATTTTTGTATCTGCGCTGTGTCGGTGAGTTCTCCACAAAGAGCTGTTTTGTACACCCAAATGCGCCGCTGAATGAGGTCAAGATGTCAATCCTAGACCTCTGAATCATCCTCAGTCGACTATTAGAAGCTCCCGAAACATGGCTATGAGCGACATTGAAATCATTCGGGCACATACGGCACCTCCTTCTCCTCGCACCCCGATACGCCATCCACCTTCCACAATAACGCTGTTTCCAGCCCAACCTTGTTAATTAACCGTTCACGTAAGCTTCTAGTACCTTTCGTAACGATATTCAGCGGCGAACTGACCTTTGAATTGCGTTTGCAGCGGCCACGTAGACTTTGTCCCCGGGAAGCGCCTGGTAAGATCTTGCAATTCTACGCGTTTTCGAGAGGTTTTTGAGGCTAATACTGACTGGAACTGTGTTCTGAATAGGGGTTGGACGGTTTGCGATGCGAAGAGCAACACAAAACGTTGGGAATGAACAAATACATCACGTTTGGTTCAATGTACACCAAACAGCGAATTTCGTTGTTTTCTTTGAACTACACATTTCAAACTGCTCACAGATAGACATCCCAGCACTGCATAGCATCTCTCAATGTCCCTGCAAGCTCCCGCGATCACAGGGTAAGCAATCCAATTCAACGGAGATTGTTCTCCTCGCACCTTCCCTCGACGCGAAATTGCATGTACGTCGTTTTTCCGGCTTCCATTGGCCCCCTGTGAGTCATCTCGTAACGGTTATGTACGTGAATAATAGGCTGAAACGGTTGGAATTTTTGTGGAAGACGGAAATGCGGAGTGAATGAAAATATTGCGAATACGAGTGTTGGCGCATCCGGACCATGTCTGCGATGCGCGGTAGTTGTATAGCTACCTAGAGTGATATATCTATCTTATCTATCGTGTCTTATTCTGTTTTCATAATGTCTGGCTCGTCGAGTGCAATAAAATGAATACCTACAAACACATCACGCCAAATCTAACAAACACAGCGATTCGCAACTCTCTCCAAATTCCCGTCGATTTAAAGTAATATACACACCTGGATATATTGTATACTCTAACCCTGCACTACAGAAATCAATCAGCAAAAGTACAAACCATTGAATACCAATCGAACAACCAAATCCACAACATGACATGACACACCCTCGCCTCCCGCCCAAATTCACAATTACACACCCGTTCAAAACGCTAGAAACACCTGGCTAGTCTATTCGGCTCTCGGCTCGGGTCTGGTCCGATCAAGGGTCCTGTCAGGTATATTGAGAAGGCCTTCGTAGTTTACTGTACGTTGGTATGTGTGCTCCTTCAGTAGATATTGCGAATGGCGTTGTAATTGATGTACGTACGTTTAATTGAGAGTAGGTGGAGATATTGGTATACCATTACATGCCTGCTTGACTTTGGAAAAGTGTGAGTTGAGACGGGGATGGTTGAAAAAGAAAATGTGAACACTCGAGGACTCCTGCAGAACGCGAATGCGTGAAAACAAGCAAAAAACACATTTCATTCACCATAACCATGTTACTACAAACATTAGAATAGTAAGTACCCCTAAGAATACACTACACCCAACTGTCCAAAGACCCTCGAACTCGATTTTCAAAAATGTATCACTCACCTCACCCGACCTTCCTCTCCTCCCGATCTTCCGCACTAACGGGCTGAAAAACACCTCTGGATTGTTACCACTCGCCCCTGAAGCATCCGAAGTCGCCGAAGCCGTAATAATAATACCAAATTTCACAGAAAAAATTGGCAACTTACGTTTTGTAATTTTGTTGAACGTTGCATGTGGACGTAGTTCTCCTTCAGTAGATATTGCGAATGCCGTTGTAGTTGTTGTACGTACGTTGAAATGAGAGAGAGTGGAGATATTGGCATACTGGTACATCCAGTGGTTGACTTTTGAGAGATGTGAGTTGAGATGATGGGTATTTGGAAATGTTACAGAGAGATATCTTCACCCGAACGTGAATGCTTGAAAAACACATAAAACACATTTCATTGGCAATCCTACTACTCACATTGTGCAGATGGTACATCTATAGGTATCCTACGACCCACCCAGCAATACTCGAACTCGATTTTCGAAATGTATGGCTCACCTCACATCACCCTCTCCCAACCTCCTTCTCCTCCCGATCTTCCGCACTAACGGGCTGAAAAAAACGTCTGGATTCCTACCACTCGTCCCTGAAGCTCCGAGGTCACCGCAGCCGTAATCCCAATACCAAAATATATCGCCAACTTACGTTCATTCCTTTCGTTTTGCTCGTTCGCCGGGCTTGATCCTCGTCGATTCACGCACAATTGTGCAATTGTACAACCCTAGAAGGATTGCGTGCGTTATCTGCTATGCATATGGAGCGACTCCTGAGCTTACCTGGCTGGTTACAGACTTTCAGACACCCAGACAACTCGTCGAAGGCCCAACGAGCCTCTTGACCCCGATACGACCCTCCGCTTCCATTTCAAAAACAACGCAATTTCCGCTGCATTCGACGTATCCAGGGTGTTGTAAGCTAGTGTATATTGCCAACGTAATGCACTAGAGAGGTTCTGAAATCTTTTTTTTCGAGGTTAGTTGCAGTTGGAAGCGAGAGATTGGAGATGGATACGTACCGTTGTGCAGCAAAGAATGCAATCCGAACCATTCTACGTATGTTCCAGTTTTGTTTTGGGCGACTCCTATTCACATTGAGGTGTGCTTCGATCGAAGGTCGAATGCTCGATAACTAAAAACACGATGAAAAGAGAGGGCGAATGCAAACATCTTGTGCACATTCACGCCCGATTCATGTCTCGCCGATTAGACCCAACGGCGGAAATTCCGACTCCTAGCACAAACGACAGCCTCGAAAGAATATATTGAACGAATCACGTACCCAGATTCAAAAGCAAAAAGCGAGATTCGAAGGGAATCACAACCTATTCCGGATGTCGTCACAGGGAGGAAAACACGAAAATAACACACCCGGGCTAGCGCGACGGGTTCCGTGTGGATGTACGTACACGGGCGTGTCGCGCTAGTATAAAGGCAGGCGTGTGTTGGTGTGTTTTTCCTCATCCCCTCTTGGGGTTCTCGGCCTCGTCTCCTCCTCCTCTCCTCAAGGTAAGCGCGATTCTCCTTGAGCGCGTCGGTTGACTGTTGAACATTGAACTCGCAGGTTTTGGTGCTGGGCCGCGTCGGGACGAATCCTGCTTGCTGGTGAGTGTTGCCACTGGCTTGTGTGCACTGCTGATGCTCGTTGTTGCAGATAGTGTGCTCGTTGTGGCGGGTGTTGGTGTCTCCGTGAGTCGGGTTTTCTTTACCTCGACGCGTCGCAGACTCTGTTGATGTATAATGACACAGCGGACCTTGAAGTGGTCAACACGTCATGCGGCGGAGGTGCTGGACTGTGCTGTAGGTAGGCACGTCAACGTCGGTCACTGTGGGGAATGCACTGACCGTGTCTTCTAGCAACTCACCATTGCCGCCCTTGTAAGTGGTAAGTATACCCTCCTGTCTCTTGGATGGCGTGGCTGATGTCGTGTTATTGCAGAGTGGAGCAACGGTGATGAGCTCGATAGAGCAAGGTAGGTGTCTTGACCCACTAGAAGAACATTGCTGATGATCGACGTGGCAGATGGTGTGGATGCGAGTCGGGGCCGGCTTATAGGTGAGTGTTCCCACAGACTTGTGGTCATTGCTGATGCTTTGACAGAGTGCTCGTTGTGGCGGGTGACGGTGTCTAGGTGAGTCGGGTTTTCTTCCCTCGTCGCGTCGTAGATTCTGTTGACGTATGATGAGAAAGCGGACCTTGAAGGTGATCGACACGTCATTCGGCGGAGGTGCTGGATATTAGGTGAGTGGATGATTTCTCCCTCTACGTGAGTGTGCTCACCGTGTCCTGTGCGCCTACAACCAGTCATTGTACCCCTCATGGTGGTTGTAGTTGCTGCTGGAAAGAGAGACCGACTTTCCAAGGCATCGGTGGCACGGTCCTATGTTGCAGCAAGAGGCAGCGGCGGCGGCGGAATGGGCGGCCTCATTTCCTCTTCATCTCCTGAATGTAAGTGGGATTCTCCTTTACCGCGTTGGTTGATTGTTGAACTTTGAACTCCTAGGTTTTGGTTACTCGTCGTCTGTGTCGCATCAGGTTAAGGGGAGGTAAGTCAGTGTTGGTGACTGTGAGGAACATGCTGACCGTGTATTTGAGCAGCTCCGTGAACTTGGCATTGGGAACTTTTAACTGGTAAGCGTGCGCTTGATATTGAAGGTCAATGCTGATGTCGTGTTTTCTCTGATATTGTAGGGGTAAGCTGGCCGACGAGGAGTCCCCGGTGACCTGCTGTCGCTGTTATCGCAGCTAGCGACCTCGTTGCTATACAGGTGAGTCGGGATTTCTTTGTGTAACAATGTACTCACCTTGACGCGTTGTAGATGAGAAAGCGGAACACGACAGTCGACAATATCAGGCAAGTCGGCCTTTTCTCTCCACGGGAGTCTGCTCACTGTACTCCCCAGGACATTGTTCCGTCATTTTTGGCGTGTGCTCGACGTGTATTTGGCCTGCCGAAGGAGCTCCCGATTGACGAGCTTGTTGAAGTGGGACCTGGTAAGTGACAGACATGTCTGCTGGAAAGAAAGAGACACAGACTCACCAAGGTGTCGGTGGCGCGGCGGCGGCGGTATGGACCTGGGAGGGACGTGTGGAATGAGGTGAAGAACGCGGCTCTGAACTGTCGACGGTGTGGATGCGTCCCGCCGGCGGTGGTGAAGGATGTTGGAGGGACGCGTCAGGCCAACTGCTTGCTGTCGCGGAAAGGCATGGCTGGCGTGATGGACATTGCTGCACCAGTCGGGATGGTTGTAAAAGTCGGGCATGATTGTGGAGCAGACCGGCGCGGGCAGCCGCGCTGGGGTTCATGTCTCTCCAATCGAGGTATTTACGCGGAGAGGCGGTGTGATGCGCCAGTCATGCGGCGGAGGTGCTGGACTGTGCTGTAGGTAGGCACGTTAACGTCGGTCACTGTGGGGAATGCACTGACCGTGTCTTCTAGCAGCTCGCCATCATTGCCGCCCTTGTAAGTGGTAAGCATACCCTCGTAGCTCTTGAATGGCGCAGCTGATCCTGTGTTATTGCAGACTGGATGGGCGGTGCTGAGCAAGGTAGGTGTTTTCGCCCACTTGAAGATAGTGTTGATGGACGTGGCAGGTGGCGTGGACGCGAGTCGGGGAGGGCTTGCAGGTGAGTGTTCCCACAGACTTGTGGTCATTCCTAATGCTTTGACAGCGTGCTCGTTGTTGCGGGTGCTGCCGTCTAGGTCAGTCGGCTTTCCTTTACCTCGTCGCGTCTGTTGACGTGGGATGAGACAGCGGACCTTGGAGATGCTGAACGTGTCATTCGGCGGAGGGGGACTGTCAGGGTCGCATCTGGATGTGCTGCAGGCAGGCAAGCAAGTCAATGTTGGTGAGTGTGGGGAATGTGCTGACCGTGTATTTGAGCAGCTCACCGTTGCCGCCTTGTAGACTTGTCGGACGAGCTAGATGGCGGGGAGCGAGGTAGGTGTCTCCACCTTTTTGAAGGACAATGCTGATATTCGACGTGTCTAGTGGTGTAGACGCGAGTCGGGGCCTGCTCGAGGGTGAGTGTTTCCCCTCGCTTGTGTGCATTGCTAATGCTTTGACAGTTTGCTCGTCGTTGCGGATGCTGGTGTCTAGGTGTGTCGCGTTTTCTTTACCTCGTCGCGTCGCAGAGCGTGTTGATGTAGGATGCGACAGCATATGTTGGTGATGCTCGACGCGTCATTCGGCGGAGGTGCTGGACATTTAGGTCAGTGAATGTTTTCTCTCTGCGTGAGTGTGCTCACCGTGTCCTGTACATGTATATAACCAGTCATTGAGATACTGACTCCCAAGGCGTCGGTGGCGCTGAGCTATGTTGCAGACAGAGGCGGCGGCGGCGGCGGCGGCGGTATGGATCTGGGAAGGACGTGTGGAATGAGGTGAAGAACGCGGCTCTGAACTGTCGACGGTGTGGATGCGTCCCGCCGGCGGTGGTGAAAGATGTTGGAGGGACGCGTCAGGCCAACTGCTTGCTGTCGCGGAAAGGCATGGCTGGCGTGATGGACATTGCTGCACCAGTCGGGATGGTTGTAAAAGTCGGGCATGATTGTGGAGCAGACCGGCGCGGGCAGCCGCGCTGGGGTTCATGTCTCTCCAATCGAGGTATTTACGCGGAGAGGCGGTGTGATGCGCCAAGGCGGTGCGCCTGTTTACACGCACAGCGCAGAGGCCGTTCGTAATCCCTGGCATTCAAGTTCCGCTTTAAAACGGTGGTATCATACATTCGTTGACGGGGCCGCTTTGCTCACAACCATCCCCCCTGCTCGTCGCCAGCCCCGCTCCCCAGCATCTAATACATCTATTCACGCACGTCGCCGCACAACCGCCCCCGAGAACCATGTCGGAAATCAAAGGAACCTTGTCATCGTTGGTGATGGTGCTTGCGGAAAGGTATGATCGGCTTTTGACCAGCTCAGAGAACGTCAGCTTGCATGCTGATCATCGTCACCCGTCTAGACTTGCCTTTTGATTGTGTTATCCAAAGTCATATTCCCAGAGGTACGTGCATCGTTAGCCGCCGTTCAGCCAGCCGAGGTGTGCGGCTTGCTGCTCCTCATTGCACCGTTATGGCGGTGTTTAGACAGCTCCAGCAAATACCTGGCGGCTTCGTTCGAGGTGTAGAAGGCTGATATTAGTGTTAAAGTGTAGGTCCATGTACCCATCGTGTTCCGGAACTACGTTGCCAATGTCGAGGTCAATGGTAAGCACGTTGAGCTTCAATTGTAAGCACGTCGAGCTTCGATGGTAAGCATGTCGAGCTTCGTCTCCACCCTCTTAGTTATTATAATTCGCATGTCATCCTCATCTGCTTTGCCGTCTACCCCTCTTAGTTATTATGATTCGCATGTCGTCCCCACCTGCTTCGCCGTCGACTCCCCGATTCCCTTTATAACATCCAATAAAAGGTTTGTCTTGTCTTTTCTTCATTCCCTCTGCCTGTATAATATCAGACACCGCAATTTACTAACATTGTTGTTGTGTGGTTCCTCTCTTTTTAGTGCCATACCTATGCCTGCCTGCCTCTCATTCTCGTCGTCTGCAAAACAGATCTCAGACCTGACTCCCGTGTGATTGAGGTTCTTAGATAGACGAGCCGTAACCCCCGAAGAGGTGCGTTTCTTTTTTCTACGTCACCTTTATTGTTTTTCGTACAACTTTGGTGTGTATGACACGCCCTGGGGCCTGGCCCCTTATCTGAGTGCCATTTTTGTGCTTCGTTCGAATCACCCACGCATTCTTTTTGATATCCTGTTTATTACCCTTGCCTCATTCCCGCTTCTCTTATCCACATCGTGATCCCCGTCGCCACCAACATTGACGCCGTATTTCAATCCAATTTTATTTTATTTTTTTTTTCATGCATCATGTTTTATTTATTCCAACTTGGTACTCGCCACCAACATTGACGCCGTTTTTCAATACAAATTTCATTATTTTTTCCATGCATCATTCTTTTACACTCTTCCTCTTTTGTTGATTCCAACTTGTCACTAACCGTCATGTTTCTAGGGTATGGCAGTCGCCCAGAAGATCGGGGCAAAGCACTACCTCGAGTGCTCCGCCAAGTCGGGTGAGGGCGTCCGCGAAGTCTTCCAGTACGCCACCCGCGCCGCACTGCTCAGCAGAGGAAAGGGCAAGAAGAGCCACCATTGCATCGTGTTGTAGATGGCGTAGCTTATCCCTTTTACCATTTTTTTTTCTTTCCATCTTCATTCTTCCTTCCTTTCTTCCTTTTTTTGCTTTTTTCTTCCTTGACGACTCTCTTTCACTCTTCTTTCCGAGTTCCTTGCTGGATGGTTGAATTGAGGGTGGGTGAAGGTGCAGGGAGGAAAATGGGAGGTGGAGCGAGGGAGGGGTGGGGTGAGGTCAGGTAGGGAGGAACTTCAACAAGGATAGGGAGGGGCTTGAATATCATTTATACTCGCACCTCGCCACCTTCTCTTTCACCTTGTTCCGGTTGGTTGTGGATAATGAACATGTGTTAATGCCGGTGGAATGCTCTTCGGTTTCTTTTTTTTTTCTCTTACCTAGTCTTTTTCACTTGATACCGCTTCTTTCTTGATTTTGATTGATGATCCACTTTTGACTCTTCTTCTCAAATATACTGCTGCTGCTGCACCTCCTGACTGCGACGAGTTGGCTATCTGTTTGTCTCTCCTTGAGCTTCTGTTGCTTTGGCTAAGCCCCTATGGATTCCGAGCGTGTATTGCAATTTGAACAAAGTTGAAGTCTAATTGTTTTATATACGTTGTGCTGCCAGATATACATCGCTCGCTGTTGTGATGTATTTTACGAGAAGATACTAGCTTTATATGGCATTAGATACCTTATTGAGACAACCCTGAGCAAATGAGATAGAAGTTTTTTGAATTTTCGAGTCGTGTTCTGGTATCGTACAAGCAGAGGTTAGCCCCGCCCGAAGGCCAGCAGGGTCCGCCTCTGCTCTATCTACCTATCTAGTACGTACCTGGTCCGAATAAAGTCGGATAGAACCGCTCGAGGTGCATCCAGAGTTTTCACAAGTCCGAAAATCGAACAATCGGTTGCGTGAAGTCTACCGAGTAAGTACATACCCGCTCTTGACACCGCCTCAGAACTCATTCGGCGTCGCCTACAAGCTGTCACACGACCCTTGAGCAGGTGAGTACTATATAAATGTTAAGTGCCAGTTCATAAAGTCTACCAATCAAAGTACACACCTTGTTTGCCGGACGTCCAGAAATCGAAAAAAAGTCCGGGAAAGTCCAGATACATGCTCGACGTCATCTACTAGATGCAGATGGTGAGTACTATATAGATATTAAGTGCGGGTACATACCTTGTTCGCCGGACATCCAGAAATCAAATAAAAACTGTGCAGAAGTCAAATACATGCCCGACGATGTAACCACCTCAACACCGCTCGCCGGATGCAATAACAACTGCAAGAGGGTTATGTGAACTTCAACAATCAAAGTGAAAAACTCAGTCAACACACCAGGCAGCCAACCCTCGCTCGCCGGAACTCCAAAAATCGAAAAAAATGTGCAACGACATTCCACGGCACTGGTAAGCTGTTGTTCATTAATTTGACGCCGCTCGCCGGATGTCCAAAAATCGAAAATAGTGCGAGGCGTTAACGGGACTTCAAACGTCTGTTGAGAAAAGCTCAGTCAGTACTCGGGTCTGCAAACTATGTAACACACCTTGTTGTGCAACAACCCTCGCTCGCCGGAACTCCAAAAAACGAATAAAAAGTGCAAAGGCGGGTACTGTGTAGATGGTAAGCTGTGGCTCAACAAACTCTAGCAAATAAAGCACGTACCTCACTCGCCGGACATCCAAAAATCAAAAAATAACTCCGTGGCATGTCCAAACGTCGACTCCGTCTATGGAAGACAACTCAAGCCAACGACTAGATGTGACACGTACTGGTTTCATGGCACGGCGGCAGATGAGAGCTGTGTAAAGAGATCAGTGATGGCCCATTAAGTGTACTAGGTAACATACCTTGCTCGCCGGACGTCGAAAAATCGAATAAAACTTGCGGCTCCATAGGTAGACACTGTCGATAGAATACAGGTTCGCGGGAACTCCAAAAATCGAATAAAAAATGCAGGAGCATAAGGACGGGATACGTGTTGGGGGTTCCCCAAAACCCACTTCACTTTATATCCTTTTCCCTAATGCTTCTAGTTTATTCAACGTCACGCAATATTTGCCCGTTGCCCCCGTTTCCAAACTAGAATGTGATGTCCAATATACCTGCAAGCTAAAATTGGCTCATGTAAATTTTCAGTTGCGGTCTCCTATCCCGGTCTTTTGATTCAACTCCGCTGCTTGTTTTCCCCAATCGCCTGTTCTTTCTCATTATCATAAATCATGCTCTCCCCGTCCTTTGTACATCAAATGCGAAATTTCAGTCTCGGTCTCCTGTTCCGGCCTTTTCAATCAAGTCCACTGCGTTCTTATTGTCATGAAGCTATGCTTCCCGTCCTTGGTGCATCAAACTCAGGTATGTATCATTTCCTATGCTTTACAATTCTTGTACCCACCACAATCCAAAAATTTTGACCCCTAGACTCAGTAGCTCGTCACTGCGCAGACTCGCGCATCGCGACCCAAGCAGCTAGTGCAAGGCAATCACCATTTAGCTGACGCGATGACCTCATGTCGTTCCAAACTACTGGACCTCAGTCAGATCGGGTATCCGACTCGCAAAATCTCTCCAGATCGTTGGTTTTCGAAGCTCAAATATTCGATTTTTAGGCTGCATTAACGTATTCAGGGTCGCATTCAGGAACACCTGAGCTGAGTAATGAGATTTCAGTAACCGACGACTCACTCAACGCCCACGAAATCCCAAGACAGCAATACGCTTCACATTCGCTTCCACGGGGTAGATTTTGTCACAGTCCCCTATTTTCTTTGACGACCTATTAATTAATACATTAAATATGTTCACAAAACGCAGACAAGGTTCACACGTAGAGTCAAAGGGTGACAGAACCAACAGGCGGAGCTCAAATTAGGCGCCCGTGAGTCCGCACTTGCTTCTACCACGACGTCACCTATCCATATCACTCCCACATCCAGTCTGACGTACCGATAACCCCACACAATACCCCCAAAAACGTCGTTCTCGCCCTCTGACTCTCAGGACAACGTTGCCACGTGGCGACTTGAACCAACATTCCCGTCTTCCGATTCATCGACGCAGGCCAGATTCGCGTACAAGGCACTCGGAAATATCATTCGAATAGGCTGTAAGCTCGAGTTAGGCATGTTTGAAATGAGGTAATGAGAAATTCGACTCACCCCTCGAGCTAAAAATCGAGATTTACTCGCACCGATCTCTAGATACTTCTACGCAATGTAATTACTCCAACACAGTACAACACCCCAAAACAAACTAGCATATCTTTCCAACGTACGCGCAAGAGATAGGTGTGACGAGTCTGCGATTGAATTTTTGTATCTGCGCTGTGTCGGTGAGTTCTCCACAAAGAGCTGTTTTGTACACCCAAATGCGCCGCTGAATGAGGTCAAGATGTCAATCCTAGACCTCTGAATCATCCTCAGTCGACTATTAGAAGCTCCCGAAACATGGCTATGAGCGACATTGAAATCATTCGGGCACATACGGCACCTCCTTCTCCTCGCACCCCGATACGCCATCCACCTTCCACAATAACGCTGTTTCCAGCCCAACCTTGTTAATTAACCGTTCACGTAAGCTTCTAGTACCTTTCGTAACGATATTCAGCGGCGAACTGACCTTTGAATTGCGTTTGCAGCGGCCACGTAGACGTTGTCCCCGGGAAGCGCCTGGTAAGATCTTGCAATTCTACGCGTTTTCGAGAGGTTTTTGAGGCTAATACTGACTGGAACTGTGTTCTGAATAGGGGTTGGACGGTTTGCGATGCGAAGAGCAACACAAAACGTTGGGAATGAACAAATACATCACGTTTGCTTCAATGTACACCAAACAGCGAATTTCGTTGTTTTCTTTGAACTACACATTTCAAACTGCTCACAGATAGACATCCCAGCACTGCATAGCATCTCTCAATGTCCCTGAAAGCTCCCGCAATCACAGAGTAAGCAATCCAATTCAACGGAGAATATTCTCCTCGCACCTTCCCTCGACGCGAAATTGCATGTACGTCGTTTTTCCGGCTTCCATTGGTCTCCTGTGAGTCATGTCGTAACGGTTATGTACGTGAATATTAGGCTGAAACGGTTGGAATTTTTGTGGAAGACGGAAATGCGGAGTGAATGCAAATATTGCGAATACGAGTGTTAGCGCATCCGGACCATGTCTGCGATGCGCGGTAGTTGTATAGCTACCTAGAGTGATATATCTATCTTATCTATCGTGTCTTATTCTGTTTTCATAATGTCTGGCTCGTCGAGTGTAATAAAATGAATACCTACAAACACATCACGTCAAATCTAACAAACACAGCAATTCGCACCTCTCTCCAAATTCCCGTCGATTTAAAGTGATGTACACACCTGAATATACAGTATACCCTGATCCTGCACCGCAGAAATCCGTCAACAAAAGTGCAAATCATTGAATACCAATCGGATAACCAAATCCACGACATGACACACCCTCGCCTCCCGCCCAAATTCGCAATTACACACCCATTCGAAACGCTAGAATAAACTGACTGGTCTATTCGGTTCTCGGCTCGGGTCTGGTCCGATCAAGGGTCCTGTCAGGTATATTGAGAAGGCCTTCGTAGTTTACTGTACGTTGGTATGTGTGCTCCTTCAGTAGATATTGCGAATGGCGTTGTAATTGATGTACGTACGTTTAATTGAGAGTAGGTGGAGATATTGGTATACCATTACATGCCTGCTTGACTTTGGAAAAGTGTGAGTTGAGACGGGGATGATTGAAACAAAAAGTGAGCACTCGAGGACTCCTGCAGAACGCGAATGCGTGAAAACAAGCAAAAAACACATTTCATTCACCATAACCATGTTACTACAAACATTAGAATAGTAAGTACCCCTAAGAATACACTACACCCAACTGTCCAAAGACCCTCGAACTCGATTTTCAAAAATGTATCACTCACCTCACCCGACCTTCCTCTCCTCCCGATCTTCCGCACTAACGGGCTGAAAAACACCTCTGGATTGTTACCACTCGCCCCTGAAGCATCCGAAGTCGCCGAAGCCGTAATAATAATACCAAATTTCACAGAAAAAATTGGCAACTTACGTTTTGTAATTTTGTTGTACGTTGCATGTGGACGTAGTTCTCCTTCAGTAGATATTGCGAATGCCGTTGTAGTTGTTGTACGTATGTTGAAATGAGAGAGAGTGGAGATATTGGCATACTGGTACATCCAGTGGTTGACTTTTGAGAGATGTGAGTTGAGATGATGGGTATTTGGAAATGTTACAGAGAGATATCTTCACCCGAACGTGAATGCTTGAAAAACACATAAAACACATTTCATTGGCAATCCTACTACTCACATTGTGCAGATGGTACATCTATAGGTATCCTACGACCCACCCAGCAATACTCGAACTCGATTTTCGAAATGTATGGCTCACCTCACATCACCCTCTCCCAACCTCCTTCTCCTCCCGATCTTCCGCACTAACGGGCTGAAAAAAACGTCTGGATTCCTACCACTCGTCCCTGAAGCTCCGAGGTCACCGCAGCCGTAATCCCAATACCAAAATATATCGCCAACTTACGTTCATTCCTTTCGTTTTGCTCGTTCGCCGGGCTTGATCCTCGTCGATTCACGCACAATTGTGCAATTGTACAACCCTAGAAGGATTGCGTGCGTTATCTGCTATGCATATGGAGCGACTCCTGAGCTTACCTGGCTGGTTACAGACTTTCAGACACCCAGACAACTCGTCGAAGACCCAATGATCCTCTTGACCCCGATACGACCCTCCGCTTCCATTTCAAAAACAACGCAATTTCCGCTGCATTCGACGTATCCAGGGTGTTGTAAGCTAGTGTATATTGCCAACGTAATGCACTAGAGAGGTTCCGAAATTTTGTTTTCGAGGTTAGTTGCAGTTGGAAGCGAGAGATTGGAGATGGATACGTACGCGTTGTGCAGCAAAGAATGCAATCCGAACCATTCTACGTATGTTCCAGTTTTGTTTTGGGCGACTCCTATTCACATTGAGGTGTGCTTCGATCGAAGGTCAAATGCTCGATAACTGAAAACACGATGAAAAGAGAGGGCGAATGCAAACATCTTGTGCACATTCACGCCCGATTCGTGTCTCGCCGATTAGACCCAATAGCGGAGATCCCGACGCCTAGAACAAACGACAGCCTCAAACCAATATATTGAACGAATCACGTACCCAGATTCAAAAGTAAAAAGCGAGATTCAAAGGGAATCACAACCTATTCCGGATGTCGTCACAGGGAGGAAAACACGAAAATAACACACCCGGGCTAGCGCGACGGGTTCCGTGTGGATGTACGTACACGGGCGTGTCGCGCTAGTATAAAGGCAGGCGTGTGTTGGTGTGTTTTTCCTCATCCCCTCTTGGGGTTCTCGGCCTCGTCTCCTCCTCCTCTCCTCAAGGTAAGCGCGATTCTCCTTGAGCGCGTCGGTTGAATGTTGAACATTGAACTCGCAGGTTCTGGTGCTGGGGCGCGTCGGGACGAATCCTGCTCGCTGGTGAGTGTTGCCACTGGCTTGTGTGCATTGCTAATGCTCTTGTTGCACATAGTGTACTCGTTGTGGCGGGTGTTGGTGTCTCCGTAAGTTGGGTTTTCTTTACCTCGACGCGTCGCAGGCTCTGTTGATGTATAATGACACAGCGGACCTTGAAGTGGTCAACACGTCATGCGGCGGAGGTGCTGGACTGTGCTGTAGGTAGGCACGTTAACGTCGGTCACTGTGGGGAATGCACTGACCGTGTCTTCTAGCAGCTCGCCATCATTGCCGCCCTTGTAAGTGGTAAGCATACCCTCGTAGCTCTTGAATGGCGCAGCTGATCCTGTGTTATTGCAGACTGGATGGGCGGTGCTGAGCAAGGTAGGTGTTTTCGCCCACTTGAAGATAGTGTTGATGGACGTGGCAGGTGGCGTGGACGCGAGTCGGGGAGGGCTTGCAGGTGAGTGTTCCCACAGACTTGTGGTCATTCCTAATGCTTTGACAGCGTGCTCGTTGTTGCGGGTGCTGCCGTCTAGGTCAGTCGGCTTTCCTTTACCTCGTCGCGTCTGTTGACGTGGGATGAGACAGCGGACCTTGGAGATGCTGAACGTGTCATTCGGCGGAGGGGGACTGTCAGGGTCGCATCTGGATGTGCTGCAGGCAGGCAAGCAAGTCAATGTTGGTGAGTGTGGGGAATGTGCTGACCGTGTATTTGAGCAGCTCACCGTTGCCGCCTTGTAGACTTGTCGGACGAGCTAGATGGCGGGGAGCGAGGTAGGTGTCTCCACCTTTTTGAAGGACAATGCTGATATTCGACGTGTCTAGTGGTGTAGACGCGAGTCGGGGCCTGCTCGAGGGTGAGTGTTTCCCCTCGCTTGTGTGCATTGCTAATGCTTTGACAGTTTGCTCGTCGTTGCGGATGCTGGTGTCTAGGTGTGTCGCGTTTTCTTTACCTCGTCGCGTCGCAGAGCGTGTTGATGTAGGATGCGACAGCATATGTTGGTGATGCTCGACGCGTCATTCGGCGGAGGTGCTGGACATTTAGGTCAGTGAATGTTTTCTCTCTGCGTGAGTGTGCTCACCGTGTCCTGTACATGTATATAACCAGTCATTGAGATACTGACTCCCAAGGCGTCGGTGGCGCTGAGCTATGTTGCAGACAGAGGCGGCGGCGGCGGCGGCGGCGGTATGGATCTGGGAAGGACGTGTGGAATGAGGTGAAGAACGCGGCTCTGAACTGTCGACGGTGTGGATGCGTCCCGCCGGCGGTGGTGAAAGATGTTGGAGGGACGCGTCAGGCCAACTGCTTGCTGTCGCGGAAAGGCATGGCTGGCGTGATGGACATTGCTGCACCAGTCGGGATGGTTGTAAAAGTCGGGCATGATTGTGGAGCAGACCGGCGCGGGCAGCCGCGCTGGGGTTCATGTCTCTCCAATCGAGGTATTTACGCGGAGAGGCGGTGTGATGCGCCAAGGCGGTGCGCCTGTTTACACGCACAGCGCAGAGGCCGTTCGTAATCCCTGGCATTCAAGTTCCGCTTTAAAACGGTGGTATCATACATTCGTTGACGGGGCCGCTTTGCTCACAACCATCCCCCCTGCTCGTCGCCAGCCCCGCTCCCCAGCATCTAATACATCTATTCACGCACGTCGCCGCACAACCGCCCCCGAGAACCATGTCGGAAATCAAAGGAACCTTGTCATCGTTGGTGATGGTGCTTGCGGAAAGGTATGATCGGCTTTTGACCAGCTCAGAGAACGTCAGCTTGCATGCTGATCATCGTCACCCGTCTAGACTTGCCTTTTGATTGTGTTATCCAAAGTCATATTCCCAGAGGTACGTGCATCGTTAGCCGCCGTTCAGCCAGCCGAGGTGTGCGGCTTGCTGCTCCTCATTGCACCGTTATGGCGGTGTTTAGACAGCTCCAGCAAATACCTGGCGGCTTCGTTCGAGGTGTAGAAGGCTGATATTAGTGTTAAAGTGTAGGTCCATGTACCCATCGTGTTCCGGAACTACGTTGCCAATGTCGAGGTCAATGGTAAGCACGTTGAGCTTCAATTGTAAGCACGTCGAGCTTCGATGGTAAGCATGTCGAGCTTCGTCTCCACCCTCTTAGTTATTATAATTCGCATGTCATCCTCATCTGCTTTGCCGTCTACCCCTCTTAGTTATTATGATTCGCATGTCGTCCCCACCTGCTTCGCCGTCGACTCCCCGATTCCCTTTATAACATCCAATAAAAGGTTTGTCTTGTCTTTTCTTCATTCCCTCTGCCTGTATAATATCAGACACCGCAATTTACTAACATTGTTGTTGTGTGGTTCCTCTCTTTTTAGTGCCATACCTATGCCTGCCTGCCTCTCATTCTCGTCGTCTGCAAAACAGATCTCAGACCTGACTCCCGTGTGATTGAGGTTCTTAGATAGACGAGCCGTAACCCCCGAAGAGGTGCGTTTCTTTTTTCTACGTCACCTTTATTGTTTTTCGTACAACTTTGGTGTGTATGACACGCCCTGGGGCCTGGCCCCTTATCTGAGTGCCATTTTTGTGCTTCGTTCGAATCACCCACGCATTCTTTTTGATATCCTGTTTATTACCCTTGCCTCATTCCCGCTTCTCTTATCCACATCGTGATCCCCGTCGCCACCAACATTGACGCCGTATTTCAATCCAATTTTATTTTATTTTTTTTTTCATGCATCATGTTTTATTTATTCCAACTTGGTACTCGCCACCAACATTGACGCCGTTTTTCAATACAAATTTCATTATTTTTTCCATGCATCATTCTTTTACACTCTTCCTCTTTTGTTGATTCCAACTTGTCACTAACCGTCATGTTTCTAGGGTATGGCAGTCGCCCAGAAGATCGGGGCAAAGCACTACCTCGAGTGCTCCGCCAAGTCGGGTGAGGGCGTCCGCGAAGTCTTCCAGTACGCCACCCGCGCCGCACTGCTCAGCAGAGGAAAGGGCAAGAAGAGCCACCATTGCATCGTGTTGTAGATGGCGTAGCTTATCCCTTTTACCATTTTTTTTTCTTTCCATCTTCATTCTTCCTTCCTTTCTTCCTTTTTTTGCTTTTTTCTTCCTTGACGACTCTCTTTCACTCTTCTTTCCGAGTTCCTTGCTGGATGGTTGAATTGAGGGTGGGTGAAGGTGCAGGGAGGAAAATGGGAGGTGGAGCGAGGGAGGGGTGGGGTGAGGTCAGGTAGGGAGGAACTTCAACAAGGATAGGGAGGGGCTTGAATATCATTTATACTCGCACCTCGCCACCTTCTCTTTCACCTTGTTCCGGTTGGTTGTGGATAATGAACATGTGTTAATGCCGGTGGAATGCTCTTCGGTTTCTTTTTTTTTTCTCTTACCTAGTCTTTTTCACTTGATACCGCTTCTTTCTTGATTTTGATTGATGATCCACTTTTGACTCTTCTTCTCAAATATACTGCTGCTGCTGCACCTCCTGACTGCGACGAGTTGGCTATCTGTTTGTCTCTCCTTGAGCTTCTGTTGCTTTGGCTAAGCCCCTATGGATTCCGAGCGTGTATTGCAATTTGAACAAAGTTGAAGTCTAATTGTTTTATATACGTTGTGCTGCCAGATATAAGATTGGGCTCATCAGGAACCAGCACGTTTACGTAATCAAAAGGCTTGGCGCCAAGAGCGGCCAAAATCGACTTCAGAAAAAATCAAAAGTTATGTCGACGGAAATTTAGTACAAACACAAGAATAAATGGTAGAAAGTATCATGTAGAATAACATTTGTGCACTAGATAAGTGTATCTATGGTTTTCAAATGATAGAAACAGACTCTTATGCAGACATATACTCTGCACGTACTTTGGCAATCATATCTGGAGGAAGTGTACGGTGACTATGATATCTCTTGTTTATCCAGTGAACTTGTGGACCAGTTAGACCATGCTCATAGCCTGAAATAAACCTTGCTGATCGGTTTGCATATCTATTGAACATAATTAGTGAAAAGTTAAACTTTTATTTGTGAAAAGTATAAAAGAATACCTTCTAATCTGAAGTAAAGGAATATCATCAAGGCATTGAATTACATTGGCTTCCATTTCATCAATGTTGCTTGTTTTGGGTGTATTACGATAGCGAAGCTTTGCTGCTCCCCAGTATTGTTCAATGAAATTGAGTTCACAATGATATTTCGGATAAAAATCACAGATGTGACCGCGGGAAGTGATCAATTCCTCAAGGCGTGATTTTTGAGCCACAAAGTCAGGTTGCATGAATAGAATACGTCGACAGCAGCAATCAGTCTTGCCTGGTTCGCATTTAAATCCTTCACATTGGGCAAGAAGTCCAGATTCTTTCCAAAGACCTCTTTCCCGGATAATTAATTCCATTCCTTTAAACCATCCGGGCATGGTGGGATGGTTATCATCAAAATAGAAGGACTGTATTTGGCCATTTGGAAGGGTAGTAGTTCGCATTTTGGCACCTCCTTTACGATGAGTCCAATATTGTGATGGATTTTTAGGCATTCTTCTTGCAGATAATGCATCATCAGCACGTTTTTGATGACTTGGGGCATTGTCAAACAAAAAAAGGCCAGTAGCAAATCCATTGGTCCGTCCTTCAAAAATGTCAATTGCATGATCCACCTGATTAATCAAATCATCCGAGGTGAAATATCCATCACGATTTTTTCCTGCTTTGAATAAAATTCGTGCTGATCTAAAATTGATATTTATTAATTCAAACACATATGGATAAAATTTAAATAACATACTCTGAACCATCTTGACTTTGCAATCGGCCCCATTCCACAGTAAGAAATTCTGATGGCATGATTGATGTACCTTCTCCTTTTTTTATTGGAACCGGGTTGGTAGATTTGTGTGACCATACATTTTTACGGCGATCTGTTTCATAGAATGTTGATTCATCATGGGTAATAAGGATAAGGCGAAAGCGCTGGCCAGCAGGAACAGAAAAGCCTGAAAGCTGAGAGTTACAATTTCCATCATTATCATAGGAATACATCCGTTTTTCATAGTCCTTCCAGCGCTTGATAAATTCAATCCGGTACTGCACAACATCTTCCCGCTCATGACCATCTATATACATACCATTTCGTATTTTTCCATATCGCCAACCCATTTTGTGTAGCCATCGTTTGGCAGTAGAAAGATGAATTGATTTTTTTTCAACTCCAAGTTCCTCTAGTTTTTCTTGCATTTCAGGTGTTTGGATAAAGTCCACGATATCTTGAGCACAAATATAGCCAGTTTTTGCAATGCTAGAAAGATGGAGCTGTATTGCCTCTGAAAAATCTTCATCATCAAGAAGAGAAGGCTGAATACGTGTAACACGGCGGAGTGGAAGCTTTCCAGATTTCAAAAACGTGTGGATCCAGCTGCGTATATTCCGAGCATGATTAACCCCACAGCCTTGGGATTTAGCAACTATCAAAGAAGATTCACGCCAACCATAGGAAAGTTGTGGATCAAGATATAAGTTCAACACGCCAACCATTGCAGTAAGTCTTGCTCGAAGAATAATGTCAAGTGTCTTTTCCTTGCTTCGTACAGTCAAGGCTGCACAGACCCGACGAAGTTTTGGAAAGTCTTTGTAGCTGAGTTGATCAAGTATGGCATCAGATTCCGTAGGCAAGCTAAAATCCTCAACCTTTCCACCTGCTTGTAAATGTTGCAAGAAATTATTGACAGTTTCTTGTGCATCCGAAATTGTAGAGTTGGCAGGCAAGTTAGATTGGGGTGGGTCATTATTTGCAATAGGTTGTGCATGATCCAGCTGGGAATTAATATCTCCATCACTTTGTGTATCAGAAGAGCTGTCGGAATCAGATATGGTAATAATATCCACGTTATTTGTATTGACAGTAGTGGCTGAAGAGGTTGCTGTGGAAGGATTTTTTGGTGTCTTTGAAAACCACTCGGAAATGGGGTGTATTCCTTTATCCCTAAGATCCTTTCTTGCTCTCTTCTGTCGACGCTTGGTCCTAGCAGAGTTTTTAAGGTACATTTTTGGCCTATTAGTCCTTTCATTCTCAAGCTCCACTGCAATCCGTTGGGCCTCCAGTAAAATGTTTGAGAATGTTTGTAAATCTGAAGGAGTATTGATCTCTGAGTTCTCTGGCTGCTGTTCCATTTCGCCATCTGATTCAGAATCAGAATCTTCATCTGAAAGAGTAGAAGAAGATGGTTCTTCAAAGTAATCAAGAAATCCTTGCAAGGTGAAGGAGCCATCTTCATTATATGTTATAATCCCTTCATCACTGATATACTCTGCAAGGCTCTTCACATTTGGGCCAGATTGGGGACTAGGGGTTGAGGATTGGATGTCCTCCTCCGGAATATCTTCAATAGAAACTGAATGATGTTTCTTTTGTGCATATTTGCCCAGGTTTTTGGCTCTAGAAAGTGAGGCTTTGGATTTTCGGGCCATAGATATGATGTATGATGATAGTCGAGTGGTTCCAAGTGGTCTACTTTATTTTATATCGCTCAAATCACTGCCAACGAGGCTGAGAAACATGCATCGAGGCGTTATCATGATCTTCCGGGAGGTCACGTGATCTATTATATAAGCGGCCAAAAGTGACTTCGTCGAATTTTCAGAAATTGCCCAAACTCGTTAAAACATCATTTCCAATGCTTTACAATAAAAAAGGGGGGGAAAATTTTGTAAGCCTTATATCTTTCTCAAAAAAAATTTTTTTTTCAAAAAAAAACCGCAGATCTATTCAGAAATACACCTTCTACATATCTGTGGTTTAAAAATGCAGGATAATGTGGTTGTGCGAGTGGTGAAAACGTTCGGAGGTAAGCCAACTTTTGCTTACCTAAGGGGGTGCTGGTTCCTGATGAGCCCAATCTTACATCGCTCGCTGTTGTGATGTATTTTACGAGAAGATACTAGCTTTATATGGCATTAGATACCTTATTGAGACAACCCTGAGCAAATGAGATAGAAGTTTTTTGAATTTTCGAGTCGTGTTCTGGTATCGTACAAGCAGAGGTTAGCCCCGCCCGAAGGCCAGCAGGGTCCGCCTCTGCTCTATCTACCTATCTAGTACGTACCTGGTCCGAATAAAGTCGGATAGAACCGCTCGAGGTGCATCCAGAGTTTTCACAAGTCCGAAAATCGAACAATCGGTTGCGTGAAGTCTACCGAGTAAGTACATACCCGCTCTTGACACCGCCTCAGAACTCATTCGGCGTCGCCTACAAGCTGTCACACGACCCTTGAGCAGGTGAGTACTATATAAATGTTAAGTGCCAGTTCATAAAGTCTACCAATCAAAGTACACACCTTGTTTGCCGGACGTCCAGAAATCGAAAAAAAGTCCGGGAAAGTCCAGATACATGCTCGACGTCATCTACTAGATGCAGATGGTGAGTACTATATAGATATTAAGTGCGGGTACATACCTTGTTCGCCGGACATCCAGAAATCAAATAAAAACTGTGCAGAAGTCAAATACATGCCCGACGATGTAACCACCTCAACACCGCTCGCCGGATGCAATAACAACTGCAAGAGGGTTATGTGAACTTCAACAATCAAAGTGAAAAACTCAGTCAACACACCAGGCAGCCAACCCTCGCTCGCCGGAACTCCAAAAATCGAAAAAAATGTGCAACGACATTCCACGGCACTGGTAAGCTGTTGTTCATTAATTTGACGCCGCTCGCCGGATGTCCAAAAATCGAAAATAGTGCGAGGCGTTAACGGGACTTCAAACGTCTGTTGAGAAAAGCTCAGTCAGTACTCGGGTCTGCAAACTATGTAACACACCTTGTTGTGCAACAACCCTCGCTCGCCGGAACTCCAAAAAACGAATAAAAAGTGCAAAGGCGGGTACTGTGTAGATGGTAAGCTGTGGCTCAACAAACTCTAGCAAATAAAGCACGTACCTCACTCGCCGGACATCCAAAAATCAAAAAATAACTCCGTGGCATGTCCAAACGTCGACTCCGTCTATGGAAGACAACTCAAGCCAACGACTAGATGTGACACGTACTGGTTTCATGGCACGGCGGCAGATGAGAGCTGTGTAAAGAGATCAGTGATGGCCCATTAAGTGTACTAGGTAACATACCTTGCTCGCCGGACGTCGAAAAATCGAATAAAACTTGCGGCTCCATAGGTAGACACTGTCGATAGAATACAGGTTCGCGGGAACTCCAAAAATCGAATAAAAAATGCAGGAGCATAAGGACGGGATACGTGTTGGGGGTTCCCCAAAACCCACTTCACTTTATATCCTTTTCCCTAATGCTTCTAGTTTATTCAACGTCACGCAATATTTGCCCGTTGCCCCCGTTTCCAAACTAGAATGTGATGTCCAATATACCTGCAAGCTAAAATTGGCTCATGTAAATTTTCAGTTGCGGTCTCCTATCCCGGTCTTTTGATTCAACTCCGCTGCTTGTTTTCCCCAATCGCCTGTTCTTTCTCATTATCATAAATCATGCTCTCCCCGTCCTTTGTACATCAAATGCGAAATTTCAGTCTCGGTCTCCTGTTCCGGCCTTTTCAATCAAGTCCACTGCGTTCTTATTGTCATGAAGCTATGCTTCCCGTCCTTGGTGCATCAAACTCAGGTATGTATCATTTCCTATGCTTTACAATTCTTGTACCCACCACAATCCAAAAATTTTGACCCCTAGACTCAGTAGCTCGTCACTGCGCAGACTCGCGCATCGCGACCCAAGCAGCTAGTGCAAGGCAATCACCATTTAGCTGACGCGATGACCTCATGTCGTTCCAAACTACTGGACCTCAGTCAGATCGGGTATCCGACTCGCAAAATCTCTCCAGATCGTTGGTTTTCGAAGCTCAAATATTCGATTTTTAGGCTGCATTAACGTATTCAGGGTCGCATTCAGGAACACCTGAGCTGAGTAATGAGATTTCAGTAACCGACGACTCACTCAACGCCCACGAAATCCCAAGACAGCAATACGCTTCACATTCGCTTCCACGGGGTAGATTTTGTCACAGTCCCCTATTTTCTTTGACGACCTATTAATTAATACATTAAATATGTTCACAAAACGCAGACAAGGTTCACACGTAGAGTCAAAGGGTGACAGAACCAACAGGCGGAGCTCAAATTAGGCGCCCGTGAGTCCGCACTTGCTTCTACCACGACGTCACCTATCCATATCACTCCCACATCCAGTCTGACGTACCGATAACCCCACACAATACCCCCAAAAACGTCGTTCTCGCCCTCTGACTCTCAGGACAACGTTGCCACGTGGCGACTTGAACCAACATTCCCGTCTTCCGATTCATCGACGCAGGCCAGATTCGCGTACAAGGCACTCGGAAATATCATTCGAATAGGCTGTAAGCTCGAGTTAGGCATGTTTGAAATGAGGTAATGAGAAATTCGACTCACCCCTCGAGCTAAAAATCGAGATTTACTCGCACCGATCTCTAGATACTTCTACGCAATGTAATTACTCCAACACAGTACAACACCCCAAAACAAACTAGCATATCTTTCCAACGTACGCGCAAGAGATAGGTGTGACGAGTCTGCGATTGAATTTTTGTATCTGCGCTGTGTCGGTGAGTTCTCCACAAAGAGCTGTTTTGTACACCCAAATGCGCCGCTGAATGAGGTCAAGATGTCAATCCTAGACCTCTGAATCATCCTCAGTCGACTATTAGAAGCTCCCGAAACATGGCTATGAGCGACATTGAAATCATTCGGGCACATACGGCACCTCCTTCTCCTCGCACCCCGATACGCCATCCACCTTCCACAATAACGCTGTTTCCAGCCCAACCTTGTTAATTAACCGTTCACGTAAGCTTCTAGTACCTTTCGTAACGATATTCAGCGGCGAACTGACCTTTGAATTGCGTTTGCAGCGGCCACGTAGACGTTGTCCCCGGGAAGCGCCTGGTAAGATCTTGCAATTCTACGCGTTTTCGAGAGGTTTTTGAGGCTAATACTGACTGGAACTGTGTTCTGAATAGGGGTTGGACGGTTTGCGATGCGAAGAGCAACACAAAACGTTGGGAATGAACAAATACATCACGTTTGCTTCAATGTACACCAAACAGCGAATTTCGTTGTTTTCTTTGAACTACACATTTCAAACTGCTCACAGATAGACATCCCAGCACTGCATAGCATCTCTCAATGTCCCTGAAAGCTCCCGCAATCACAGAGTAAGCAATCCAATTCAACGGAGAATATTCTCCTCGCACCTTCCCTCGACGCGAAATTGCATGTACGTCGTTTTTCCGGCTTCCATTGGTCTCCTGTGAGTCATGTCGTAACGGTTATGTACGTGAATATTAGGCTGAAACGGTTGGAATTTTTGTGGAAGACGGAAATGCGGAGTGAATGCAAATATTGCGAATACGAGTGTTAGCGCATCCGGACCATGTCTGCGATGCGCGGTAGTTGTATAGCTACCTAGAGTGATATATCTATCTTATCTATCGTGTCTTATTCTGTTTTCATAATGTCTGGCTCGTCGAGTGTAATAAAATGAATACCTACAAACACATCACGTCAAATCTAACAAACACAGCAATTCGCACCTCTCTCCAAATTCCCGTCGATTTAAAGTGATGTACACACCTGAATATACAGTATACCCTGATCCTGCACCGCAGAAATCCGTCAACAAAAGTGCAAATCATTGAATACCAATCGGATAACCAAATCCACGACATGACACACCCTCGCCTCCCGCCCAAATTCGCAATTACACACCCATTCGAAACGCTAGAATAAACTGACTGGTCTATTCGGTTCTCGGCTCGGGTCTGGTCCGATCAAGGGTCCTGTCAGGTATATTGAGAAGGCCTTCGTAGTTTACTGTACGTTGGTATGTGTGCTCCTTCAGTAGATATTGCGAATGGCGTTGTAATTGATGTACGTACGTTTAATTGAGAGTAGGTGGAGATATTGGTATACCATTACATGCCTGCTTGACTTTGGAAAAGTGTGAGTTGAGACGGGGATGGTTGAAAAAGAAAATGTGAACACTCGAGGACTCCTGCAGAACGCGAATGCGTGAAAACAAGCAAAAAACACATTTCATTCACCATAACCATGTTACTACAAACATTAGAATAGTAAGTACCCCTAAGAATACACTACACCCAACTGTCCAAAGACCCTCGAACTCGATTTTCAAAAATGTATCACTCACCTCACCCGACCTTCCTCTCCTCCCGATCTTCCGCACTAACGGGCTGAAAAACACCTCTGGATTGTTACCACTCGCCCCTGAAGCATCCGAAGTCGCCGAAGCCGTAATAATAATACCAAATTTCACAGAAAAAATTGGCAACTTACGTTTTGTAATTTTGTTGAACGTTGCATGTGGACGTAGTTCTCCTTCAGTAGATATTGCGAATGCCGTTGTAGTTGTTGTACGTACGTTGAAATGAGAGAGAGTGGAGATATTGGCATACTGGTACATCCAGTGGTTGACTTTTGAGAGATGTGAGTTGAGATGATGGGTATTTGGAAATGTTACAGAGAGATATCTTCACCCGAACGTGAATGCTTGAAAAACACATAAAACACATTTCATTGGCAATCCTACTACTCACATTGTGCAGATGGTACATCTATAGGTATCCTACGACCCACCCAGCAATACTCGAACTCGATTTTCGAAATGTATGGCTCACCTCACATCACCCTCTCCCAACCTCCTTCTCCTCCCGATCTTCCGCACTAACGGGCTGAAAAAAACGTCTGGATTCCTACCACTCGTCCCTGAAGCTCCGAGGTCACCGCAGCCGTAATCCCAATACCAAAATATATCGCCAACTTACGTTCATTCCTTTCGTTTTGCTCGTTCGCCGGGCTTGATCCTCGTCGATTCACGCACAATTGTGCAATTGTACAACCCTAGAAGGATTGCGTGCGTTATCTGCTATGCATATGGAGCGACTCCTGAGCTTACCTGGCTGGTTACAGACTTTCAGACACCCAGACAACTCGTCGAAGACCCAATGATCCTCTTGACCCCGATACGACCCTCCGCTTCCATTTCAAAAACAACGCAATTTCCGCTGCATTCGACGTATCCAGGGTGTTGTAAGCTAGTGTATATTGCCAACGTAATGCACTAGAGAGGTTCCGAAATTTTGTTTTCGAGGTTAGTTGCATTCGGAATTGAGAGATTGGAGATGGGTACGTACGCATTGTGCAGCAAAGAATGCGATCCGGAGCTTTCTACGTGTGTTCCAGTGTTGTTTTGGGAGACTCCTATTCACATTGAGGTGTGCTTCGATCGAAGGTCGAATGCTCGATAACTGAAAACACGATGAAAAGAGAGGGCGAATGCAAACATCTTGTGCACATTCAAGCCCGATTCGTGTCTCGCCGATTAGACCCAATAGCGGAGATCCCGACGCCTAGAACAAACGACAGCCTCGAAAGAATATATTGAACGAATCACGTACCCAGATTCAAAAGTAAAAAGTGAGATTTGAAGGGAATCGCAACCTATTCCGGATGTCGTCACAGGGAGGAAAACACGAAAATAACACACCCGGGCTAGCGCGACGGGTTCCGTGTGGATGTACGTACACGGGCGTGTCGCGCTAGTATAAAGGCAGGCGTGTGGTGGTGTGTTTTTCCTCATCCCCTCTTCGGGTTCTCGGCCTCGTCTCCTCCTCCTCTCCTCAAGGTAAGCGCGATTCTCCTTGAGCGCGTCGGTTGACTGTTGAACATTCAACTCGCAGGTTTTGGTGCTGGGGCGCGTCGGGACGAGTGGTACTGCAGGCAGGCAAGTCAATATTTGCCACTGTGAGGATCGTGCTCACCATGTATTCGAGCAGCTCGCCGTTGCCGCCTTGTAAACTTGTCGGACGAGCTAGATGGCGGGGAGCGAGGTAGGTGTTTCCACCTTTTGAAGGACCATGCTGATGGTCGACGTGGCTAGTGGTGTAGACGCGAGTCGGAGCCTGCTCGCTGGTGAGTGTTGCCACTGGCTTGTGTGCACTGCTGATGCTCTTGTTGCAGATAGTGTGCTCGTTGTGGCGGGTGTTGGTGTCTCCGTAAGTCGGGTTTTCTTTACCTCGACGCGTCGTAGAGTCTCTGTTGATGTATAATGACACAGCGGACAACACGTCATGCGGCGGAGGTGCTGGACTGTGGGGGTCGCATTGGGGTGTGCTGTAGGCAGGTAAGTCACTGTTGGTCACTGTGGGGAATGTGCTGACCGTGTCTTTTAGCAGCTCACCATTATTGCGGCCGTTGTAAGTGGTAAGTATATCCTCCTATCTCTTGGATGGCGCGGCTGATGTTGTGTTGTTGCAGACTGGTAGGTGTTTTCACCCACTTGAAGACAGTGTTGATGGACGTGGCAGGTGGCGTGGACGCGAGTCGGGGAGGGCTTTCAGGTGAGTGTTCCCACAGACTTGTGGTCATTCCTAATGCTTTGACAGCGTGCTCGTTGTTGCGGGTGCTGCCGTCTAGGTCAGTCGGCTTTCCTTTACCTCGTCGCGTCTGTTGACGTGGGATGAGACAGCGGACCTTGGAGATGCTGAACGCGTCATTCGGCGGAGGCGGACTCGGACTGTCAGGGTCGCATCGGGATGTGCTGCAGGCAGGCAAGCAAGTCAATGTTGGTGAGTGTGGGGAATGTGCTGACCGTGTATTTGAGCAGCTCACCGTTGCCGCCTTGTAGACTTGTCGGACGAGCTAGATGGCGGGGAGCGAGGTAGGTGTCTCCACCTTTTTGAAGGACAATGCTGATATTCGACGTGTCTAGTGGTGTAGACGCGAGTCGGGGCCTGCTCGAGGGTGAGTGTTTCCCCTGGCTTGTGTGCATTGCTAATGCTTTGACAGTTTTCTCGTCGTTGCGGGTGCTGGTGTCTAGGTGAGTCGGCTTTAATTTACACCGTCGCGTCGTAGAGCCTGTTGACGTAGGATGAGACAGTGATAGTCGACGCGTCATTTGGCGGAGGTGCTGGACATTTAGGTCAGTGAATGTTTTCTCTCTGCGTGAGTGTGCTCACCGTGTCCTGTACATGTATATAACCAGTCATTGAGATACTGACTCCCAAGGCGTCGGTGGCGCTGAGCTATGTTGCAGACAGAGGCGGCGGCGGCGGCGGCGGCGGTATGGATCTGGGAAGGACGTGTGGAATGAGGTGAAGAACGCGGCTCTGAACTGTCGACGGTGTGGATGCGTCCCGCTGGCGGTGGTGAAGTATGTTGGAGGGACGCGTCAGGCCAACTGCTTGCTGTCGCGGAAAGGCATGGCTGGCGTGATGGACATTGCTGCACCAGTCGGGATGGTTGTAAAAGTCGGGCATGATTGATTGAGGTATTCATGCGACAGCCGGAGAGGCGGTGTGATGCGCCAAGGCGGTGCGCCTGTTTACACGCACAGGGCAGAGGCCGTTGGTAATCCCTGGCATTCAAGTTCCGCTTTAAAACGGTGGTATCATACATTCGTTGACGGGGCCGCTTTGCTCACAACCATCCCCCCTGCTCGTCGCCAGCCCCGCTCCCCAGCATCTAATACATCTATTCACGCACGTCGCCGCACAACCGCCCCCGAGAACCATGTCGGAAATCAAAGGAACCTTGTCATCGTTGGTGATGGTGCTTGCGGAAAGGTATGATCGGCTTTTGACCAGCTCAGAGAACGTCAGCTTGCATGCTGATCATCGTCACCCGTCTAGACTTGCATGTTAATCATGTTATCCAAAGGTATATTCCCAGAGGTACGTGCATCGTTAGCCGCCGGCCAGCCAGCCGAGGTGTAGCGCTTGCTGCTCCTCATTGCACCGTCTTGGGTTGTGTTTAGGCAGCTCCAGCGAATCCCTGGCGGCTTCGTTCGAGGTGTGGAATGCTGATATTGACATTTAATTCTAGGTATATGTACCAACCGTGTTCGAGAACTCTGTTGCCAATGTCGAGGTCGACGGTAAGTACGTTGAGCTTCAATTGTAAGCTCGTCAAGCTTTGATGGTAAGCACGTCAACCTTCGTCTCCGCCCTCTCAATTATCCTGATTCGCATGTCATCCCATCCTCATCAGCTTCGCTGTCGACTCCCCAATTCCCTTTATAACGTCCAGTAAAAGGTGTGTCTTGTCTTTTCTTCATTCCCCCTGCCTGTATAATATCAGACACCGCAATTTACTAACATTGTTGTTGTGTGGTTCCTCTCTTTTTAGTGCCATACCTATGCCTGCCTGCCTCTCATTCTCGTCGTCTGCAAAACAGATCTCAGACCTGACTCCCGTGTGATTGAGGAGTTTAGAATGACGAGCCGTAACCCCCTCAAAGAGGTGCGTTTCTTTTTCCTACATCACATTTCTGGTTTTCGTACGACTTTGGTGTGATGAGGGGCGAGGTGTGTACACACCCCGACCCCTTATCTGAGCGCCGTTTTGTGACATTTTTGCGCTTCGTTCGAATCTGAATAACGGCATTCTTTTTTTGATGTCCTGTTTATCACCATTGCCTCGTTCCCGCTTCTCTTATCCACATCGTGATCCCCGTCGCCACCAACATTGACGCCGTATTTCAATCCAATTTTATTTTATTTTTTTTTTCATGCATCATGTTTTATTTATTCCAACTTGGTACTCGCCACCAACATTGACGCCGTTTTTCAATACAAATTTCATTATTTTTTCCATGCATCATTCTTTTACACTCTTCCTCTTTTGTTGATTCCAACTTGTCACTAACCGTCATGTTTCTAGGGTATGGCAGTCGCCCAGAAGATCGGGGCAAAGCACTACCTCGAATGCTCCGCCAAGTCGGGTGAAGGCGTCCGCGAAGTCTTCCAGTACGCCACCCGCGCCGCACTGCTCAGCAGAGGAAAGGGCAAGAAGAGCCACCATTGCATCGTGTTGTAGATGGCGTAGCTTATCCCTTTTACCATTTGTTTCTTTCCATCTTCATTCATTCTTCCTTTCTTCCTTTTTTTGCTTTTTTCTTCCTTGACGACTCTCTTTCACTCTTCTTTCCGAGTACCTTGGATGGTTGAATTGGGGTGGGTGAATGTGCAGGGAGGAAAACGGGAGGTGGAGCGAGGGAGGGGTGGGGTGAGGTCAGGTAGGGAGGAACTTCAACAAGGATAGGGAGGGTCTTGAATATCATTTATACTCGCACCTCGCACCTTCTCTTTCACCTTGTTCCGGTTGGTTGTGGATAATGAACATGTGTTAATGCCGGTGGAATGCTCTTCGGTTTCTTTTTTTTTTCTCTTACCTAGTCTTTTTCACTTGATACCGCTTCTTTCTTGATTTTGATTGATGATCCACTTTTGACTCTTCTTCTCAAATATACTGCTGCTGCTGCACCTCCCGACTGCGACTGTGAACGAGTTGGCTGTACTGACATGTTTGTCTCTCCTTGATCTCCTCTTCTATCCCCCCTCGGCTTTTCCTGTTTCCTCTGACCTCTTTGTTGATTTTTTTTCTCGTGCGTTTATCGTGAACTCTGAGTCTCAAATCTACCATTCGTCTCGATCTTTTTCTTTGTCCAAGCTCCTATTCCACTATCCGGATTCTGTCGATTCTAATTTGAACAAACTTGGATTTTAATTTCAAGTCCAATTACATTCCATTGTGATCACTTTTTCTTTTCTTTTACTTATAACGCTCGCCTCCTCGTCCATGTTACTTAGGTTGTGCGTCTGCTTTTGCTATACTTACATATATCGCACTTACGAATTGTTGCTGCGCGTACATATGTGCATATTGTGACATTTACATATACAGATATACATACATTACTGTTATCCTTTTCGCTTTTTGGGACATTGGGTTGTTCTGGGCCGTTCTTGTGCTAGATGGATGTTTTGGTCATTTGCTTCTCTTTGATGCTTCGATGTGGCCTGTTTGTGTTATGTTATTAACGTTTATGCATGATGGGTTGATATTGGTCGGTTGGAAAGAAGGATACATTCCTTGTATGCTCTATAGGGAAAAGGTTCAGTATTCACTTGACGCCCATGTAAGTGCTTCAGTGTCGGCGCCGAAGGTCATCCTACGTCGATGATTCGAGTCTAATTGATGGCACAAAAATTGCTTTTACATGTCTAAGTTCTCGACATTTTGTGTACTTTTTCTATAATCTCTGGTTAGGTTTAAATGTTTCCATGTCCTTTATGCACTACGCATTCTTCCAGGACGTCTGCTGGCGCCCATTATTATCTCATGAAAATGTGTCGTAAAAATGACAATAATGATAATTCAATTCTTACCACGTAAATAGGTTGAATAGGGAATATTTTGGTTTAGATTTGAACTACTTACGGCGTTTTGTAACTCAAAAATGCCTCTTTTTACAAAGTGAACAAGTTTCTTCTTATAAAATCAATGTAAAAATGGGCATTTTCTATCGGATACGTTTTGGGTGTCCAAAGACAATACCTTGGGGCGTCAGACCTGACGGATGCAAATTTCCTGGGCTGGAACACCAATACATCCTGAAGCTCCCCCCAATGAATAGTTTTTTGGGAAGTTGTTACAAAAAGTAAACATTTTCCTTGACTAAAATGTTGCAAATGTTTCAAATCATTGCATTTTATTATTGGTTTTTTTCATCGGTCAAAGGCACTCTCAGTTTGCTCACTTAAATTCATATTTTGCATTATTGCCATTTTTACGAGGGAAATTTCTATGCACGCCAGCAGTAAGCGGCAAAGGCAATATTTATTACGTAATCGAGCTTTGATGCACTGCCAAGTTTTCGCGTAGCCGTCATCTTTTCCCTCTTCTCTCTCGCTCACCACTAAATCAAGGTTCTTATTGCTGCGATCAGATGAAGCAAGTTGTTGTACCATACAAACTGAGTATGTCTCGCGCGGACAGCTGCTCACAATTGGCTGGATGCCCGACTCTAGCGGGATTGTGTAGCCAGCGCGCAGTGAAAACTGTCGTCACGTCGTGCAATCTGGACTTTCTTGGGCAATTTTATTCTGGGTTTCCTGTATCAAAGGTCGGTTATTTTGTCATGCAATCTTCCGGACGTGGTTCGAGCTCGACAGGAAAAGGAGCTGGGATATTTAAAATTTTAGATGGCGCTTGCATATATGCATATGGTGTGTATACTTGTATTGTAGTGCTGTCCCAGGTCCTTGTCTTGTCTTGTGGGCGGCGTGTACGACATCATGATCAACTGTGGCGTTGTGGTTGGATTATACCGGTGTAGCTGGCGCTGGCCTGGTGATTGGTGATCTTACCGCTGGTTCAATGCGTCGTGAACAAGGTGTGCTGTGGGCGGTGGGACATGCTGTAATTTGTGGGTGCCGCGTCACGGTTGCTGGATCAGAGTGAAGAACGACTGAAGTTGATATCATATCAGTACGCCGCTGACCATTAAACCACACCTCAGCGCGCTACGGACAAGTGGAAACTAACCACATCGGTGCTGTCTCCCTTCCGATTGAAACTCGTCTCAGGTCAGTAAAGACTATCACCAAGCAAGTGCTTTATCTAATCGCGTCGTCCTCCTTGACCGCTGCGCGGGATGCAGTCTCGGAGGTTTTCCAGCTTCACTGTCATTGGTGTATCATAACCTGATAAAAATAAGCATTCTGCCCTAGTACGGCGGTAATAGTCCGAGTAGTACCTGTATTCGAGTGAGTGACCTTGTTTTTTCATTCGCTCGTAAAAGGCTCCGTTAATTCCAACTTGTATGAAAGTCGTACACGACGTGTCTTCGGTTATGACTCCGCGGTGGGGGGACCGGAGGTTTGTAGCTATTATGGCCCATATATCGCTGCAAGTCGGATCACCTTTGAAGCAGGACGAGACCGTCTATTCTTGTGGAGACGCTTTGGACGGACCCCGCACGTGGAAAAGGAAGACCATCTTGCTGAATCGCCTTGGGTTCTCAAGAGCGTCAGTGCACAAGAAGCATTTTCCTGGAATCACCCGGAATAGCTGATCATAGAGTTGTGCTGTGGGCGATCGCATTCAAACTGTTGTGGGGGGTTCATGGCGGGTGTAAAGCGCAAGCAAAGACAATTGGAAACACAAGGGAAGCCTTGTACACCGTCAATCTTAATTGTGACTCATACACAACGCCCACAGGACACTCTACCTGCCCGATGACAAACACACCTGCGATGATGGAGTATCTGTCATTGTGTGAGATTAGCCTCTGAACATCCCGTTGGATAAATCTATCAGGCAGTATGGTACGCCAAACTGCTAGGCACGAGGTCGAGTACCTGAGGGATCTTAGGTCAGAACGCCTGAGAAGATAATAGGACAGAGGGCGGCCCTGTGGGCACTTCTTACTCAGTACTGCACGGTCTAACCGCCTCGTGCCCTCCGTTTGCTTTTTGTTACCGGTTTAGCCACCCAAGCGGCTAGGCCTTTGACGGACGCATGACTCATGGAGATTTGCGTATGTCGGAATATGCCAAAACATTTACACATGTGCAAACCCACCTTCCATTTTTCCCTATGAGCCCACAGTTTTCCACGGGTGTTACATCAAGAAAAAAAAGGCTGCGATCAGCGAAGACTCGAAGGTCCGAGTCGTATCCCGTGTCTATTATGTTTATTGGGTTCCTAATTATGACATACTTTAAAGGGAACCGGCGGTACTCCATATAGCAAGCTCGGTACTCCATAAGGCAGGCTCTTATCGAGAAAAAGACAAAACTAATGAGACCTCGAAAGGAACTCGTAAAATAAACCTTCCGTGCGCTTTTTTGGTGCCGAAAATTATGTCGGTGGACAATGATTGTGACATGTGCAACCGAAGCGAGGTTATCTCTATCTGATCATGATTAACACCAGGGACTTTCAATCTCCGAGGGGACGCCCCCGGTGCTGCAGTCGACCATATACAATAGATTATTCAGGATGCGACCAAAAAAAAAATCACCCACGTCCTTGTTGTTCCAACCCTAACTGGGTCGGCTCCCCCCTCCACCAGTCGGTTGTTAGAAGGTAAAATGTCGTATGTGCGACCTGGCATCCTCCGAAAAGCTGGTCCGTGCCTTTGGGAGGCTCTGCACGTATAAACATCATCGACCACAGCCAAGTACGATTGCTGATTTCGTCTCATCACCATCTTCTTTGCTCCTTCTCCAACTCTCCCCCTTTACTCGCGGCGCATTCCGTAAGAAATAAAACGTTCGGCCGCTCTCCTGGTGTTTTGCACAGCTCTGCAGGTTGCTGTTGTGGTAGTGGTGATTCGTAATCGGTTATTATGGTCTTTTCTCAGTCCCTTCACTTTCATTTGTTTCTTCTGCTAACTACACCCATTAGCTTCGTGTTCAACTCTCCCTTTAGAGAATGGTAGACCGAGAAGAGCTTCTTCAAGATGACGCTTCGCCCGCAACGCCGCGTACGTATACGGGCCGCTTTCGCATCGATAATAGACCGGTGGACGACAATAGCGACGGGTAAGTGAAAAACAGTCTCATTGTGTACAACATTCCGCGTACAATTTCAAATTTCACATTTTGTAGGACGCCTCAGCCCCCGTCGTATGTGCCAAGTGCGATTGCAAGGAAGATCATGAAAGGGTCCAAACGAGGAAAGGGTAAATCATCTCAGGGCTCCAGTCCCTCTCCCGTGCCCACATACCGTATAATACGAGGTCCTCCGTCTGACATTGGGCCTCCCTCGAGGAGACACGATGGGTCGAGTCAGATGTCCTCACGATCCATTTCCGTTCCGTCCGAATCCGAGCCGCCTTCTACTTCTGTGACCAGGGTATCATCACCTGATAGGGAAGCATCATCCGCAGGCCCCTCAAGCTCGAGATCATCGCCGTGGGGCATGCCAGGAAGCACATCACCGCGCCGACGAACGCAGACTAGCAAGCTGCGGAATGTAATGATCGCTCAGGACCCGGCGTCCCCACAATATTGCGACACAGACGTAGAGGTAGAGGTAGAGGTAGAGGCTCCGCCTTCTCCTCCATATGTGCCGCATCCCCATCCGCCCGCAACTCCCCCGCCGCGTGTGTTTCCACCACGCTCTTCCCACCCATCGGTGAGCACGTCACTGCGGCATGCGTCGCTTCCCCCATCATTGTCGTATCACCATGTACCATCTCACACGCGCCATCCGTCGCTCCCTCCGGATACAGCATCAGAGTGCCCTGCTGACTCAAGGTATCCGTCGGTACCGCCGTCGACTCCACCAAGCCTTACCCCTCGATTGCGGCACCCTTCACTTCGATCCGCCAGCCCGTGGCCGTATCCGGCCTCGCCGTCGAAGAACCCGCCTCTTCGACCACGCTCTTCACACTCTGCAATTTTGCCTCGTCCGCCGTCTCAGCGGCCTGCATCACCATCATTATCATCGCCGCCGCCACTGCCTGCACCTGCTCCCCCCATAGCAAGCTCTACCTCGGCATCAACATCAGCATCTACATCGACAGATACGAATACTAATGTGGGCAGGAGACGTGCAAAAGGAAACAGTAAGAGTAATAGCAGTGATGGATCTTCCAGGCCGCCAACAGAGGCCATCATCCACTGCCAATGGGAAAGTTGTAAATTCGTCATTACAGGTATCCAGAACTTTGGCAAACACCTGAAGCAAGAGCACAGGCTTCCCGTCGTGCAGCACGGGCGGCAGTCGGGCCCCGTAGTGCAGTGCAACTGGGGACAGTGCGGTGTGGAAATTGCTGGCTTGGAGTTGTATATCCATATTCTGCAGATACACCTCAAGTTTGGGTATCACTGTCGTGGACTGCAGAAGGATGGCAAGTCGAGGTGCGAGTATAGGCCAAATAGGCTGGACACACTGGAGAGACATTATAAGGCTATACACCCCGGAGAAAAGAGGCAGTGGGACGAAACGCTCCTGGCGGTCCTGCCTCCACGGTGAATGTTGTGTTTGGAGTTCGGAGGGCGCTTCTAATGCTGCAGCGCCCAGCCCGTATAACTTATCTGTGATTTTTCATCCTGAGTGAAGGATGCCTGTTGATGCTGCGGATCTGCGCGCGCGTCTAAGTATTTATGCAGTATGTCTAGCCTAATATGCCATCCTTCAATTCTTATTTACATTGTATATGAATCATAAATAACTTTAGTCGTTGTCCTATCATTTATGCGAACCTATAATTAGATTTACATTAGTGGCGTAGGCGCCGCGTTTGCCTTTAATGTATACAAGTTACAACGGATCCCCGAGTGACCCTTTGCAACCGCGCCTTGGCAAGCAAATTTCAATTGATGTTATATTGGTCAATTGACGTAACTTGAAATGTGACACTTTGATAGACAGCAAGTCATTTATTTCTCCGCAGAAAGTATAATATTAGCCATGGGATATAGTCTACATGTTATCTACGTGTCAACTCTGTGGTGCTGTGGGCAATAAAACAAAGGGGAGGATAAGGCCTCGTCAAGAAGTAGTTTAACTCCTTACTGTGTATCTTGCTTGATTCATGTTTAACTTTATGATAAAAACCAGCATACACGGTTTCATAGAGTGACTGCTTATCAGTTCCCAGTGTCTGCTCATCGCATCCTCCTGAGAGCGCCCACACTTGAAGACCCACAAAAGGGCGGCAGTTCGGCAGTTCGTGCCGAGCAATCCGAAATAACAAATCACTCTGTCGGAGTTTGTATTATTTGATTGACTGCAGAGATGCCGAGGACGGTTGTCCAACGTGGAATAAGTCGCAATTTCTCAAGAACATATTGAACGTCAATTTGAACATGCAGTATCGGTATCCGAGTAATTAGAGACATATTTGAGTGTCGGAATGCCAGTACAAGAAAACTCACGGAGATCGAAAGATGTACTCCAGATAGTACGCGTAGTAGCTCACACTTGCATCACACATTGCGTGCCTGAAATTGGTGAGTATGTTAGCAAGACATAGAATAATTTATGCGGTCAAATAAAATTCGTTGAGGATTGGCAACCACAAGGCATCCAAGGAAGCGAATGTACCCATCAGAACATAAGTCACCTCAAAAGAATGATACCACTTGCCATGGCTGAGGCAATTGTAAGTTCTATTTTCTGAATACATTCCTCTATGTCTTCATGAAAGCTAATTGCGAGGCATACTTTCAGAGGATTCACATATCAGAGGTATCGCCTGCCGCAACTCCCAGTCCTCCTTCATCCCCATCTTCAGACTCACATGCACATGCATCCCATCAGCAGCGAAGTGATTCCCCGGCCTATGAAGATCCAGTGATAATGCTGGGTGACATGGTCATGGGAAATTCCAGGGGCTCAGAAAACGGAGGGAATGGTTCTTACCATGCTGCTCGAAGGTGAACATGAATCACTTCTCTGAACATGAGAAAATCTTCTTGATCTGAAAGATGTATGACGAGTTTTGTGGTCCCTTCACACATTCTAGTGGGCTTCGTCTCCAATGCTTCGCGATAGTCTGTCTGTATGATACACAGTATCACTCCAATATATGCTATGGTGCCCATGTATTTCTTATTACGTCGTGTGCTATCTAGAGCTGTGTGCTATCTAGAGCTGTGTACAACATGTACATCTATCGTAAGAGAGAATTGAGGTGCTATTTTTCGTTGCCGGTGCATTGGTTTCCGGCGAGTTGAATTGTTCTTTAATTGCCGAGAGAAGGAATCGGAGTGCGAAAACCAACTTGACTCCCAACCACACGCACAATATCACACATCAAGACATGGAACTGCCACTGCCGAAAGAAAACGTTATACAGGATCAGGATAATGTACATCAGAAGGTGAAAGAATCGGTTCATCGAACCGTCCAAACATTCGTGGCCTTGTTAGTCACACCATCCTCTCTACGTTCGCCTAGCAGATATAATGGATTTTTCTCCTAGGTGTCATAAACAGGAAGAAGCCAAATTCTTAGCAGCGTTGAGCCCGAAGAAGCTAGATATGATCGCAAAAAACATTTCTGAAGGGCTTATACTCCCAGACAATGTGATGGAACCTGAGGAGCAGGATAGTCTTGACCAGATTACGCTGTTTCTTGTGCTAGGTGAAGTAGTAAGCTACCCAGATATCTACTTCTGATAAGACATATCAGGCTCATGGTTATATTATCTCTAGATTCCTCCTAGCTTTTATATCAAGAAACATCGTGGAAAGAAAGCCAACAGCCTTTTGAAGTCAGCTTTAGAGCGTTCCTCTTACAACAGCTCCAAAGAAACGCAACAAGCACCCCCTAGCCATCCCCTAGGTACTGAAAATGACAACACAGTATCCAAGCAACCTTCCGAAACTTAAAATTACGCTGTTAAGCAGACTCTTAGTCGATTTGGGAACGCAATATAATGTAACAGCGTAATTATGCTTTTATATACATGGTACCGTACTATGCTTTACCTCGGTAACGAAACAAATGTGGCCTAAATCTTTACAACAATGACTTCAAATATCGCTTCACTACATAAATTTCATTGCCATGACCAGCGAGTATTCAAGTTACCTAAATGTGTGTTACACTTGGCCTATCGTAATGGTACAGATATCCAGATAACTAATGACGGCACTACGTACAATGATGATACATGTTGAAGTCCAAAAATTTACCCATAGTTTAAACATAACATAACAGGTCTATCAATAACCTGTCCGTCCTCTGAGTGCTAACCAGAGCACCGTATTCCAGAATGGGCCAACTTAAGAGCTGCGTGGGACGTGCAGAGGAGCATTAGCGACCTTGTTCTTCTTCTTGAAGGCGTTTAAAAGGGTCTTCATTAGCCCTGGCTCCACCGCTGCTGTTGTATTAGTCGTCGACGAGACCGGTGAATTTCTGTCCTTTGGCTTCTTCGGAATGTACCAGGATCCGTTGGGACCCAGCTCGTTGACGTAAATCGCAGTATTCGGCGGACGCTTCATAACTCTTCCAACTTTGCCTGCCTGTCCCGTAATCTTCGCCTTTCCCGACGCTTCTACCCTTGCAAGCCCCGCGCCAGCGCGAGTCGCTCTCGCGCCGCGAGATGTACTCCCGTTCCCATTTGCTGCTCTCCTCTTGGGGAGCAAAGCCCGTTCCATACTATTTCCACCCGTGCTACTGGGACCTGACCCGTACGAGTACACCGACGAAGCGGGGGGAGAGGGTGCAGGCATCGGATGGGCAGTCGCATCGCGATGATGACCGATGAAGTGTTTCTCTACATCGTTCGCCCTTGACTTGAACGTGTCCGAGGCATAGTTCGCCTTGGTATTCGGCTGAGACTGCAGTTGAACACGCGCAGCTGCCGGAACTTGGTGGGCACGCGCATGTTGGGTGCTGTTCGGTACATTCGCTTTGGTGGCATTCGGATCGCGATTCTCTCGTCCAGCACTGCGGTCGGAGTCGAGAGTACCAGTACGCGAATTTGGTTGGGATGTGGTGGGGGATGTTGTGGACAGAGATGTTGTTCCGAGAGACGTTCTTCTCATGATGATTGTTTGACTTTGCCCGTTTGGCTTGTACCAGCCTTCTGTGGACTGCAGATATAAAAAAAGCATGAGAGAAATTAGCTGAGTGTAATCATGCACACCAGAATGGTTCGCGACGTACGTTGTAAGAATACGGGAGTTCCATGACTGAGATAGCGTAGATTCGTTCTACAGAAGTCTGTAGAATTATGTCTATCTATAAATACCTCTGAAGAGGTCCCTATATCCTTCGGCTCGCAGGAATCTGGAGTGTTCTCTAAGGATTTGTAGGGACGCCGAACCTCGTATCACTGTAGATATAATGTTAGGTTTTGTAAGATGTTGACAAACCAAACCAAAACAACCGATGACAGGGCGACGACCTCAGAAAATTGGTTAAGATGTTTGCACCACACAGACGTGGTAAATTTTCGTACCTTGTTCATCGTCGAATGATACAGTCGACATTGTCGTTGAATCAATAATCTCCTTGTGGGAATATTTACGTGTTACGCGTCGCGCGTTGCGCGTGCGCACGGGGCCTATTCATTAGATATTCGTGGGAAATATCTCCAAACCTCAAATTGTCAACCAACCTCAAGGCTTGTCCTTGGCTTGTCCGAAGCGAACCTCAACTCCAACTGTACAACATTTGTGATCCTCCTGCGTCTGAAATATGTTGCTGTGAGTTTAGATTTTTTTTTCAAAATGGCACGTAGTTCACTTCACCCACGCCTCACCTGATCGCCCTAGGCCATCAACCACCGATGACAGCCTTTTCGACGGGCTTTCTCCAGGAGACCTGTACAGATACGGTAGAACTTGTAAAAGGGCTCACGACGCAGTAAATTCCTTCATAAGGCGTAAATTCCATTTGCATGGTTTACTTGAGCGGTATTTCCAACCCAACGATGTATTCGATTTCCGGCGTCTACAAGCCAAGACAGGGATGTTTATCTCTGGATCAACCGCCCTGCAATTCCTGGACCGCGTCGTATATCCAGAGTCTGACTTAGACCTATATCTTGAACATCGCTATCGCCATGTAGTCGCACTATGGCTGACACAAGCCGGTTATCGTTACACGCCTCCGGTGACCTATCCGGACGAAACGCTTGATGAAGCGTTGGAACTGGTATCCGATCTTCCACGTTTGGATGGGATGTTCTACACAATTACTCCGAAAGGATATTTTGGTGCAGCTATTGTGCTCAACTTCGAAAAGCAAAACCCTTGTCGTAAAATCCAATTGATCACTTCTCACCATTCACCATTGCAATTGGTACTTAATTATCATTCGAGTGAGCCTTCCCTAAAAGTCGGGTTTGACGTATCTAAATCAATTAAACAGCGTGCGTTATGAATATTATCACCCATGAAAAAGCATATTCTCTCTATCCACGAGGAACATTCGATGAGCGACGATCTTTACTCAACCTCCCACTCAAATCGGAGCGCCTACAAGTAGCTACTACTAAATACTCTGCGAGGGGGTGGAAGATCGTTTCTAAGATCTCCACAGAGGAATTTGAGAATCCCAGGTCTGCCTTCTCACACGGTTTGCGCTACATTGGTGACGGAAAATGCTGGACATTATCCATTCTCCCCAAGCTTAACCTTCCTGATAGCACCATCGAAACAAACTCATGGGTACACCTTTATGATTCTGACCTGGTCCCAACTATGTCCGCTACTGTCTTTGTCTCGGGTAGGCTTCGCTATGGATACCTCATCGGAGACGAACCACTGCGCAGATATGTATCACACGTTTCGGACGCGTTTGATGGAAATTATCGGTCCGGAGAACAGTACGTATCTCGACTGTCATGCACTACAACGATTGACTATATTCCACCAGGCAATTGGATTATATTTTTAGCAAAATGATTGAACATTTCCGCCAGAGAAAGAAGGCTAACCGTGATCCTGTCGATAGCCTGGGAGATGAGAATGCGCCGCGGGAAACAAGGTCTGATTTTGCTGATACAAATACAGAATGAAATCAGCCCAAATATCATCGTTCTACATCCATATGATTGCCTAATGTGGTTGCCCATCCTTTGGAATCTGGTCACGACTGCGCGCTAGATCGTCCATCGGAAATACCTGGCCCCCTGGCCTTGCGCTGCTGTCCGCTGTATATACAGACACCCTTGCTGGCCCCACGGCGTCTACCGAATTACTACTGGTAAGTTGTTGAATTCGCTTTAGTTTCCAATGCACGTACATTGAGGATTATAAGTCTCAAGTCCTGTGATTCCTTGATTTGTATCCATCTCTTTTGAGCCCACTCTGCGTAGATTGAGAATTAATCTTGAAAGCATCAAGCTAGTTATTCTGTTCACATGACACGGACCGGAGTTCAGGTTACTGCATCGTATCACCAGGGAGAAAGCTACTTACAAAGAACTGAAAGTGGCGTTGAGAGCTTTTAAATCTCCCTGCCAAGATAGTCTTTAGCTCAGGATACGACCTGTTGCGGATTGATTGTGGAGCTTACAGGCGCAGTCTTGGGAGAGTAGAGCGTCAGGGTTATGGGTTGTGCTATTGTCTGGAAATGAATGCACGTACAAGAAACATCACACTTGTAACGATGTTAGCGGCGCAAATGACCGCGAAGTAAATGACACCTGTGGGTTCGATCAGAACCGGAAGACCTGCGTAGGTTAGCACCAAGCATATGCGCACCGTCCCGAAACATCAGTTGGAGTAGCGACATCGTGGTACCCTTCATCGACATGTTGAGCATGACCGTCCTTACAACAGTGAACAAAAACATGGTTGTATCTGTAATTATTTGTTAGCACTGCTGTTTCAGTATTAGAGATTACCGTTATGTTACCAAATGCTAACTCGGCAACCCATGTCATTGCGAAGCGACTAGAAACAAACAGAATGGGATGAGCGTTTCGCCCAAGCCAGTCATACCACATACACTTCCTGTTTTCCGACAAGGATGCATCCCACAAGACCTTGGAGCCATTGTCACAGCGTAATGCTTCATATACGAGCGTTTGCATACCTGGAGGAAGAATTAATCTCGTCCCATTGGTCAGCGAAGCATACTGATTGAAATTTAATTTGTCAAGCTTGAAGGGGGAAAAATAGAAATGGAATTACAATTTTAACTGCGAGCTCTGCAGATAGAAGAAGGGATCCAATAATCACCATCCGTTTGCTGGTCCCATAAAGTGCATAGATTCGAACGATGAATATAGCTTTAGGGAGTTTAGACTTTAGAGATAGGCTAATGGTATGTTTCTGATCTCACCTCCAATGATTGCGTTGATAAAAAGCCTCACGATCTCAGGGAAGAGAACATATCGATCACAGAGCTCTGGACTCCAATTCGAATGAAATGCTTATGCACAGTTATAAGTCGGCCCATCAAAATTGGGTTCCTGTTAGATTTTTCTCACCAAAAATAATGAATATGAACCCTAGTGGGGAGAGATATCGATTCTGAAAGTGGGAGGTCAAATCCTTGTCCAATTGTAAAAGAAACAACACCTTGAGGGCCACATTGACTGACCAGGAACCATAATATCGTAAATCTGGTAAATTTGCGGCGCCAAATACATTTTACTTCGTCCCCAAAAGTAAGCAGTATGTCGTAGTACAGCATGACTTGAGATTAATCAGCTGAGAACAGAAATTGAAAAGATACTGATTACACACCGCAGGAAGCCAATGAAAACATCTTCAGTGCCATACTATGATAATTGCAGGAGGTCACTGGCACTTCTCATGCAAGCATAAGTACACTCCTTACAGGTGATACGCAGCGGCAGCATATTGTTTAGAATCCAACTGTGTCTCCATGGCTCAAAGTCGCAAGCAAGTAGGCGGGGAGAACCAGAGGACCAAGTGGGAGGTGCCGAGCTGTGAGATGTCAACTCGCCCTGCAGGTTTTAACCTTAACGTAGACGTCAGGCAATCTCATCAATATGCGCAGGAAGGTTGTGGGGTCAGTTCTCGCAGTGGGAAAAGACGGGTATAAAATAGAAAGAAATTTAAGCACAAACGCAACTGTTACTGTTTAAAATGCCATGACAAGATGATCTCTGATGTTTTCCTTCTTCGCGTATATTTGGGATTGACCGGATGATCGGTTGCTATTGAGTAGTCGTTATGAATAGAAAACGGATTTCTCAGGTTGGCTGAGATGTACCTCGGGTATATGCGCTTATTCATATGGTGCCTTCAATACGTAGTTCGCTACAGAGGCTGGCCAAGATCATGAGTCAAAAGGGTTCGACTTGGGTTCCGCCCAAGTTCCACCATATAATGGACGATTTGTGCTAATCTTGGAAGTGTGAAATGGTACATAAACAGAAAATCATGTGGGCCTGACAAGAACATTCGGACATCTACTAAACGGAAGTCTTTTCCCAGTGTTTTTAACCTTGATGAATTCCTCAATTCAGTTCACATTGAAATAGAACCATTTCCGGACACCCCATCAGTTGATGCATACGGTACTGAGGTACCAGCGGTAGTATGGTGTAACCTTCAGAATCGAGGGAGATTAGTACATCTGGTTTAGAAATGGCTAGAACTTCCAAAGACCCCTCTGATCTTGCAAATACTTTTGGAGCGTGACACTTCAATTTCGCTAATTAGACATCCTCTCTACTTTCAATGCATCGAATCCTTCATAGGGTTTCATACACGAGTATCGGGTGTCAACAAATAGGCTTGGAGTCGCAGAAGAGATAAAGGTTTAGGTCGTTCAAAAATAGTTACGTAGGGATGTGGGTAAGAGAGACAGTAATAAAAATATACCATTTAAGGTCATAGTCCATAATGAATAAATGGCACCCAGGAAAAGAAAGAAGCCTTGTATGAACGATCTTCCCGGAGAGTCTTTAGTGCGTAATGTAGCGCATAGGCCGAATCTGTCGGGTCAGGTTTTGGCCGACTGAAAAGATAAGAATAGAAAAGATCTGCAATTCTTGGACCGTCATCGTCAAAGATCGACCACATTGTCCCAACAACACTTTGGTAGCCTGCGGAGAGCATTCCTGCAGCTATATGCACCGCTTCTTCGGGCAAAAGTTCATCGCCAGTGGCTGTTTGACATGCAGAGAGAAAGGCAAACTCTGCATGGGGCAACGAAAGTTTAGAGATGTCGGATAGGGTCAGCTTGCCCCCACCTGATAGCATTAGGGCGCTCATGTGCGGGTCGTTTGGGTTATGGATACCGTGGCATGCAAAATGAACCCAGCCTGCCGACTGCATCCCATTCAACACGTTTTCTCGAGTGGCTTCTAATTCGATTAAGGTTGATACTGGAAAACGGTCGTTGAGATTTTGTATTACCTCTACTTCAGCTTGTGAGCAAGGTAGTCCAGCCTCCACGGGCAGGGAGATAGCCACTAGATTCTGCCGTTTATTCTTGCGAGGAGTCATGCAGTTTATAAGCGAGCCTAGAGACGGAATGTAGGAAGAGACAGCGTAGTCTGAAACCTTGGACCCACGCCGTGAACTACCATCTTGCTCATAAATTCCAGCAGCATGGATGGGAAGCATGGTAAGAGGGCCCGTCAGACACCACCATATATGAGGGAGTTCCGTAATATTGTCGGGGTTTTTCTGAAATGAAGGTATTAGAAGAATTCAGACAGTGTTTATAACTGACTCACAGCAAATCCGATTCCGTCTAGTATTGGTTTAACAACACCTGTCCAAAGTTTCGCCAGCAGGCCTGAGAAAATAACCTCGGGGTCCTGCGAGGTCTTGGGGGTAAGTGGCGACCTTTTTCTTGGTCCTCGGTTACTTCCACGAGCCCTGGTTGCACGTCGTATAAGGCTCTTCATAGTTCCCATTAAACCGTAGGCTTCTGACGAAGAAAAATTGTCGAGTGGGATGAGAACTATATTTTCTTGACCGGGTAATATAACCAGCGCGTCGCATCTGAATTTATTAATATTGACAGCAATAACTGGACCATTGGAAGCTGCTCGGAAAAGGCTCGACATATCTTGAGGCTTGAGAAAATCGTGAAAGTTGTCTAGACCTCGAATTTTTTCCAGAAGTTTTTCCCTTTCATCTGCTAATTCGTGATATCGCGGCGAACCATTTCGAGTTTTCCTAGGCACAGATAACATCCGTTGTGAAGGGTTCTCGTCTTCCATATTTGCCAGCGACAGAGAAACCTCTATAAACTTCTGAGCAATATCGGGATACTGTGATGACAAAGAGTCCGTCGGTGCTCGAAGCTGTAGAATTTGACTCCAAATAATTGAACGACCATATTCAAGCCATTCGAATGCAAGGTCGTATCGAGTAGCTTTAATGGCTGCCGCAACGGCGTCCAGAACCACTTCACCGACCTCAAGAAGTTGATGTTGTCGATTACGAATAGAGATACCCAGCCATGCTAAATTTGGGAGAAGCTGCATCGACGTTGTGTATCCCTTGATGGGGTCTCCATGATTCAGGGATTGACACCAGTATCCACGAAGTGACGCCGCTCGAAAGCGCCAACGAAAAGGGGAAGATTGCAGTGTCGAAGCTTTCAACAGTGCTGCATCGGCAGCCTCAAGATCCTCCACATTACGCAGACGCTCGTAGCGGACTGGAAGCCACCGACCGATATCAAATAAGAGCATATACCGATGGTCGTTTTTTTCAGTAAGTATATCCTGCGCTTTGCGATATAGGGACAGACATCGGTTGAGGTCGTCAATTTCACTTCTTTGAACATATCTCTGCGCAAGGGCCGAGCCGAGATCATGCATGACGCTTGCCTTTTGCGACGAATCTTCGGAGAGTCGGGCAAGAGCGGATTCGAGTGTAACAATGGCTACGTTTAAGTCGTCTGGATCGCGGAAGTGCCAGTATCGATCCAGTACAGCTAGGCTATACCTAGCCACAGCGTCCACCTTTTTTGTGTCTTCATCGGGTAAGCGTTCCATATGTTCCTTGAGGAATGCTACCGCATCATTTGCGTCATTTATATCACCCGAAAGTTTGAGCCTCCTAAGACGCAGCAATCCTATGTTTGACTGAAGGTCATCATCGTTGTTGTCTCGGGATGGGGCAAGTTTAAGAGCTTTGTTATAAGCTTCGGCTGATTTGTTGAAATCATCGATATCACCTATGAGATCATAGCGATCCATAAGCGAAAAGCCCAGGTCGTTCAAAAGGGTATACTTGGTGATGTCTTCGTCCTGACGGATAGAGACAGCCTCGTCCAGAATACTGATTGCTTTGTTGAGATCAGCGAGGTTTCCAGATCGGCGGAACCGTCGAGTAAGAGCTGTAGTAAGGGCCCGTATATAGGACGAAGAAGGCCCAGATGATTCATTAGGAGATATAATGCAATGTTGAATGGATTCTGTGCAGAAGAAAACAGCGTTGTCCAAATTCTCCGCATCGCCTGCAACATCGAATTGTTGAATGTACACCGCCAAAAGCATGCCTAGCCATCTTGCCTTGTGAGTATCAGTTATAGGGAGAGAATCTGCCAGTGTTGAGATAGATTCCAGCATGTTCTGGTCGACTGAGCCCTGAAGCGATTCAAAACGAAGCGAGAGAAAAATACCAATATTGTGAAGGCGCAGCTTTCCTGCTAACCCTGTATCGCCCATCAACGACTCCATTTCTTCTTTGCAAACGTCCATATCAGTGGTACCGGAAAAGTTACGGAAAACCTCTACTAGGTCATAGAAACGTTGTTCTAGAATGGCAGTATTATTGACGTTTTCTAGGTCTGAGAATGAAAGAGGGTCTTCGAGGTATTCGACGGCATCGTCAAGGTCGCAAAGTTGGTACGTCTGGTTGAACCGAATAAACAAAGACCGAGCCAGATTCATATAGCATTCGCTGACTAGTTGAGCGTCGTTCATCAATCCTTTTGATGCGTCCTTTAGGGATTGTATCGCCTTGTCGATGTCCTCTGCATGTTTCAGAACATCAAATCGTCCCATATATGCACGACCGAGTTCACTGCACCAGCGAAATTTTTGAGGAACACCCTCCGGAAGCCCCCTCAATGCCTCCAGATAAGAGGTAATACATCGATTCAAAAATAATACGTCATCGTCTTTCAGAAAGCGCTGGTATAACAAAGAAGCGAGTGTGGCGAGGAGGTAAGGTCTGTCGCCGTGGTCAGTGGGAAGTGGTTGTAACGTCATCGTTAAAACGTTGTCGGCCTGGTCTAGATCAGATAGACCTTTGAAATGAACATATTTGCTGATGTACGCTTGTACAAGGGTATTTTTCCATAGTACCGTTCTTGAAGAATATGCTGAGGATGAAATGGATTGTTCAAATAAATCGATAGACTGGTCGATCAGCAAACGTTCTCTGCGTTGTTCGAAAAGCCGGAAGAGTAATGAGCCGAGATGAAATAACACCAGCGACTTGGAGAAACAGCTATCCGGGAGCTGCATGATAAAAGACCTAAAATGCGGCAGGACATCATCCAAGATGACGTCGGTCGAGATATTCGCCATTTCAAGTTTGGTAAACATGTTAAGATCCTGCATGATGGCATCGATGTTACCTTCGTCAAGTGCATCGATGTTACTGGCGAGGAGATTGGTGTACCTTCGGAACTCCTCGATACCCCACACCCCTTGATGCATCTGGCTATGAATCGCGTTCCCGAGGTTCTTGATATACTCAACCCTGTTTGGGTCCGTGTCGAGTGTGAGTGCAATTGCGTCTCGAATAAGTTGCGTTAGCCGATCAATATCTGATGAAGTACCTCTGGCCGCAAGAGATGTGGCCAGATTGTTCAGGACAGACGGTTTGAGAGGATCAACTTCGGGGAGTAGTTCCAGAGCCTGTTCATAAAGCGCTACCGATTCTTCGATGTTGGATTGGGTCCTGGTTTCTTTGAATTGTGAATACAGCGAATGAGCGAGGGACATGAGGAGATGGATTTTTCGTGGGTTGTCGTCAGGGGTAACACGCAAGAATCTCTTTTTGACATCGAGGAGCCGTATAGTGTCACCACTGGTATTGCGTAGGGAAACACGAGTGTTCAAAACGTCGATCAAATCGATTAAAAGGGACACTATATGCGGTTCGCTGTCGGAAGTCAGTCGGATAGCGTTCTCTTGAGCAGCAATGGCGGCATCCAAGTCCGAGTCCTCTTTGCTTTCCAAGAAGCAATTAGCCAAAGCCACACCAACGTAGTTACAAAGCACAGGTTTTTGCTTCTCGGTGTCGTCGATGGTCAGGACGACATGGTACATTCGCAATGTCATGTTTTTGAACATCGAAGGTCGGGAGCTGGAATATTGAACCATTTGTCGCTGATAGCACATACAAAGACTGATCATCATCCACTGCTTCTTTGGGTGGTCACCCGCGGCAAGTGAGAGGGCACTTTCCAGCATTGAAATAGCGACCTTAAGACCACGATTGTATACTGGGTACATTGGATACTTCTCTGGTTCGTCGCCTACGATGTTTAGGAAGGAATCATAGCGTGCCAGGTAAATATTTGCGAGCAGTGCCAGAGATCGAGGTGTATGCACATCATCTTTACGGTGCTTTAATAAAGTTCCGTATATTGTACTAAGTAGACCTTGATCGGCACTCATGAAACTGGTGTCGGAATCGAGAATCTGGGTGAGCAGGAGGTCAATTGACTCCATTTCCATAGCCTTGACTGCACAGAACTTCGATTCAGCAGGATTGGGAAATAAGGGTATGCGTACCGACTGAGATCACTGACTCAGGAGATAGACCTTTCTTAACGTTGGAGGTCATCAAATATGCCGTGAAAGAGAGGTTTAGAAAAAAATGCTGATCATCCTCGGATGAGATGTCGACAAGAAAACCTATACTAGTTATAAAAATTCACTGATAACGATGTAGAGTGATAAGCATTACGCACGGGTCTCTCGCTGTGAAGCAGGTGCTTGAATTTGCTCAGTGATTATATCAACAGTACCTAGGGAATTCTTCATGCCGTGATCGTCCACTTGAAGGATTCTGATAGCGAATAAAGGATATATTATAGAGCTTCATGTGCTTTCAAGATTGTTTTCTGACGGTAGAAAGGTATAAAACTCACATCAGAAGTACCTCTTCCTCAAACGACCAAACTCCAGATTCCTTTGCAACTGCTTCTGTTTCGTCATGCACCACATCTTCAATGACTATATGCGCCTCAAATCGACAACTATCATCAAATGGAACATTTTGCGAGGGCGCAGGAAGAATGCTGAGATCTACACAAATCAGCACGCTATTAGGACTGTTTCGAGCGAAAGTGCCTCACTTCGAAGAACGATTCTGCACAAATATATCAGTAAACTTTCAGATTGTTAGAAGGCTACACTGACGTGTCCATTGCACTTTGATTCTAGTTGAAGAATTTGCTTCTTGGATTCAGAACGAACCAGAACTATACGGGCGTTCTAAAAACGAACGCAAACGAGAGAAAGGGGTAAGAGATGGGCGGCCTAATATGCCAGCCAAACTTTCCCTCCGACATTGTTCCTGTCGATATTTTCAAAGCTGTGTCTTGCATTCAGTTTCCAAGTCACCTCGAGTTTGAAGACGTATGAGATGTTGCGGAAAAAAGGAATCAACCAAGCATGAAACGGCGATGACGGCAAAACAATAATTTTTGTAATTCTGTTGCTTCAATCTTGAATCGGCGATTAAATGCTCAGTGAGATGTTGGCCTCATTGTGCGTGATTGATTCAAACTCCGCATTTCTGCTCGCAAAACCTCCCATTTCCTCCAGTTACAACGGTTTCGGGCGCATATGTCAGGAGAACCCGTAATTATTGAAGATATTAATGAGGTATGAATATATTGAACTGAAGATGGGTGAATTTTCTTGACATATTGCAGTCAGAACTTTTGGGAGAGAATGGCGAGGTTTACCTGTTTCAATGGCTATCCTCTACGGAAAAGCGATTAGAAAGTGTCGGATTGGTGAGTAATCATGGTCATTGAGCTTTTAAAATGTATGCTAACTGAAAAATATCAATTCAAGGCAGATCTCAAGCCAAAACAATCAGATTTAGAGAAAGTGTTTGTCAAGGCCATATCTGCAGCAGATTCGTATCCACCACCTGGACGCGCGATTCGCAACGTAATCGGACGATGTTTGGTTACCCTGTATACCCGCGGAGAGTCAAGATCAATGTTTGATACGATGCAGTCGTTCTTGAGGCTCGTTGGTGATTTCAAGACTCCCGACAAGGATGTCGTCAAGATGTGCGTTCTTTGCCTATTCTGCATGGGTTATATCTGATGATTGTATAGCGCTGCGTTCTCTTGTATTGGGGACCTAATGGCAGTTTTCGGATCTCAAGTGAGTTTACGAACTACTTATGTACTTTTAACTGTCTGAACCAGTCAGGTTATGTCGTTTATGGCCGAAATATCTGCTGTCACCATCAAAACATATAAATCCTCGACTGTAAGTCCTTTACGGACGCATGTTATGACCTTGATGCTCAAATATCGCAGCTAGTCCCCTCTTCTTCGATATCATGCGCTTGTGGCTTTATCTAAATCTTTAACGACGGCGAAACGAGCCGTGACGGATGCAACTTGCAAGGATATCGTGAAACAGGCAAAGTCAGCTCTCACGGACAAATCATTGGCTGTACAGAGGGCTGCCTGTCAGGTATGTCTCGACTTGAATTCGGAAGAACGGCCCTGATACTCCACAGATTCTGATCGCCATGTACACTACCAGCGATTCATTGAGCTTAACACCGAGCGAGGTGGATTCTATCGTTTCACAATCTGTGAAAAGTCTGGAGTCAGGAGATCAAGCTACACGACACGCTCATGCCCAACTTGTCGGCCACATTCTCGCGTCAACACAGATCGAGAGGGTTGTCCCTACACCTCAGGCTCCTCAGAAGAGTACAAAGGATGGAACACCGGAACAGGCTGACGACGGGATTTCATCATCGATTGCTGCAGCGGAAGTGACAAAAGCGATGTTTACCCCGCAAGAAATGTTCCTTCACCTTTCTACTCATTTTAACAAACCAAACGCAACTCGCAAAACAAGAATTGGAATATTCGACTTTTACGCAGCCCTACTAACCAAATTGGGTATTACTTTTGTTGAATCGAACTTTTCGCTCATTGTGGCGCATTTGGTGTCCGACATTGCATCGAACCCGAGGAGCAACAGTAATCGCTATGAGATTCTATTCACTCGATCGTTGGTTGGAATTTTGCTCCGCGATTTGGTTGGAACCCGCATGTTAAGCGAGCAGGGGCAGATAACTGCCATCCAGGAGATGGCAACTGCTTATCTCAAGCGTTGGCCAGCGATGATGCCTGGACAGGTGGCACCGTCTTCCACAGTTTTGGTGATTGTCCTCCGCGAAGTTGCCGGCCTGCTACAACAACTTGGCAATGCCCCGCCTCCTGTCCAGGTATGTTACAAAATGATTTACATTTTACATTCTTTAATCACTTTCCCATCAGAATGCACTCGCAGAACCGCTTGTTACGCTACTTTCACATCCCAGCCATACTGTTCGAGTAACAGCGTCATGGGCGCTCCGATGTTTCTGCCATTCAACGCCGCTGCGCTTGCCGAAGACAATCTTGACGGTGATGGATAAGCTCCAGAGAGACTTGTCGTCGCTAACAAACCCCAATAGCGCCGCCGAAGTTCCACTCAGAGCACTCGGTCATGCGTATGGTTTAGCCGCACTTGTTTCCATCATCCCACAGCGTCCGCTGTATGTCTCATACGACGTTAGTGCCAAAGTACTTGACATGGCCACTCAACTCCTCAAGCGAGCAGGAGAGCACGATGTCAAAGTAGCCGCAGTTGAAGTCGAGGTCGCATGGACACTGATTGCATCGTTGATGTCACTCGGCCCCAACTTTGTCCGCCCGCACCTACCCCAACTTCTTGTCCTATGGCGAAATGCACTTCCTAAACCAACGACTAAGGATTCGACAACCAATGCGGGCCGCTCAATCCATGAGTGGCTATTTCTTTTGCATGTGCGGGAAAGTGCTCTGGGGGCCATCTTATGTTTCCTGGAGAATAACGCTTCCACCCTTGTTACTTTGGATGTTGCCCGCCGTATCGCTTCTCTCCTCAGTAACGCCCTTTCATTTGCCAACAATTTCATCTCTCAAAACGTGGAAGATCCCACCGAGACCCAAGTGTCTTTGGTCCCCCGCAAAGGTCTAAATCTCCGAGAACGCGAAGCACTCCTTCGACGCCGCGTCCACCAGTGTTTTACTGCACTAGGATTCTCAAGTATTGCGGAATCCACACAAATGGTGTTGTTGCAATCGGTAATCACCCTTTTTGCAAGCCCGGATGGTTATGCAGGTTCATCCGTACAGGCTGCGATTGCTTCATCATCCGGGACGTTCTCATCTGTTTGGCAAAGTACAGATGGGTATGCATATGGTGTTACCTTCAATGAAGTTATCGATTTCGGTGGCATCGAGACCGGCAGTGATCTTGCGCAAGGAGCAAGTGATTATCTCAATCGCGATACTGTCGAAGTCTCTATTGATGCATTGGTATGTTGTCTATGAATTTCATTCATTTTCCGACGCTCATACTCCATCTAAGAATCGTAGACCTGTCTTTGGTGCATGCGAACACGACCCCTTGTCACTTTGCCAGACCAAGCAATCGGACACCGAATTTCAACTTCTTGAGCCTCCTCCCCCTGCCACTTCTGTCGTCGACACAGCCATCGAGTTATTCGCCAAACTTTTGCCCCTCCAAGACCTCTCTTCAACCGTCAAGGTTGTCACACAACTCCTGGAATCGGTTAGATCGCCCAAGTTGGAAAGAAACGCTGGCCGGAAATCCGCCGTGTTTATTAATGCCACGGTTGCTCTTGTCCTTGCCTTGCGTCAAGCAACGACCTCGCACTTCCGTCAAGCTAAAGAGACGTTTGGACAGAGTCAAATCACTTCCTTGCTATCACCTTTCCTGTTGGTGAGTAACCGCTCTTCCTGTAATGCTGGTCGATCCTTAAACATTTTTGCAGGAAGCTGTCATTGACGGCGACCTCGTTCTTCGATCCGCTGGCAGCGAATCTCTTGGGCGGTTAGCCAGTTTGTCTGGCACAAATTATCTGACGAATGCGATCAAAAACCTTGTCGACCAAGTAGTCAACAATCGAAATCCCAGCGGACGAGCTGGATGTGCATTAGCATTTGGCTCCATCTACAGTCACGTTGGAGGACTTGCCGCCGGTCCATTGCTGAAAACTACGGTCAATGTCCTCATGTCGCTGATCAATGACCCTCATCCTGTTGTCCACTTTTGGTCTTTGAATGCCCTTGCGCGCGTCATCAATGCCGCCAGTTTGGCGTATGCCCCTTTCGTCTCAAGCACCCTTGGCATGCTACTCAAAGTATATCTTACGGAATCGCATGAAAAGGAGGGAGGGTCTCTTTCCAACTCGAATATCAGTGGCGACCTCCCTGCGTACCCAATTGTCTGCCAGATCATCGATTCCGTCATCACGGTTCTCGGTCCCGATATCCAAGAATCTTCCAGGACAAGGGCACTGGTGCAAAGCCTTGTCCATGAATTCTCTCTGGAGGATGACGAGGGTATATGTGTTGAAGCAATCAAATGCATCCAACATTTCCTCATGTTTGCCCCTGAACACACTGACATTCCTAACCTTGTCAAACAATTCAGGGGTCATTTGTCATCGTCACGCCGGCCCCTAAAGCTTGCTTCAATCAATGCACTGTATCAACTTGTGCAGAAAGATGCTCTATCTATGTCGAAACTTGGAGGAGATCGATTAGTCGAAGATTTGTTCGGGATGTTGGATGACGACTCGTCAGTACAGGGTGTGCGTAATGTGATTTCAAGTTGGCTGCAGCAGACTGTCATCTATAACCCATCAGCGTGGATCGACCTCTGTCAGCGTATTATGGCTCGTACAACTGCCTCACAGCAAGTCGCTGACGCCGCTAGTCGCCAGAACATGCGAGACGATGAAGGCGAGTCTCTCAATGTCGGCTTGTCCCAAGATTCGAAGGCTGGTGGTCGAGGTCACCTGACCTCTCGGTGGAGGACACAGTTATTCGCCCTTCAGTGTCTACATGACATCTGTGTCACTGTTTCTAGCAGCGGAAGGCGCGAGCATCTTAATGCAATCTTTGCACGAAACCAGAACATCCCTACATCTGGCTTGCTTTTCTCGAGAGTGAGCGATTTGATCAAGATGGCATTTACCGCTTCTACTGCATATGTCACCGAGATCCGTTTAGCTGGACTAGTCATGTTGCGAGACGTTATCGAGGCGAGTTTATGCATTTGTCGCTTGGTCAGAATGCTAAGTTTTAAATGCCATAGATTTTCGCAGCCTCGCCAGACCCGGCATATGACGATGCACTCCTTCTCGAACAACATCAAGCACCAATCACGGCCGCCCTTACACCCGCGTTTTCATCTGATTCCACCCCCGAAATTTTGGCGTCTGCTGTTGACGTTTGCGCTGTTTTCGTAGGGTGCGGTGTTGTGAAGGATGTTAGTAGAATGGGTCGTATTTTGAAACTCTTAATTACAGGCTTAGAACAATCTAAAGGCGAGTGATTGCTTACTTTTTTTCTGCTTTTAAATTGACTGTTTGCTTCAGATTCCGGCATGCTTTCACTTGGAGACGCTGGTGAACTAAGCCCAAACGCATCGGCGATGTTGAGAATCTCGACCTTATCGGCATGGGCGCAGCTACAGGTCTCGAGCACACAACAAAGTTACCTGGAGAATGTGGTCAAGCCTTATCGTTCAACTCTTTGCTCGTTGTGGATTGCATCCCTTCGGGATTATGCAAGCATCAGAATCGACTCGGAATTTCTACATGACACATCCTCGGTCGTTGATTCTTCCTACTCAAGTCTCGGAAAAGAGGTGTTACTTCCTGTAGGATGATATCTTCTACACATCATCTGTTCATCAAGTCACTCATTATATTTTTAATAGTATTACTCAAGATCCTGGTCCATTATCCTGCAAGCTGTTGCAACTGCCATGCAGGCAGGTGATCCCCACATCTTAGCCGCTATGGACGGAAGAGAGTACGATGAAAAGAAGGTTGATTTAATTACCTCCACGGACAGGAAGGAACCTACTGCTTTCTTCTTTGTTGTATTTGGCCTCGTTTACGAAGCCTTGGCCACGTCGTCGGCGGATTCTTCTTCAACTACACCAGCCAGGCAACTTGGCGTCATTTCAGCCCTCCAAGCCCTGAAATGCCTTGTCAAGCCCGAGTACTCCGGTGCTGCAATCATGGAACCCACAATTTTCGAAGAGTTCATTAGTCTTTGCTATCGGATGGGAATGACTGAAGCAGCTGCGGTTCAAATCCATCTAGTCGAAATGCTTGCCGTTTTTGCAGCTTCGCAGTCATCGACAACTCCAGGATCCGATGTCCTCTCGCTCACTTCGCCTCGTGTGCATTGCCTGCGGATATGTGCTCACATTCTGAAACAATCGACATCGCTCTCCCGTGCCAGTGCCGCACGTAAGTCCGCTGTCTTATGTTTGACCAACAATTCCCTGATCATATGACAGAGAGTCAAGTTGCCGATCGGATTGCTCTATTGTCTACTTGCCTATCAGCATTCACATCCATCGCTGCTTCTATCACCTCCTCACAAAGGGAGGATGTCCGTGGCGTGGCCTCTCTACTATACAACGGTAAAAAATTTGCCCTCTTAAATCTCAGCATTCATTGACATCATCTCAAAGACCTATTGAAGGATGAGTCTTCTGAGCTGGACTTGGTGGGACCAACCCTTCCGGCTCTTAAAGGTCTTCTTGATCTTCCTGTCGGAAATGACCCCGAAGACAAAGATAGATATTCAAAACTTGTTCATTCTCTGCTATCTGCTTGTCTTCACAACATTGATAATATGCGGTTAGTCTGCCACTAAACATACTCGAAATACACAAGTACTGAAGTTTGATTTAGTGGCCGGCATGGGGCGATCTCAACAAAAAAAGTGAAGAATAATATGTTAGCGGCCGTTCTTATCTTAACCGTTATTCCCTCATGGGCAAAAGTTGGTGGTGCTGTCGTTGAGCATGGATGCTACTTGATTTCTCAAAAACTTCTCGACGCCGACGAGGCAAGGCATTCCAATTTGTATTGTCATGTGTTATACTCACTGCACTTCTCTAGATGTCTTTGACAGCGGCCCATTGTGCGAAAACACTTATACTGGCGTCATCGTCGGGAAATGGGATGCTTCTTCAATGCGCACGACTTCTTATTCCGGGTCTAATCGAGTTCATTGCCAAAATGGCTCCATTGGTTCACGATGGTTCGCTCTCTGATTCTCAGTCAGCTGCCATAAGTGAAGTATGGAAAGCATTTGCGACGTTGTTCACATCGACGGCTGAAGATAATCGTGGGCATCTATTTGCATTGTTGCCGGCTCTAATTTACTTATTTCCTTTTACCCCAGGTCCACGTTTACTCGGAGTATTCTTACCGACCATTTCCCTCGTTCTGGCAAACACGCCCCCTCCGCAGCCAATCGCAGCTTCAATAACCACGCAGACAATTTCACAATTGCTGTCATTTGCGACAACGTCACCCCTGGCGTTCAAAGAAGCCCTGGGAAAGATGGATGTCTCTACACGTGAACTTCTCGAGCAATGTATTCGTCGCGCTGTCGGTAATTCCTCAACTGGCAGCTCGCAGCCCGCGGCCAAACCACAGATATCTCTGAGATCATTTTAAATTTTCATTTGATATTGTACTTCTAATATAATCCTCATCCAAGGATGCTTCTTTTCATCTCGTTTCTGTGTAGCGATGTCGCACTGTATATGAAACCTTAAAAAGGTCCAATATCAAGGCTTGCATCACAATCGCGACTCCTGCTTAGGAGTCCCCAACTTCTACTTAAGGTTACCGGTATTCACTTGCTGGTAGACATGATCCGTCGGATCATCCCGATTTCAATCTCCTCCGGAGATTGTTAAATTGATCATGAGTCCACGCAGTGCCCACTCTTGCACTTCAACCACCAACCACCATGAGTTTTCCTACAAGATATGAGGTTTGTTATTCCTCAGGCTTGCTCATTATTCTAAACGGCGAACGGGGTTTTATAGTCTGTCCCCGGATTCTTTGTTCAAGACGATGCACATGCAATCGCAGTAGCGGTGAGGAACTTGGGCTTGCTTGCCCAGGCAATGATGTTTTATCTAATTAAATTGTTGTCGCTATCAGGTTCCACCGCGTCTTGGCTTGAAAGATGCTTCAGATGATCGATGGCCTAAATTTCTGGCACTGGTTGAAAAGCTAAACGCCGAAAGCCCTCCTGATGTCTCGTACAAGTTCTTCTTGCTTATTCGTCACGGGCAAGGATATCGTACGCTGCAACATGTTTGCCACTAAAACTCGTGTTCTGACGCCTTTCACCTAGATAATGTGGGAGAGGCAAAGTACGGTAGCGTAGACTGGGATCTGTAAGTTCAGTCGCGTGCTACGACAACTGCGCGCGTGCTCAACCCCTGAACTACAGAAACTGGTCGAGGATCAACGGGGACGATGAAATGACCTGGGGACGTCAGTGCTTTCCATGATTAAGATCATGGCTGCGTCTGAACATATTTCTCTTTTTGATATTATATAGCCGATCCCCTCCTGACGCCTCTTGGAAAACAACAGGCGGCTGATGTGCAAAGAGAAATGGTCCTCGAGGCAGCTGCAGGGTTGCCTCCCCCCCATAAACGTTATTGCAGCCCATTCTCACGCGCACTGGATACTTGTGACATAGCCTTCGCGGGGGTCTACGAGGAACACCCATACCCCGTCCTTGTCGTCGAGGTAGGCGAATCGAGTTGTATAAATATAGATATAGAATCACCAGCTAATAATGGAATGTGTAGGATTGCAGGGAGGAAAATGGTGTTCACACCTGTGACAAACGCAACACGCGCTCATATATAGCCAACTATAAACCCCATTTCTTGATAGAAGAGGGTCTTACAGAGTTGGATGACCTTTGGGACCCCAACGTGCGTGAAACCAAAGAGGAGGTTTCGCTGCGCGCACGGTCAATTATAGATAGGGTCTTTGCGAATGATACTGAATCCTACTGTCAGTATTTATCTTTCATTTCTCATGCTTTGCTGAAGGCTGCTTGGCAGACATCTCGATTACATCTCACAGTGGTTTCATCACTGGATTTTTGCAGGCAATAGGGCGCGAGCGGTATCCGCTCCCAACTGGAGGTATAGTCCTCACTGCAGCATCCAATGTCTCCGGCGCTAATACCCTCAACTCTTCTTCTACTAACAGGGGTCATACCCGTTCTGGTTAAGAGAACTCAACTTTCTTCCTCTTGATGGGCGTCAGTTGCCCGAAGGCGATGACGTAAGGTGTCGGACTCTGATAAGATACAGTAATTTTTCCATACACGCACTTTGACACGCACACGGTTCTTAAATGAAGCATTTGATTTTGATTGAGTGATGGGGCACTTGACGTAGTATTTACTGAGATTATCCCTTTTGTTGGTACCGCGTAGAACTGCCTATTTGTCTCAAAATGCGTTACTGAAAGAAATACCTGACCCCTGTGAGCTTCTGCTGGAGCTAAGCTCAGTAGAAGCACTCCAGTGAAAGCCACTGAATTCGTACTGCCTCAGAGTACAATTGTTTACTATGCCAGATGAATGGGACTATCATTATACAAAGTAAAAAGTTCATCAAATTGTCAAGACAAAGAATAATAATAATATATTTACAGGGTATGCCCAATAAAACAACCAAGATGCCCAAAGGGGTGGAAGATCGTGTATCCAACCACCAGAAAAAGAAATGGTAGTAACGACAATACTATAATTGAAGGACTAGGGGTATGGATAGCAGGGGAGTACAATAAAATAAATGAACCACGAAAAAGGAGTGAAAGTTAAAAATAACAACAAGAAGGGAATAAACTGAGCATACAATTCACAGACTCGGAATAGTCCAAACGAGGGGAAATGATTAAGAGAATGATATCTTCACAGGAATGGGTAAACCTATCGGATCAAAAGAGCGTCGAAAATCCGAGAAATAACAAGAAAAGGGGATATTGTACCAGGGGGGCGCGTAGACCAAATTAGCGCCTAAAAAGCGTGACAAGAAAAATGGGGACAATGAAACGGAGGTGGGCTTCCTGACATCATCAGTGACGTGCGATTGGAGACATTAGGGGGCTTTTCCATTGGCATTCGTGGTCGTCGGAGACGACGACGAGCAAATGGGTTCCGTTGTCTTGCGGCCGTCGTCTGTCGTTCAACTCGTGAAACGCCTGGTCATTCCGGGTCTTACGGCGGTTCCGAGAGAACTCTCCCAGTCTTGAAGGGCCCGCACAAAGCCTGAGTTAGGTTTGATACAGGCACGCTTTTTGAGGACGAAAGAATGGGCATTCGAGTAGGACATGTGGTGCACGCGCATTAGATACGCTATGATGATGGCAGGTGAGCGGGAAATTCCCTGTAATAACGCGTTCAGCGAGTGCTTAATCACGCCTAACCACAAAGACAGCAAGCTTACCTGTTGACAGTGTACAAGGACGCTCCGCCCTTGAGCTAACGCCCTCGCAATCCACGCGCACACCGCCTCGAGGTATGGCCGTAAATCCACGCTGCCTTCGTCCTGGATCGGGATTTTGTAGCATTCGAAACCATCCTTCTCGGATACGGGGAGCCAGGGGACATCGAGGACCTGTACCAAGTGTGTGATATTGTGCTGGCGTAGCAAAGACGTATCCTGGATTGCCGAGAGTGATCCGAGGTACAGCGATCCTGGGCTCTGGTTGGTCGGCGGGAGTATGTTGTGCATAGGGGTGCACATCGCCTGCATCACCTCGGGGGGAAGATTGTCGAACCTGATCATCGTTGTGGATGACTAGCAGAGGAGATGGACGTCGTACACAGCGTCAGTGATCGACAAACCCTCTTGGACAATATGTATTGCCGTACCTTAGTTGGAGCACAGAAATTTGAAAAAACAAGTTGATCGCGTGCTTTGATCGAGATTCAAATGGGCAACCTGCAAGACGTGGAAGCACGTTCTATGAGGGTACCTGTGAGGGGAGAGCTGGAGGGGGCGCTGGAACTCTCAAGTGCGTAGAGCTGCTGAAAAAATAAGAAAAGAGATGGGTTATATACACAAAATTTCCGCTGTTGACGTTGACAAACTCCGAGACGCGTCCGCGTCCCGTGTAATAAAGATAAAGTTCGAAAGTTGCAGTATCAGGATCGAATCAAGAATATGCGATGTATCTCGTTGTTTTTGGATTTGTTCAGCTTCTCCAAGCAAAGCTTGAGAGTCTAGGCTTCTAGAAATCCAGGAAAGATCGCTCCTGTCCAGTGCGTCTGTCATGGAGTCATGAATAATCAAAGTCCCGGCCTGTCTTTACCCTTTAAAAAAATCTGTACAAGATGTAAGGATCAGAAAGTAGGCTTGAAACAGATATCGTTGTTTTCTTACAACTCTAAGTATAGCCTTCCAATGATTCCTATCTGTCTATCTTGCCATCTAACAGGAACTCGAAAGTCTGGACCTGACATGTGCCTTAGAACCATTTAACGTAATCATTAATTGTGAGCCACCAATTGGAACGCGACTGCGCTGCCGATATCCGCTGTCCAACCAATGTGGAATGTATGAGAATGTATGTCGTGTCAGAGTCACTCGTCAAGCATTGATTTATCCATTAAACTTGTGAAGATCGCCCGGGTAAACGCGCAATTGCCACATAATTTCTGTGATTCGTCATAACCATATATCATGACGGACGCGACTTTTGCCGCGTTAGGTACAAAGGATTGACTCTGCTATGATGTAGACTTTCCAACAATGCCAGGGATTATTCTGTTCAGAAATCCCAGGGGTTTCTGAATAGTCCTCGATGCAACATTCAATACCCATTCAGTGCATTTTTAAGCAATCTAATGATTACTACACGAAGAGATATCATACAGAATTTCCAAGGTTTTTACTTTTTTAATTTGCTACTTTTTGCCTGTTTCGAGCCAAGTTACACCTACGTTGGGGTTTCTATGGGGTTTCTGCGGTTTCTGATTAGTTTAATACAACCTGGTATGATGTAGACTTTCCAACAACGCACTCCTCGCACAGTGTAATGTATACTTTGCATCGATGCAAGTCAGGCACTGTCAAAGTTGCAGAGATAGAAAGTTTATGATGACTTCTTATTTTAATCCTTTTTTCTCCTTCATCAAGTGTATTGAATAGAATTTCCTACGCAAAAATAGAAATAATCCGCCCTCTCCACATCATCTTCTGAGATCAGGAGTTTGCTTGTACTCTCGGTTCTTCTCTCTGTAAATCAAGCGTGAACCTCGTGTACCCATCTCGGAAATTAATTTCGGAGAACCTCCCATCCTTTCTTCTTCTTTCGTTACTTTGCAAATACAATACGTGCGCTTAAATCGTCTATATTCTTCGCGTAAATTCTCAGAAATCCAACAGAAATCCATTGTGTAGTGCCAGAGCGTAACCGGCAGTTTATTCCATTAATTTCTCTGTCACTGGATATGGCGAAAAAAATTTCCCGGCTACGTACCTGTTATCGACGGGTGCGCCACCAGGGCATAAAGCACGAGTCTCCCTGCATGGTCTAGAATTACTTGATCGAGGACCCTTGTCCCTCCTCCGAGAATTTTGTGGGGTCGGTAGATTCCTTGGCATCCAGGGAAGTGCGCTATGTTTAGTAAGTGCTTCCTACAAACCCCATTGGCTGCTCGACGAGGACGTTATGGGACATTATGACGAATATGGTTAGTTCTGTGGAGTGGGAACGCCAACAAGATGCTTGATATTCAGCACTGACGAGCAGATAGATAATCAGAGTGCCGGGGCCTGGGCCTGGAAGACGTCTAGTTTAATTGAGATACTTTTGATAAGCTGTGTCAGTCGTCTTGACCAAGGAGAACCCCTCAGCGAGGCACCAATTCATACGGGCGCTTGTGGGGTTTATAACGGGCGGCATCAGTAAAGAGCCTGTATTCGGGAACCCGGACCTGCTTTGCCGGTTGTTGGTAAGTATACGACCCTCTGAAGGCCAGGTAGGAGTGGGTCGGGATAATAGGGCTGACCTTGCTTGCAATTTTCTTGGATCCGGAGCATATAAAAAGACAGGGAAATAGTTGTAGAGAAATATCAAACTCTTTTAGACAAATAATAATAACTACATTTCACTTCTAGGATTTCACGAGAAAAAATGCTTGATATTAAAAGGCCGATTAAAGGCAGGTCAAGCCCCACTGAGCTCAATCAGTCAGATTTTTCCAATCAGAACAAGGCCCCAATGGAAAGTATCTCATGAGACCGAATCATGCGCGGCCACCGCTTCTTCTGTTCTGCTTGTCAATATATCCGACGTGAGACACTCTCCATCGATGATCGTATGTGCGGCAGAGAAAACACTGATATCCATGGTGTAGTAATTTTCTTACAAAGTTGTGAAACACCGGCGTGTCCAAACGCCTTTTGCACACCTCCGCATCCCGCATTATATCCCCTCTCTGAATCTGACATACCGCTGCGGACAACAGCGTGAGTATAGCGGGGAGTTGGTTCCTCTGAACCGATAATTATTGCGCCAATTTAATGGAAAGTGATCCGGGGTACAGTATATATCATGATTCATGATGCTCTTACCGAGAAGAAGGGTCGAATCAAGAAGCACCGCCGAAAGAACCGTGTCAGCGATGGTTTTATTTTTCCTTGATGGGCACACGTCTGTCATACACTAGCTAACCATAAACACGAAATCAGAGAGCCTATTAATTAATTTACGATAGTAGAAGTGCTGTTGTTGGAATAATGACCAGTTCCTGTTTAAAGATCGGCGCACGGTGCATGGGCTTGTTGACATTGACTTCGTGTGCTTAACACCCTATTGTCCTCAATATATCCAAAACACCTATCGGAACGCTTTCAAGTACAAGAGGAACTCTGGAGAGGGAAATGTCTGATCGACCTGAGGCTTCCAGCTTGATGTCGCATGTCTCTCTGTCTTTGACATTCAAAAGTAAATGATTGATGGAAGGGTCAATGTAGTGGATAAACGTCGAATTAGTACTCTCGATTGTGATCCATGGATCGTGTACGTGACAAGAGCGTTAATATACTCAACAAAACGCTTACTCGGTTCCTGTGCTAAGCAAGGGCCTCCGGAGTGTTAGGTGCCCGTCTTCCACCCAGTTTAAAGAAGCGGTCGGCTCTCACCGTTTGTGGACTGTAAGAATTGCATACCCTTGCACTCCTTTGATTGGGATGAGCTGATAAGCATCAACTTCAGAGAATCCGCTATGGTTTGGCGACTTTAACCGAGTCGTAGAGCGTACCTTGTGCAAGTACATTCCGATATGTTTTGACACATATGACGTGTTTAGCCCTTGACAGGCGGGACTCGGCTTCCTAAATGAACCAGTGCGTGGCTGATTGATCCGAAGGTATTGCTCCCTTTACTCATAAATTATAATTACATGCGCCACCGTCACGTATGGTTTCTGTGCTGAAGCGCGACACACCCGGATTTCTCTCAGAACCTTCAATGCTCACATCTGTTTACTGGCGGTCAAGGAACATGCCATATTATATGATCTGAACATTACAATACACTTGATTGATCGTTCGACGTTTTGATGTGTTTGTTTCGAATTATATCGAGTGCAAAGAGCAACTTGCGAGGAGAAGACTCTGGTTTTAGTCGAAGCACAGTGGCATTATTGCCTTTCTTCTTATGTTAGAAATTTTGAGAAAGACATGTTAATATATTGTTGGCATCCTGATGAAGCATAGTTTTTTGATCCTTCGATGAGTTTTCACCGAGAAAGCTGTGTCAGTACAATTGGCCAAATCAGTCTTTAAGACAGTGTAGAGTTTTCTATGTCTTTGAGTGCTCTACAATAAATTGAGGTGCTTCTGTGACATATGTTTAAGTTTCAGGCCCATAAACGTTATTTAAGGAGCGAAAGGATAACGGAAAAAGAAAAAAGGAAAGAGGAAGCGTGAAATGACATGTTCGGCAGCATATTATAATTAAAACGGAGCTTAAAGTGTATTAGAATAGTAATCATCACGTGGTAGTAGCAGTGCAACACTTTTTCAATTCATTGACTTTTTTCCAACTTATTTTTTTTCTGCGAATTAAGGATCCTGGATTTAGCGGAAAAGTGGTAGGAGTTTGTGTATCTGTCATTTCCTGTGCTCAAGCCCTTCAAAGCGAATGCATACTCGTTGACGGTCCAAACGGATCCCTTGACACGGACAATTTCGTACAATCTGGAACACCGCAAGTCTTCCGGCGATTGATCTGACGCCTTTTCGATTTCTGGTGTTTCACCCGACTAACTAAAACGAATATCAGTCAGATTATATCGCATTTTGAGTAATTTAGGGTTGCATACCAGGTTTGGGCTCTCCCTCTCCATCAACAAGGTTCAACTTGTGGATTATTCTCTCCCTCGTTAAACTTTCCCCACACATACATGGGCACTTGAACCTCTTAGCAAACGGCGTACACAACATCAGAACGTCGAGCCTGGTCTGCATCAAATCCCTGTTGATTGAAGTAACGTGGTCGGCTAATGGTGAACCTGCCCTCTCTCCAGAAGCTGGATATTTGCCCATGGCGCGTTCCAGAAACTTTGGTGCTTCTTTCTCCTTGTTGGCTTTTGGAAGCCGAGAGATATCGGTGTATTCGCGCAGGACGTTGAAGTAGTCGGGAGTCTGCTTACATATAAGCACGTTGGTGATGGCTTGCTCGAGGTTGCTGAGCATGGCGGTAATAGATTGTGACTGAAAATTAAAAGTGGGTTTGAAGAGAGGTTACTAGGAGCTGCTGTCTTTATATGCCCACTGGACTCAGCGTGAGTTAATGATGTTAACTGTCGTGTCTTTGAATCTATTTATTTGAAAGTGGGTTGAAAGAGAATCATGGGCGCAGCACAAACGCATAGTACTCGGCGTACGGCCACGAGGCTGAATATGCTCAAGATATAGACTTGGCTGAAAACATCCGGGAGATTCTACCGACATCTATAACCTTCTAGAACTATACCGAACCTTCACAATAAGTGGTAGACAAGAAGACATTTTGGTTGATCATGACGGAGCTGATGAGTCCGTGCAAAGATTAGTATGAGGCCGGTATGAAGCTGCAATTATTAATTCAACCAGATTTCTCAATTTAATCTCGGTTAAGGCAGGTTAATAGCGTATCATTATGCCGTCTTTCACTAGTCTTTCATCCTTTTTCTTTAAACCATTGGCAATTTCTTTGTGGTGCGTAATGATTGAAATTTAACTTCAAGCGGCGATTAAAAATAAGAAGCATGATCCGAGACTTTTCTACAAAGACGATACACCTATTATGCATGCTACTTAACATTGACGGCTTGAAGCCAGTGCACGGCTGTCATATAGATGCTTCATGAACGACCCTGGTCTTGGACAAGTCATTGAAAGATCAGAAGAACAGGTAACTGACGAAAGGAGGTATGTAGACTTGTAATGTTGTTTGTCTGTGGATACTAGCTCATGAAACTAGGTACCGCGGTGAACTAGAGCGTCGCCATACTGTAAAGCATCACAAGAAGAGACGCGAAGAATACGGAAACGATAGCGCTATATACCAGCCAACGTATGTGCATTTGCATTCTAGTGGAGTTTCGTTCATCAATGTTGGCAGGTTATGGTGGTTTTCTTCCACAGCTTTTCCTCTTTTCGCTGGAACGTTTGGCCCTGTATCTAATTTGTTCTCGGTCTGTGCCCTTGTACAGACATGGCGCATCTCAATTCTTGACGGGAAAAGAGTTCCCGACCCTCCTTGGTCAGCTTCTATGTTGTTAGATCATCGTGAAGCTGATAGAATTGCCAGGTTGATCGCTATGAACATTTGCTCGCTTGTCTTTGCCCTAATAGCAAACCTCATCCTATTATTCAATTTTGCGAGAAGGATACCCTACATCATAGCGCAACCCTTGACCATCACGCTTTGGTAAGTAAGATGACGTGCTTGTAAATTTAGATCCACTGACGTTTTGAAAGGTACCTGGCATCGTTATTTCTGCTCCTCCCCATCTGTTTGGCCCACAATGACAACATCGACCCCAAGCCGTTCGTGGTGGTATGGACCCAGTCATATTACTATGCATTGATCTCGTGTATTCTCTATTTCTGTGTCTCGACCCTTCTCCTTGTGTCGACTCTTGGTGCTACGGTATTCCATGCGTACAAGCCATCCTTTGCGACCCTGACGGGTCCACAGCGTACTTTGATGCTGCAGACGATATCTTTTACGCTCTATCTAGCTCTAGGAGCCGGTGTGTTTTCCACAGCAGAGGGATGGAGTTTCACGGATGGCGTTTATTGGGCCGATTATACTCTGCTCACAGTTGGCCTCGGCAGCGACTTTCCGCCAGTCACTACTCTCGGGAGGATGCTACTGATACCTTATGCTGCGTTCGGTATCACGCTACTTGGTCTCGTTGTTAGTAGCGTTCGTGGATTGGTCCTGGAACGCGCCAAAACCAAGGTCGCACTTCGACATCTTGGAAAGCAAAGAGAAAAATGGAAGCAAAACATCATCGAGCGAAGGCATCTTTCGAAAACGCCGGATTCTGAAATCGGTCTTACCAGATTTCAGAGATGGCGAAAAGCGTGGAAAGAAAAGAGATTGATGCGTCTGCCCAACCGATTATCCAAAGCTACTCCTGTTCATTTGGAAGGGCGGGAGCATCACAAGCGGTGGCATCGCACCGAATTCGAGCTGATGAGATACATCGAAGAAAACGCCGAAAGAACTGAACGATATGCCGCCTTGACCGCCTCGTTTCTCGTTATAATCGTGGTGTGGATCGGTGGGTCTCTCATATTCTGGTCTTGTGAACTGGTACGCCCCTGTTCTTGCCTTTTGTCGAGTATCGCTGCTCAAGAATGTGTAGCACATCCAATCGATGACCTATGTCGAATCATTGTATTTCACATATACAACCTTGTTGACCATCGGATACGGAGACTTTTACCCAAAATCGTTCGCCGGCAAGCCATTCTTCGTTGTATGGAGCTTGATATCCGTCCCAGCGATGACTGTATTGATCTCAAACATGGGGGACACCGTGGTGAAATGGGTGCAAGATGTAACTGTCTGGGCGAGCAGATGGACAATTCTTCCAGAACGAGATCCTCCCGAAACGCTCACGCCAGCGGTGAAACCAAAACATAAACGGCGTCTGTCTGTTCCACGCCGTCGAGAGCACGTCCATATCCGCCATCCTTCGCGTTCTCACAGATCACACGATATAGCAAATGACGAAAAGCAGTCGGAGGAGATGCATCACGATCACACTGGTAGATTTGAACGCGACATTGAATTACTGGGGGAGCATGTCCGAGGGTTCGAGGAAGAGGAAGGGAGAGGCGGGAGTCTGGCCGCACGGCTGGCGCGCGAGATATCTCACCTCGCAAAAGATATCAGGAGTAACCCACCCAAGAAATATTCATGGGAAGAGTGGTCAAGATGGCTCGAAATGTTGGGTGAGCATGAGCCACCAGAACCAACCATTCATCCACCTGCTTCGCCTATTGCACAATCTAACTCCAAATCACCGCCCCCCGAGGTTCTCATCCCGGACGCGCTTGATAGAACTAAATCTCAGACAAATGCGACAGCTGCGGCAGCTTCTTCTTCTGCCGAGAATGACTTAGAAGGTACAGCGACTTCGAGCTCTTTGCAAATTCACGCGCGACACGGTCAGCCAAATGCAACTGAAAATATACGCAGTAGGTCCGGCTCTGAGCATGACTGGCATTGGTCGTGGCTCGACGACCAGGGACCCCTCTTCAGCGAGTTAACAGAGACCGAATGGATTATCGAGAAGCTGTGTTTCCGTATGGAAGAGGTTCTCGAAGATGAAATTCGCCAGGCCATTGGAGAAGGAGGAAAGCATAAATCAGGATGTAAAGTAAGATTGTTTTTACTTTATTGTCCTTCTAATTGTATTTTTATTGACACTCGACATTTAGTGCGAATAGACGACGAACGCTTGTTGATTTATTTTATTCCATCTTTCGCACAATATTCCTCCATGACCTTGAACCATTTGTCAGTTTTACAGAACACGAGCGACGTGTATTCCAATGCAATGAGCATTTTATATATATATTACACACCCCAGAAAGTGTTCACTGCTCAAATTGATTTCCGGCAAAGCAGAAACCCTTTTGTAATCGGAATATGGCCAAGTTAGAAGCTGAAACGACAATGTTATTACACTTCCGGTATGTTAAAGTCCAAACAAAATTTCTACGTGTACAGAATGACTTAAGGCATCAGTAAGATCGGCAGAAATAAGTCGTCAAAATTCCCACAATTTTCTTACCACCTCTCTCGTTTTTTCGGGAGGCACCCGGATGTAGCGGTTACCTTTCCGGAAATGATACGACGTCTGCGCATAAATGGCCATTATTTATAGGCTGACCATTTATCATTGAATTCACAGGCCACTTGAACGCTCACCATACATTCATAACGCTTCCTTCCCTTGACCCATGTCTTGTCCAAACTGTGCCAAAGGCGACTTCCTACCGGGAGAGCCGACAGGATCTATTAGAAGTGATTTCCAAAACGCTTACCTTGCTCCAGCTCCAGAAGGAGATTCGTCTTCCTACGCCGTTCTGCTTCTGACAGATGCTTTTGGCCTGCCTTTGAAAAATTGCAAAATAATGGCAGATGAAATGGCCAAGAGACTTCAATGCGATGTTTGGATATCCGACTATTTCAATGGTGAGCTTCAGACCGTCAGCAGAGTACTTCGTGATTCTAATGAATACTTTAGGAAGGCCTTTGATACCAGTCAATGCTATGACTCTCCCAGATAAGCCTGGAGTGAAACTGAGTACTTGGGATTGGATAAAATTCTTCTTTACGGTGATCCCAAACATACCAACATTCATAAGCAATAGACCATCTGTTACAGATCGGCGAGTCGAGTCGGTTCGTACAAATATATGATACATCTGCAGTTTCTGACCACCTATCCAGCTAATACATTCTCTGAAAGAAAAAAAGAAATATAAAAGCATTGGGGCAGTGGGGTATGTGGAATCATCTTTGCTACTGATCCTCAATTGAAGTACTCCAAGATATTGTTTCGGAGGATCTACATGCGTGCGCTTTGGTGGAACAGGCTTGGTTGACAGCGTTGTCGTTGTTCACCCCGGTAAATTCTCTCTGGACCAGGTCAAAGCTATAAAAGTTCCAACAGCATGGGCATGCGCAGAAGGTGACAAAGTTTGCAAGACTAAAAACTCAAAGGAACAACGCTGACGCTGCAAATGCTCTGACTTTATACTTTAGAGGATATGTGGTTTCCTGATACACTTCGTTCTGCCGCTGAGGCAGAGTTCGCATCGAGGAAAGGAAAAGATAACTTTGTAGAATACGAATTCAAAGAGTACAAGGGTAAATTCATACATCGTTCAATCTATTTGGCATTTGATATATATTTATGTCTCTTTAGGCACGACCCATGGGTTTGCCTCTCGTCCAAATGTTTCAATCCCAGAAGCAATAGAAGCTCATAAAGCCGCCCTTGATCAAACTATCGAGTGGTTCAAGAAAACGCTAGCCTAATGCATGCTTTGTAACCTCTTTAGTACAGAATCAGAAAACTCCCGCTGTAACTTATCTGAATGAAAAGCAAATGTTGCAGACTTTCTCATCGTAACGGTCCCAAGTGCAGTACTGACGTCGACCTGCCGAACAAAAGTCCAGGATCGGCTGTGCCTGATCAAACTCTGATGGCAACCAACGGTGACTCCGGCTTTAATAAACCGCGACAACTCGCTCACTTTATCAAGAGCTAACTCATTTCTCGCTCTCACCGACCAATGTCTTGTCCAGACTGCGTTAAGGGAGATTTTCTTCCCGGAGAACCAACAGGGACCATTAAAGTCGACTTTCAAAACGCTTACTTGGCTCCCGGACCAACAGAAGGCACTTCCACGCGCACAGTTTTGCTTTTGACAGATGTTTTTGGTTTGGCGTTGAAGAATTGTAAGATAATGGCAGACGAAATGGCAAAGAAGCTCGAGTGTGATGTTTGGATACCTGATTACTTCAACGGTAACACTCTCGAAAAGACCTTTGCCTGAAGCATGACTGACACTGTTTTGCTCTTTGATCAGGGAGACCTCCGTTCCCATTAGATGCAATGGCCATGCCAGACAGACCTGGGGTGAAGCTAACCTTCTTCGACTACCTGAAATTCATATGGGCTGTGATTCCCAACATCCCAGGGCTTATCCGTTCTAGACCGTCTGTTGTTGATAAACGTCTGGAATCGGTTTGTGGTTACATTCAAAATGGTTACTCCTGCTAACCAACCTACCCAGTTCATACATCTTCTGAAGGAAAAGAAGGGATATGAAAAGATTGGAACAGTGGGGTAAGCAAATAGACATACTCTGATCATCTTAATATAACTAATGATGTATGATGTCCAGTTATTGCTTCGGAGGTGCTACTTGTGTTCGCATAGGAGGATCAGGCCTCGTCGACAGTGTTGTTGTTGCTCACCCAGGACCTTTCTCAATAAGTCAAGTCAGGGCCATAAAAGTCCCTACCGCATGGGTATGTGCAGAAGGTAAGAATATTCCATTGACAGTGACCTGAGATTATCGTAATCCGAGCACCCAGATGATATGACGTTCTCAAAATCCTTCCGTTCGGAGTGTGAAGCTCACCTTGCTGGGAGAAAGGGCAAGGAAAACTTCGTGGAATATGAATTTAAAGAGTACAAGGGTGAGTTTACCCATCCTTGAAGCTGTATGATGTTAATGCGGTTTGGTATCAGGAACAACCCATGGCTTTGCCTCCCGCCCGAATCTTGCTATCCCAGAGATACGAGAGGCACATCAAGCTGCTCTTGACCAAACTATCGAATGGTTCAAGAAGACTCTGATTTGATACATGCTTGGTAACTTTTTTTTATTTCAAGGATCACGCGGGTTCAAAGCGGGAATGTGATACGTTCAACATCGAGGTACACGCTGTCGGATGATACCAATTGTACCGATCGTCATTACAATCACACGGCCTCTCCACAGGAATTGAACGGCCGCCTGGATATTCACTCTTAAGCAAAAAAGCTGCCCATGCCTTGCTTCGCCCTGTGTATCTTTAGTTGAGAATCTGCGGCTTCTCGACGATCGCAGTCATCATCACAGTCAGACACTCACAATGCACATCAACATACTATCAGCTGACCAAAGTGAGTTTGTTGAGGATCACCAATTCTCAGGCTGCCACTTCTTTTCAGTGAACACGGTGTATTGAAAAACTTCGTTCGCTTTACCATTTGCCTCGTTGGAACCTTATCCCTGCAAAGCATATCAGAAATAGAGGGCTCGGATGCGTGAGGTGGAGCAGAATAATATTCGCTCAGGTGAAATTATGATTCTTTGGCTAGGGCGCGCGGGGTTCGTTCAAAATTCGTAAAAGGAAACGGGAATCCCAGTTTACAATTTGATAACCGTTTCGACATATTGCGTTGATCCTTACGCAAGGCCTTTTAGAAGAGACCTGCGGCGTTTCCATCACGCCATCTTGCAAATTTGCTCAAAACTGCAGGAGTGATCTGTCGCTTTGTTGATTTTGCCGCAGTCACAAACGCTTCGTGAGGAACCTGTATAAAAGGAAAAGGGTCAGTTGAAAACGTGGGGGTCTTCTGGAAGGATCACTTGCATAAGGTGCGTTCATATCTTGCTGCATGGTAAGGATCGCGGCTTCTTGGCACATAGCTGTGATTTCAGCGCCCGAGCAACCCTCGGTCTGTTGGGAGTGTTGACAGGTCAGGAAATAGGACGAAGGTGATGTTTTTGATAAGATAAGACGACTGACGAGCTCCGCGATGCTTCTAATATCAACGTCTGGTCCCACCGTCATCGACTTCATTCTTATACGCAAGATGTCTTCTCTACCAGCTTGATCAGGGGGTCCAACATACAGGATCCTGTCAAGGCGACCAGGTCGCATGAGAGCGGAGTCCTGAACATGAGGGTTGGTTATATTGAAACCCAAATGCAGGAAAACTAACTTACAATAGACTCTGGTCTATTTGTGGCCGCAACGACGGTCACGCCTGTTAGTTCTTGAACGCCGTCCATTTCATTCAACAAACTTGTCAGTACACCTTCGTGCGAAGAGCCTTGATCAGTATCAGAGGTGGTTCTCGAGGTGGCTAGAGCATCAATCTCATCCTGCGACCTCATAAGCTTTAGAGCTCACTCGAGAAGAAAATGACACGTACGAAGAAGATGATTGAAGGAGAAGCGGCTCTGGCCTTTCGGAAGATCTCTCGTACTGCACGTTCAGATTCGCCGACGAATTTGTTCAGCAGCTAGAAGTGATCGCCACGAGTTTTAATCCCTGACCATAATGATTAGCGATTTAATATTTGCTTACCTCAGGCCCCTTCACTGCCACAAAATTAACGCCACTTTCGAAGGCGCATGCACGAGCAAGAACTGTTTTGCTACATCCAGGGGGACCGTAGAGTAGAATCCCCTTGGGTGGCTTGACCCCGAGGCGTTGGAAAGTCTCCGGGTGAAGTAAAGGCCACTCTATCGTTTCCTTGAGTTTTTGGATCACAGAAGCCTGACCTCCGATATCAGAGTATCGCACTGGCGGCATCTCTACGAAGAGAGAACGCATTGCGGAAGGCCTTATCGAAGGCATAGCTGCAACGAGGTGGCTCAGCTGCAATTTCAAAGAATCAGGGGCAGAAAGGGACGTTGTCTCGTGGTCAGCGGTTCCGAGCCAATTCTTGATAGCTATGGTCCCTGCTTCGCGGACAAGAGCGCTGATATCTGCACCAACGTATCCGTGCATTTTTGCCGCTAGTCCATGTAGGGCTTCATGTGGGATGTTGTGAGGGGTCTTCGAAAGAACAACGTTGAGAATGGCAAAGCGAGCTTCCGTGTCGGGAATTCCTGTACTTGACATCAGAATAATTCAAGTCTTGAATGATAAAAGTTTGTAAACCTATTTCAATCTCTCTGTCAAACCTTCCTGGCCGACGCAAAGCTGGGTCAATGGCATTAGGCCGATTGGTAGTGCCAATAACAATTACTCTGTCATGTCCTTCAGATCGCGCGGCTTCCATGCCATCGAGGATGGTCAGCAGCGTAGCCACTACCCTCTTCTCAACCTCACCACCTGCCCCTTCTTCTCGTCTAGGAACCAGCGCATCCACTTCATCTAACACCACGATGCAGGGACTTTTCTCGCGAGCTTGCTTAAACACATCTCGTAATTTTGACTCAGTTTCACCATGATAGGCGGAAGAGAGTTCAGGGCCGTTGATCACGAGAACGGAAGAGCTGGTAGAGGCTGCAATAGCGCGAGCTAAATGCGTCTTTCCAGTTCCTGGTGGGCCATGAAGGAGGATCCCTCTGGGAGGTTTTAGACCTGGAAAATTCAACCGCAAACACAACAAGGGAACGACATTCAATTGTACTATTTCTGGGACCTCAGAGAAACACACGCACCAAAATAGCTGAATAATTCAGGACGGTTCAATGGAATTTCCAACAGATCTCGAATTTCTTCAATTTGTTTGTTTAGACCTCCAACAGATGAATAAGCCTCTTTCAGTGATCTGTGCTCCAAGATTTCGACATCACTCTACGGAAGGAGAAGATACTGTCAAAAGAACTGTAAAAAACAAGTCAAGTGAATGCCCTCACTTTATTGGAAATTTCGTCCCGGACGGAGGGATCGTCTTCTTGCACCGATACGATGCAGTCCCAAGATACGGACCAAACCTGTGTCTCAGAACCCACAGAGAGTTTTTTGAGATCTTGACTCAAGTTTTCGCCAATATCATTGGTATTTTGCTTCTTGTTACTTTTAGGTGCGGTAGAATGGATGGTGAATCGTCGGAGTTGACCTTCGTAGTTGCATTCAATTATTTGATCGTTGGTGATATACTTCAAATCAACTTTGAAGTTGTAAGGTAATAGGTTTAATAGACGTAAGTTAAGCTCACCAAGTATTTCGCGTAGGGCCAGATTCAACCATTCATTTTGTTGGTCTTTTGAAGATGAGGCACCATTTGTTGCCACATTGTCTTTCGTGAGAAGTTCCTTGAGTCGTATGGTTCCAGCTTCTTGGATATGTTTAAGTGATGGTAAACCAGGCGGTAGCTTTGTAACCGCTAGTCCTGATAAGGGGAATATTCGAGCACGTTCACCAACCACAAGGCCAGCTGTCAGGAGGAAAGATGTCGAAAGTAAAAGGCCTGTTGATAAATAGGGTAAGAGAGAAGATCATCGACACCAACGCTTGCCCAGGGCGTATTTTGAGCGGTTCTATACTCACTGTCTTGGGATAAATCCAGCGACGGCCAAACAACGCCCAAAGCGAATTTCTATCATGCATTTGACAAAACGGGAAACTTGTAAATGGTAGGCTGAAAAAAATAATAACAAAATCAAATCCAACCTTCCGAGATCCATGGTCATCTGCTTTGCATATGGCAATTATATCCCCGGTACACAGTTTGGCGGCCTTGAGGAAATCAGAATTGAAGATAACGCGCCGAGCGGCACGAGGAACATATTCTATGCCTTCCGTGACCTCGACATTGAACGTTTTCGACAGAAGAGTAGACATGACCCTTGTTACTGATGAAAAAACAGGCTGAAGACCTTGAGAAAACCCAATGAGTTCGGTGATTATGCCAGGTGATCACAGTGCACGCTTTCACGATGATAGACCCTAGAACACGCAGAGGATACGCCACCAATTGAGTTTGGAAAAAGCTCAGAGGCTGATCACAAGGGTGACATGAAATAAGGCCTTGACGATATCAGGTTCGAGGAAAACAAGAGCAGAGGCCCACCACTCTGAATGTCTTCCAGAAATAAGTCAGAAAGATGATGTAGACAAATTTTTGTTATCAAATTCAAATTCCGCCTTGAACTTTCAAAAATAACAAACCACAATAACATTGCATCACAACGCGTGATGGCCACTTTGCTCGACGTTCTCAACAGCGACGACGGCTTGCTCAATGTTGGGCGCACGGCGCTTTCTATGGCCCCTAATACTTCTAAATCTCTGTATAGCATCTCATGGATCTTCTTTTGAAATCTTTAACGAGAGCTTGTCGTTGAAAACCTTACAGGATGGCAAAGTTGCGTCCAAGTTCACATTTACAACTCTCCTGAAGGACGCTGCACCGAGGGACCCTAGTACGCTGGATTCACAGGATGAATGTGTGTAAATGCGGCTTGATAATGTCGCTGTTATAACTCAACATCTATAGCCCAGCATTATACACTCTTCCCTCTTGCGTTGGGTCAGATCCTACGTCAATACGCTGTGACTGAAATGCATTTGGCCTTAAACGCTGGGAATTGGAATTACGATCGGTGGGGATATCCGGAAGAACAGGGTGTGGGTACAGGTGCTGAATTATGGGCGTGGATGGGCGATGGAGCTGCCATAACGTGAGTTTCTTCCAACTATTTGTGTGCTCCCCCAAAATCACAAAGATTGTGCAATACCCAGGGTAGATGAACGATGGAAAGGGCTTCGGAATGCGCTTGCAGGTCTTTTTTGCGCTTCTCTCGGATCCCTGGATGAATTGCGAACTACATCCCCCGCTCAAACTTTCATTCCTGAGGGCACGCTACCGGATTGGGGCGTTCCTCATACAGTTCGACACGCGTCATTACCTTCGGAACATGTCTGCACCGAAAACTTGACGCCTTTTCTCAAACTCCTTCCTTGCAAATCTTTGTCTGGGATCGCTAGTCTCTTGAACCCACACCGCCTGTTCGATGCCGACTGGCACGGGATGGGGGTGCATGTTCTATGGCGCGAGGGAGAAGGAGTTGAGATGAGATTGACCTTCCAATCCGTGTCTGATCCTCTGCGCCATGATGCAGCGAAGAAGCAAGGTTCGTGTCCACTTGGTCCCATTTTCCTGCTTGACTAATTGCCCTCTTTAGATTGGTCCCTTCAATCGCTCTTTGACCGCACCATTCACCGGTCATGCCCTGTCGCACACTCCAGTGAAATCGTTGTGGCTCTGCCGAAGAACGCCTTCTATTCAATCAAACCTGAACCTCCCGTCATTGACAGAAGTTCGGCACATTTCGATGTTAATATTCGTAAGGTCATCGCATATTCCGGGGTTCTTGTTCCTCAAAACTATGTTTAGATCAAAAGCCATTGGACGTCATATTAACATGGCCAGAGCCCTTTAGCTATCGTAAGTTTCTCACAGCTGTGACTGTAGGATTTCTAACTCTTTCTCTTGTTTGGCTTCCAGCTTTGGATTATCAATCTGAATCCACAAATTTTTCTGTCAAACGAACTTTGAGAGGGCCGAGTCAGGCTCACGGTCAGCTTTCTCTCGTGATAACGAATCATCGGCCGTATACTATTCATACATTGTATCTGGAAACCATGCCCTGGCTACTCCAATTTTATTTGCATACCCTTGAGGCGCGTGTGGACGGTGTTTTGCGAGGTTTGTCGGCATCTAGCTGTCATAGAAATTTTTCAATTCTGACCTTCTCAATCAAATCAAGCGGATATCATCTCCAACCTTACCTATATCCCTTCGGTACCACACTCTCGGCCGACGACCTTCCAAGCTCTCTTGAGCCTCCCACCGAGTAGCACCGTCGAGATTACTATGGACGTTACGAAAGCTTTCTTGCGCTATACTGAGCACCCGCCGGATGCCCAGAGAGGCTGGGATCTCCCTCCTGCTATATTTACGCCCGTGGAATTCGCGAAAAATGGTACCTCTTTTTCTGTCAAAGAAGGCCGTCTGTATACCTCAACCCTTCTTGTCGACCTGGCCACACCAGACTTCAGCATGCCTTACAATGTGATCATCTTCACTTGTTCCGTCATTGCATACATATTTGGCAGTATCTTCAATTTGTTAACTCGGCGGTTTGTAATAGTGCACATAGAACCCACCAAATCCTGACGATACCGTTTGTAATAAACATAATTTATTCATCCATCTGGTCCGCGGTTTGGCAATAGTATTACCGGCTTTGCGTCCTGTTACGCAATGGTGGCGACAGATAAAGCCCTGCTATGGGTTTAACGAGGTATCGCCTTTTGTTGGCCTGTTCTTTGAAGGCCACACACCGGTAATACTAATCCAATCTCAAGGGCACTACGAGACACGTTTATGACAGATAAGGATGAAGAGCGGTATATCACCTCTTGAATGGTCCCCGAAGTCCGCGAAGCAGACATCACGGATCTTGAGTGAAGAGTCGAGTCGCTATCGCTATCGTCCTATCGCCCAGACGCCCTCGTTCTCATCCCTAGTTTATCAATGCGCAATCAGTGAGAGCGGAAGCTCGGAATTTCTTTTGCACGGTCCTCCCCTTTCCACATGCGATAGCTCCTCAAATATCGCTTTTAGAAGCCATGTTATAGTCCAGTTTCACACGATTTAGGTGTGGCACATCGAGCTACATGATCTTACCGCGCATCACCACGCACCACCTTGGTGTTGTGTTCCTTGACAAATACGTCGTGATAGAAAGGCCGGGCGACGTATGACGAATATAGATGGCCTTGTTAGGATGATCTCGATCTTCGCTTTAACAAACGGCCAAGGATTTGGTTCCGTTTGAGAGATACTCTAGCACTGTAGCTTCCTCGGGAGAGACGGTCCCTGGCGGTCCTCGATGTTATTGTTTCAAATACCGTCATTGACTCGGTGAGCCCATGATGCCATCCCCTTTTCAATATCATTACGCGGGTTATTGTTATCAAATGTGATATTAATGCAAATAAAGAATGAAAGAGAATGTTGAAAGGCCGTCGCTTAGTGCCTCTTAGTGCGAGGGTCTTTACCTGCGCTGCCGAACTACCTTTAGCTCGTTAGGATCCTGACGACAGCCTGTTAAGTGAATAGAAGCCCGTCAAACCATCAATGAACGTTCAAGTGTCAGATTCAGTCGAAAGAGAATCTAAAAAGAAACATATACAAGCCCGAGTCACATGTAGAAATGGGCAATCAATACCTCAGATGCCATAAACATCGGAACGGAAGGAAAGGAGATCTTATAAAAAACATTATTTACACATGTGGGTAATCCCACGGCCCTGCTATGAGCGTTGGACGGATGTTGATGGAAGGTTTATGATGGACCAAAGTGCTACGCCCCATCTTGGCCTTTATCCTATCTCTCATTGGAGCTTCCCGAATTCGCATAAAGTACTTAAGCACCCATGTTTCTTTAGTCTCTCTCCACCGCCCCTTGCTCGCCCCCACTACATATTTCCTCCTCCAAGTCTATTCTTCTCCCCCGTCTCCCTTCCAAGTACTAGACTTGGCTTTATATAGGAGCCCCCCCAAGACCATCAACTTCTCGAATCACTCGTCATAACATGTGCCAACAGATCGCGTATGTCCTCGTTTAACCATGACGTTGTTGCCGTCTCCTAACTTTCATTTGTTTCCAGTGAAGGGACGCGGTGGACTCGTTGTGGGGTATGTTCCTGAGACCTATTGGCGCCCATATATCCCTGGACCAACCTGCTATATTCATATACAGCACTTCCAACGCCACCTTGTCGTGGCTATCCTCGACTGCAATAAGGCGCGCTGCGAGCGCAGCTACTCTCACCCCCCAGCGTGTCGGCTGCCAACATGTTATAGTGTAAGTTGGTATCTACCTGGGACGACCGCTAAGGGACCGGCTCACAGCGGCGGCGCACCAGTCCCTTGGCGTTTCTCCGTTCCGTTCCAGTCGTGACACTTCATCTAATCTGTTATCTCGATTTGCAATTTTTTTTATCCGCAGGACTTTGGCCAGGAGATTCAACGTGATATCGACAGAGTGAACGAATATTGCTTCGCCTGTCGCGCAGCGCAAGCTAAAGCTGCTGGAGTTAGACTTACCTAAGGCGCGGAGGACGCCCAGAACATATATGATACCCCCCTTCGATACTAAACTAATATTCCCTGTCTCTGCATCCCGAGTATCCCCCGACAACGACCAGATCAGACCAGTCTCAGCTTTCCCGTGATTCGACGATACCACTCAACCGCATTTCATGTACTATATTATAATTGCATCTTCGTTTTGCTTTTTTTCACATCTTGTGTTCTCTTGGTTCGTGGAACGTGCTAGAGCCTGAAAGGGTCTCGTTCATGCCATGGCCAACACATCTTTGATTTGGAATATGACGCACTGCCAGGGCATGCCAGGGTCTGCAATCCTCGCCTCCGGAAAGAAGTCGCCGGGCAGATGTCGTGATCAGCGAGAAAACAGAACAGAAAAGGAGGATATACGCCCTTGCGCGTGTGTGTATGGAATCGTACGAGAATCCCAGTTTCCGCAGACAGTCCTGCATGCTATACAATGTCTAGTCCTCGGCAGTTACATCCAGTCAGGCTATGAGTATGATCCTCTGAGATAGAACCCATCGGTTAGAGATAATGCTCCAATATCCGATTGAAAGCCTTCCTTTCTAACACCCGAGCGATAGGTACCCAGGAAGAAATTTATGTGGCGTTCTGGCAGATTCATATGGACTTGAGAATCCTGATAAGCCCCAACAGTTGGTACACATAGAAGTTTGAGAAGACGCACATATAAAATCTTCGAATACCTGAGGCTTCCCGATGTCATTTTTTCAAATATCGTTGTCGAATGATCGAATTTGCTATCAGTTTAGGAAAACTGAAATGTTAATGGACAGGCGTCATATTTGCGTTGCATCTATAAACAAACACAGAAGAAAGGTAGATTGCCATCATCTGTATCGGAAAAAAGGAGAGCACAGATAACGACTGAATAGTCTCTATCGCAAAGAAAGCATCGGCAAAAATACCTTTTGCTCGACATGCATCAGATGGCATAGAATCTCCTGGGTATACAGGCACTCGACATCGCAAAAACCGCTCCTGTGACCATCAAAAAAAACAAACCATGGAGAGATGGTAGGTTGAAGAGAACCTCACTTTGGCAGCATGGAAGCCATTTATCGGCCAATAAAATGCACCACGACATCGCAATAAAAGATTCGTGGGCCGCCGTCAGAAAATGTTCAGATGACCACAGAATTCGGATTCCGACTTCCGAGAGCACTGCGGAGCAAAACGGTTGAGCAGAAATCTGCATCGCGTGAGCCGAATGGCTAAGTAAGTGTTCTGCATGGTGGAGAGATTACCAGACTTTTCTGGCCTTCTAAAGTCTAAAGTTGACGCGTGTGGGTTGGTTGAAGTTGTGTGAACACCACGAGTACTTGTTTTCTTGGCCTTCGGTGGACGAACTTAACCTTCCAGCTACACCTAGTTACCAACTCTAGGTTGCAATAGATATGCCAAATGGTGTTTCGCCTCGTTCAAAAACCAGAGACTAGACAGGAACAGAAGGCTGAAAAAGTTGTACAGAGGCCTCCGACGGTGGATAAAATATAACAAAGAAGGGAATAAACCGCCTTTGAAAATATTCAGGTGCGCAAGTCAAAGTTCATCCTTCGTCACGGTATCCCTTGGGGAGTAAGCCCTTGCTCACGCAGCACGAGTGGGCCCTCATTAAAACTCTTGGAAACACACAAGACCTCTTCCTGGGTAAACAAAGAGATGCAGTGACAGAAGAACGACAGCACATGTCGATACGTGGGACGAAGCGTTCAAGAGATGCAGGTAGAATATTTGAATCGGGTACTCTATTCCACAAAGTTGTATCCTCTAATACGGCAGATAACTTTAGTGGTGGCTGTTCTTGTGGTGCTCTAGGGCGGGATTCAGAAGACAAAGCGTGCTGGAAAGTAAAGAACGTACTCAAGTGCACTGAAAGGATATATTAGGTCATGAAACCAAGTCACAAACGAAGCCAACTCACTGTTGTAGTCAATGGTATATCCAACGGCGAACAACCCGACAATGAGAGCAACGATAGGCTTTCCCGACGCGTTCTTTCCAGAGAAGTAGCGTCCCTTGATACCGCTGACACGCGCTGTTGACTCGCCCTTGGGAAGTTTCGAGTAGAAGTCGACGAGAGGTCCTAGTCCAGCGCCAGATCCACCTGACTTAAAACCCCCCAAAAAATTGGTAAAAATGAGAGAAAAAGCCCTGTTAAATATAGCGACGCACCACAAGTTTAGGAGTAGCAATTTTGGGAGGGATCAGACCCCCGAGCTGGCGGCGGATGAGGGAGGCGTGCATGGTGAATGTGCTGGTCAACGTCGGACGGTGTCGGAGACAGCGGGTAAGTATTTGGTACTATTTGCAATTTGGCGTGACCGTCATCAAATCACGCGTATTGATTCCAATAGTCACACAAGTCACATTTGTTCTTAGTCACGCTACAGCTTGACTTCTTTCTCCATCAAGTTCTTAATCGGACGCACCAGTCAAGAAATAACGCTACTGGTAAGGTTTAGAATGATAAAAACACATAACTTTTATGCTTACTGGAGCTAGTGAAATGTTGCATGACCAACGTTCTAATGCAGTCTAATGGGAGAACTAAAAACTCTGCCAGAACTTGATGGAAACCCTTCGGAATGCGATGGCGGCTAACCCACAGGCAAGTTTCTTGTCCAGTCCTCTTCTAATGGTCTGTGATTCTTACTTCTCTATTTAGCAGACAACTAACTTGCAGGTCCGTACATTTTCAAGGTAAGCTTCGCCGACAATCACTTGCAATACTTTGTCGCTATAAAAGGTATTATAGAGATTATATATTTCTATAGACTATTCGTTCATGTGGGTGTCGGCACAAAAGAATACGTCTACATTCCCAACAAAAACAAATGATACAAGGCCCGCTTTCTTGGGACTAGATCGAATATTATTTCTGGAAATGACGACAACCATTGCTAACAAATGACCTGCCACATACGATTCACAACCTCTCTGACATGAATCAATGTGGGTATCATTTTCCCTTTTCCTTATGCCTGAATGGACAAACCCCGCGCCCGTGAACCAGGTGATCATTGCTTTTCTGCCGTTTTCGGAGAGGAAACTCGAGGCTTTGTCAATCTCCACTCCACCCCCACACACAGATACGAATAAACCAAATAATCACCTGGTTGTTTTTGATCTGCGGCAGAGTGAACCGAGATTACCAACTCACGGAGTGAATCAAGCCTCATAGTTTAGCGTATTTGACAAGTTTACCCCACTGCCTGGCGTTTAGCTCTACTTGGGATCAAGGCCCTACGACGACTAATAATAAACAAGTCACTTACACAAAGAATCGGACATTGAGTATGGTTAAGTTACTCAGTCTTTTGTGGCGGAAGGTTGTACCTGGAAGATTCCGACAACAATGAGTGTATTACTCGTCGAGGTCTTATCCGGACGGATCCTGGTGTGTATAGGTACTACAACATAAAGGGGAAAAATGTTTGTCGTAGACACCGGTAGATGTAGTGGAGTGGGAAGTACTATCACGGAAGGAACTTTCAGGGCAAAGAATAACGGAAACTCCTCTTCGGCAGTGAGTTCATCCCCGACTAAAATCTATTCTTTAAAGCCTTGACATCATACTCTAGACTCAAAAAAAGCTTAAATCTGAAGGCTTCTCGACTGTATGTCATGTGCTTTTTCTCGTCCAAAATACGCGACTTTTACTCGCCTCCCTTTCAACCCCCGTGCAAACACAATCTGAGGATCGTCAGGGACCAGATCGAGAGCGTTATCGCTCCAATGAACAACGGGTTCTACGTCTCCGTCCACCGATAGCACGACACATTTAGCTGGACTCTTCACGCTCAGTGCAAGCGTCGTCTCATCGTCAAATACACTTTTCACTTCCACTAGCAATCCTGGATCAGGCGGCTGCAGAAACCTGTACGGCTCCGGCCAGTCCGAATAGCGAGCCAAGACCTCTCCCGATTCGACGTCCAGAAGTCGGGCGCTAGCGACCACATTCGCAGAAGACACTCCTAATGGGTCACCCGGCGAAAGGCTTTTGCGGTGGGCAGGCCCGGGACATTTCATTTCCAAAAGTTCCGTCGTCTGGTTTGGTTGTAACACGACGGTACGTGTTTCCACCAGGCACTCGTCAGGTGAGCGCAGATCGAAGAAGCAGAGTTCTAACTTTGCGGGCCGTGCCTTGAGTGTGTTGTTGGTGCCCCACACCGAGAGTGTGGCGTACAGTGTTTGCATAGCTCCAAACTCGTAGAACTGATATATCGAACAGTATGTCAGATGTGCAAGAGGTTCAAAGCTGACTGTGTTTAACCCTACCTGACGAGGTCTATCATTATCCCGATTCTTGACGACCTGTAAATAATGATTTCAGTCGACTGTTAATTAGATACAGGTATATCGTTACATTTCGGAAGATTCCGACTGTGATGGGCGCTAATTGTCGGGCAATGGTATAATAGACAGGCTTTGGGCGCAACTAGAGAAATATGAGCATATCATATCTGCCAATTAGACCACTACCAGGCTCACAAAATAGTCAGCAATTGCCCATGATACTACCGGCCAACAGTCGTTTGATTGCCATACGAGTACACCCGCCGTCTGAGTTTTTGTGACGGTTCAGAAAATGACTGATCCAAATGGACATAGTCACATACATATTCGCGACCTCGACCGCGCCATTCACGTCTCCAAGAACGGTATGCGAAGCTCACTGCCTCAGACTGCATTAACTGCGTGGTATACACGTGGCTGTATAGAAGCAAACATCATTAAAAGAAATGTTGCCGTTGGATACACTTACGTCTCAAAGTCGCTAGTCAACCGAAAATTCTCGTTCATGACAATCGCAAATCTCCTCTCAAAACTTCCAGCTTTGGTATGCTGCGCCATAAGCTGTGATTGAGAGTAGAACTGATATTTATCTGCCCCTTGCATCCAGTAATTGATAGTCTGCATGGAGGGCATGCCAGGTATACCAAATTCACTGGCGTAAAAAACAACAGTTCGTTGAATTGAAGGTAAATATTTGATTGACCGTACCTGACAAAGCGACCTCCGAGCTTATCATATTCTTGATATTGCAGCTCCTTCCCTCCCCATACGTTCCATTGGTGGACGTCCCCGATTGTTGGATCAGCAGTGTCCCAGCCTTTTCCGCCATATGGCGATCCTCGATGATATGGGACAGGTGGATCCGTCAGCTCAGACACAATCTCCGGAAATACATGCTCATATAGTATTCGCGCTGGGAGCTCACCAATGCCTGTAAAGTGGGAACATTAAGATGTAAATGACTGACTAATACTCAATTTCAAAGCGCACCTCCCCACTGTAGAACCATTTGATAATCTTCGTTATTTCCACAAAAGCATACAATAGACGGATGGCGGCGTAGTCGTGTGACATTGTCTATGGCCTCCTGCTTCACGCTGGCCACAAATGCGTCGTGGGCAGGATAAACGCCGCAGGCAAACTGGAAGTCTTGCCAGACGAGTAGACCAAGTTCTGTCCAGTTGAATTCGTGAGAAAAAGTCACCAACTTGATTTGGGGATAGTGCATGTACCGTCGCATATGTCGTAGAAGATGTCTGGCTCGTATACGCCTCCTCCCCAGAGACGAACCATGTTCTGGTTTCCATCACGAAGAAGAGTGAGCCACCTGTGATAGCGGTCGTCCGATATTTGGGTAAGGAAATTGTCAGCCGGTACCCAATTAGAGCCTAAGCGATGCAACTTCATTCATGCGCTGGAGCTCCACCAAGGGTCATCTCACCTCCCATGAACATGCGAACCCCATTGATCTCAAACAAAAATGTTGTTCCTGTGCCATATTGGTCTGGCTCCAGTAGAGGCTCCTGGATAAGTTGAGCAGTCCGGAAACCAAACCGCTGACATCTTTCATCGATTACTGCGTCATTCTAGAATGACTCTTAGTTCTATAGGATTTTCGGAGTAATGAAAAGCAACTCACAGGGGTGACTAGTACCACTTTGATATTGTATAAATTTGGCTTGCCGTAGCCGACCGGCCACCACAGATCGATGGTATCGTTTTGTAGGTTGGACCATTCCACAGCTGACTTTTGAACAAAATTCGAATGCGATTCACCACTGTCCCATCCATTAACTTCTACACGTTCCAATTTAATTACCTGCCGCTTGCTATCTTCCAATGTGATGACGAGCGCACTTCCTGGAATCTGTGTCCCTTCCAGGTTTATGTCGACTTTGAGAGCTGCAGTAAAGGTTCCGTCGGACTTGATATCAACAGCCGTGCGCGTATGAAAGTCCAAAATGCGAGAGGTGTAAGTGACGAGCGTTATTGGACGGTACGGTCCACAAGTCATCAATTCTGGACCCTGTCCTTTCGTGAATACTCTAATATTATTAATTTCAAACTGCATTTACCCAGTCCCATCTGAGATGTCATGAGAACGCATCAAGTTGAAATGAAGAATGGCACGCCCACCTCCAGTCATATTGTGCTTTACGGACGTAGACGCGGCTTGGGTCACCCAAGTTGGTTGATCCTGCTCGCACCTTTCCGTATTTCGCCTCCTCAGCCTTGGCAAGTGCCTTTGCAGATTTGAAATGCAACAGAAGGGTGTGGGTGCTCCTGGCTGACGAGAATGGTAACAGCTGATGGATATAAGTGCGAAACATGTTATCTGTGGATAGTATCTTCTCTTGATCCTAAAGGTGACCCATTGCACTTTTCATTCAAATGATAAACCGTGCTCCTTGTTGCTTACCAGGTATATATCGCATATCGTATCCAGCCCTTCAAATACGAGCTTTGCAAATTTACCTGCGAAAGCACTATCCACCGTAAAATCACATTTGTATAGCCATTCAACGTCCCCAATCCCTGTAACAAAGACGTTGAATCATATCAAACTTGACAACATACGCAAAACTCACACTGAACGGCATGTTCATTGAAGCCAACGTATGGGTCTGGTATCGCACCTAATTTCAGTAGCTCGACATGAACTTCGGATGGAAATGACGTTGTTTTCTTCCAGCTAGCTCGAAAGTCTGCCTCTGGTGCGTTGCCTTGATTTGATTCGTCACGGACATCGATGATGGATGCATCTCGCTGCTTCCACCACCAATCCTGCTTGCCAATATCGAGATAAGTGCTCGATGGATCCATGTCGGATAGATGGGAAGGGAAAAGATTCCGGCGCGCTTTATTTACGCTTCGTGTGTGTCGTTGTTGTGGACCGCGAAGATCTGTAAAGTCGGCTGACCTCTTCGTGATGACTGTCGGGTGCTTATGGCCCGGCTTCGCACAAGTTGCAACACTAGAGCAGCAACGCCACAGTATGATTATTATTATCGCCCGTGTCGAAAATAAATTCCATTAATGATTATAGCTAGTATCTGAAAACCGCATACTTGGTCTCTCCTTCTTGTAACCAGTAAAGATTATCCTTCGTCTTGGTCCACTTCCCGAGTGTATAAACGAAACCGATAATCCCTGCTAAATACATTGCTTTGATGTCTATGTGGAAAATGAATATAAAATACGGAGAAGCAAAATAGAAACTCACAATTTCGATATTTGGCATGCCTCCGCAATTCATATCCTATCATTGGAATACCCATCACGTTACAGAATATGTGGGCAGTGATAGGTGGCAAAATCGACCCAGTCCGAAGAAACAAAAATGACGCGTAGAATCCGAAAAGAGATGTATACGAAAGCTGGAATACTGTGCAGGATATGAGCTGAGAACGTCATGTACAGTGGAGTACGTACAAGTGCCAAACAGTGCCACCTTGGCCGCGTCCCAGTCGCCGCCTTTCGCATAGAACGTGTCGATCGCGTGGTGTACATGCGCCAGTCCAAATAGGAGTGGGCTCCAAAAGATCATGCGCATGTTAGATGCGCCTGACATGTGGTAAACAGCGAGAATGCAAGCCCTGAAGACGACTTCTTCAGTTATAGGACCCTGTAGAGAATAAGCTAACGATTTGTGAAGAAGAGAAGACACATACGATCCAATAATTTCGGATACCATGAAGACTGAAGAATCTGCCAACAATGTGAGACTGCCACCTCCAGTTCCTCTGTCCTGGGAGTTCGTGGCTAAGAAACCCGGCAAACAGGGGTCCGAGAAAAAGAAGAGGTGTAATGAGGTGAGGTAATATACTGGGTATGTTGGTGGTTATAGGACCAATAGATGCGATGGGGAAACCAAGTCGCAGCATTACGGAATCGAGTACAATGTCCAAGGACTAAAGCGTGTTCAAGGTTTGAACTTAATCAGCAGGTTGAACGAACTCACCGTCATCCTCCAAGACACACTCTCCCAGACCACACCTAGCACAGCTAGGCAACATGCAACTGTTGCAATGCTGACTGCAAGCAGTCGTGCCCTAATGACATCTGGCTCGTCACGCATTGCCACGTTCGGTCTTCGAGGCTTCGCTCCCTTCCCATTGAGCGAAATGCGGGCATTCTTCGACAAGTATAGGGATCCAACATAGATACAGGCAAGCCCAAGTGATACGTAGTGAGCAAATGAAGTCGTAATGAGTGGCTTTGGAAACAAAAGATGGTTTAACATAGTGTCCTGAACAGAAACAGTCAGAGTTAGGTGTTGTCCCATTCCCACTCTGTTAGCCTACCTTCTTATATTTTCAAGTCAGTGCCCCGTCTGGGTGCCACCCACGACGCAAAATGAGAGTAAAGGCCACAACGGCACGATAATGAGGGTAGAAGACAAAGTTCATGGTGCCGGTGCCAGCGCCGGCCAATTATTTTCGGCGCTTCAGGGGGACCACGTGTTCTACCGGTGCCATTATATTAGGCAAAAATTAGGCTGAAGTTTCAAAGAAAGAAAAGATATTGATGACTGATCATTATTAACATGAGTGTTGAAGGTGACGCCTAATTTGAAGCCTTTATTTTGAAAGAATTGCATTTGTACTAGTAGTTGCACCTCTTTAAGATCGTCCGAAGGCCAATGCCTCAAACATGTGCTCAGCACAAATACAAACAAGGGCCACGGTTATGATGAGACACAATGAGTACGTTATACACTTCATGAATCTTGGATGTGTGGCATTTACCAATGGCCAAACCAACTAGACAACAATCAGAAAATCGTTGGAGTACTGCCTAACCAGGACGACAGTTATCAAAGAAAGTTTGAATAATCTATTGCTCGATTACGAAATAAAAACGCAGCTGTTAACATTTGTATCTTTACGGGAAAGATATTTTCAGCATTACGCAGGCAAGCGGAGGCCTAGGTTGTCAGGGGAAGCCAATGTATCGTCTGCAGCACTGGCGAGATGTCCACCGAAACCAACTGCACCGTTCTTGGCACGGAACTCTGCGATACGGCGTTCGACTTCAGGTCGGAAATGACGCATGAGACCCTGGATGGGCCAAGCAGCAGCATCTCCCAAAGCGCAAATGGTGCGACCTTCAACTTGTTTTCTGAAAGAGAAGAAGAGCTATGTAAGATCATATTGCCATCGAAAGTGAGCAAAAAAATCGTACGTGAGCTCAAGGAGCATGTCAATCTCGCGCTGGTGACCGCGACCCTCAACCATGCGATCCATCATGTTCATCATCCATGTTGTGCCTTCACGACATGGAGTGCACTGACCACAAGACTCGTGCTTGTAGAATTGAGAGAATCGCGCAATGGCCTTGACGACGTCGGTACTCTTATTCATTACGATGACGGCACCAGTTCCAAGACCAGATCCAGCATCCTTAAGTGAGTCGTAATCCATCCTGCACGGACCTCAATGAACCAGGGATAACATGAAGAATGAAAATACTTACAGGACTTCGCTGCACATGTCAATGGGGAGTATAGGGACAGACGAACCGCCTGGTACGATTCCGAGGAGGTTGTCCCATCCTCCAATAACACCACCACAGTGTTTCTCTATAAGGTCTTTCAAAGGAATACTCATTTCCTCCTCAACGACGCAGGGGTTGTTGACGTGTCCACTGATGCAGTAAAGTTTTGTCCCCTGATTTCTGGCGCGTCCGAAGCCGGCAAACCAGCTAGCACCACGCCTGCAAATGGTGGGAGCAACAGCGACAGTCTCGACGTTGGCCACAGTGGTTGGGCAACCGAAAAGACCAACGTCAGCAGGGAATGGAGGCTTGAGACGGGGTTTTCCCTGCTTTCCCTCAATACTTTCGATGAGGGCAGTCTCTTCACCACAAATGTATGCACCGGCGCCGCGGTGAACGTAAACGTCGAAAGAATATCCAGAGCCGCATGCATTTTTTCCGAGGAAACCAGCAGCGTAGGCTTCATTGATAGCTTGCTGGACGTGCGACGCTTCTTGGTAAAACTCTCCACGAATGTAGATGTAGGCGGCCGTGGCGTTCATACCACGACCAGCGACGAGGCATCCCTCAATAAGCTTATGAGGGTCTCCGCGCAAAATTTCACGATCTTTGCAGGTTCCAGGTTCACCCTCATCAGCGTTGATAACAAGATAGCGGGGTCTTCAAGCGCATCTATGAGAGAAACCTATGTGGAACACTGTTGAATTACTCACCGGGGGTCCTTCTCCCATCCTGGTTTGTTCATGAAACTCCATTTCAGTCCACTGGGGAAGCCAGCTCCTCCTCGTCCACGAAGACCTGAGTCCTTAATATTCTGAATAATCCATGAGTCTCCTTTGAGAATAATGTCTTTTGTACGATGCCAGTCGCCACGAGACTATGGTTGTAATGTGTTACTCCCTACATGTTGTGTGAATAATATTTCCATGCTCACCATAGCCCCTTTTATGCCATGGTCATGTCGACAATATGCGTTGGTGAAAATTCGGTCTTGATCCTTCAGGCCACCATATCTTCGAACAGGGGGTTCAGCAGCGGTCGCCAATGAGCGGCTGGTTCGAAGTTTTGCGCGGAATTGCTTCGAAAATCCTGACATATAACCGTAAGTTAATTAGATATATTAAAGGTATAAAAGTCTTACTTGTCGTGCGCAACAACGCCTGAGACGACGAAGACGAGGCCTTCAACATTGTGCTCGTCATCGTTGGTAGCGATGAGCTGCAGCGGCATTTCTCGGGAATGGTTCTCAATTGATTATGTAATTTTACTTCTAAGTTGCTGTTTTTGGCTTGCGTGATTCGGGATTTAGTACACGTGACGGAACAGCCTCTACTGACGCGTCGCGTTCTCAAGGAAAGAAGGGGCCAACGAAATGCTACAAGTCTCCTGGCGTATTGAGTATCATTTTAAAACCTTTCAAATTTTATCTCTGATACAAGTTGTTAATTTTATTGATCTAATGTTGGTGTACAGACATTTAGCCTACTAGTACTGGTGGCCCAACATCTAAATAGACTCCAAAATGCAGTCAACAACAGCACATCTCTTCTCCTCAAGCACAATCTTTATCGCTTTGTCAATAGTGGACGTTAACGTATCCTTTGGTGAATTCGTCACTACATCACCTACGCGTGCACCCCATGCCCAACCAGCCGAGGCGGCAGCAGCAATCTGAGGATAATCCGGGGGGTTTGGACCAAAGCCAACAGTGAGTTTATCGCCTGATAGAGTATTTCTGCCATGTCCTGCTGGATGTACACCAAGCATAGACAGCATTGGTGACTGTTTATAGATCAGTAAATACTATCTATATGTTAGTGGCAATACGAATGTACTGCTTACCCCCCAGCCGCCATTGTTCAAAATTATTGTCAGAAAGGGCTGAAAATAAAATATTGAGTACCATTTCTACTCAGCGTAAGGCAGATATTACTCACCGTGTTATATTTCCTTGCCATCCAGTATGCGGAACTTGGAACACCAAACATGAAGGAACCATCTCCGACAATATAAACTATCAAATCGTATTCTTTCCCTCCAGAAGATGCGTTGCTCATTGGTCCAAGCGTACGTGCTCCAATAGATGCACCTATAGCTGCTCCTAGTCCCCATCCCAAAGAAGATCCTCCGCTTGTGATGACGCTGCCAGGAAATTCAGGCCTCAAATGAGTCCACACAGGAGCGAAATTACTGATCGATTCATTGAGAAATAGAGTATTAGCGCCCTTCGAGGGCGTCAGGGCCGCAACCGTCTTCCGAATGACTCCAATTAAATTTGGTACGTTCATAACGACTATGGGGTTTTGCTTTTCACCTGGTAGCGATGGTTTGCCCACCAATCTGAATTTATCTTCTTCTGAGTCAAGCTGAGAAACGAGTCGATCGTGATTCTTCCGAAGTGTCTCCCAGCGGAATCTGGTTTTTTCCTCCAGCGAAGAGTCAGCGAAATAGTCACCCAAGCACCAAGCTTCGCCTTGTGGGCGAACGCCCATTGTCCGCAGTGAGTGTTCAATTTGCTCTAGTGCAATGGCCGGTTCCGCTCGGCATACCAGTTCTGCATCGACATGCCATTGTCCAATCCCTAGTTTCAAGGGGTCGCCTCCGTCAATAACAAACACTCTGGCATCATCGACAGGCTTCTCATTTACCGGAATCCAAGCAAGATCGCACTCAAGCACCAAGATCACGTCCACGCCTTGAAGCTTTTCCCAATGTGTCAAAGGAAAGAGCCATGTATTCCCAATGTAGCTGGGGTGAGAGAAGGGAATATTCACTGTAGATGGACATGTGCTGATGACGGGAATTGCGAGAAGTGTGGCGAGTGATGATAGCGCTGCTACTGCTGCAGGCGAGCGTCCTGCATGAGAAGTGATTATCAAGGGTGATGACGCGGTCAGTAGTGCCTCGGATATTTTCTTCAAGGCTGCCACTCCAATCATTAGTCTTTTTACTTAAAAAAGAATGTAACCAGACGCACCAGAAGGCGTGAGTGACGTTGGTTCGATGGAAGGCCACTTTGAAATGCCGGAAATATGATCGAGACTTTCTGGATTCACTTCTTCCTCCATAACCTCACGTCGCGCCCATAGATATACAGGGCCTTTCGGCTCACTGGTAGCACTAGCAGGGAGTCGTTCAGAAAAGGGAAAATACTACTAACATTAGAACACACATTTGTAAAGCACGCTTCACACTCTGTTCAATAGTCTTCGCACTTCCTAACTGGGCAGTATGTCGCATATATTGGCGAACAATTGCTGATTGGTCCGGGATGTCTGGTGAAGATGGTGTAAGTTGATGCGTGCCGTACCTCAAAACTGGAAGTTCACGCCACCTTGTAGCCACATAATCCACTCATTTCGTGTTCCCTTGTGCTCACCGTTCGAACTGAATGGTGACGCTCCTGCAAAAATTAACACAGGAGTACGGCTACGATCCACATTATGCACCGCTCCAGCTAGGGCCTGCAATAAAATTATCAACCTCAAAAAAATTCAGGTCATTGGCAGATAATATGAAGGTTCGGATTCTTATTTCAGATGAAAAGATATGCTCTTACCTGCGTGCCCACATCGACATGAATAATAACGGCGGCAGGTTTCCCAGTAACCTGTGCGAATCCTTGTGCTGCACTCAATGCGACCATTTCGTTCGGACATGTCACAATCTTAGGCTGCGTTTCTCCACCTTCGTCTTCAACACGTTGCCTTGCTAGATCTTCGAGAAGTGCAGGATGATCAGAGCCCCAATTAACGAATGCATGCGTTATACCGGCACGGGCGAGTGTGCGGAGCAATAAACTGGAGCCGGTGTACGTTGATGGTGGCCTTGAATCCATGTAGTGAACAGAAAGATACCAGCAGGGATGACTCGAAACCTTTCGATATTGCTGACTCTATTGCGTGAGAGTACCTCATATTCTGCACTTGCAAGTTGGTTGTACATGAGAAAAAAACTGAAAAAATTAAACAACGATGATTGTATGAGATTGAACTTTGCCTTGATATATTCATAACTTCTTCTGTACAATTTCTCACAATTTTCACCCTACACAGTATACCCTTTCTACCCATACCAAGTTTCGTTCCCCTCCCCTGCTTTCCTTCTAATCTCGCGCCTGGAGCGACCTCCCATAGGCCATTTCTTCAACGGGCCGAAGTCTGCTTTACGTGTGAATCCAACAGTGATAGCGGAACACATCAGCCGTCCTTGGCCGGTTCACACGATCAAGAGTCGCGCGGCGCGCCGGCCATTTGTTCGCAATCATAACCCTTTAAACCCGTCGCACAATAAGAGCACTGACACGCGTTCTTCACGGCGAGCATTGGCGAGACACCAGGTTGGCAAGGTACTACGCGGCACAATTTACCTTTTGTTCACTTGTCAGCGACGACAATAACAGATAATAAGTACAGGTCTACCACGCCGTTCTTATTCATGCGATACTACAAATTACTACAAAACAGACGAGATCACAACCCCTGGCTATTCCCCCGAAAGCTTGATGTCCGTTATAACTTTAGACCTTGGCAAGGGCAAATTTTGCTATTGTCTGAAGCTCACCTGCTGTGTATATATAAAGTACTGTTACTAGATATCGTAAAGTCTCAGTAGCATTCGTTCGTTTCTTCTGCCAACAGTGCCTGCGACCATTACTCGCACTCGACACTCATTACATCAATTCAATGGACTCGTTCACCAACCTTTCCGCTCTTTTTGTTTCTTCGTCATTCTCTGCTGCCCAAATTCCGACCGAGCAGGAAGCCAATGACGTTGAATCTATACCAACTGACGAGGAGAGAAACGGCTGCGCTGGAAATGCGTTCTGTATCGTGGCATAGTTCCAGATACTCTGGCATTTAAGCTTGCACGACATCATTCACGATCTAACTTATCGAACTGTAAGCTGCAACATATTTATATCCAGGACGTATGCTAACTCTTTGAAAGCAGTATCACGATTTCATTCGATTTCGGCTCATCTGACACATGCAACATTCGACTTACTCATACCCATGCACGTTACCTCGAGATACCAACTCTTTCCAGGCTGAGAGGGCTAAGAAGAACTTGGAAATCATTTACTTTACACCATAACATTTCACAATCACTTTCACTATACATTTGTATTCATCGCCATTTCCAAGCCATTCAACATCACATTCAATCTTTTGTATTCTTTTTGTATTCGTTTCTTCCTGAGTGCCTAGAGTACTTCAAACTTTTTGAAATGGGACCTTATTTTCCCCAAAGGAACTACGAAGTTAGCAGAGTGTATTTCATTGGGTCTCATCAAGCCATTTCTATTGGACCGTTCACGGCCGACTTGCGGTCAATGTCGGTGCCCCTGAGAAGAAGAGATAGGGTTTACCTCACGTGGACACCATGCGAGGCGTTTAATTGGTCAGTCATTGCTTCCGTGTCAAAAGACTCAGAAGAGAAGGCGTCACAATCTCTGATCACAAAGATCGGCCTGTTAGACATTACCGTATGAGACAAACCCATGCCGATGCTCCAGTATGGGTTTAAAAGATCGCTGACCTCACTCCTTTCATCTACCACAACAATTGTCATCCAAAATCGACCTTACAGACGAGTCATGAACCTCATTAACCCAAGGGACGAGCGCGAGTACATCCCCATCGCCGACCATGGCTTGTGAGTACGAAATGCTACATCATTTCACTAGCTGACAAGGGAACAGGATTGGGAACCTGAGGACAGCAGCTTTAGTCAGTGTCGATGGATCCAGTGAGTATTCCTTTGCTACGTGGCTGCCTATGCTCACAGAATATCATCTAGTCGAGAGCTACTGTGTTCCGAATTTCGATTCGCCATCCGTATTTGCAAGAATTCTTGACAAGGACAAGGGTGGACACTTTTCCATTATGCCAACAGTCCCGTTCACTACTAAACAGAATTATTTGGCAAGCTCCAATGTGCGTGGTCGTCGGTGACTCGTGTGTTCGTGTTAATCATAGGGTGTAGGTTCTCCAAACCAAATTTATGAACGATGATGGAGTGGTTAGTGTTACAGGTATGCCAATCACAGTATTTGGTGAACATTATTGTCCTCATTTGTGCTTAGATTATCTGCCTCGACCTCGGAAAGAGCTTCGCACCACACCGAAGCCCCTACTACCCTGGCTCGTTCGGAAAGTAGAATGCGTACGCGGAAATCTCCCCATCCTCATGCAATGTGCACCTGCATTCAACTATGCTCGCTCGCCACACACTACCACCATCGTGGACGACGACAGCGTGCTCCCGAACGTTCAAAAGAAAGCTGTCTTTGAATCCGATGAACTGACACTCGACCTCCGGTACGTCGTGGAGAATAGCATGGAAGACCCAGATGCTGCAGAACCCGAAATCTCCCTGGAGTTCTTGGATTTGTCGGCCAAAGGACACAAGGGATTGGCTGTGCAGAGTGTTTTGAATTTGACGGAAGGTCAGGTAGTCACCTTTATCCTGAGGACTCCGCCCACTGTGACGACGAAGGCGATAACCATACCGGATGAAGCAGCTCAGCAAACCGTGAGAGACGAGACCAGAGTTCTCCGTCGAGCTCCCGAAGATCCGTTGTTAACGAAGGAATTGATGGCCTCTGTCTTGCATGTGCGCTCATTCACAATTTTTGTTCCAAGCGCGTCATTAAATAAACCAACAGGCCACTAATCGCTACTGGTATGAGTGGATTAGCCAATCAACCTATGATGGGTCGTGGAAAGAGGCTGTTATGCGTAGTGCGCTCGCCCTCAAACTTTTAGTTTACGAGCCCACCGGTGGGTAATTCGTACTATACCCACGCTCTTTTTTTCTCATGTTTCAGCAGGTGCTGTTGTGGCCAGTCCCACGTTTAGCCTACCGGAGTACATTGGCGGCGTAAGGAATTGGGATTATCGGTTAGTCTAAGCCTTTTAATGGCGTTTTTGTTCATGTTGGACTGTCGAGATAATAACTGCAGTGCCTCATGGATCCGAGACTCTTCGTTTACCCTCTACGCCCTTATTCGATTGGGCTTCACCGACGAAGCTAACAGTAAGCATCCTATATTATTCAGGACATATCCTTTCTTTCTAATCATCAACGCGGTCGTCAGGTTATCTTGAATTCATTTTTGAGCGTCTCAGAAACAAGAACCCAGATGGGAGTCTTCAAATTATGTATACCATACATGGTTCGCCTTTAAATTTTGCTTTTTAAAGGTTAGCCTTGACCACATTAAAATGCAGGGGGAAAAGATCTTGAAGAAATTGAACTACTACATCTCGATGGGCACAAGGGATCCAGGCCTGTTCGTATCGGAAATGGTGCTGCAAATCATGTTCAATTAGTCAGTTATCAGATCTAGAAAAACTTAACACTTCTTACGAACTCTCTCTAGGACATTTACGGTGAACTGTGGGCGGCATTCTAAATTTGTAGTACGTGCTGTTAGTTCCAGTGGCTGACCTGGTCATCTAATGATTTATATCTCATCCAGAAGTACAGAAATCTGACCAATGTATCTTCTAACAGTATGGATTGCATTTACCTTGGCCAGAAGGTAAGTGTCAAATAGCGTCTTGTACCTTCTGTACGTCTGATAATTCTCTAGTTCGGAAAACCTCTGGTGATGCCTTTGATCGTGGGAATCACCCCTATCTTTACTGACCTTCGTCGTTTTGTTGAAGGCGTATGATGATTGGTTTGTTTGTTACCCTTTCCTAACAAAAGTTAATAACTTAAATTGCTGTTCAAGGTTACTTGTCAGGGAATTGTACGTGAAACGATGCATTCCTTGATATTTTGTTAAGAGCTTGTGGCTTTTAATAGGGTTGACTGTACGTTTGTCCCCTTCCTTTGACTCCATGCATTAGTTAATCGTATATGGTTAGATGTGGTCTCCATAATTAACGAACCAGACTTGTATGGTCCCTCTCTTTTATTCTGTAAGGGATCGCCTTTATTTCGCATCGTTTTTTGCAGGTCCATATGGGAGGTCCGGGATAAGAAACGTCATTTCACTGTAAGTCTAATGCCAATAGCTTTGGTGAACAATCTAATGTTTTTTCAGTATTCAAAGGTAATTGATAGTCATGGATGCAATTTTAAACCCCTCATTATTAGAACCATCATTGTCTAGGTCATGTTATGGTCAGTTTTTCTTGTATTGATTGTTCAGTTTGACGAAGACTTATATGGTTTAAAATAGGGTCGCAGTAGACAGAGGTACCCGTGTTTTTTTTTTAGTTAACATTTGGGACTCACGGTAAATTTTGCAGGCCTACGTCTCGCCGATAAACGGTCACTGCCGTGTCCCAATCGCAATAAATGGTTGGCTGCCCGAGACAATTTGTACGAGGAAATTATGGAAAAGGCATGGAATAAGGAAGAAAAGTACTTCGGACAAAGTTACGAAGATAAGGATGTTCTTGATTCCGCGGTATTAATCATGCCTCTCGTATTCTTCCTACATGCCGTGAGTTTCTTGTTTGTTCAATGCCGATGTAGAAGCAACTTACTTATATCATTAGTCCGACCCAAGATTTATGAGCACGCTCAAACAAATCATGAAATCTCCTGAAAAAGGTGGTTTGACTTCCAACGTACGCCTCTTTCTTCATGGATGGTTGTGCGGTACATAATGCCCCAAGTGAACAGAATTTGGTCTATCGCTACGACACGTCGAAAGCCGACGACGGTGTCGGAGGGGAAGAAGGAACCTTTTGTTTATGCACACTCTGGTTTGACATTCATTATGGATAATTTACTCATAAAAACTGATACATAAATTAATACGTAGGTGCATTGAGGCGCTGACACGCGCAGGAGAGGTGGATCGTACCTTATTACCCAAGGCTGTGAATATGTTTGACGTAAGCTGGTGACTTTTTGTCTCCGTCACTGTTACAATTTTTGAGCATGAATCCCAGGACTTTTTATTGTATCTCAACCACGTAGGCCTGTGCACTGAAGAAATTTCGGTTGCTGGAGAAGCGTAAGCCGTGGTCCCCTCAGACCCAACTTATACTTATTTTCTACCTACAGCTTGGGCAATGCCGTTCAAGGATTTACGTACGCCCTCTCTCAATTTGTTCATACAGTAATATTTCCTAACAATTCTGCTGATAAGACATGTCACACTAATTTCAGCGGCCTATAATCTGTCGCGGACTATGCGGAAACGAAACTCGATGTGATCTATACTAACTCTTGAATATCTATCTGTTAGACACATTTATATCAGTTACCCCGGAATTTATGTTGAACTTACTGGTAGAACACGACCATGATAAGCGCAGTCATGACGTTTAAGACATACCTCGGCGAATCGGAGCTTTGGATCGAAATTCTATCAATGTTGCTTACTACCATAGAAATAGTCATGGTACTTGTCTAATTGTCACTCAAATCACTTTGAACAAAATTATTTTGCCTCTGTCTGCCAATGGCGACTGAAGTACACTTTGTCGTAGGATACTGCCGGCGATTTTTCGGCAAGTTTGCGACATGCCTACTGTTGCACAGGCAAAACATTGATTTTGGGAGGCAACGATCCTCAGGCTAGCATGCGATGACATACCAAAGCAGAAAAATAGGGAGACTTTCTCAATGTGAATGATTGCCATATTAATAAATTATGCAGCTGGAGTACTTGCATAGGAGTGATAATATACGCGGCCTACTGCCGTGCTGCCAGTGGGTTTTAATAATAAATGCGAATATAAGACTTTGAATGATAAGTTGTCCAAGATAAAAATAGCTTTGACATAACTAATGATTATTAAGATGTTATTCAGGCCTTGCTTGTGTTGAAATTGTGGACATGGAAGCGATGAATACATACCACATTGTTTGTTGCTTCATTCACAGTTCAGCTTTAGAGGCAGCTCATGTAGCGCTTTTCGATATCTTTCCTGTAGTCGTCAAGGATAAGTGATCGCTTGGGGAGACCCTTTTCCCCGAACTGGAATGGCCTGTCCTTATCTGCTATCATGAAAGCCTAAAATCGGGTATTAGCTTACTTGGGTGATACTTGTTTCAATGGGTCAAGTTATACCTCTTTTCGAATTTGAGAATGAACAGGAAGCATGCTATTTTTAGCTTCAATAATGGACCTACACAGGACGCCCGTCAATCAGAGAATATCACTATATATATTATTTCCACTCACCAGATGCGCTCAAATGAATCGTTATTGCTCTCGGAGACAGGCTGCCATATGAAGCCGCCGACATATGACCTTAATGTGTTGTAATCCGTCAGCCTACAGACAAGGTCTCCAAATAACAATTGAAAAGTACCAGATCCGTTGAAGTATAGTAGGCGTATCGTTACCAGCTTCTAACGCATTCGGCCATATGAGAACTCCAAGGAAAGGCCTTCCGTGTCCGAAAACCACAGCAGATTTGATTTCTTCGTGTTCACGTAGTGAGTCCTCTTTTAATAATATCGAACTTAACGAAGCTGCATATATTCTTTTGGTGAGGGCTTACCTAGGAGCATTGGATCTACCTAGAATAGCAGGTTTCACAGGATTCTGTTATTGTCTTGTTGTTTAGGGAAATAACTTGAAGTGACTAACCACTTGCCCGGAAGAAAGTAGGATCTGGTCTTTGTTTCTTCCGATGACTTTGTAATAGCCTTTTTTGAATGGATGAGGCACCAAACCATCTCCTGTGGCATATGCTGGTCTGCCATTCCACTCAGCATTGCGTATGGCAGGTTCATGGAACCCTTTCTGAGACTAGACGATTGTATTTAGTTACATATAATGCACATCAGCCTGATAATCAAATCTTACAATAATGTATGGTTCAAAGGCCCCATTCTCGCGCGGGACTAGCTGGCAATTAATACCCGGATTCAAGGAAAAATACTCCCAGTCTTCGGATTGCGGTTCTGAGGTATTTTGTTCAGTCAAAAAGAGCAGCTCGAATAATTGAATGCTTACCTGAGACAAATTTACTGATGTAACCGCACTCAGTTCTGTGAAATAAAAGATCGTATTTAATAACTTCCAGGGGTTACAATCTTTTAAAGATGCAACATACGCTCCGTAAACGTTGCATATCTTGACGCCGTGCGACGTTAACCTGTCGCCTGCTGCTTTGCTGAGTTGACTTCCTCCAAACACCTGTAAAACGTCGTCAGAACATATATCTCCAAGTAGGCACATCTACTTACAATGCATTCTCTCTCTGCCAGGAACTTGACTTTCTCCGGGTCGTTCGACCATGCCTACCAGAGCGTGTTACTTTTTAAACCGTCTGTATGACCCTCTTGGCCATGACGACATACCTCAAAGAAACGTGGAGAAGACCATACAACGGACACCTGACTGTTCACGAATCCCTCAAAGGCTATATCCCTGTCTGCAGGTATGACCGCTCTCGGATCATCGGGGGACAAAATAGCCATGATAAACCCAGCTCTGGGCTGAATTAATAGATTCCAACGAATCAACGCGAATCAGGAACTGAAAATAGATTAACCTACCAGCCAAAATAGGAAGCATAACCCGGCAGTATGGAAAAACTCTGCAGATTGTGCACCAAACAGCTTCCCTTCCATGAAAATGTCGGAGTAATCTAAAGCAAATTTGACCATCGTCAGCACCTGTGATATCCGAATGCCTTCAATATGGGCGAATCTATTTAACCTACTAATTGCCAGTGAGTTGGAAGTGATGTAGCTAGATGGCCATTCAATTATTTTTGGGCAAGTCGAGGTAGAACCTAGTGGAAAATGTTTTAACACTGCATAACATTTATAGGACCTGTGCAACATACATGAGGAGTGAAGGATGAGTGCACGTTTGGAAAATTCCTCCGCATGGCGTGGAAGGGGGTCAAAGTCGTTGTGTCCTGGATATAGATCACTGTGGAGAGGAGCATCGATTACTGCCGGCATAGCATACGACGGGGTCTTCGATAGCTCATGCAAGGCGAGCGAGGTCTTCTCTCGAAGACGATCGTTGGTGAGAATATGAGAAGGGCCGGCCATTCTTAAAAGTTCTGCAACAACAGAGGGATGGAAACGGGGTGAAATTAGCAAAGCTGTCACACCAGCTCTCAAGCAACCCTTGACGCCATTGAAAGTCAGTATGCATACTAGACTGCGGATATACAACCTGCGGAACATACCAGGATAACAGTCGCATATGTCATGTTATCTGTAAGGAGAGTCAACTCTACATAATTGCCACAGTTTATATCAGACCAACTCATTTCAGCAAATATAGCGACCAGAGGCGTTGGGGAGCTTGAGGAAGTATTCGTCAATTTTCTGATGCTTTGACCTGCTCTATGTATCCCTGGAACAATGTCTGAGTAGGTAATTAATCGTTTGTAACCGCCAGTAGAACCCTCAGGCCGAAGAAATACTGGATAGTTGGGATTGTGGGCAAGGTGGAAATCGAAAGTGTATTCAATTTCCATGTCGGAAGGTGGGGCAATGAAGGATTCTGTATGGGACATCTTTGGAGGAAGAAATCTGTGGGGGTTGTAGCGAGAAATTTACTGCTAATTTGTACTTTTCCCCCTCATTTAACTAATCTATGTAGCTGAAAATACATACAACTCTCTGGCCGATATCGTGATCATCCCAGGCTGTCATGAGGCACTACGGATAAACCTGGAGTGTTCAGTACATAATTAAGCTGCGCTCCCCGAGTGGTAACTGACACAACCGGAGATAACTACAACGGTTAGCGCCTTGGATATGTGTATCGTTGCTGAAATCGCTCTGAATCTTATTATAGAACTTTAACACATTGTAGATCATGATCTTGAAGCTTACATTGCTGGTGACCCTATTCAAAACTTCAATGATAATTCCGCCAACCTTCCAGATTTGTTTGGTTGTATTTTAAACAAATTTATTGATTTTGTTTGACAGTAGTATGCATATGGGGCACAAAGCTACCGAAGCCGATGGTCTCTGAGTGTGCATTATACAGCCGAGGACATACAGACGTGGGTCAATGCCAAGTGCACAACCAAAATAAAGTGGGTTTTGAAGAAGGTTTCATTGTTTCGATGTAGTATCATCGAGGATTTAATCTCACAGTTGTTCGTTAAAAACTGGAATTGATATAAGAGTAAAAAAACCCCTATGTCTACTATGCTGCGGAGAGTGCATAATTCCCATTAATTCAAGTTAACAGCTGCTTTCTATTGAAACGCATGGCCAAAGAAGCTTTATGTGGAGAAAGGAATTCATGTCGATGTGGTTCTGATTCTCTGAACGTCGAGCGCTATAGAAGGTCTCCCCGATGTGCCCGTCTAACACTTCTCAAGGTCTTAAACTTGCCCGAAGCAGAAAATGTAGCCTTGGCTTACTGGTAGGAAACAACTTGACCAGAGACCACATAAACTAGGACATCGTACGCTGGGTCTACGTGTCAAATTGGAAATCAAAATCAAACTTTGGGAGGTTGCCTAAAAGTTCAAAATAGCTTCTAACGGCAAGGAACTCCAGGTAAAGGTACAGTACGTAATCGGGAAGGGGATAGGAACATGCTTCAGCCATATTTATATTATAAATAGACAGAATGTATGTGCGATGCGCTTCGCAGCGTGACAACCTCCAAAAGTAATTGACATAGTAGAACAGTTTCACCAGCTTGGACGTAGATATTATGATGAAGTTTGAGTCTAGTGACTGGATATCGGGCGCTCTTCGGAGAATCAAAACCAGAACTACTGCAGCGGAGCAGAGTTCAACTGACCATTCGCCGAACACCTGTATCTATGATCTATACATAGACTCAGACATAAAATGGAATTTATCCGTATGCGAAGATATCTGCTTTCAAGATCTATTCTCTAACCTATTCAACTTCGATATCGTCAAAGCTAGCTCCTTAATCTCTCATGTGCGCTTCACCCGACTTTTTCTCGTTTCCCCCTCCACAGTTTGGCAAGGATGCAAGGAAACTATTCTTTTTGGAGGAGGGGTTCGTTAACCTTAACCATGGTAATAAAACCGTCAATCTCACAACATTTACAATGTTGCTCACAAAGAATAAAAGGTTCATTTGGGGCCCTTCCTATCCCAGTTCAGGATGGTTGTTTCGAGATAACCAAAGAAATCGAGCGAAATCCAGATGTTTTCATGCGCCAAAAGCTTCTCGAACGCATCGACGATGCGCGTGAGCTAGTTGCTCCCATGTTGGGAGCCGATCCTAGCACCTGTGTCTTTATCCCCAATATATCTACAGGAATTAACACAGTCCTCAATAATTTTCAGTGGACATCTTCCGACGTGATTGTACACAGTAAGCCAATCGAAATTTTAGCAGACTATGTATAGCTGACTTGGTACGAAAAAAAGCTGATTCTGTGTTTGATTCCGTACTGCTTTCAATCAACCGTATGCAGACCCCACAAAAGTCTGTCTTCAAGCTTCCATTTCCACTCTCCCATGCTGCTATTCTGCAAGACTTTCGAAAACATTTGCAATCTGTGAAAGGCAGCGGAAAAGTTGTGGCCATCTTCGAGACAATGATGCCTCTTCCTGGAATAATTCTTCCATGGAAAGAAATGGTTCGAATATGCAAGGAAGAAGGGGTCTGGAGTGTTGTCGACGGTGCTCATTCCATCGGGCATGAACTCGACATTGACCTTTCTTCGGCAGATCCCGATTTTTGGATGACGGCAAGTTCTATTTTGCAGAAAAACCTTGAGTTTAGACTCTTATCGTCATGTTAGAACTGCAGCAAATGGCTCTTCACAAAGAAAGGATGCTCGATACTCTATGTCCCTTTACGGTGAATTTGATGGACATGTTCTCTTATGGGCGGCTACACTGACTTCGAATCCTAGAAATCAAGAAATAATTAACTCAACCGTTACTCCTCCCTTGACTTACCCAACCCCTGGAAAGAGGCCGAGTAGCTTTGTCTCAAAATTCTATTGTACGTTCCAGAGGTATTTGTTCATTGGTGATTCAGGCTAACTACTGTTTCTTTAGGGAATGGGTCAACCGATCTCATGTCTGTTCTTAGCATTGAATATGGTTCGTCCATTGCTATTTTCTTCAGCCACAGCTTTTCTGAAAACAATGGTTGGCATAGCAATTGCGTTCCGAAAGTATATCGGAGGCGAGAAAAAGATCAACGACTACTGCCACGAGCTAGCATTGAAAGGGGGCCGCTGCGTCGCAGCTATTCTAAAAACGGAAGTCATGTCCTCCGATAGAATTGCAGAGGAGTTGATCGGGAACATGGTTAGCACCATTGCATTTTGTAGTATGTTTTAAATACACCACTAACTCCAACTCAGGTTAACGTATCACTTCCAATTCATCAAAGCATCAAACCCTCCGGAGAGATCTACCTTTTGTACCAAAACACGTTCCTAAGTACGTACAAGATGTTTGCTCCTATCTTCTACTACAGAGGAAAGTGGTGGGTTAGAATCAGTGCCCAGATCTATAACGATGTAAGTTTACACTTTGCAAAGCCCGAATGACGCTCACGCCGGGCCTCAGATCGATGATTTCAAGAAATTGGGGGAGAATTTAGTTGTGTTTTGTCAACAACTGGAGAAGTCATCCAATATCATGGGTTTCCCATCTCCACACAGCCTTTGATCTTATCGCTGACGAGATATCCTCTATCACCGAGGCTGTTGTGTAGTTACTTGTTATGCATCTATTTATAGGTTTAGTTATCTATTAATAGCCTTCCCTTGTTTGTTTAAACTGCGGTCCAGATCTAATTAATATGTACAAGAAATCCGGAGAAATATCATCTTCTTGTTTTATTACCTCGTGTGGACCGAATGTCACAAAAAATATGGGTAGGATGTCTTTTGGATCACGTGTACCTCGGTATTACTTTCGAGTTTCGTGTCCCCGACCCACAGACTGTCACTTGTTCATCAGTGGTTTATATAGACATATCTTGTTGATCAAGAAAGAACCTCTTAGAACCAGCAACAGCACCCACATTCTTAGCCATGGATCCCTTCCTTCCCAAATTCCGTATCCCTACCATCGAAAGACTCGGGGTAAAGACTTGTATGCCCGATGTAACAGAAAGCACGGCCGCGCAAATTGCAAAGGATTGGTTCGACGCTTTCTCCTCCTTTGCCCAGGAACAGAATGTTTCCGGAATACAGGGACTTATTTGTGAAGATGCGCTGTGGAGGGATCTCTACGCACTCACATGGGACATCCGCACGTTCGATGGAATATCACGTATTCAATCTTTCCTCAACGCCCGCATGCAAACCATGACAATGCATTCATTCACTTGGAGGAACTTCGCTCGATTGCAGAGGCCATATCCTGATTTGGTGTGGATTGTCGTAATGTTTGGATTTGAAACATACGTGGGACGCTGTAGCTTTATTGCTCGGCTTGTCCCAACCCCTGGCGGGTGGAAGGCCTTCACGTTATTTACTAACTTGGAGAACCTGAAAGACTTCCCAGAGTCTATAGGCCCTTCGAGACAGAGTGTACGTGTCGCTTCGAGCGCATGGAGAGATCACAGAGAACAAGAAAACCGGTTCACAGAGTCTAATCCGGCAGTACTGATCGTGGGAGGAGGCCAGAGCGGGTTGAGCCTAGCAGCACGATTAAAGTATCTCAATGTGCCCACTTTGGTCATCGAAAAAGATGGTAGGATTGGGGATTCATGGAGGAAGAGATACGACTCTTTGTGTCTTCACTTCCCAATTTGTGAGCACTTCCCTTCTCATTAAGAACGGTACACATCCTCAATCATCGATTCGCAATTTCACCGATAGGGTATGACAATATGCCGTATATTCCGTATGCGTTTATTTTGACCAAATTCCTATTGTAAAACTTACGCAAGACTAGATTCCCCCCAACATGGCCGAAATACTCTCCAGGTTTCAAGGTGCCGTTTCAATTCGTAGCTTCGTCTAGAGCATCGACATGTGCTGATAGTTCTGTAGATGGCGGATTGGCTCGAACACTATGCTGATATCTTGGAATTAAACATATGGACTTCATCAACTGTACTGGATGCTGTGCAGCATCAGGATGAGACCTGGACAGTCCGAGTAAAGAAACCGGATGGGGTCATTCGCGTATTCAATGTTAACCACTTCGGTAAGACGAAAACTTTGTCACTTTCTAGTAAATTATCATCAACATCACTAACTGCGTTTTTGTCTTCAGTTATTGCCACAGGGCAAGGTGACGGAGTTCCACGGATGCCTTCTATTCCCAAAGCCGTAAGTATCGTTCTCATTTCATATATGTTTATCTACTTAAAATTTACTGACTTACTGGTAGGACATTTTTCGAGGAGAGATTTTACATTCGTCGAAATACAAACGACCAACCAACTTCGTCGGCAAGAAGGTTGTTGTTATTGGAACGGGTAACTCAGGTGCGTTTCCATTCTGAGTCTATCACACTTGCAGGTCTGAATGCTGTTTCTCTGTGACTACAAAGGCCACGATATTGCGAGTGATCTTGCGAGGGCGAAAATAGGCAAGTGACATCGGAACCAAACTCTTTCAATACTTACAGACTGTGTACGTACAAATAGATGTGACTATGTACCAACGATCAGCTACTCTCGTCATGAATCTCGATAAATGCTGGGATCTTTTCGCTGGACGTATGCAGACTGTTTTTCGATTATCCATTATGTGAAATGCCGAAACTAATTACGTATCTTAACTTCAGCCCTCTACAGTGAAACCTCGCCACCTAACGACCTATCTGATCAGTTGTCTCAATCCATACCTCATCTCCTCTTGGAGGGAGGATTGGCTCAACGTAACACCGCAGCCATTCTTGCCAGTCAGAGGTACGTTATTGACGTTAGATCTATTTTTGGATGTTATATTTTGCTGACGCAAATATCCTCGCGGGTTAGAGAGATGCAGGACGCTCTTAGGGAAGTCGGGTTTAAGCTTAACGACGGCGTCCTTGGAGCTGGAATATTGTTAAACCTAAAACAAAAGGGAGGTGGACATTACTTCGGTGAGCTCCCCGTAACATTCGGAATCCTTGCATCCGTGACAACAATGTCATTATAATAGACGTCGGCGCGTCCCAGTTGATCATAAACGGAGACATCAAGATAAAGAGCGACAGTGCTATACTTGAATACGAGGAGCACGGGCTAAAATTCGCAGACGGAAGTCGTCTTGACGCCGACGTCATTATTTGCGCCACAGGGTAAGTCTTCTTATGTTTCTATCAGACCCGAGGTGACCAATTGTGGATCATACAGAGGTGGCGATGTCCGTCAGATTGTATCCCAACTGTGCGGTGAATCCGTAGCTTCAGAATGTCCACCATTTTTTGGCGTGAATGAGGAAGGGGAAATGACATGGTTCCGACCGTTCCCTAGGAAAGGATTATGGTATATGCACGGTAAATGGGTCTACTCCTGACTGCTCAGACACCCATATTCTGACTCATTTTTTACTATAGGCAACCTTTCTCTTACCAGGTTCCATTCCAAGCACGTTGCCATGTGTAAGTGACTTACTACTCGACATGGCTTCTGTGTGTTCATAACTAACATTTCATAATGCAGACATTAAGGCTATGGAAGAGAAACTAATCATATCCCGATACCCCTCCGACATGAGCCCCAAGTGCATTCAGCTCAGACAGCTTGAGTTGCCTCCCAACAGTGAGATTTAGATGCTGGACATACTATATAATTTTTCGTTCAAGGGTTAAATAATCTTCTATTGAAATTTATTCCATTATTTATGCAGTGCTAATAAACTTGATATATGTACCGTAGAGGTGTATTAGGAGCATAACGTCGCCTCAACATTGAGGAAACTCGACAACCGACCTTAAACTGACCATCGATGATGATGAACATAATCTCATTGTTCACCGGCACCCTTCATTGAGGGCTTTGAATAACCTTCCTGTCATCGCGCAATGCGCTGTAATAGATCCAACTTTTAACACTGCAGCCAACGGAAATGACAGATCCACCTAACACAGTTACACACTGACAAATTCATTGTGGGTTCGGTATGTTGTGGTCATGGATGGCAAACATTACGCGGACTCTAATCGGACCACCAAACGCAATGTTGTGACGCTGTTCGGACTTCGAAAAAGTGATTAGTCAGAAACGGCTGAGTAACCAAATCATGAATGATTCAAACTTCAATCTTGCTTCAATCACCCCAAATCATCCTGCGACAACCCTGCGATTGTGAGCGCATTAATACTCAGCAGTCGTTAGTCACTAGTCACTAGTCACTAATATCCATTATGATCACGGCACTCTCACGTCTGACACAAGTCAGATAGCTTTTGCTTCGTACTCTCACTCTGCAGTGCCGCTGGCCTAGTATCCGCGAACTTGACATTGGAACTTCTTTGCATATTCACGGTGTATGCCCACGTCATGGAAAGTAACAACTCTGAGAGCGACTCTGGAGCATCTCGAAGATGGTCTTTCAGACAACCTTTAAAGGCAATGGGTGCCAAATCATTCGACAAAAACAGTTAGTATATCCATACGGAAAGCGTTCTAGCATCGTCTTATTAGGCATCCCGTAGATTCATTGAAGCATCAATCGAAGTCAAGTTCAAAAGAAGGTAAATGGTGATTTAGCTCATGATTTGAAAAATTACCCTCAATTTTTAACCAGGTCAAACAGAAGTCGCTTCGAGATCTACAGGTTTAGATACCAGTACTCTGACTAATAGCCATCCTCATATAGGTGAAGGCAGCATAAAATGAAGCCAGTAGTCACGAATTCTGATACACATACTTACAGGCAGCGATGATACAAAGATTTCTGGGCGTAAGTTAAAGTTGACAGGCAGGGTACTCCAAACCCTCGTGACGAGGGCGTTGGAGATCGCGGACCCTAACCCAGTGAAGGTCGCTTTGGGCCTTATCAAAACTATCATTGATGTGGCTCAAGTTAGTACTGCTTGCTTTCGGTGCTTTTGCAACGCTCAAGCATATTTGTATAGATAATTAAACAAAATAAGGATACAATAGCAAGAGCAATCGTCAAAACCGGGCAACGTCTGGAGCTGGTTGAAGCTACGTTGTCACAAATTACGCTAGGAAGGAAGGAAGAGGAAGCATTATGGTTAAATCATTTCAAAACGTGGGTCTCTTTTGACGCTATATCTATCGTTTTTTATAAAAAGTAATTTTATCCGTGCAGAGCTCTCCTTGATTCATTGAATGAATTGAAGGAACTTGACGACAAGTCAAAACTGGTATCAGCTCTGGACCACGAAGATATTACAGTCACCATTCGAGGCATCTTTGAGCGCATCGACGATTCCAGGGTGGAATTGGAGGTGTGTCTGAGACCTTAGACTCATTCCGTCAATTTTAATGCTCACAAGGTTTTCCACAAATAATAGTTGGCATTAGGGATAAGGACCTTTAAGGCTATCTATCAAGTAGACAAAGCGTTCAAGGTTAGTTGTTTATTCCCTTTTGACTTTGATTCGTCTAAGCGGCATCCTCCTACCCAGGATCAATTTCTGGAACGCCTCAGGCCTTCCAATATTGCCCACCATGATTATAATCTCGAAGGTCAAGAAGGGCAGATGTTACATCGTCGCGTTTGTACCCCAGGAACACGTGTTGGCATCCTGGGACATATTGTAGCTTGGGCTAAAGATATCTCGGAAACCAGTCCAAAGGTCTTTTGGCTTTTCGGTCACGTTGGATCAGGGAAGACCACAATTGCATACTCCATAGCTCGACGTTTTGAATTTGCCGGAGATTCTGATGACACGATCGTCCTTGGAGCAAATTTCTTCGCTTCTCGACAATTTGACGAAACACGACTTTCCAAGTACATTGTGCCTACGATCGTATACCATTTGGCACTCAAATGTAAACCCTTTGCAGAAGCTTTGTACCATTCTGGGCGGTTGGAAGTGATCAACCATAACATTGCCACTCAGCTTGACGCTCTCCTTTTTGGCCCTTGGAAGAAATGTGAATCTGCTCGTCGTGCAGATACATCGATTCCACAGCACTACCTCATAGTCATCGATGCCCTTGACGAAATAGAGCGAAGTGGAGGTTCACAATTTCTGCTTATTCTCTTTGATATTCTCAACAGGTATCACCAAAACGACCTCTACGGTCTAAAGTTCTTCTTAACCAGCAGGACAAACAAGGAAATCGTAGACCACGTAAATTCTTTGCTGCGCAAAGAAATATATCATCTACAGGATGTCAAGGAAGAGGATGCCCGTGAGGATATCTCCAAATACCTTCGTTCTTGTCTCCCGCACTTTGTAGGTCGTCCGGAACTGGATGCGCTCCAAGAACACGCGGCTGGATTGTTCATTTACGCTGCCACATTTGTAAAGCTCCTGGAACACCGTAAACCAGCAGAACAGAAGAGGGTGCTTAACAACCTTCTTTCCAATCAGAAGGCGAGACAATCGCAATCCTCATTACAAGACTCGCAGATGTTACTCAACCGTTTATACTACGATATTTTGATTGATGCCTTTGGGAGTCACAGTGGAGATGAACGCATGGACCGGCTCTCGATATTGTACACTTTTCTCTGTGCTAAAGAGCCTTTGACAATAGCCGCTGCTGCTGATATTCTGTTCGAAGTTGACGTAGAAGAAGAAGATCCCGAATTCTCCTACCTCCCAGTGGCGAAGGACGTCGTAGAACGTCTTCACTCTGTCATATATGTCAAAGACGACAGAGTTCTTTTCTACCACAAGTCATTCCCAGATTTTATGATGGACAAGGCCCGCTCTAGGGACTTTTGGCTTGATCTACCAAATCATCATCGACGTCTCACCAATGATTGCTTCCGGCTCATGGAAAACATGTTACGTTTTAATATTGCCAACATACCAACCTCCTTCTATTTCGACGAGGAAGTTGGAACGATTAAAGCAGAAATTGAACGCAATATTCCACCAAGCTTGCGGTATGCCTGTCGGCATTGGGATCATCATCTATGCTCTACTGTTCCAATAACTTCTTCTGAGCCTCTGAACCAAACATTATCTTGTTTCTTAAAGCTCAAAGCCCTGTTTTGGATTGAAGCCATGAACTTGCTGGGGTTCCGTGGCCATTGCTACCCCATGCTTCAGGCCGCCAGAGATTGGACTGCCACACTGTCTGATACCAGTGCCTTATTAAGCCGACATTTTGCCGAAGCAGCTTATTTTGCCGTGTATTTTAGTGGAAGCCCTGCTTCCCTCTCAACTCCACACCTCTATATCTCTTCATTGGCGACCTGGCCACGTAGCCTCCATCCTTGCGGGAACTGGAAGGCGCACTTCCCTCGAATTCCTCGGTTTCGCAATGCTTTACAGGGCGGGACTACCGTAATGTCTTTCCTGACAAATGGCGAAGTCATTTCAGTCGCTATATCTGCTGATGATACACATATTGTGGCTGGTTTATCAGATGGGTCAGTGCGAGTATGGCATGGTTTGACGGGTGAGGTGGAGCATCTTTTGGAGGGTCATGATGATCAGGTCAACTCTGTTTCGATATCTGGAAATGGAGGATTGATAGCCTCAGGTTCAACCGATAAATCGATTCGATTGTGGGATACTTTGACCGGGGAGGCAAAGGGTCTGATCAAAGGTCATAACAGTATAATCAACGCCGTCGCATTGTCGAAGGATGGAACTCAGGTTGTATCTGGTGCCAGCGATAAATTGCTTCGAATTTGGGATACGTTAACTGGCACATTGAAGGCGACTCTCTTGGGTCACCTCGCCATAGTCAAGTCAGTCACTTTCTCCAGTGATGGGTCCCGGATTATATCTGGTGCGGCAGACAACTCGATTCGGGTTTGGGATGTGTCCACAGGCACGGAGGTTTATTCTTTGAGTGGTCATACGGACTGGGTATATTCCGTTGCGTTCTCGGATGACGGCACAAGCATAGTCTCTGGCTCAGCGGATGGGTTAATCTTAATTTGGGATACTTCAAAGCGGGAAGTGACGAAGACTCTGAAGGGCCATATAGGGTTGGTAAAATCAGTGGCGTTTTCATTGGACGGAACCCGTATTGTTTCCGGTGGAACTGACTGTTCGGTGAGACTGTGGAATGTCTCCACAGGCAAGGAAACCAACCTATTCAAGGGTCATGTCGATTATGTGTATTCGGTGGCATTCACTGGAGACGGTACCCGCATCATATCCAGTTCAGCGGATAGAACTATAAGAATGTGGGACGCCGTAAGAGGAGAGGAAGAGGTGCACATAACTCAGGGTCACTCAAGTGCCGTCAAGTCAGTCGCTATTTCTCGGGATGGTTCTTTGATTGTGACTGGGTCAAGCGACAAGTCAGTTCGAGTATGGAGCGGAGCGGGCCAGGTCATGCATGTGCTGATGGGTCACAAAGGCTCAGTAAACTCAGTTGCTATCTCGGAAGATGCAACTCTCGTCGTTTCCGGCTCTTCTGATAATTCAATTAGAGTCTGGGATGCTCTTACAGGCGAGCAAAAATGTTTGCTGGAGCGTCACACAAGCTCGGTTCAGTCGGTCTCGTTTGCCGGAAATAGCACGAGTCGGATTAGGTCTGGTTCGGGTAAAAAAATTATTCGATTGTCCGACGACTGGGACTTTGTGATGGAACAGGAACACAAGTTTTCGTTGAAATCCAGGGATAGTCGTTATTACAACCCCAGTCCGGCGGATTGCTGCTGGAATCGACGTGAAAAACCTTGGGTGAACTCAATAGCATTTTCACCCACTGCCATAATTGCTGTAGCGGGCCTGGATAACGGATTGGTGCAATTGATCACTGTCGCAAACGGACACCTGAGGAAAGTGACGAACTTACAGCGACATAGTGCATCAGTAAATTCTGTCACATTTTCGAGAGATGGGTGCAGAATTGTGTCAGGATCGGATGATGGGACTGCCCATGTCTCGAGCGTTAACCTTACCTTTGATAGAGGAATAATTTTAGCGAAATGTGACCTCATTGGAACATTGGAATGTCACTGGCAAGTCCAATCAGTTTCCTTTTCAAACGACGGACGCCGTATAGCAGCTGGTCTAGCTGATGGCTCAATTATAATCTATCATGCGTCGAAATTCTATGCTCTGTACGGAATGTATGGCCACAGAAGCTCGGTCAGATCACTGACGTTTTCGATGGATAACACCCGCCTTATATCTGGATCCGACGATGCATCAGTCCGAGTTTGGAATGTAGCTTCGATAGAGAAATGGGAGCTGCAGGTACTAGTGAACCCTTTTCTTCGAGACCTTCAGCTAAAAACTTGCTATACCGCCTTAGATGGAACTCTGGTGTAAGCTGGAAAATGCGACGAATGGTGCACCGCCTTACTCCATTTCTCCGGACGACAACGATCGCTTGGACATGATGAAGTTTTCCAACTTCAAAATGGGCGAAGTCATGGGCGAAGAAAGATTTCAGGGTCTTACGGACACCCTGAAACTTCCCCTAAATGACTGTTCTACATTCGAAGTAGAACCTCAAGATATTCGCTATGTTCATCAAAGGGCCTTGGTTATGGACAGTTTAAATGTCACTGGATGGCTTTACATGCCACTCGACGTCAAATATGGCAAGTATCTCATGTTCGTTCCGCCAAGTGACCAGCTTCCAGACGACAGCAATATCATAACAATACCCGAATCTTGCGTTTCGCGGGTTGACTTCACAGATGCGAAGATTGGGGATGAATGGTCATTATGTTATTCTCCGAAGCCTATGGAATAGTGCAAGTGAGTCTTTTTGGAGTCATTAATTAACTCGCCCAACATACACAATAAATGAACACTTATAATCCGTCCAGAAGTATGAATGTATGATAGGTGCAAACTTTACAGGGTGCAATGCTCGCCAAAACTAGAAAGGATACACAGGAAAGGATAAGAATACAAGGAACACTGTTGTACCTACGCAACCACAACGATTCATATACTCAATCACAATTAGGGTTTAAATGCCACCTCCACTGAAGATATAGTCTATGGCGCTTTGCACATTCCCCCCAGTAGCCAGCAGTGCACGTACATTCTGCTGGGCGTTGGTGAATCCCATATCCTGTAGTTGCTATTTGTATGAACTTGCATAAGCTAAAAACAAAATGCACAAAGACCAACATTACTTGCCTGAAGTTGTACTTGGAATCGCTCCTCGGGCGGTCTAGTATCAGCGGGTGCAGCAGGGGTGGAACCGTACGCGCCTAGTCCACCTGCACCTGGACCAAAAGGCGATCCCAGTCCAAGCATCTGTTGCATCTGCTGCATCATCGCAGGGTTGAACGCGTAAGGATTGGCACCTGCACCTGCCCCTGCACCCGTCCCTGTACCAGCGCCAGCGCCGGGAGCACCAAACAGGCTGAATGGATTCACAGGGGGAGCCGTTGTGGAAGGGGGAGTCGTTGGCGTTGATGATGGGTTCGAGGTCGAGTTTGTGGGAGCGTTGGGATTACCTGGGGCTGGGAACGACGGCGGAGGTGCACCGAAGGGCGACCCGAACCCGCCACCGAGCCCCGCGCCCTGGAACATAGACGCCATCCGGAGCATCTGTTGGAATGATTCCGGGTTGGATCTGCACGAACACGAAAATCATAATTCAATGAGGATCATGTTGTGTGGATATTAATGATGGTGGAATGTTCGAGAAAACACGTACAGCATTTGTCTGAATCCCTCGTCTTGGAATGCTGCCCGGACCTGAGGCCCCATCGCCGAAAGCTGCGGGCTTGAGGCGATAACTTGGTCTATGACCGCAGGATTTGAAAGCATAGAGGACATTTGTTGAAGGAATTGTGGGGAATTCAGCATAGATTGCATCTATCGAGTGCGGGTTAATACACTGATCATGAGTGCTCGAAACGAGGGACGCACCATATTGGGGTCATTGGGATTCAAACCCATCTCTCCGAACGGGTTCAGACCAGCCATCGCGCCAAAGCCCATGTGTCCGTTGAGCTGCGTGAGTGGATCGTGTACGTTCTGGCCGGTTTGCATTGTGGGCAGCTGTTGGGGTGCAGGGCCTCCAGACGACGAAGATGGTGTTCCTCCGGAGCGCGAAACACCTTTCACCATATGAATGGTATGCGATGACTGAATCTTGTATACCGATAGCAGGTCTTCGTCCTGGTGAATGTAATGAGCTATACTATGATACGCAAAAGGGGTATAATTCTGCTCACCTTTAACACACGCCCTGTAGACGACATAAATGCATGAATAAACTTCTCCTTTCACATATGATATCCTTATCACGCACCTGAATAGATCAACCTCTGTCTGTCCGCTTCGACATCCGATTTCGCAGCAATCGCTTGCTTGAGCTCCAACACAGTTTTATCAGTCGTTATCGATATCTGCAGCTTCAATTCACTCGGTCCTAAAGCACCCTTGTAAGCGTAGTCCTAGAAGACATATTCCAACATACCTTTGACATTTATTTGGATTTCTGGTGCTTGTTCTTCAGACATGGCGGTAGCGGTGTAAGCGTTGTTTGGTGTTGTTGTTTCAACCGCGTCATAATAGGGATGGTGCCGAAGATGCCGAATTAGGGGCCATAGGCGCGGCCGCAACTTCAAGTGTAATGATTAAGCTGCCTGAGTAGGTGTGGGACTTGCAGTCAAAAGTAACGGCGTTTGATATTTGGAGTATCAAGCTCATGCGAGCTGAAATCAGCATTTCTTGAACCTTTTGCAATGGTGACATTGGTGCTAAATCGGAGCCCAAACCATTACGCACAGATAGCACGCAAAATATGCAAGAAAATGACTCAATGGCAGTCAGAATACTGGAGGCAGCCAAAAGAACGCGCAACCCGCCTGGGAAATTTCACGGCGCTTAATTTGAATTAACACCCTGCCCAGTGGCACAGCCATATTTAACACCAGTTGCCCTAGTCCTCCTGTATGTTGGCACAGTTTGACAGGAAGTGTACCAAACCCTTAGCCAAGAGCAAGATCCCATGGTGTCAACCGCAGCCACTGCTTTCAGCATAGCATTCAATGTGGAAAGTCTTTCCAGCCTTTTAAGAAGCAACAGTGCAACCGAACAAAATTCATCGCACTTACTATCTCACTGCGTCTTTGGCCTTGATCTCTTGATCGCAAGTCTATCCGTATGGTCAACAAGCGCACTATGCCTACACAGAAACCACAATTGTTTCCTCGGGCGGAGAGGCCATCGTCCATCGCAGAACTTGTAGAGCGTGCCAATCTAGACGAATGGATACACGCTCAGGCAAGTAATCTGGAACTGACAAATTCCGTTAAAGCAGTTGCAGACCTTATCGACGCATGTAGTCATCTGGAGCTGGAGGATCTAATAGAGATATACACTGGTCAGGTGGATGAGAGGCTGCTGGAAGAGAAGTTTCTCCAGCTCATTCGAGTGGCTGGCCTGCTGTTCGACGTCTTTCCAGCACACAGTCAATACAAAGCGATACTGGAGACTGATGAATTTGAAACGGCGAGCCTACCATTCCATGCTATACTAAGTGTCCTTGTTAATCGTAATCAAACTTGACAGGGAAGTAAACGTGTCGTAGAGTACTTGTTGGAGATCAAATCGTATCTCATCCTCAGATACAATACCTGGATGAACAGCCACAGTGGAGCAACAGCGGGAGCACCAGCGCCCAGTACAAGTACTGCAACGTCCAAGTACCACTCACTGACAGTCAAACAGCGCCACTATGGTACTCAGGGGGTATTGTCACCCGTCAATGACTGTATCGAACGATCGGCGACAAATTCGGAGGACCTAATCCGCAGGATGCAAGATCTCAAGTTGCGCCGGCTGTTTGTTAGCAATCCGGACGATACGGAGGACGCCCCTGATCGCATTTTTAAACAGCACCGCGCTGAGGCAACTCCAGATATATCTACAGGTAGAAAAATTGGAAGTTTAGTTGACATCTTACTTGACGTGAGCCACTCCGAACTTCGCCATATTCTCGAAATCACCCTAAAGTAAAGAAAATTACTCAACAGGATACCATTATCTGCGAACCGATTGTATCAGCAGGTCAGGAATACAAGATTCCCCGGAAAAACCATTCATCTCATAGAAAGGAGACTTCGATTCGACAGCTCTTGCACTAGTTATCCGCAATTGCAGACCCTGTATCTCATGGAGAAAAGGCCGATAGCACAGATGAATTCGGAGACACCAGTGATGCAACGATATACTCCGAGGCTGCATCGTACACCGAGTCTACAGATTACGGGTTGTACTATAGAAGGATGGCGCTCAGCTCAGACGAATCTGATGCATTCTTTTGAAATCAAATATCGATACGCACAATGGACGTAGCCATCATATCAAAGCGGTCCCTCGAAGCTTCCCCTCGATTAATGGCTCGCTGAAGGGAGTTGTTGGGACTTCCAACACACAAGTCCAATAAATATGAGACGACTTGCCTCCTCCCTGAAAGTTGTCTTCAAGCGCGATTGGCATCATATAAATAATCTGCTTTCAAACTCGGATCAAAGTACCTTCATCGAGCTCAATACACCGCGGAATAAGCCAATTGACTGTTTAATACATATGAAAGTTGAATGGTATAACTTAGACCTCACAGATAGCGCCACATAAACGCGAGTTTCGCATGGGGAGCCACTATATGGTATGTATGCCGTGTAAAGTGCATGATTATGGTCCGGGAGTGAATGCAAGGGTATGGTATGATGAAAAAAACATGTGCGTTCCATTCATTAGTTTCATGCAGCTTGGATGCCAGCCTCTTTGAGCTTCGCCAATAGCTCGTCAACATTGGAGACTTTCCCTCCGCCCACGCGCGTGGGAGGCTCGGTGACTTTGAGCGTCTCGAGCTGAGGCGTGTAGTCAACACCAAGATCCGAAGGGGAAAGTTTTTCGACTGGCTTCTTCTTGGCCTTCATAATGTTCGGTAGCGTCGCATAGCGGGGAACTAGAAAGCAAGTGATTAGTGAATTCGCTAGCATTCATAGGCGATGAACGCACCGTTGAGACTATTTAGAAGGAAAGAGTTGAGCATGTCCCTGTACCATAAATACACAAAACTTACCGAAGATCGGTTGTAATAACCATGGGAAGCTTGCATCTAATCTCCTCCCCACCGCCATCGATCTCCCGAACCACAAGCACTTCATTCTTCGCTATATCCACATCAACCTTGCTCGCAAACGTTGCCTGACTCCATCCCAACAAGCCCGCCAGCATCTGACCCGTCACACCAAGATCGTCATCAATAGCCTGCTTCCCGAGGATCACTAGGTCAATCTTATCTGCATCGCTAGCGGCGGCTGAGTTTTGGCGTTCAATGACTGCACGGAGAGTCTTGGCCACGGCAAGGGGCTCTGGTGACGGTTGTGATTCAGGGATTTCGACGTGAATGGCGGAATCAGCACCCATTGCGAGCGCTGTACGTAGAGTATCCACAGATTTTGAAGGTCCGATTGTGATAGCTTTTATGGTTTTCACGGCGTCCTTGTGCTTTTGACGAAGGATCGCAGCTTCCTCAACGGCTGTGGGGCAAATCGAAATGAGAAGGCATGAGCAGTGGTGTCCCATCTAACGTTCAAGACACACCGATTTCGTCAAAAGGATTCTGTTGTTTTATGATGAGTTTCATTAAGATATAGATATATTGCAAGTTGAACATACCATCGAATGTTTGACATTGGTGTCAATTCCAGTTTGCTGAGGATTGACGCGGATCTTGACAGCATAGTCCACAGACCTAAAAATCGCGTTTTTTCACATTATATGCTTAGCCTAAGCTAGATAGAAGGCTTATATGCTGTCTCACCGCTTCACTGGGACCAGGATATTGAGCAAACGAATAGCTGACGGTCTCATGGTGGTGGATGGAAGGGAGCTCCGGATGCGTTCAAGCCGCCCTCTGCCGGTGTTTTCGTCGGAGTTCAATTGGTACAGGCACGTGATATTTCTAAAATTGTGTTAATTGTGGGGATCCTTCTGGATCCTTCAATAATAACATCACCCCTCGAGCCAGAAGTATCATTGAAAAAATACGGACTTAAAAAGGAGAAAAAAAGGATTTATTGCTGTTTCTCACAAAGATATTCCTCTGAATGAATATTACGAGAAAATAAACCACGTGATTGTTCGATGCGGCACCTTGGAAGCTGCATTGATCTGCTTCTTTTTTCTTCCTCAATGGTGCTTTGCTCCCGCTTTCTGTTTTTTAAACGCCAAGTTCCCAGATACATCCGACGAGCATGCTATATAAACCCATTTCACTAAGGAAATCAGCAAGATCGAAACACCCTTAGATTCCTACTCGACTCCGGGATCCGACAGCAATTCCATCGCAATTCCACAGAATTCCACGGTAAGGCCAGTAATATGTGTCTGTTGACTTAGCTCTCCTTTACCATAGCCTACGTTTACCACTTTAAACGCATAGGCGTGGGAAGTGCAGAGGAATTGAAGCTGAAGTCTCGTCCTGAACGGCTACATCAAGGCAGACTACTCGTCAGTGACAGACTATTTGCCAAGGTGTTAGGTGCACCATGATGCTGATAATATGTGCCTAATGCTTCGGTTTAAAACGAAAAGGCTGACTCCTTCTAGTTATCCTTTTATTGATTGCCAATCAATCCTGAGCTTGCTGCTTGATTGCGTATATAAAGACCTCGAGATGTGCACGGCCGAGCCTCTCAGCAATGCATTCACCTCGTGATGTCCAATGAACCACTCAGCACTCTATCGGCCTATAGCTCTTATCAACGCTTTTGATGCATTGATGTTTGGTACTCCGGTTTCTGTGAAGCACTATCTAGCCTTGATTTATTTCTTGACAGTTTGACCCCTTTAGTTCGTCAACTATATCTTCAATAAGTCGCTTATGATCAATTATCCAGTATCTGGATCCGCTTGCTCCACTCATCGCTAACCAACGATATCAGAAATTTATTTTCTGAATCGTTTTGCTCCAGGAATCCCGGAACAATGTATCATTTTCTGATTCTAACCCACTCTCTGCCTATGTTCCATCGTTCGATGCTTTATCCGTTTGATGACATGTTCTGATACTTCTGATTCTCAAGCTCCATAGTTCATGTTTTCAGTGACCAAGCAGTGATCTCTGTTTTATTAAATCTGCAATCAACAGACACAGATGTTTGCTCTCACTCATCAAATAGGAATGGATTTGATGGAACAAAAGTAGAACACGTCAGAGAATTCTCACAGTATACTGAGTTCAGATAAAGTTGTTAGGTTGAGAAGATTTCGCTACCTTCAACGTAATATGACTCTCGACCTTTTGACTGTGCGTGACGTTGCGTGTAGTCCACTTTAGAGCACCTGTGATCCTTACAGGTCCCATTAATTGTCCACCGCTCTGCACGCTTTACATCTATCTTTCAGGCTGTGGTTACCATTTCCTGCGTTCAAATCTAGACCAGTGTTACACAGTGTATACATAGCAGACTTAACTACAATCCTTTAAACCTGTACCAAGACTACACCAAAGAAATGATCAATGATCATAACGACCACAAAAGGACATCCTCCTCCTGAGGGGTTTAGTCCCGAACGGGTTGGTACAGTCTGCCACAATCATTCAAGAGGCTGGGTCGAGATTAAGACGCAACATTTGGCTCACAACTATCAGAAAAATGACCAATCGGCCATCCTGTTCGCAAGACAAGATGTGATCTTTGCCAGTACCTACTAAGCGAGATTCCCATAATTACCCTTAAATTAAAAGCCATCCAATTCCTATGCTTCTCTTCCCGAGTCCTATCATCTTGTTAGAATGAATACTATACCGAATGGACTGACCGGAGGTCCACTTGAAAGACCACTAAACATGGAGCATCCAAGTCCAAAGCAGGGACAAGCGATGTTGATATGGGCAGCCGGAGCGTTAGTAGATCCAATTATGATGTATCGTGAAGTATCTAATGTCGCTAACTTCTGTACTACAGATTCTGCATCTACGGTTGGGAGTTTTTTGTATGCTTGCCAAAAGAGCGTTCGTTGATTTGGAGCCGGCCAAAGAATGTATGTAAATCACCCTGGTATATCCTCTTTCAATCCATAAGGCTAAAAGTACCCGCTCCCTTTGTAGTGGTTCAGCATTTTGTATATAGGTAAGCCCATCACTGCCCTTGAGTTTCAGTCATTTGTTGACTTCATAGGTACTCAGCCAACAGATACTTCGGGCTTATCCAGTGAGCTTTGATCCTAATGAACGTAAAGGGTAGCAAGTGTAATTTCTTATTTTCAGATTTGCGTTAGTTGTATCAATGTCAACTGACGTCTGGTCTACTTCCGCGTGTCGTCGTATGTTTTTCGCATGCGATTTATCACGATTCATAAATTTATGCTTTTCTAAAACAGGAATTTATCTCTTTGAGCCTATCGGCGGCCTCATTAGCATTGTCCTCTCTCAGGTGATTCTTGGAGCGAGAGTGTACGCGGTAGGTCGTCTCGGAATTATGAAACCAGAATACTTATTGTCGCTGTAACCACACTAGCTATACTCCCAAAGCAAACTTCTGGCCCTCATCCTTGTATCCATCCTCGTTGGACAAATCATTATTGGTGCTATCGCGACTAGTGGTATCGATCCTCCACCGACGATACCACTTGGGGTCCCAGGACTACCTCCCGATTTTCAACCTCCCCCCTGTGGGTCGCTTTCTGCACAGTTTAGATGGCAAGTCACCTATTGGGTCAGTAACTATTACTTCCTTCATAGAGAGCTTATATCTTATTCATTCACTGTTATTAGACAGTACCACTATTCTACGACACTTTGACGTTCGTGTAGGTTGATTCGGTTTTTTCTGCTTTTAAATCTATACCGAAGCGTTTTTAAAGGTTGACCGCATGGAAGGCACATGGTCTCTGGAGGGAGCAATTGAACACTCGATTATTCGACATAATTTGGCACGATGGCTTGTTGTACTTTTTTGCAATACTCACCATGAACATTGTAAACGTGATTATCTTTCTCGCGGCTCCCCCGGGCATACGCGATGTTAATCTTGCGTACGTTTTCCATTCATCATGGAAATGTTACATCTCTTACTGACTTTGAATACAGTCCGACGATTATGTTGGAGATTATCCTATCCTGCCGGCTAGTACTCAACTTGAGGGACACACAGAATCAGTCCCAATACACTTCTAGAGTGCCGAAGAGACGTACCACTCTGATATCACCAGTGAAATCTGTGAGATGGGAGTCATCAGCAATAACTGGTAGTCAGAATTTGAACCAGTTGGAGACACCCGAAATTAACCTAGAAGTATATGGGAAAGTCCCAACATCCAAGGACATGGTCTTCAACATAGACGCCACTCATTCTGTATAATTAGATATATTCACACACTATATTTTTTGTGCAAAGAATTTTCTATGTAACACCTTATAGGTATACATCCCATGTATCATTTGATAGAACAAGTCAACACAAACTGTTGAACTTTTAAGAAGAGCGCTTGGGCCAATACCACTGCAATGTAGAATTTGGGGTGTGTGCATTCATCCAGCGCAGAGAATAATCTCTTACGCTGCCTTGACTTGAGCAACCATTACCAGACGCAGTGCAAAAATGTGTTGCCAGGATCGTTCTGCTACGCGTGCGCTCACGATCACGTGAATGTGTGACAGCATTCTCACCCTTGTTTTGGGCCTTTCATCCGAACGAACGAGTATATTCAAGCATAGAATTGCAATTCTTTCCTCTATTAATACCAAATGTCCTGTCCTAAATGTATCGAAGGCTTTCTTCTGCCAGGGGATCCAGCAGGAACAATTGAAAAAGACTTCCGAGGCGCCTACCATGCATGTCCCAGGTCAGCCGATGCAAATGAGGTTGCCACGTCTGCAGAAGACGCACAACGCGCCATCATTCTGCTTACAGATGGATTTGGCTTGCCATTGAAGAACTGCAAGATAATCGCGGATAACCTGGCCAACCGGCTAAACTGCGACGTTTGGATACCTGATTACTTTGATGGTCCGTGTTTATCAGCCACGAAGATGCAACGCTGACCCTAGAAACTTTGTGCTTAGGGAGGCCACTTGTTCCAGTTGATGACCTGAGAACACCCGATCGCGCCAGCAAGACAATGAGTGTACTGGACTGGATCAAGTTCATCTTGTTCACCGGTATTCCTAGTCTCCCTGCCTTCATTCATAGCAGGCCAGCTGTGGCTGATAAGCGAGTCACCTCGGTGAGCTACCTTTATAAGCCGTGTGCAGTTCAAAGTCAACGACAGTTAATTCTTCATAGTTCATAAATGACTTAAAAGAGAAGAAACATTATACTAAGTTAGGAGTAGTAGGGTGAGCATTTTCTAACAAGCATATGAAACGATGTTTGGTACAGCAATACACGTAGGTACTGCTTTGGTGGCGCCACGGCTGTCCGCTTTGCGGGCACAAACCTGGTTGATGCCGCTGTCATATGTCATCCCGCCGGATTCCCGATACGTGAAGCACAGGCTATCAAGGTACCCACAACTTGGGCATGCGCAGATGGTACGCTACAAAATTCGTTGCATCTAGAAGTTTACCAACCCATCATTACTGTGCCAGTCGATATATTCTGGCCCCGCTCAAAGCGCTTGCAAGTCGAAGCAATTCTATCCGCAAAGAAAGGGAAGGAAGATTTCAGAGAGTATGAATTCAAAGATTATAAAGGTTAGCACCTTTAAATATCTTTATGACTTCTGGTTGAATACTTAGCTTTTTATCTTCATTGGCAGGAACTGCACATGGATTCGCTGCACGCCCTAATCTCAACATTCCGGAAGTTAAAGAAGCCTACGAGCAAGCATTTGAGCAGACAGTCGAGTGGTTCAAGAAGACACTCGTCTAATAAGAAGCTAGTCCTCGTCATTTCTCGTGTCTTCTTAATGTCACTCTGTGACCTGCTCATCATTAGCCCATATCGGCCATATACCGCTAATATAAGTACACATTTCCATGATGTACACGAGTCGAGTGGCCTAATATTGCCTTATCGGTCCAGAAACTCGCTTCTTATCCCCGTTTAACAATTGTGCTTTTTTGATACAACGATGGGATTGGATGCAGAGTCACAATCGACTGCGCAATGAGGTAGGGACCATAAGTCCGGCTCCAGCCACGTTCCACAGGTGACAGTTTATGACGATATATATGTCTCCGGCCGAGAAAGAAATATCTCAAGTGGGAGAGCCTGCCTGTGAAAACGCACGATGATGAAGCATGGCTGCGTTCGGATCAGGATTTTCATGCGATAAGTAGTGAACACCGCTATTGTGAAGCATTTATCAGAAATATTTGCGTGCGGTAAACCAGTGCGATGCTCCCAGAAGAACAGTGACATGGGTAAATGAACGATCTGGAGCTCTTTAAATTGACAAATGACTATGTGGTGATCACAGGCCAGGTTCTCGCTCTAAATCAAAGGTACAAGAACAGAGTTCGAATCATAGCAATAAATGTGATAAAAATACATAAGTAGCAAGCGGAGATTGCGGCTTTAGTTCTTAGAAAGGCATGGACTACAATACACACAGACTTGACATAGACCTGAGGACCTTTGGAGGTTTGGAACATCACCGTACGTTTGAAAACTAGGCAACTCTCAACCCAGACTCGTGGATTGTGATATATATAGCATTTATTGCCCATGCCTATCTCATGTTTACGACGCACCTGATTAGCCTTGCTTTAAATAATCTTTCCAACCTTATCCGACGAGAAATTTGGTCATTCTATGAGTTGTTCAATTTTCAACCAATTTATGAAACTAGTGCGACTTACATATTTAGAACAGTGATACTTTCCTCTTGTTTTACCGTATTGGAATCCAATGTAGCTTTTAAGCCTTATTATCATATTGAGTGTGGGGAATATTGAGTAATGGACTATTCCCAACATCTCCAAATTATTGGTATATATCGTAGGCTTAAATAGCAATTGGTGGACTTGTAATCTATGGCGCACACATCTGCTTAAATCGTGGAGACAATACCGAAGCTGGCAACGCCAAATTACGGCATTTTGACGATAGTGGACCGTAAATAATGGGATTTCTCACAATGCATAGTCGCTGGGACTATATGAGGGTGGGTTACATGCACATCTGACCACATCCGACGGCTGTGCCACGTTCATCATCGCTGAAGAACACCCCCTCGGTTCCTGAACAGTCAATTGCTAAGCGATTCAATATAAATTCTATATTCTCGAGACTCGAGACCAATATTATGGTGGAACGGTGGACACGGATGCTACCAAGTCAGGAAGAATTAACCTTGGTAGCCCAATGTCTTATGACCGCAGATGACAGATAAATCGCAGGTGTCGGGGACCACATTACATTGGATAAGAACAGAACAAAACGCTTAAGGCTACACAATAAAAAGCGACTGGCTATAATGTTACATCTGGGGAAAGTATAAGGCTACAAAAGTCAGAATTTATCAATATATACGAACGACTTTACGAATAACAAGAATGAGCGAAGTATGATAGGAATAGCAGAAGGGTGAAAGAGATCGTGAGGGGCATGAGTGTATAAAAGGAATCGTGATGGAAATGGAAATCTGAAAGGTTGCAAAACACTCGGATCCAGGCCAAAGGCAGAACACCGCGTCTGTTCGCAGGTTTTTGACGCTATTTTTCTCTCCATAACAGATCCGTATTGATCTCTGGATCCACTCGGCAGATACCTTTTACCGCTGTGACCACACTCCGGTCAAAGTCGTGAACAAAAACAATTTTGGTGACCGTGGGGTTGTAGAGGCGCAACTCGCTGGCGAGCGCTCTAAGGGCAGCTGGAGAAGATGGTGGTGGTTGCCAATTTGAGACCTCCAGCTCAATAGAACGGATCTGGGGAAATCGCATAAGCAGACCATAGAATTGGAGGCGCTGAAAGAAGACGGGCAACGTTTGTTAGCTTCATTAAAAACTCACGAACGAAGATGCAAAGCGTACTTCTCTACCGTCTATGGGAAGAACGAAGGTTCCCAGGTGCCGCAGCTCACGCACTAATGTTCGTCTTTCTGAGATGGCTGAGAGCAAGATTGCCGAAAATCTCTCGGTGTAGGATGAATCGGCGATATCGAGAGATCTCATGGGGCAAGTGGATGCTCCTGTGGAGGTCAAGAGGTCGTTCATTTCCTTTTTCTTGGCATCGAGTTCTGTCCTCGAAAAACAAGTTTTGAGGTGCGTGACAGGGCGACCGGGTACCAGAGCCATGGCTGCCTCGGAGAATGTACATTCCAATGTAGAGAGCTGGGGGATGGATGAGGATTCCAACCTAAGAGATCGTGATGGCAGGGGTTCCGATGTGGTTGGCGTAGCCGAGTCGTCAATATCCCTATAATCTTGTATGTACAAGTCTTCTAGTTTGCCTTGTTTGTTGAGGAAACGTACAAGGCCTTGGTCCCAATCGAAGTCAGAATGAAACCGACGCAGTTGGAAGGTGGCATGCTCGAGAACCCAGGAAACTGCAGATGTCGTACCATTGTTGATATGTATATTAAGATATCGAAGATACACCGTCTTCTCCAAAGCTCGAGCAACTGAATGCCAATCCATATCAACAGGGGGCAGTTTCTCATCGTCGGATTCGTCGATATCTTCGTCTTCACCCTCGCTGTCGTCTCCTTCTTCGTCGGATAACATAATTGTAAGAGCATCAACGTGGACGGCCAGCTGCGGCGAATTGGCCAGAGTGTTGCATAGAATCACCGTCTCTTCGTCGTTCCGCATGAAAAGCGTATTATACAGGGCACGCTCTGCAACACGCTTGAAACCTCTGGATACTCTACATAAGGAAGCGATATCGGCGCGATTCCCAACATTTTTGACAATGTTTCGATAGGCCTCTAATGTCAGTTCCATACAAAGTGGAGCATTACCTGGATTCGTAGCGTCGAGAATCGTCAACGAAATGAAATGTGACAAAGCTGATAAGACGTACCAACTCCACAATGAGAAATATAAACCAATCGGAGCTAGAAATGAACTATACGAGTAAACGTTGACTGAGAGAAGGGAATAAAAGACGTGAAGTATATCAACCGAGTGAAGATCTGATGGGAGGCACCAAGTACCTCGATAGACTGAAGATAATTTACCTTTGACCTTTTTATACGCCACGCCGTGCGATGACGATGGAAAGAAATAAGCAATGGTCAAGGAGAAAGTCAAAATAGAAGTCGTAACAGACAAATAGACTGTAGCGACTCGCTTCCGAAGGTAGTATTTATGTGGAAGGAACCATCGTGGAAATCCGAGACGGGGGCATTTCGGAGTCTGAGGGGGATCTCCGGGTTGATCATGAATATTCCCAAGGCGAAGGTCTTTTCGGCAACAACACTCTCTCGTTCGTCCGTCAGGCGGTAAACAGGTTACCTGGTGCGGTAAGTACGTTTCTGCCAAAAACTGAGAGATACGGATGTAGCCACGTGGGTGCCATGCGCAACTCGGGGACGATGGCGGCGTTGTCGGCGATGGTTGGCTCAACGGTGCAACTGGTTGCAAGTTTCTACGTCTTGTCAAACTAGGGTTCGCAGGATTGCACTTTGCGTATGGCAAAGACATGTAAGCGCATCGAGAACCAACTTCGGCACATTTGAACGGCGGGACTGTTGCTTTTGATAACCGTTCTTGTGATGTTCCGCAGCTTACAGAAAGCCCTATTCTGGTGCCTAGACCGATATCTTTAAGTAGCTCGTGAGACATCTAGATATATGGATAAAATTGAGCAGAAAAAAGGCTATAGAAAGGTTGTGGAATTTGATTATCCTGTCTTTGTTTCGCAAGAAAAATAGTTAGGTCGAGGGTTGTCCCTGATGACGACAGAGAACAAAAATGCATACATTTACTAGCGAAGCATGATTCAGTCACGTAAGTCGTTGGGGATGGGTTGGTAATAAGCAGCAACTGGATTCGAAAGAAATAAACTTTCGTTTCGTCATGATCAGTTCATTGCTTCCCGATGTTTCTCCTGTCAGAAGTAACCAAGCTTTCGCATTGTACCCCCTAATTTAGAACGAAAGTATGAGTAAAGGTTGCCATTTGGTACAAGTAATTGCACAGACTCGAGAAAATTTATTCCAGGGGTTCATAAACGTGCACATATTTTTCCTTTATTGGGCAAGTGCGCGCTCTCGAGACCAGGTGTAAAATTAAAAGGCAAGATACGATGACATTGTGGTGCATTCGGAGCAACTTAATGACAATGCCCATGTTCCACCTAACTGAATGAAAAAATATCTCCTGAGCTCCTATCGAGAAGAACGAATTGCGGGAGGATGGGAATGGGATGGACATCGGTCGGAATTTCAACGGCGGATTCAAGTTCCAATTTCATCGTTATAAATTGTCAAGGCTAAGATCTCGCACGGGTAGAGATGTAGTTGCTTGGTGGGCTCAAATAGCCTGGGTATTCATTTCAGAAATATATGATCGAAAAATCCACGGAAGATAACAAGACGAACTCCATTTGTTCACTCCAATTTCTCCAATTCTTCCAGTCGTGATAGAACAACATCTTTGCTTGTTTCTTCGACTTCACCGGCTAGGAATATTTCGTCGAGGATAGCATACACCTGGTGCGAATAAGTCAAAGAAAAGGTAAATTTAAAATAATCCACACCTTGTAAAAATTGAAAACCAAGTCCAGTTCACACACATTATCGAAAAAGGTATCTGACGCAACTATGTAAGGCACTGACTTGACTAACATTCGCATACGCACCTAGAATTTCGACGAAAAGATGGATGGCTTCAAGGTACGCCAATTCATTGTCGTTGTCGTCGACGCATAAGCAAAAGAATAGACCTGCATATCGCCGGTAGACCACTTTGTAATTGCGGAACTAAACCGGGGTCAACGATTGTTTTGACGATGGTGGATTGAGCCAAACCTCAACGAAATTCGACTGATATTTCTGGTCGCGCGGTGCAACTAACCGGTGCACTTCACCGCGAAGTCTGACCTTTGCACGTTCAGTACCAATAAATGAAGATGCAAATCTGGTGCTCACTTTCTCATCGTCATCGTACGGAACATACCACTTTGACAGTCTTGTCTTCCCTTGGCGATTCTGGCACTAACTGTCAGCGCGTACGCCATGATGTGGAGTGTGACACACCTGAACGAGGATAAACCTGATCATATTAGATGGTTCATACGGTGGCTTTGCGGCGGTTGAGTTCCAAGTCGTCGTCGCGTTTGTCAGCGACGTCGGAGACACCTTTGTTTGGCAATATCCCCTCATGCAAATAACAGATTACGTATGCACTATATATATTGACCCGGCCTACTATACTTAGACTAACTGACCAAAAATAGAACTCAGAATCTCGGCGTCATGTAACACCCCCCGCGGCGTAACCATACACAGGCTATTTCGAAATCCAAGTCTTACACTTGATATCGAATTGGTCATGAAAACGAGTTCATTATTAGAATCTTTGGCATGAGAAATGGAGGCTTTTAGAAGCTATGGTTACACTTGCCCCTGGAGATAGTGAACTTGTGGAAGGACACAGGACCCCTGACAATAGGCCCAGAGGACGTTCCGTCGGACGGACAAAAATTTTGAAAATCGACCCCTTCGGACGTTCCGAAACCGGACAGAAATCCCAGATTTTGAGCAAAATGTCGTTCCAAAAATCCGGACAGAAAAGTTGCAGGACCGCCGAGGTCGATCCAAAAACCGGACATATATCGTGATCAACGACCCTCAAAATATAAGTCATCGGTTAGTATAGAGGCTGAGCGTGTAGTCGCTCCCGCCCTTCGTATTGTGATACTACGTCGTTGTTTCTAATCTCAATATCGCCTTTTTAGTATTTTGCCCTTAGTAAACCCATAGTTCAAGAGAATAAAAAAGGCAATGAAAATGTTTGCAAAGCGAAATTTAGATATTATTACATAGATTTTCTGCATCACACATTCAATTGTAGTTCCTTTTTCTTGATGATAGGATTCAGATTGGCAAAGGTAAAGTGGACTATCAGTTGGAGCTGTTTCGATGTAGTGACTAATGATCACGCCGTACTTTAGTCATTGCTTTGAGTGAGAAACCAAACGGAAAGCACTCACGAAACCAGCCGGTTGCGACTACTACCAATGTCTGTGCCCTTTCAAAAGCATCTTTTCAAGTCTTCGAGCACAGTCATGGCCTCTACTTCACTGCAAGACCCATCAAAACTGCCTTGCTCAATGTATCTGAATTTGCACACCTGCCTTCCTGCAAGTTACTCACCCTCCTCTATCATAAACCCTTGTCTGTCACTGCAGCAGGTTTTGAAGTTCATGCGCAAGATATTTCGCTTTACAAGACATTGGTTGAGGGAGTAGGGAGCATCAAAAAAGCGATGAAAATGTTTGCAAAGCGAAACCTAGATAGTAGTACATAGCTTTTTTTGCATCGCATACTCGTTTTATGGTTTTGTATTGTACTAGGCAGGTTTTTTTTTATTACAGTGATTCTTAACATTGTTCTGAAGCGTCCCATTTGCGACTGAACTCAGCTGAACGCGCGCAGCGGCGAAAAAATCGATTTTTAGGCCTGTCCGGACACAAATTGGGCCTCCCGAGGGTTGTTCCCGATTTCCGGACAAATTTTTGAAAAAATTGGTAGGTCGTTCTATATCCGGACAGAAATTTTGAAAATCGCGACGGACAAAAAACCCAAAAATCGACCTTTTTCGGGAACGTCCTCTGGGCCTATTGTCAGGGGTCCTAAGGACACCCATAGTATAGATCCGCACCTACTATCCGGCAGCATTATTCGTATGTAGTAGACTAGGAGTAGATTGTCTATAAAAGTCGGCCAATATGTTCCGTTGCCTTAGTGGGTCATACCTTTTTGAATATTTGATCAATATTAAGCAGATAGAAATACTCTACGTTCGATAGTTAAGGAAGTTATGAAAATGAGCAACCCCATTACTCAGTGCTGAGTCGGCGTTCAGCTCCGAATGCTCAAATGGAGCGTTCATACGTTTAATGCATCGAATTCCGCCCAAACCTGTAGAATTCAAGCAGCTTAAGCCTACCCATCGTGCCTTGACTTTGATCAAACATATGTTGTGTTGTTAAATCCATGAAGGTAGTAACCCCATAATGTATTTGCGGCTAATCGCGGTGACTACCAAATAGCTTAATATGAATAATCCGTTGCACGAATAACCAGAGACTGAGATTCTCCCTTTCAACCATGTATCGGTAAATAAGAGTCCAAGCTTGCACGTTTTGTCAGAATCCACCGGGGACCCAGACGCAACAATTTAAAATAAGTGATTATATTCCAAAGTGCACATCTAATTTTCTGGCAAATATATTCCTGTGACAAATAGTGAGTGATGGCTCATAACTACTATTTTCTAAATAGACCACACGTTATTCCCACAACTTCTCCGTACCTAGCTGCATATCTTCTGTCAGTCAAGTAAATTCTCTTTAGAAAGGGTCTCATTGCAGGCGGAGGCTTAAGGTAGAAGCAACTCTTCAGAGGATCTAACGCGTTTATGTTAGTCGTTGTTACTGCATAGGCGAATCAAAGAAATCCTTTATCTCGGTCACACAACGAGTGATTGCTAATCGAAGTAGCTATGTTCATAGTGATTGAGTTTGCAGGAACCTTAAAGAGGACGTGCTAGCCTTCGCACGTAAATTTTAATTATTTGGAGGAAACGATCCCAAAGATTCGGGAACCTGGCGGGGTGGGTAAGGTCGTGGCAAGTTGAGAATCGAAATTCCAATTGCCGTTTGGGCCATTTTGCAACTCCGCCTGAAAACGGAATTCACTGATAGAGTGATTTTGGCAGATTTGACGTCTATAGTATAGGTTGCCTATAGGGTAGTTTCCCGTGGCCTATCGTGTTGGGTTGAGCTGCCCATCAGATCAACTTTTTCTCGACATTTACATGACACACAGACAAAGCCAAAGAGCACTGCACGCTAAGGTGGTTAGGATAGTTAAACTGATGGTATTTTCTATTTCGCTCATGATATTCCAACATCATGATCATATAGTTGTTTTTCTTTTTCTTTGTAGCCCAAGACCTTAACATATCCTGGTATTATGCTCCGTCTCTGCACAAATACCGAAAACTCGTCTCATCATCTCTTATGCGCCAGAATGAGGTCCTGGAATGGACCAAACACCGCTTCCAGATGCACCATAGTTGTCGTTGTTTGCTGTGTATATTCGGTAAGAAGGTTGGAAAAAGCAATACACATAGATAACGTACTCTTAAACTGATTCATTATAATAACGAGCGATAAGTACCATGAGCATCAGCTATCCGGCTTTGACATTATTAATTACTCACAACTGCAGTGATAATTTTGTCGGTGTAGAACTCAACCACTGTACGACCAACTTCTCCGGGGATGGTGCTTGGGTATTGTTGGATCCAAAATTCACTTTCTCCAAGGGGAGGTGGATTGGCATTCTTAGCCGTATACAAGGTGCCTTTGACATTATGAAGGTCCTGAATTAAAGCTATAAACAGCACAGCAAGGTTCATCAACGCCATGACAGGTGAGGTATACAATAATCATACTCACTCCCAGGGCGTTCGTACGTCCAGGTGGACTTGTTTACCGCCCCTCCAGGAAGTGATATACCGACAGTGAAGGATTTAGTTTTCGCGTTCAAACTAATGGTGGCATTCAGGTCGGGTGCAACATGCTGAGCCACAAATTCTTCGTTATTGAAGAAGGCGACGGCCTCATGGTGCTCGTTGGCGGAGATAAATTTGAGAATGTAGGCACTAGCAAGGTTGGCGTCCTGAGCAAAAACCATGTTGGTAGTTTAGTGTGTTTCTGATGAATACTACGCAGAGATGGACTCCTTATATACAAATTGTACATGCCCATTTTTAAAAGTCTGTCCCAAGAGAGAATCCCAGAAAAATCTTTCTAGTAAATCATCAGAACCCTTTACACGTTAGGAGTTCACATGACAAAAAACGTTCAAGAACCAACGGCGATTTTTCCTCTCCAGCCATGTACCGAGTAATGTAACGAGAGACATTTACTTACTGTCCGCCGCCAATTTCCTGGGCGCTAAAATTAGATACCATATTGAGTTATTCCGCATTAACTTAGCTGGGAGTCGGAATCATGGAGAAGAAGAGCACAAGTCGAACCTAGTTATCCGTGTGGAAGAATTATTCAACATCTGTGATATATGTCACTTCTATGCAGTGAATGCTACTTGGGCAAAACATCCTCAAGTTCCAGTTAAGATACCACAAATCCATAATTCTTAAGGGTAGTCAAACGGCGATGTAAGTGTCCGATACGTGTTACACTTCACAGTGAGTCAGCCCTGGATCGCACGGACATTTACAAAAACGAAAAGCTGATCGATCTGATCTCCCGAAATTAAAGCCCCGTTCAGTGCCGAAATGTGTTACATTGGTAAACCCTTTCTCTAAGATTCCGGCATTCGTGTTTAAATCCAGATGCTAACGAGCATATTTGCTCTATAAGTATTGGCGAAATTGTGTTTAGAATGCTGCCAGATGTGTTCTCCAAACCTGAATTACTAAGGCATTTTGGATTTGAGGAACACTTTTAGTTGAAATCAGTTCAAAGCAGATGATGCTGAAGTCAAGTGTACCTGTTATATCCTGGAGTGTAATGCAGAATAGCTTCAAATTCTAATGATACTCTAGACTCTGCATACTATACACCGACGCAAATAGCCAGTGAGAATCATTTGAAAATGGTCACTATAATTGGAAAACCAGTCTAGACCGGTTTTCTGGTAATCTTCATTGTCCGTTCCAAATCAGTGCTATCTGATTGAAATTTTGACGAAGTTGTAAATATTCATAACGCTGACCTCCTAGAGAGTTGTCAGAGCCACGATAAAACCATCCACTATCAACCGTGGACTTTTTTCTTCCTAAATCATGTACCAGCCTTTCAATGGAAGTAATTCTCAATACTACCCTCCATCACGGGGCCTAAGATTTCATCTAATGGAATGTTTTGCTTTCGGTTCCTTCCATGGTCTACATCGTTGCGCGAATGAAGATTTTGTCAAGCTTCTTCTCGGAAATTGAAATCACATAGGTTCTGGTCCTGGGAACAAAGAAAGATGCTGCTTGGGCTACGTCCTGTTCTTTTTTGGCAACCGGATGCATCATGAATCCGAAAGCTACTTAGGACTGAACGCTAAACCCGTGTCAGTCTTCAGAGTTAACATTTACCTCTGACAATGGTCGGTGGCATATGAAATGTTGACTTGCCGACTTGCAAAGGACAATGCTGTACGTTTTCCTGTCAAGTAGTGACCCCTTTAACGCCCTTTTCCACCCGAGGTACTACATTGCTATATTGAAAGTGGGGTTCGGGAGGATTCAAGTACTAGCAGGTGTTCTTTCGAAGGGATGAGTTGCTTCTTTGACATTATCCACTAATCATGATTCTGACAGAACACAGTCGTGGTTTTTTCTGAGTTGAACCTGACTGATAAATTCGAAATGGCTTATGTCGTCCAGATTTTTCAGCCGGTGTCACCGTTTTGCGGGGAAGTAACCGAGCCATGTGGCTGTCACTGTTGTTGCAAAACTTCCAGTGAGCCATCGACATTACGCTATAGTACCTGGTCCTCATTGCTGTTTTATCATTAATCAGAATCTTTGATCAAGATCGACATAACTTATTTGGACAAGCGCCAGACATCAAAGAAACTTCGTTCTTGACATCAAACAAAAACCCACGGATATCTATCGAACGCTGTCTATAGAAAAGTTCGAACTCCCTACATGGTTGCTACTATTACGTGTTTACACAAATCCCTCAAAGACGACCCGTACATTTTGTATTCGATACGATGATAATGACCACAATGACGACGAGGAGAGAAGATAGCGATATCAAAGCACTCCACATCGAACAAAATATACACAATAAAAAGGACATTGGTGAACAAGAAGTAGAGGGGGAAAATCTGAATACGTTATGTATCATAAAAATCAAGAAAAAGAAGAGGGAAAGGAGAAATGAAGATAGTTCATAGTGCCGAGCACGCTTCGTAAATCATTAGAGAGATGGAAAGTAATAGGAGAAAAGAAAAAAACCCTGGTAGGAAGCTGTTGCTTCATACCAGAGCATAATGATATAGAGCACGATTGAGGAAAACCAGAATTGGATGAAAACCTTATCAATTGACGTGAAAACCTACTCTCCAGCAAACAAACGGACGATCATGTATGTCGATGCCCCAACAAACCGAATGACTGAAGTGCGAACGTAAGACATAACAGCTGAAAGTCCAGACGAGGGATAGAGACGTACAAGCAAGTCCAGCCACGGAGGCTAACAAGAAGGACATATAGCCGTTCACGGCCTTATTTGCCCCTCCGTCCGATGCCTTCACATTTGTCGACGTGATCGCAGCGCCCAACAGTCCATTCGTTAAAACCCATGCCAATAGCACACTGCACATAGGCGGCACACATTAGCGAAACATCGGAAAATAGGACCGGTGAACATACTTGGTTCTGAAGGACCTGTAATAGTCCTCTTGCTGTGTGCCCTTGTCAGGTTTGCTCTCTACCTTGGGTGGCTTCGAGTTCAGCACATGAATCGCATCTTCGTATAGTGCATTAATATCCTTTTCGTCTGTCGGTACATCCGCCTCGACTTCGCCTGCCTTTTTGCCTGTGGCGACCGTCCCCAAATCTTTGGCAACGGTATTGTCACCTTTGGTACCCCATGAAACGTCGTGAACGTTAGCAAACTAGAGCAGATATGAATGAGAAATGGAAGTCAATGTCATGACGTTATACTGTGTGAACATACGGCGTAGACATTCAAGACGTTGATGTACGAGGGAGCCATGAGCATGTACTGCACAAACGAAGTGATCATGTGCCATGGCTCGAACTGCAGAAATAGATCAACCGGCTGACCAGAGAGTTAAACGAACAAGAGGCAGCGAGGACTTACGAATATGATGCTAGCAATCACATACAGCCCGAGCGTGGCCAGAAGGGAAACAACAATATTCCTGAAGATAGGGTTGGTGAAGATATCCGAGAACTGGAGAGGTCCATCCGTATGCGCAAGATTCTCCAGACCCTTGAACGCAAGCAGGAACGCAGCCACCTGATTCAAACCGTAAAGTCAACACGACAGATACGGGAACGAGATTCGGGAGTAAAACGTACAGTCATGTAAATTGTAATGACCGAGAAACCAAGCATGGCAGCTGTATACCCCCATTTACTCCCCTGCGGTCTATTACCCAGAGAAAGAATAAAGCACATGAGGAGGAGGCCGAGATAGAAATAGTTGAGAATGACGTTGACAATGTGAATGCCTTTGAGGTTGAAACTATGGTCTTCCATGGCTTCGGAAAGAATAGCGAAGGCGATATAGTAATTGGCCTGCGTATGCAAAGGTGGGGAGAGGAAAGATCACGTCAGCAAGAAATTTGGTAAACATTCAAGGTCAATATCAGTTGTCCCGATTCATGATCTCACTGATTTCAACCATACGGGAGAATTAAAGAAACATCTGACGCAAATGCTCACCAAGGCAAACCAGGAAAAGATGAGGTTAAATAACTGATACAGCATCTCCACGTGGATCCACGCCTTTCGTATAAATGTATGACTCGACCTATAGATGTAGTGGAAGTGCACTGTCGAATGCACGGCGGCAAAAAATGAACCATTGAGCCAGCGACGACGTTGGGAGATTAGTTCGGGGACCTATAAATATGGGGAGTGAAGGTGGAAGACGATGTCAGGAAAGGGCGTGGAGGGGAAAATTACAAAGGTGGTGAAGGCGCACAAAAAGATGAGGTTAGTAAACTATGTGTCAAGGGTACAGGGAGAGGAATCTGCGGACCTGATCGGGTACATCAGTCACTGCATACGCGGATTTGACATAATGCAGAATCCACGACCCGCCACGTTTGGAGACAAGTTCCCAGCATAGAATCTAAACAGACCAATAACATTCGTATGTGTTTAGTGTTTAGGGTCCAACAATGAAAAAGGGGCAGCGTACGCGATCCTCAGCAAGGTACATGTTCGCTGTGAAAATATCTGCTCCTGCGCCGTGCTGTTGAAAGACAGTCAGATTGAATAGAACAAGGCCATGGCAGAAAAACGTAAGAATGACGAGGGCCAAATCGGGTAGAATTAGCCAGATACAGAAGAAAGAAAAGGTCGTAGAGAATAGACTGAAAAGGAAATAACTACACCAAGACACCAGCGAATCAAAAATAGAACGACACGAAGCTCGCGTGGACCAAAAAGGAAAGGTAAGGGCCCAAGATGGAAAGAAGAGAAGAAAGAGATTGACAGCCAATAAGCGCGATACAGATAAGGAAATAAATACATATGCAAGGCATTTGTACTAGAAGGTAAAGAAAACAGCGAAGTGAGAGGCCTATAACGCACCATGGTTTCACCCAGGAAATATTTCTGTAACGGACCCTCGCCTTGGGAATCGTTTTGCAGCGCAATGTAGCGGTACGCACTGAAGGCACCAGGAAGCACGGTGATGTATCCAAATACAGATTCTCTGTGTCGGTGATTTAGTTGCAGGTGATTCAAAATCAAGGAACAAAGTCTGATCAATACAAACTCGAATGATCGGAAATATAACATGTACTGACAATGGTTTATCCAGGATATTCGACATTTTGTACTCAAAGTTTTGTGCGGCAACTGTTGGGCCATGAGTAAATAGATACGTTTTCCTCACTCACCAGCAACGATAATAAAAATGTAGACTTACCAAGTGGGTTAATCAAATTTCTTCCGTACTTGCCCTTGAGCGCTACAATCTCACCACAGGCACCGCCTACATTGGAGTTGATATCAAATGCCTTCCACAAGTGGTAGATGGACGTTGGGCCAGGCATAGTGCCCACGTCAAGGAGAACGCAGACGTTGGGTTGAAGAATAGCACCGAAGGCATTAAAGAACCACCGATGGGAATTGATTTTCTTCTGATTCTTTTCCTTGAGACAGAAAATAACTTGCACAGGAACTGTGCCCTTTTCCGCGCCTTCGATTTTCAGAGATGGGGTAACAGAGACTGATCGCAGCTTCAACAATATGGGAGAAAGACAAATGGACAGGAGGACGTACTTTGAGTGGTATATTCATATATATGAGCGGTGACCTCCTGGTTCCCGATCTTCTGCTTTGCTACCCCTTCCTGATAGGCGCCCATAGCAGCGATAACGCTGAGCGTCCTCGAATTAATCTTCCCTCGTCCATCGCTCACGATACATACAACGACTTTTTTCCATCCATCCTTGCCCCAAGTCTTACTCCTATCACGCTTGCACAGATGCGCAACGTTCTTTATTACACCGTGCATAGTACGGCAGAAAAGCTCCTCGTCTTCATTATACATCGTCATCACAATGAACAACTCCGTGCGCCGTGGCGGGTCGTAGTGCACCTGTCGGAGAGTGAAGCCCGAGTCCTTGAAGTCATTTGGATCGCACGTCGCCGCTGAGTACCGCATGTGCGTAAATTCGCGCTCGGTGCGGTTCGCGCACATGTCTAGGAGCTTTTTCGGCACCGCGTTGTCCAGCACAAAGTTGCCGTGGAACAGCCTGCACACATGAGACGTAATCGTCACTACAACAGTCTAGTACACTCACTCGACTTTCTTGATCGTCTTGTACCGCCTTGGCACACGCTGTGGGATCCGCCCGTATCGAATGTTGTTCTCCTCCTGCACGCTCTGCTCGCCGTCCTCCTCCAGCCCGCCTGGGAAATGTGGCGTGAACGCCCCCGAAGACGACGGGTCCCTCCGCAGCAGTGGCATGTCGCCCGTATCGATGCCCATGTCGTCGCCTTCATTCATGTCGTACGCGGACCTGTTGTACTGCGGTTGCAGTCCTGGTGTCCTCGATGGCCCTGGAGGTGCTAGCAGTGGGTTTAATGAAGGTGCAGGCGACAACGCGTTGTGCGGTGGGGGAGATGCAGGGTGCACGACATTTGGCGGGCGGTAGGCGCCATATCCGAGATCTGTGGGCGGTGGTGGTGGTGGGTATATATTTGAGGTCACTCCTGGAGGAGGAGGTGGTGGTGGTGAAGAGTATGGATTATGTGGAATTGGGTTGAATGGGTCAGTCATCGAAAGCGGGGTTCCTGCCCCAAATTGTTGCTGTCTTGGATGGGCTTCATATTGTTCATAAGGGTTCGGCGTCGTTGTCTGCTGATAGGGCGAGTATCCATCGTTGTAGTGTCCTCGCTGTGCCTCGTCGGCCTGTCGTTCGAATATTAGCTTCGTCATCGTCACCTTGATTATCCACTGACCTCTGGATATCGAGACATTGTCAAAGTGAATATACGTCTCTTTTTTCCTCTTTTTCTACTGCTGCGGCTTCTGATGTATCTGGCTGTGAATAAGCTGTTCGCTGCCAGTCGCAACGAGCAAGGCTGTGGTCGCTGTCCATGCCGCTGAACACTCTAAAAAGGGTATTCATTACGTAAATTTTGATCGTTCCTGACTGAAAACCTTTAAGTAAAAAAATAAAGGCAATCTAAAGTGCTGAGGAATAGAAGAGAATGTTACGGACAAGGCATGGAGTCCAGAACTTGCTGGATTAAGTGGAGAATATAATACAACTGTCGTGAGTAGAATTGATATCACGATTCACGAGGCACGGAAACTCCTATCCCAGGAGACTTCGAACTGATCATGTTGGAACTTGGTTGGTTGAGATTAAATCAAAAGAGTTACTTAAATCCAATGATAAGATACAAGAGAACTACGCGAGAAGTTGAATAGCCTAGAGACATCTACACATGTTCGGCCTTGCGCCTCGAGACATGTCTTCCAAACCAGTACCAAAAACTATTTCCTAAAATAACTCAATCACCCTATGTCTCATTGAGAAACCTTGGTCTTCGTTCCAACCTCGAATCTCTAGGACACCTCGTCTCGCTATTCAATCACTCCATGGTCTCGTCGAATCATTGGAACATGTTCCCAAGACATGCAGTCATTCGACTCCGCGGTTAAACGATGCTTCCAGATTATCATTGGCTTTGACATGGTATTTAAGTTGTTTAAATTTATTGATAAAAAACCGCTCACTTAAATAATTCCTTGGGAGAACATTCAACATTGTTAATATCAGTTAATGTATTATCTTTCGATGTTCAACGTTCAATGCCGATCATTTTGAATAGTAATGGGCAAACATAGAATCCAAGATGTAATAGTATAAGAAATTACATTATGGTTTCTTACTAAATGACCTACGATGCCACGCAGCTTTAAATTGGGAAACGTCAAGATAGAACCACCATGAGAGGGAGGTAATTCTGAACTTGACAGAATTTTTAGGGTAAGGAACCTACGGGTCTTGTGATTCACCCGGCTGATTGGAAAGAAAACTCATCCATCCCTTATAAAGTTCAAATAGCGGGAGTTTGAGTTGCCCGCTATCAATTTTGGAGACGAAAAGTTATGTTTAGCATACCAAATATTGATGTGAAACTCCATTATAGCTAGGAGACGGTGGCGGCTACTATACCGCCATTGCTGTGGTTCTTCATTCAGTGTCACATCAATATGCCAGCCACTGGGAGGGAATATTACAACTATACACCTTCTTGTCGCACTTGTTACTCCGGCAGATAGGAGCATAAACTCGTAGCATCTCCATTCCTAGCTTGAAGAAATGAGTAAATATCACTGAGAGGAATTGCTATATTGGAAACTCATAGCCAGGTTTGCTTTTATTTAAACACATAACTGCCTCTAGTGAGCACCGGGAATCTGACTGAGAGACGTATAGACACCACAGAGTGACAGTTCTTGACATCTGCCAGTGGGTGTGATACGACGTTGCTTGCAGGGAATGAAAATCGCGTCGTTATGTGGCGCCTTTTGTGTGAAGGAAAAATCAGCCTATATACCACCAATAGAAAGTGTCGGTTCAACACATATCATGTGGGTTTTAAGAGGCTATATACTGATTGAAATACTAACAAATTTAGTATAAAATGTGTCTTCCAGTACACATATCCTACCCAACTTTCAATACCTTTCCCTACAATATGGCAGTCAAAGACAAAGAAAACCTTGCCTCCGCCTACGTTCTCAGTTTTCTCGCTGACCATGATCGCGAGGAAGCCGAAAAATTCTTTGAGAAAGAGGACCTGGATCTTCTTGCCCCAGATCTCCCCGCCATAATAAATTTGGATGCAGCTTCTAAGTCGCTACGTGTCTCTGTGACTCTCCCTGGCGGCGCTACAAACAACTCAGTCTGGACGTTTGAGCTTCCTGGCAGTCAGTAGGCCTATAATGCAGACCCTTGTTGCTCTTAACTGGAGTCGAACTTCACAGCAATCTTTCAGAATCTCACAAACGTCCAAGGGACCCTCTACACCAGAATAGATGCTCGCCAACTCCTAGGAGAGAATGAATTTTGGATTCAACAATACCCAAGTGGCGTCCCTGGACAGATTGGTCGCACGGTCATTGAGTTCTATAACACGAAAATCATTACTGCAATTGTGAGTACACGAAACTGAATACCTACTCGATCAATTGCTGCTACTTACTGTACATTGTCAACTCCCTGGAAATGTCTATCGCAAAATTAGTTCAAATGTACGTTTTTTGAACAAGTTATTTCTAAAACCCTTTCTTACCAAAGGAACATAGCGTCCAACGACAACTTCGGCGCTTCTGGAAGCGGCGTCTGGACTGGTCTTGGACCACGCACGTAAATGCACGTTATGATCCTGAGCCATGACGGCTTGAACTGTCTGCAAGTGGCTCAGCCACACCCAATTCTATTGAAGTCATATGGTTTTGTAATATAAAAGGTAAAAAGCCAGAATTTGTATCTGAAGTTTGAATACGATTCGAAGCACCAGTTCTTCTCGAATACTTGAAATGAGAAGATTTATTTATTTTATTCATGTGAAGTATTCCGGTGCAACTCCAGTAAAATAACAGTAACATAAACCAGCCTCTGACAAACTTACTGCTGCTTGGTCTAGGAGAAGAACCCTTTGAATCCCATGATTTGTTAATCAGGGTGCAAACATATTATTGTTCAATCATGTATTAGGTGATAGAAATAGAAGGGGAAAACGAGGGTACTAATGCTAAACCAAACCAATAAAAAATGCATACATCGGGAACAAAAACGGTGTCCTCGTTGGTACAATGAACTAATTGCAGAATTTGTTTAGGGATGTGAGTTGCAGGCTTCAATTTGGAATCGACAGACGCCGTTATGAACATTCTAGATGTCAAAATGTATAATGATGAAACCACATGCCATTGGTCACTGGTTTATCTTTAATGATGATTCTAAATGTATACCATTGCTGGGACTTCATAGATATTGGAAATAGCCACATGATGATCCTCTATGATTTCTGCTGCGCTATTGCTAGTGAACTTCATTGGATGAGTAAATTTCAAGATACATGAAGTGAGAGAAAAGGTTCAGAAAAGTTAACCCTGATGGTAGTGCGATATAAGGGTTCAACATTCAACATTCAATCTTCATCCAAATACAAAACTCCATTGAGGACTGGATATCTTAGGGCTGACATATTCGGTACCTTACTGAGCAAAACATGGGAACCGAAGGCTACCACATTTGACTTCTGTTTATGAAAGCGTTCGGCTCCAGTATTAGTACGTATTCAAGAGCGGTGCTTCTGATTAGAGTCTGTACAATGCACCAACGTTTCGGAGTCCGCAGTACTAACGACTATCTTAAGGACTTCTTGGAAGTTAGTCCTGATAAAGTTGTGGAGTTGTACTATACATATGTGTATGGCTGTCCGTTTGCACATTTAATACCAATGTATAAACTTCTTTCCCCATACATATAAATCACAATTTTGCTTGAACCCAACTACACACCTTGGTGTCCCGGTTATAGAGAGATAATTTCCGAGCATAGAAGAAATTATCCCAGTCATTGTTTTTGCATGCCCTTCAATTGGAATAGGAGCTGCACAGATATGGGTGTGATCCCCATACATATAAAATTTGGTACCATAGTCTGTGACCCTCTCCGCATGTACCTCAATTTTTGTCCGAAGATATGGAGTTATCCAGATGAATATTACGCATGCCGTCCTTGCCGTAGAGGCGTGGGAACTCTATTTTTCGCCCCGCTTGCAGTGGATTGCTACTTGTGAAGACAGTAGGAGGGTCATTACAAGATTATACAATTCACTAGGAGCATAAATTCATACATTAAAATAACATTAGACTACATATAGGCTATTCCAATGCAATTTTCTGTCTTCAATCTCAACTTTAGGCCTTTTTAAGCCTTAGAACGGCGACTGGGAGTGGTCAAAGCACTCATATCAGATTATGAAGACAAGCTATTTATAAAATCAGCCTACACAGGAGGATATTGACTGCTTGGATAAATGTAAATCTCCTCAATGTTCAATCAGTGTGTCTCGACAGGCATACAGGCAATGAACTGCAATTTGTGTGCTCAGTTGCCGAGATTTGCCGATTCTCACGATGTCTAGGCACGCATGGCATAGGCAGAATGCCGAAAAATGACTGTATATCTTTGGGATGAAGAAAGGCAAGAACAATCATACGGGGAACCTTCAGATATAAGTAAGGGAGCAAAATATGTATAAATTGGGGTGTTTGCTCTATATAAGGGGTTGTGATTTGTATATGTGGGCACCAAAACTATATGTATGGTACTCAAAGTTGTATCTGAGGGTGCAACCTATGAATGTATGGATACTGGATTTATATGTTTGGAAACCTTCTCTCTATATCCGGGACACCAGAGTGTGTATATGGAATTATGTAGAATTGAAACTTCTATGTGTGGGACAAAAAGTTTATTGATTGGTATTAAATGTGCAAACGGACAGCCATAAGCCATAAGCCACGAGCTTGACGATGCCCACAAGATCTTCGGCGCTGACGAGGTGAAAAACAACTCCCTCTCCTCCCCTGGCACCATCAACTTGACGGCAAAGAATAAAAGTTTCGATATCAAAGTAACCTTGACAGAGTCTGCAACGGTTACTATCAAGAAGGAAAATGCTTCTACATGGACAGGAACAAAGGGCGACCGTCAGTATGATTATAATACGCTCCCCTGCGACAGTAAGACTAAATTTGAAGATCTAGCGGATTTTCAAGATCTGAACAATGTCTCTGGGACGCTTTTCACGGCAACTCACACTCCTGATCTCTCTGGGACGAACATTTTCTGGATCCAGCAGTACCCAGCGCGCAAAGGGGAAACAGTCGGTCGAACCGTCGTCGAATTCTATACTGACAAGGTCATCACCGGTGTTGTAAGTGTATCTATGCATCTAGAAATACACGTACTCATATCGGGGTATCTTGTCTGTATCAAAAAATAGTTCAAAAGTGAGTACCTGGTGTCCTAATTGGTTTCTTCCGCCTTATTAAGTATACTCAGCGGATAACGACAACATCGGTGCTTGGGGAGACGGCCAATGGAAAGATATAAATGCCTAATAACGTGTTGTCCCACCATAATTTCTCCCACTATAGCCATTTCGAAGTGTTTGTAAAGGATTGATATGATGCAAACTAGAAAAGCGAAAAAAGCGATCAAAATGAATGATGCAGTGTACTATTTCGAATACGATGAAATAAACAGTTGATTGAATGTGGTGCTATCACTTTCGTTTTCCATCTTCAAAGACCGTATATGTTGGTGTTTGCTGGAGCCGCAACCTCCCACTGTAGCGTCAAGCCGATCTTTGCCAGCGGAGGGACTGAACAAACCCAGCAGAATCTACCTTCCTTGCCCAACGATTCGATGTCCACACTCTCCCCACCTTGCTCCACCTCATCTGCACCATCCCACATCGCGACAACGCCCGAGGCCACCTTAATGGGGGACGGTAGCTTAAGTTCACCTTTGCTGGTAGCACTTGCAGAGGTACCGTCAGCGACAGGTACAACTAAAGCAGGTTGCACCAGCTTGACAGTGATCACCGAGTCTTCGGAAATGGGGACTTGGTCGATGACTTTAATGTTAAGGTTCCCAGACCCGATACCCGATGCGCTCGCCTTCGTGTTGTGTACAGTGATACGTTGTGTGAAGGTATGGTTCGACGATTTGGTGTAGAACCCTGATTGTGAAACCTTTTTCGTCCGTGGGTGGTACGTAACGCGAATCGATGGGTCGAGGCTAAAATTTCATTTATGCTAAGAAAGGGTGCCCATGACAAAAAAAAATTATGCCAACTTACCCTAGAGGGCATTCAAATTTCTCTTCTGGGCTGACGAGAGGGACATCTGATTTCGATATGAAGCTCCCATCAACATACACGCTTGCACTACCTGCCAGCAGTGTGTACTCCGAGGCGTTCTTAATCTTTGCCTGTATAAAGATATGTTACATTATCACATACATGTGTAATAATAATACAACCGACCTTTAGATGAACGCGATTATCTTTCTTGGGAACGCACACCCAACTCATATCCGCATCGAGCGCCAACTTGACAATGGTAACATTGTGTCCAACGTCATCGCTAGGAATTGTGATTAATCCAGGAACACCAAAAGTAGCGCTCACGCCTCCTTTTGAGGAGACTTGTAATCCGCGGTGTTCAATCTCCGGCACAGGCGCCTCACTATACATACTCATCTGGTCCGTTGGGGCAGCGCTACCTACAGCCATAGACCGCATCACCATAGGCCTAGGTGGAGGGGGGGCGTCAAGGAATCCACCACCACCACGCATAGCAAACGATTTTGATTTCTTCGCATAAAACCTTTGCACGGATAAAGTCCACGGTTCAAGAGTGGGAACATCAACACCAAAGGTCGGTGAAGCTGTCTCGAGGGTAAGCGGCACGTCCACCCAATCTTCCCCGGTATTCTGCACAATGGAAGCTTTATAAATGAGTGTGATAGGTTTCTCCTTTGTTTGCATATCGACCCGAATATCATAGGCAGCATTCCAACTCGCGCGGTGGACAGCTAATGTTACTGGCATGAGCGATACTGCTCTCTTCACGTCACAAAAAAAACACATGCGCACCGTATATGAGTGCAATCTTGATTTCTCCTTCAAAATCCGCGAACACGCCTATTGTGGCCTTGAGGTTCAGTTTGTCGTTTCCCGTGGGCCCCGCCAGTCTTTGACGTTCTTTCTTCAGCTCCTCATCAATCTTCTTCAACTCATCCTCGAGCTCGGTTACACGATCATCCAATTCCCCTGCGGTCGCGTCATACTGCTGGACAACATTTCGGAGATTCGACACGTCTAAATCCTCGACGCGCACGGACGAAATATATGTTTCGACAGATGACAGTGATTTGAGAGCTCGGGCAAGGGCTTTTTGGGTCTTTTTTTCCTTGGACAACAGGTCTGTGAGGAGTGGGGAGGTTGTCGGGGTTGGGGGAGGTTTAATAGTGGAAATTGAGACGTCATGTATGGTAGCAGCCCCACGTCCTTCCACTCTGTCAGTGAGCAATGATTGGATCAGTAACCCTGTTGTGTCATGAGCTTTCAAATTTGTACCTCAGCGAGTCCTGGTCCAAGACGCTTGGAAGACCAACAATGTTAAGCTGGTTATGGCCGGTCTTCACATTGAACTTGAAAAGACGCGTAATTTCAGCACGGCCTGCATACACGCTAACGCTGATAATCTTGCTGTCTTCAACGGATACAAGGTCTACAGTATTGATGGGCTGAAACGGTGGGGGGTTTGTCTCTGCGTCTGCGGATGTCGAGGGGGTAGAAGGCATTTCAGTCCCGGTTGTAAGAAGGAGAAGGTCAAGTTGTTTACGTGCCTGGTATGCTTGCCCTTTTATCACCATTGTCATGTTATGCAGGGAGCCGCAATGAACCTGAATCATTCCGATTATTAAAGGCTGTGCACTACGTATGTGTCATATGTGAGTCCAACTTTGTCACTCTTAACTGTATGGTTCATGACTTGAGATGAGCACTTGTAGAAACCGCGTTCAGCAACTATGTGTTGACAACGCGTCGCGCAACTGAGCGCTCCGGTATTCGAGGGTAATGTCGGGTTGATATTTGTGATGCCGCTCCTTTTCTCCCGGCAGCATTCAGCCGTCTGATGGAACCGATGCCGCGCCTGCCGGCGTCTATTTCGCGCTGATGGGGCGGCATCCTAGGGCTTGGCTGAAGGCTTACTTTGTTACTAGGCAAAGCCAGTGCTGGAAAAGTGTGTTATAGTATATATAATGACATGATTGGCCTATGGATCTTGTAAAACATGGGGCGCTCAGCCGCTATCATGTTCAAGTTGGGAAAAGGGTCAAGCAAATTTGTCATTGAAAGCACATTGAGCCAACATATTGAACATATTATTAACAAAATTAGCAGCTTGAACTAGGTGCTTGAGAGACTCTCGTCACGCATAATTTGAGTGAACATCTGTGCAGCAGCCTCTCCGTAATCCAAATTACCGTACTGTGGTATTAAATAAATAAAAATGATAATTTGATACCTTCAATAAAGAAACGAACCTTATAGGCGGGTACTTCGTGCCCCGCTCCAAAGATCCGCACATAGGAGAATCTCCCAGCATTCTTGTATATACCTGTCTCCTCTCCACGAACGGAAAAGGTTTTGAATTTTTGTGTCTTGTAAATCGGGGACCAAATTGTCTTCAGGTCGTCAACCTTGGCAATTCTGTATTTCAGTATCCTGTCAAGGGAAAATAGCAATGATGCTCACCATGGCTTCTACGCCGTTAAAATTCAAGATATAGTCCTTTTAGTAGACGCTCGTCATGTATCATTCTTTGTATTGAAGAGTAATAACTCACTGCGTCTCCGTCATATATAATTGTCCTGACCTGCACAAAATCAAATGAGCAACGTCTGGTCCTAATCCTAATATGATAACATACCCCAGAGTTAATGACAAACTCGAGATCGGGACTAGAGTTCCGCATCCAGTCACCTATTAAGTCCATTAATTTGCATCGCTTATACAAGCCTCGCGACCATACCAGTTGCAGCAAAGTTGGTGTAGACAAATTCACTGTTCTGAATCCAAGGTACTAGGCCGCCAATAGTTGGTGCTATGTCATTGATATACTCTTCGAGCGGGGGTGGGTACGAATCAGGCCACAAAGATGGGATATAGTAGGGCTGAGAAAGGAGATGCTTTAGATGGCGTCGCTTGCAGGATTAAAGAAAACATTACATCAAACACGCCTACTAATGGATACAGGATATTGTCGTTGCAAACATCTTGGGCTGCAGAGCATATTGTGTTGGTTCCGTTGGGTCCATTGCATGCGATCAACTGTAAATGATATCAGCCACTGTACATACCTGACCACAGCAGCGACTTCGTACCATATCTCGGCAGCCAGTCCCAGGTTCATTCCACGAATCATTAGCAGCAGCCAGCACCGACTCGTCAACTAGTGGGTAGTGGTATGGGTTGAATGCTGAGTATTGAAGATAGCCAGGATATTGAACCAGCGGGTTCTTGATTGATGATGCAAAAATTAATCGTCCTGACACAAAGTATGTGACGTCAAAAAACGCGTACCGTAATTCCATCCCCGATTCCGAGCACTTGTAAATTTAATATCGTCCCCGAAGCCTTGCCAGCCAGGATTTTTTCATTCTGCTTGAGGAAGTGACTGACGTTTGGCCAATCAGACGGTTATAGGGGGCATTGCAAAGAAGGAATTAACGTACGCCGCAAATACGGGAGCATAGTGTCCTCCATAGCTACCGAATAAAATCAATAAATCTCAAAACAGATAAATTTCAGTGAAAAGCTTACGACTCCGCCCACAAGGCGAGTTTATTCGTTTTTAAATGGGAAAACCTCTTATCTGTCAAGAAGATTTGCAAGAAAGACCAAACATCAGCAGCTGCTTCTTGTGAGGTGCCAACAGTAGCATCCCCGTATGAAAACCCAGTTCCGATCGGTTGGTCGATATATAGAACATTGGCTTCGTTGTTCCAGGAAAAGGGATTATGGGCTACGGAAAGGCTGTCATTTGTGATCCGACATGGGCCATGTTCTTGGAAAAGACCGATCATACTGGAGGAACCGGGCTATTTATGCTCTTTGCTTACGAGGAATGAACAAAGCTAAATTTAAACCACTCACTCCTCCGTTGAACCAAAGTGCGAGGGGCGCATTTTTCGGATTCTTTCGAGATTCAAAAAACCAGAACCTAAAGCCTTTCCTTACAGTGACGGAAAATATACGATGCAGATGTACTACATACCATATGCTATCTGATGCCGATATGTCACCGTATCCGGATGCCTGATAGACGCCGGGGGTAGTTTCTGCAGATGAACGTCCTGATTTTGCAGTAGGTAAGATGTCAAAAATCACTCACCACATATTCCAGAGTTCTCAACGACCCGTAGCTTTCCAGGTGTTGTTACATTAGATATAACTGGAGTACCAGAGGCGATGAACTCTTTAGGTCTCTGTGCAGCAGAGATACCTCGCTGAAAATCCCCAAATCCGGGAATTTGACCACCAAATGCACTGCCTATTGACAATAACGCACTAAGAGACGTAAATGCGATATTATGCATTGAAAGCACGAGGGCGTACTTCACATATTTACAAGGCTTTTATGCTTATATCTGAAGTGCTATTTTTATCTTAATTCATCTCTGACTCATAGCTACGTAAAGCAACGATACGCGAAAGGTTACAGTGTCGCAGCATGTAGAAACCATGTGGTATTCCAACAGGGAAGGCGGTAAGTGGGATTTATTTGACAGTTCTACCTAAACAAAATCCGAACTTTGTTCTTTGGATTCCGGCCTGCCTCACACTGGTTCAGGAGCAACACCTTCCTACAAACTTGAAATGATGTTGCAAAACGGATGTTAGATGAAAAAGTTTGAGATCACCTGGTTTGTGCTGCTGCATAAGTAGTTCTATTTATTATTTTAAACTGATTAAGCGGTACTTGATCTCAACAACCGCGACATCAGTCAAAATCTAAGTGTTACTCAGTAATCACAGGTGATCATGTACACATCATAAATAATAACTTGTACTTGCACAAAATCTGATGATTCTAAGGCATCCATAATAACGTAAGATTGAGTTCTGTTCCGAGTATGGAAGATGGAGGACGAATTTAGTTGTTTAGATGTTTCAGCAGTTTCAGCAGAGGGGGGACCCAGAAAGCATCCATATACGGAAGAAAATTTTTTAAAAATGGTAGAAGTGTAGCGGACCAAGGGTGCAAGGCATACAAGTTATTTACTTTACTACAGCTCAGGACTTCACTCAGGAGGTAAACGAAATTTTCTCAGACCAGCATATCCATGCGGACAGAAACGTCATAGACAAGAGATATCGATGTCCATAGTCGAGGAGAGGCCCAAGCAATTTGTCGCCATTCTTTACAGACAGCTCCCAACACAAACACCAACGGCGTACAAATCTCCGCTCTTTTCATCTGCTTTCGTTCTTCCAAAGTGCACCATCCTTTCGCGAGTGCCAACTCAAAGATTTGAGATGATAGTTCTAGTGGCAGACGACGGATGAATGGTTCATGGGAGCTGTTTATTTCAGCGTGGAGAAGAGCTCGCCGTTCCTGCAATACGTCAAGTTCCTCCTTAACCGGTGGTCCATGACCTACATCGTGGTAAGAGATGGTTATGCAATATCATTGAGTTCGTAACTTACGGTTTATAATAGTCGCCAAATTTCTACTTCTAGTATTAAAAGACTACCTAGCGGTGGAGAATGATGCAGATGCATATGGGGGATACTGGTGGCACACAACAAAAAGATTTCAATGGGGAGCTCAGAACTGGTATCTAAGGTTAGGGTTTACGCTTACATTTTTCGTTTTCAAGATGAACATTTCGAGTCACAGTAATATGCATGCCTCTGACCAGTTCAGTTAGAGAACCGTCATGAATGGATTAAACAGCCCCGCATGATGCCTTTTTGAAAATTCAAGAATATCAAAGTCTCCCCGTTCCCCGATATTTCTCAGGCGTAGCGAAATGCCTGCTTTGGATATCTCCTCAAAACGCTGCGTTTCTAATTCGGAAATGAATGAATCGTGATCCGGTAGGTCATCTTGATCATTGTAGTGTTCCACTGATAGCGAGAGTGATGTGCGCCTAAAGCATGCTTTGGAGTCGATATCAGATATCGGTTTGAAGATATCTGCACAAAGGCCCCACAAGAATTTGGCTTCCTGTTGGGCAGGTTGGGGAGGAGTCGTGACAATCATGAGGCGAGTGAGTTTAGGCAAGAAGATCTCTGCACCTTCAATTTTAACATAGTCTGCGGAAGCATTGGATTTTGTAGCAGCAAGATGGCGTAAAAGGGAGAAAATTTCCTGCATAGATTGCGACTCCCGCTCTATATTTAGTTCCACTTCTTCCAGCAGAACTGAATGTTGGAGGAAAAGTAGAAGTCCACCGTCATTTGCGAAACGGCAGTCTAAGCATAAAGAAGTCAAAGACCAAGTTTTGGAATGTAATGCGACATCAATGAGAGAAGTGAAATCAAAGATATCATAGTAATGCTCAAACCGGAGATGCTGCAATGTAGGGAGGAAGAGCTTGGAAAATAGTGGGCTGTTACCGTTTGAATCCATGCAGTCAATTTTCAATGAATTCAACTTCTCGTGGGCGAAACGAGGGCAAGTTTCATCGTAAGAGTCTGGATCGAAATCGATGTCGGCAAGCTCGCAATTTTCGAGGCGAGGGGCGGATTTCAGAAGATCGAGGATGTCACCATGACTGAGTTGACTGAGTTGCACAATTACGAGATTTCTACGGTCTACCGCTTGCACAATGGATAAAGTTGAAGACAAAAGTCTGGGAGAAGGTTCTGTTCCATCAAGGCCAAAGAGAATAGCAGGGGCCATGTCGTCTTCAATAATTCTAAGCCTATCGAGTATACCTGCACGACCGTTGCCTGTGAGTATGGCAAGAATGGCCCCGGTTACCTGAATGTCTAGCCATTGCCAGCGGTGGGAATAACGGTTTATGAGGCTGGCGAACGGGATGAGAGACTGCGTCACAGCTCGTGCTGTTTCTCGAAAATCCGAGAGATTTTCCTGGAGGGCATAAATGCTGATTGACAGTGGAAGCTGGCCCGACCTCCTCAGCCATTTTTCAGCAATATTCAAGCGTATCGGGGTTAATAATTCTGTAGCCGTAACGTCATAGCGAAGATGCATAACCGTCCATAGTCGGGGAGAAGACCACGCGAGACGCCGCCATGTTTTACAGACTGCTCCCAAGACCAGTGGCCAGCCCTGCTCTTCCCTTTTCAACTGATGTTGCTGCTCTACAGTGTACCATTCCCTGGAGAGCGTCATTTCAAGTATGTTGGTGGAAATCTCGGGGGGAAGACGGTGGATAAAGGGCTCGTGGTTACTGTTGATATCTGTACGAAGTTCTGCAAGCTTTGAAATCAAACTGATATGATTTGCGTCGTCTTTGGTGAGGGGAATTTTCTCCGAGAGCTCGACCCAATATTTGCAGGGAGGGCAAGGTAATCCATGTGCCCTTTTACACCGGCTATACGCAGCAAGTTCGTTGGATTCAGCGACCTCCATAAGCGCTGAGACTCGAATTCAATAATCCTATAAATCGATGTATAACGACTGGTTGTTGGTTATTCACTGACAGTGACACTGCGACTCCGAGTAGTTGGGGTTGGAAAAGAGAAGAACGAGACACGTGGCCTGGATTGATTGAAGGTTTCGCGGTTACGTTCGAGAGCTGAAAATAGATTTTAGATATTTGAATACTAATTAGTATGCCGCACTCGCATCGCTGGAACACTTGTACATGTAGAGCTTCACTAGTCACTATTAGGGAGTATTTTAGTAGTATAGCATAAGTAAATTAGTTAGAGTAGTAAAATATTTTATTGGAGTCAAAAAATGAAACCCATCAGTGGTTAAGAATTACATCGCATTCAATTAATGACTGTACCGTTAAGTTATGTTATAGAATAAATCAAGGAGACTAATAGAGTGCTCCTTTGAGGCCGTTATGGAGGTGATATTATGAATAACTCAGTTTCCAAAACTTCCGTGAAGCACATGTTCGTCAAGGGTTTTCACCCTATCCGAGTTTATGCCAGCGCCCCTGACTGACTTTGTCATCATCCGGTTAGTAAAAGATTGAAGAAAATCGAATATCATACAACAAAATCTACAAAGGTCGAACACACTAGAACAAACTTTGCTTCCTTGAGAAATCTTAACAATAATCCGTGTTGCGCTCCTGGTTGTGGCAGAAGTTAGGTTGAAAATTTCAGGTCAAAAATATACACAGAAGGTTGTTTTAATATACTTGTCTGAATGTTGCTGAGGTTTTTGTTAAATGTTTTATTGTTTGACTCATTAAATGACGAGCGCTGAGCGGCAGGGAGCGGCAGTACATCGGATGTTCTAGCTTTATTTTCCTGGTAGTAAATGAATCTGTGGCGTTAGTGTGCTCCCAAAGTCCATATTATCACTAACTGTTGTCTACTGACACTATTCGGAGAGTCGAACGACGCCTAAATAATTTCTGGTGCTTCAGCACACTCCTGAGCTCCAAAAAGTGCGATAGAGTTACCCCAAACCCACGTATTCTTTCCGTGAACAAAGAACCCGGGCCGATAAACTGAAATATTGCACGAACATGAGGCCTTCTTCGGGTGGAACGGACAACAGGCGTGGCAATCTCTGGCAGTCTGTAGTATAATGAGTATGTAAGGTGGGAGATCGAGTAGTCAGTGCCAGGCCTCGAGGCCATTTCAAACCGAACATGTAGCAAATGTTTGAGGTCTCATTGATCTCGCGGAGCAATTGAAAGAGCACTATAGGCTCACTCCACTTGCTTGGCACCAGTTGACACTGGAGTTGACATTTCTAAATAACTTTCACTGCCTATCTGCCCATGGTCATAGAAAATTTTTGGGGGACGATTTTAGATTTTCTCTGACCTTTCGTGGCCGTTTCTTCGCAGACCGAGGAGAACATCATGCAGGCAGTTGAATGCGAGGAACAACGTGTAACCTCGAGGTTCGTCAAAAGATCAGCGCACCATATTCAACGGGGCCCATAAAGGAGGATCAAATACTCGATTAAGGGTCGCAGTTCGTCGTACTTTATGTTCGTGCTTCTGACATACCGGACGTCCATTGAATTGAGAATCAGGAGCTCCGTAGCTGGAGCCTTTTGTCAGGAGAAATGATCAACACCGAATGAGTCTGAATGAAGCAACCGACCTACGATATTTGGTTGTAAAGATCGGTACTTTTCGAAAACGGGGAAGACTCGATGTGTTACAACATGCGATCGCCGGATCGCCATCCATAAACTATATGGCAAAACGTGATTGGTTGCGCCGAAGACGTCAAGATCCTGATCATCGGGGAAACTCTGGTCGAGCACACCCTTAAATGTAGCTTAATTGCCCAAAATCAATGGAGCCCATGGTGGTAGGCCGATAATAGACCTGTTCATATTGGCAAGATACCTTATCACATAAAAATACGTCACTGCGGAGGGGTGCGATTCGTTTCAGATCACAAAAATGAACAGGCGTTGAAAACTCAGCGATATTGGTGCGAACTTGATACACCATCTTGGCCACTCTGACCCATGGCATCCTTCCATTGGCGCTAATGTCAGTACAAAAAGAAGAATGCCTGAAAACTTACCTGATACGGTTTGGATTATTATATCGAGATCTATGCAACACATGGATTCAGCCAAATTTAAGGTGAACCTTTTATCTTGGAGTAGCCACCATTTGAAATTTCAATTCTTAATTGGCGGAAAATATACACAAAAAACTCGACAAAACATGGAAAAGAGGAATAATGCAACGAACTGGGGGTTACTTCAACAGCTCTTCAACGACCCTGTCGTCCGTTATTTGTGCAATATTTGGCCCGCGGTAGTTTAGGCGCCTTAGAGCGTCGATCTGATAAATGTGGCGGTTATTAAGATAGTTCACGATAGTATAATCACAGAAGTCATACCACTTTGCTTCTTTCGAATCCAAGAGTTTCAAACCGGTCGACATGTGCTCTCTCAAGCCCTGCGATCGCAACTTCGTCTTGAACCCCCTTACCACCGACCCCTTTCCCTTTCTTTTCCTTCGGCCCTGGACCTCCAGCATAGATCTGAGTCCAGTATGTTGCAGTTTCTTCGAAGCTACTCTTGCTTGTCATATAATGTTTCGCCACTTCAGCATCTTGAGGATCATTGGGCTCAGGAGAGCACAGCAGACTTTGCAGAGAGATTAAAGTTGATTTGAGTGTCAAAACTGGCGACCAGGCATCCTTGAGGATATCAAGACAGATCGCGCCAGAAGCTGAGGATACATTGGGGTGATAGACCTTAGTGATGAATTTCATCTTCACAGGTTGGAACGGATACGAATCGGGGATGACAATATCCTGTGAAAATGGAACAAATAAAACATTTAGCACGACCATGGGCTAGATAGAGCCTAAAAGCCCTTGCTTACGACTTCAAAAAGACCACCTTCGTATGGAGTCCCTTCCGGTCCTGGAAAAGATCCCTTCAGGTGAAAAGGAGATTCGTCAAACAGTTCAATCTTGATCTGAGAAGTTTTGTCATTCTTGCAATCTTGGATGTCTGTTAGGTTTTGCTACTTTAATTTATACATGATTCATACCAGATATCTCTTTGTTTACTCTTCTGAGCCTAGCGTCCATGGCTTTGACAATAAAGGAGGTCGAGGTATATGTTACACGCAACGACAATGATAGTTGGGAGGAGATGAACAGTAGCAGCCTCTGGAAGGGCTCTGAATCGATTACGTAATGCTCTCAAGGCAACTCGGCTTGAGGCACATGATCCTGAGGATATTTAGGCGTCTCGCCAATCGGGGTACGTCCATCATCATCCAAGAAGAAATCCCACGTATCGGTTATGAACGGCTATCAACATTAAGTATAATAATAATCAAACGATAACAGAGATTCTTGAGTATCTAGTGCAAAAGAGAGTGCTGGCTTTCAAAATTTTGAGAAATAATGCATCGACCCATAGTGAATGCTTCTTGATTGATTAGTCTGAAGCAAAACAACGACGACTTCTCAGTAAGAAATTGATAGAGATAGAAGAAAATACCCACTTTACAACCAGCATCAAGGTAAATTTTTTCAAAAGCTATCGAGGTCCAAGGCTCAAACACACAACGTAACTTTAAATCAAGTATATCGAAACTGCTGTTCAACCTGCCATTTGAGTCTTAAAGTTAGCTTGAAGCATATAATGTACTACCTACGGTATTGCAATTACAGAAATTCGCCAAAGAGTCATATTCACTAATGGAAGCATATAGACAATCTCGCTTAACGAAGAGATCACTCTAGATGAGTAATAGCCCAATGTAACCTTCTCACGGGGAGCACGAGATTTAGAAAGAAGCAACAACAGAGAAAGGTGCGTCGCTGAGTGCGAAACAAAGCATAGATTCTACTGTCTTCTCGACCCTCACAACTGCTATTTAGGCTATGAACGAAGGTCGCGTTATAAAGGCTGTAAAACAACCGAATAATCGCCATTTCCTTTGTGCATAGCCTATAGCAGTGTGAGAGACTGAAACAGATTGAACCTGCTTTGGTATGAGGAAGAGAGGTTCAATTGCTTTGGTCTCCATTGCTATCGAAAACCGACGCATTTATACAATTTCTCAATTCCCTGGTAGCCCCATTTATCCTCGATGTAAAGTTCAGCCAAGGGACCGACAAACGCCCGTCTACCAAACTTCTGACCACGTTATTCCTAAACCAGTGGCAAAGCTTGAGATTTGGAATATCAATATAAAATGTCGAGTGGAATCATGCGCGGTGTCATTATTTACGCAAAGATACTAGTATCGTAAGGGCGAAGCTGCATTCTGAGTCGGCCGGAGCATGCGCATCTAGAGACGAAGGTCTTTTGGTATACTCGATATAGAGATTTCGAGAACTTTTTTGAAAGGTCCAGCACAAAGAAGAGGGCCCGGCGCCATTCGAGAAAATTATTACCCCCGCTTTGTTCGAAGGGATGCTGTCAAGTCACCGGACACAGGACTATATAAATCATCACAGCAACGTCTTCGCCGCAGTTAGGTTGCGAGTAAGCTGAACAGGTTTTTAATAACTGCACGGAACGCCAGTTGGGCAAAGTTTAATCTCTTTCTTTAATCAGAAAAAACGCTTTGCGGGATCGTCGCCCAGTGACTGAATGCGTTAAACTGAGGATCAATCAGAGAATAGAAAGGTGGATGTTAGGAAGATGTTCACTTCAGTAGTGCTGGCAATGAAAAAACAGCGCTGAGTGGCGTCTCATCTGGAAAACATGCGGTGTAAACGTGTGCAGTGAAACGGGAATGGTGAATTATTACTGAAGACTTGGTAAAGTGGACAAAAACCTCACGGTGGCGGACCCGGTGAACGGAAACGATGTATAATAGAATAAAGGGAAAGGTCAGGAAAAGAGCCATTTGTCGGACGAGTCAGGGCCCCGCCTCCGTGTCCTAATCTTCCCCACACATTGAAAACCGGTATATTATGTTGCATTTGAAGTAACCAGTACTCAGGAAAAGAAGAGAAGCCACAAAGAAGTGTACTCATAAAGGGGGAGTGTGTCAAATTCTATGGCCTTTCTGCGGTGACATTGAGCAGCCAGTTCTTTTTTTAACCAGCGCTTGAAAAAGTACATAACCATACTGTAAGGAATTAACACGTTACTTGGAATAATTTCAGATCTGAAATCCAACCAATAGCAAGGTGAAATAAAATTCTTGCTAATGAGTGGAAGCGTCCAACTCGGGCTTCATATTGTCGACCGCGGCCACCACAAGTGCCGAAACACGACCTTTAACTGGCTGAGAGAGCTCACGACCTGGATAATCCCGTAAGTCGATCCACATGCGAACGTACTCCACAGGTCCTTTGTAGAAGATCTTGCCAAACCGTCGAAGACCTCGTTTCTCATACCACAATGCACTCGATGTTCGTGCGTCGCACCACGCTATCGTGGCATCCAGCTCAGATCGGGCGATCGATAAGGCGTATGCGAGGAGTTGGGTCCCAAGTCCTTTGCCCTGATAACGCGGGGCACACGCGAATTTCCGGAAGCGCACCACGATTCGTGGGCGTTTGGAATCGATGGCGTCATCTGCCGAATGTCCATAAGTCATTCTCTGCTGCACCTGCTGTTGCTCCTGCTCGTGTGCAGACGGTGGCACGTCCGATGTAATGTTCTTATCGATCGGCAGTTCTTCGACGAAGAGCGAGATGACGGCAATAGGTTCGTCAGAGTGAGGTAACAGGGCGCCGAAGTGCTTCCCTGAGCTATCCTCGGGAAGACACACTTGCGACAAAGGCATGTCAGGCCACAACACCGAATGACGAAGCCCAAGTGTCTGTTCTACAGATATCTTGCCCATACGGACCGGTTGTTCTGGATGTTGATTTGGCTTTTGGTTCAGCCGGAAAATTTCGAATGAATACGTTGACGGTACCTTCAACGATAAAAACGGACATGTCCTTTAGACTGGTGCTGGACAAGCTTGCTTGCGCAATGTTGATTGGGAGGAATGCTTAATCTAGTGAATTATTTGCGGTTGTGTACGCAATCACTCGGATCGCCGCATTGTTCAGCGGAACGCCTACCGGCACGGTCGAGGCAAGCGAGGTATTTTGGTTGCTTCCTGGAGTGCCTTTTTCAATGATTCAAGTGGACCAGCTATTTCTTGTTAGCCAAGATAAGACAGTGGAGATACTACCGAGACCTACCGGTACCATATCGCATCTGCAGAGCAAAACATCCCAGACTGGGTTAAATGCGAACCGCAGAAACTTTGTCAGGACTCACCAATAGCTTCCTTACGCCTGGGTAGATAGATGCGATAGCATGCTGTATAACGTCCTTGATTTCAAATTCATGACGGGGAACTCACTCAGGTCTGCGTCGGAGAAGATAAAAGCTGACAGTGGCAATTGCCTATTTGTCAGAATAGATATAGAACGTGAAATCCAGAACTGTAATCAGCATGGTTTAGGGAACGAGGCTGAGGCGTAAATAGCGCATGATGGGATCTCGATCATCCCCTATCTATTGTCGTATGTTGATGATATTAGAGGATCTTCATGTTGAGAACCAAAGACAAGAAATGATTCGCGCCGTTATCACTGTCATTGTGATCAAGGTTAAACCAAGAACATAGTGGGCGATAGTCTGGAACAGCATATTCAGCAAAGCGTAGATGGTGAAGGTATACCATGGGGGGAAATGATATGTCAGAACCAAGAAGAAGAAAAAAGTATGATATTCAGAACAAATTTAACTTCGTCAATGATCGACAAGTGGGGAGAACCAAGGATATAGAAAAGATGAAAATACGCGCAACAATGCCCCTGTAATGGCTTAACGTTCCACAGACATTGATGCCAAATATTCAGAGAGCTACGACAAAGGCGGTTGGTCAGATGGTTGGTTCAGCCAAAATCAACAAATCAATTGGCCTCACCTTGAGAGCTCCTGTACGAATACTTTCCCCGACGTTTTGAACATCGGGGTTGGCCATGACTCTGGATATAGCCTCTTTCGCAGCATTTTCCAGCCCGGCCAAACTACCGTCGCCCAGCAAGCCACCGTCGTTTCCTCGCTCGTAGCCCAATTCCTCGTCTTCCTCACGTCCAAAGTATTGATTAGAAGAGATTGACGTCGCGCCTTGGAAAGACTGAAGTCGGGTCTGTGCCTCACGCGTGCTGTTCGCGTCATAATCTCCCCTCTCAAAGTACATATCCGAAGAGATAGCCTTCTGATTACCAAATTTCTCGCGGGCAGTTGTGGGTGCATCATCTACAACGGGAGTGCTAATGCGATCGAAACAACGACATTAGACAACTAGAACCCTGATTGAGAAAAAATCGCGTACCTTCTTGTAGATGAAGCGGCTGCCGCGGCAACAGCAGCAGCAGCACCCGCGCCGGGGACGGCCCCAAAGCCAAGTCTGGGGAACGCGGCAGTCTTCTGCGGGTCTGGGACTGCACCAAATTTGCGGGCGGCCCCATTTCCAGGCGCCGCAGCTGCCATGGTAGCTCTCGATCCGATCTCCCTAGATAGTCTTAAAGCCTCTGCCTCCTGTCTGGCCTTTTCCTCGGCTGCCTCTCGCTCGCGATCGTACCCAAGCTGCTTGATCCTCTCTGCCTCCTCCAATGCTTTTCGCTCGGCTTCTGCAAAGTCGACAGGCTTAGCTTTAGATGCACCTAAACCGAGCTTAGATTTTTTGACTGCAGGTGCCGCTGATCCTGTTGATGAAGCAGAGTTCAATCGCGAGGTTCCAGCTCCGAGGCGAGCGGGTCGAGCAGCTGCAGAAGACGTGAGGGTACGAGGGGTCGTTGCAGCGGACGGAGAGGTAGCTGATACAGGGCTGGCTACGCTGCTACTGGCTGAGCTTGCAGAGGGTGTTTTGCCAATGATAGGTGGCGTCGATATACGGGGAGTGCTGGGATTCGACGTTTTGGGAGTTGTGGGCTTAGACCAGGAATTGAAGAAATCGTCCTCGGTCTCCTCCTTAGGAGGTGCGACGGATGGTGCGTCCATGCCTTCGACAAAGATACCAGTGGGATAACTGTACACAAGTTAATCCGATGATCGCATGTTGATATCGTAACAACTCACAGAGAGATGTCCTCCTTCACGCGACGGGCCAGCTCCTCCTTGTACAACTCAGCAACCCTACTGGAATACTTCTTCTTCGTGTCAGAGTTATCCAACAACGTCGATCCACCGTGCTTGACAAAGAAGTCCCTGGCAGATCCGTTACCGCCGACCTTCATAGTGCGCAGCTGGCCTAACTGCCAGCTATCGAGATTCGTAGATCGAACAAAGCTAATGTGCACGCCCATGTTTCTGTGCACGCTGGAACACTCCAGGCAGATGTAGACACCGAAAGTAACGCTGGACCATGTCGGATTCCGTGCATTGCAGTCGAAACATGACTGGTGTGCCGCGTTGTCAGACAACACTCCGAAATGCCTTAAATGCAATGTACTCACCTTGTTCGCCTTTTGGGCCTTCAATACTTTGAAAACTTGTTCGGTTTCTTGCTTGGTTGGCTCCGCCATAGTGGTCGTAAAACAAGATGTGTACAACGGAAATTGGTGTCGTGGCCGCTTGTCACGGCGTGATCTGGAGAATTGGCCGGTAAAGGTAACACCGGCTCAAAAGCGGATTATTGATTTTCATCGTCAAATCGCCTCTACATGCCTCTCTTTTAACTCTGGAATATTAGAACCGAGTCAGCTATAAACTAAGAGGGTATCTAACTTTAATAATTAGATGCTTTCAAGTTGAAGGTGGTGATCATCGATCCCAATAATGGCTTCTGCCAGGAGTCTGAATGAATACTGTCACTTCCCACTGGCGACGGCTCCTACACGGTTCCAACGGATTTTAGAGATAAATTATGCTGTATGGGTGGTTTTTGTACGAGATATCTGTACTATATACTGTCTGTTCCAGACCATCTTACCCACAGATTTAGAACCAAGACCTAAGAGTGACCTGTTCGTATAGATGAATTTCGAGATATCTATTAGGGTTATACTAGCAGAAGTTGACGACATAATACAGATTACCTGGGTAATATCATAGTCGGCATCTGATTCGTTGACTTTAGAAATAACTGTTTGATGTTAATTATTGGATACAAGTTGAATCGTTGACAGATTCAGCGATAATGATACAGATTTTCAAGGTAAAATTGGTTGGCCCTAATCACAGATATCATTGAATTCATGTTCAAGAGTGACATGATATACCGTGTCACTCACTTTCGAAAGATGCAAGCCAAACATTAGACTAGGCACCAGGTGTTGCTAAGTTGTGGGTACTGTCGTGATTGAGCCATGTAATCCCACTGGTTTATGCTGTCGTGATGTGTCCATGTGTATTTGCTGTTGACTATCCAAAACACGACCATCTTGATGGTTGGAACATATGTTCGGAGTTCAGATGCAAGCGCACGTTGTCCGGCTGATGTCGTCGGTCGCTCGAGCCAGCGACCAACGTCCACTTCGATGATCTCTAGACGAGGCATTCTCATGAGATATTGATGGAATTCATATCGCTTGCAAGTGAAGCCGTCAGGTACGTAGTATATGCACTTGTCTGTGGAAATTGGACTCACTCTGAGCGCGGGGTACGCGAACAAGCCGACATGAATCAAGTTGGGAAGATACCGTGATATGATATCTAGGGCAGAAAGGGCGGCATCATCCGAGATATCCAAGAGACTGAGCCCTCGAAGAGTTTTGCGAAGTCCACCTAGGCGGGGAAGCAGAGATAAAGCCGGCCCAGCGTCACAGTCAACGACGAGCTGGATATGGGTAAGTTGGCAGTGCATAACCTGCATGCCGATGCTGAGGCTTCCATCAAAGACGCGCAGCTCAGGAAGACTCTGCGGTTGAAGCACATGCTGGGAGTCGTCAAAGTAGTAAAAGTGTATATTGCGCAAACTGTTCTGTGTTTCTAAAAACCGAACGATGGGTTCATCCCAGGTGAACCGTAGTTTTACCTCTTGAAGTTGAAAATTGATATTTGGAGAATCTAGAATCCAGCTGTTCTGGTAGCTAGAGTCAGAGATGAGAAGAACTTCCAGATTGGACATCGCGATCAAAGCCCTTTGGACGGATTCCCAGAATGGCCTGCCGAGATTTGTATCTTGAAGCCTGCGAGGAGGGAATTCTTGGTTAAAGCAGAAGCTCTTGACATACTGGGCTAGCCGTTCGTTGGAACCGAGGGTTTCGCAGGCGATCAGGGCCTGAGCCGGCTCTGCGAGAATTACTTCTGTGTAAATCTTGACCTCGGCGTCTCGCTGAAATGCCTTGCATGTAGCACAAAGTGACAGGAGGTCTCGACGCCTGTGTGCAGAAAGGGCAACAATTCTGGAACAGATCTCTGGAGACAAAGCCAACGTATCTGTCGCGATGAGATCAGTAACAGGTTTCAAAGGAATAATATCAATGCTACGCACGCATCTTGCACCAGGTTGCCTATTTCCTTGTAAATTCGTGATAGATTGTTAGCAGATTACGCGCCTGAATACCCTGATACGCGTGGATCGTGATGGAACTGAACAAGTAGTTGCAAGTTGATTCAATTAGTAAACGAAATTAGGCGAACCCTAAACTATGGTTCCACATTGTGGCACGCGGCTAGCTGGCGCAACTTGAACTTGCTTTTTTCGCCCCTTTCTTTCTGTCAGCGACGATGACGGCTGTATCAAGAACGGATCTCCTCAACTGGCTCAATGAGCTCCTCCAGATAAGCTACTCGAAGATCGAGCAATGTGGCACTGGCGGCGCCTATTGTCAAATTCTTGACTCAATCTACGGTCAGTTCATCCAATCGCATCCGTTTCTGCACTTGCTCAAACATGAATTTCATTCTCATCGTCATGGATTCGATACAACCTCAGGCGATATACCGATGAATCGGGTGAAGATGAACGCGAAGCACGAGTACGAATATGTCGCGAATTACAAAATCATGCAAACCGCTTTCAAGGCTAAGAAGATCGACAAGGTGTGCTCGACATTTTCAATTTCGCCTGATTTTTGCGGGTGGTGACCATAGAATTGCAATGTAGCCTATACCCGTGGAGAAGCTAGTCAAATGCAAAATGCAGTGCGCGATCTTGTTTTTTACATATGTCACCCTCATATCGTTGACAATCAGTACCTTCATAGGGACAACCTCGAGTTCCTACAATGGATGAAGCGGTTCTGGGACGCTAACTACGGAGGTCAGGGTTACGACGCGGTCGCCCGACGAAAAGGCGCGCCTATGGAAGGTCCCGCTACCGTGGCCCCACTCAACACATCCCGAGCGACGCCTGCTGTCGGATTGGGCGTCGGTGCTCGAACAGGCGGGCGAACGCCCATCGGTGGGCATCGTTCCGGATCGGCGCTGTCGAACGAGGCCGTGCAACATCTTCAAGAGCAGGTGAAGGAGCTTTCCTCGCACCTTGAGGGGCTCGAAAAAGAGCGCGATTTCTACTTTGAGAAGGTGAATGCATTTTTTATTAGTTACGTTAAGCTCAATTTCTAATATTCTCAAAAGCTACGTGACATCGAGATTCTGGTACAGGCTCAGATGGAAACTTTGGAAAGTGAAGGGAAGGAAGACAGCACTTTGAAAGAGATTCAGAAAATTCTGTATTCGACGGAGGTTAGTTTAACTTTCTATATTTTCTTGCAGATGGGTTTCTGATATTTACTATCCTAACCCGATTTCTCTCTCTATCTCTACGATTTTCAGGAAGGATTTGAAGTTCCCGATGCCGGTGCCCCTGTCGATGAAGAAGAAACCTTCTAGGTCGATTACCACATCAGTTATGCCTACGTTTTTCTGGACTCAGTATCATACCCGCCCTAACGCAGAACTGTTATTTTTTGCTGTGCTCTTATAATTTGCCCATTTCACTTTCTTTGAACTGTTCAAAATTTTCGTAGTCCTTATTCGTTTAGTTTAGATCACGTGATCGATTATACATAACACGCTTGCTTCAGCTTCACAAGTCTTCACAAGCGTTCAGAAAGAGAAGCGAGTTTCAACATCTTCATTCTCGTTCGCATCTATTTTTCTCAGTACAATGATATACAAAAAGTGAGGTAATACATCAGGATTACGAGGATGGTAGTGAACAATTTGATCTACAGTATTTATCATAAATTGTGTCAGTGGTGGTTAGATATCTTGAATAATGTAATTAGTTTGAGAAAAATTGAGAAAAATCTATACGCGAGCAAGAATATTTTTTTGGATAGAAAGTTTCGACCCCAGGATGAAGGCAGAACCTACTATCACTGTTGTCCCGGAGAACGCGATCATGGTATCGAAGGATCCGTGACTACGAGAAAGCAATGCCCCAGCCGCTGGGCCTCCGAGCAAAGACCTACAAAAACTGAAGCATCAGCATGGTCCATCCTGGAGTTGATACAGAACTTTTGGATGGGATGATTGCGGGCAAAGATAGTAGCTGAGACCGATGGCTATAAATAGAAACAGCTTTCTGCGCTCTTTTAATTGTGAAATGGCAGATGGAGCGCGTGTAATAGTAAACAGCGCCCATTGGCATGGTATGGATGTATGGCTCTGCCCAGAGAAATGGAAAAATGAAGTGATAAAATCTGACTCACGGGAACGAGATGATGGTGTAGAGCATACCAATCCTTATACCAATCACCCTGATATCTGATATTTGGGCGACGCATGGGGTAACGAGGGAGATGAAAGCACCAGAAAAGAATCCATAGGCTGCTGAGAAAAGCATGATTGACACAAGAGATTTTGCGAAGAGCCAAAAAGCGACGCAAGAAAGACCGGAAAGAAAGGCGGAAGGTGTGAGGAGGTTAAACCTGCCAATGCTGTCTGACAGCACAGCAGGCGCAATCCGCCCTAGGACACCGCCTGCGTTCATGACAGCCAGGGCATAGAACGACATGTGGTCCGGTATTGATTGATGTTTGGCGTAGTCGACGATGTAGAAAAAAGGTATAAACATCCCTGGGTGGCATATTAAGATTCCATGGACAATGATTGTACAACTTGAGATACATACCTAGAGCTACGAAGCAGCTACCGGCAGATAATAGAATAAAACTAGCATCAGACAGGACTTTGATGTCGAACCATGGACCAGGCTTCCGCTGCGCGGAGAAACTGGAGACCATCAAAGTTGCGGCAACACATCCAGCACCGCTGGCTAGTCCTGAAATGCGAGCTCCCCAGCCAAACCCGACGCTTTCAAATAATCGTTGTAGTATAATAGGGTACACAACACCGCCTTGTAGAATATTAGCAGTGATGGAAAGGTGATAGATCTCGGTTCATACCGACGCTTGATCCAGCAATAGCAATGCCAATGGCCGTTGCACGGTACTTGAGAAAATGTGTTGATATACTTGCCAGAGAGGGGTAAAATCTGTGGAGAAAGATTATAATAGTTAATGTTAACGGTATGGAGAAATAAAGCTACACGCACACTAGGCCTACACCCAGACCCAGGAGGATACCTTGACTCAGAATATACTGATAATATTGCACGCAGAAGCTCAGAGACACCATGCCTAAAGTATAACAAAGTGTTCCCGCAACCATGAGCCAAGTCGGTCCATAAGCATCGAACAGTCGACCTATCGGCGCACCCTATCACGGCATGAATTTCAAATCAATAAGGATATTCGAAACTAAGGCGTGCATCGTACCGAGAAGAAGAAAACCCATAGCTGCAACGAGCCGATCCAGGAGATTGTCGAAGCAGGCAGGTGTTGCAGCTGGTGTGCGGCATACCACGCTTGGAAGGTGCCAAAGGCGTTCATCTGCCCAAACGTGCAAAGCAACGCGAGGAACGCCCCTAGAACAGTTATGTTTGCTTTGAGGCCCCCTTCAGTATACGCGTGCAGACTCGGTTGTGAGGCATGAGGGTGATTTTCGGAGGATACTTCAAGAACGAGAGTGGGCACAACACTTGGATGAAGCCCAAGAGTTGACTCCTCATCGAGCGATATACATATCGTCGCTGGGGTGCCTTGGTCCTTTTCTTCAGCCAACATAGGGGGATAGTACGTGCACTGGGCCTGGAGATTGTGTGTGTGCTGGGCCTGGGGCCAGCGCAGGGAGGAAGAGAAGTAAGAGAAAATGGGCAAGCTCTGCTAATTGCTTTATGAGTACTTTCATGACGTCTATAAATCGAGTCACTGTCATTCCGATGAACACAGTTCAGATCTACCGCGCTATATATATTAAGTAGTTGACAGCTAAACCCACGTCTTCGGGCGGAAGGCGGTATCCCAGAAAGGTCGACGGCGAACAACCAGCACAAAACAGTGATCTTGCTCCGAAATCAAGTATACAGAAAGGATACATTGAGGGATGTGACGTTTCGTCGCCTGGTGTTCTTGCATTCAGGATGACCAACTTTGCATCGAAAATGAAAGTAATACCGAGCTCGAAGGAAGCCATTCCGCATTGGAATATATCACCGCCGCCCGGACACTGCGGCAAGAATTGATGTCCGCCTTGTAGAAGGGGGGCCTATATGTGTATACGTCAGGTCCTAAACAATGAATTCTCGAGTGAGAAAGGCGCAAAAGAAAACGCCATACCACTACTGGTTCAACTCTCGATATTTTTGTCCACGCCGTTAGCTCGGTGCGTTGGGCGGGTTGTCAATAGGAGTGCACCGCTTTCCTAGGTCTGCTTTGTGTCCTCCGTTATATGACAACGTGATATTGGTGTGATCATTTGTGTTCTGACAAAAATATGTCAACCTGCTCCCCCGGTTAAAATAGCAAACCCATTGACTGGTCTCTGCATGATGGTACAGTCCGTGTCTTTTTTACATTGCAAAAATTAAGGACAGGGCATTGATGTGGTGAGAAAGCAGGTTTAGTTTAGAATCAACTGCCACATACGCAAGTTTCCCAAGTTTGCCCTCGGAATAATTTGGTTTTGTAGCATCGTCATACGACTGACGCTTAGTATTTTACGACGCTTTCCCGTGCCAACAGTTTCTGCGTTTCACTCATCTCGGACGCGATGCCTATGTGATACGGACTGCCAAAATATTTGATTATAGAGAGATGAACCCCCAGTTTAGACAGACAATGCATGGGAAATTTGACCCAGACGAGGTTTGAGAGCCTCGTGGGATCTGTCGCTGACTATCATGATCAATTTGAGATCAATGATAATTCGCATCCAATCTTTTGTTTGGTTTGTCAACTCACTAAATATGTCAACGTATTTTGTTTCAAATCGACGTGTTGCCTCCATGATAAAATTGTAGGATACACCTTCTGTAGGAACAATGGAAGGAAAATTGATCAATCCGATGGTTCTGAATTCTGCGCAGCTCGGCAAAACGACGAGGATACTAGGATTCGGATGAGTGACGGAAAGGACATTGTGAGCGGAATAGAGGATGCTGCAAAAATAGGGCGATGACCTAGGCTCCTAGAAGGCAGGTAGGAACAAAATAGTTTAAAGTTCCTTTGATCAAGACCAATAGATTTAAGCCCCTTGATTCTGGATAAAAGAAGGCGGGAAAAGAATGGGGGAGACCTTCTCCAGAATCGTTAGCGTGCAGGATGCTGTAAGTTGATGGCCCTCTGCGGCGAGAGGATAATATGTGTTGTTAGTCGTTCTCGAGTTTGTCCCCGACATCGCCTGTTTGCCTCCGATCGGCTTTTAGCTGGCGATAGCGCATGATAGCTTTTTGTCTCTCCGCCTCCATCATCACTTTTTGAGACATTGACAAGACACCGTCTCGTTTTCCAATAGATTTCGTCGCCCCACGAGGTAGCTTCTTGAGTTCCGGTGGTGCTTGCGCAATATCGTTCAATCTTCTGGGGGCAGAAGACGACGCCGATTGGAATTCTTTTTGACGACCAACGAATTTATCCTCCTGCAGTGGTGGGGAATGGACACGAGGCTTCTTAACCTCCTCTTCCACTGGTTTTGATTTTCCGTTTCCCTTTTTCTGTAACCGAGCCTCGCGTTCAGCCTTCGATACATTACGAGACACCGCAAGCGAAGTTTGCATGGCGGATTTTACCAGAGGACGTAGATCGTCTTCCACACGTCTACAAACCAAGTTATATGTACCCAATAGGAAGAATTAGGTGGAGCTTACCTATTGAAATGCTGCATCGATTCTCCAGGCTGTATCCGTAACGAGGTTTTCTGTTTTCCAGTGGAAAGTTTCTGCTTCTTCCCTCCTCGTTCTTCACTATCCTCGGCCTTTCTTTTCTTCGATTTGTATTCATCTCGGATAGCCTGAGCATTGAAAACTCGCAATGCAGATTTAGGTATGTCTTCGTCCCGCAATGATTCTTTCCCTGGAGCCAAATCTTCGCCTCTGAAAAGACATGTAAATAGTTTCAATGACTTGTTATGTGCAGCACGCACCTTTCAGCACGAAGTTTCTCCCGAACTGTCCTTTTTGCCTTTTTGTGGGGCATTCTATGCAGATGTAAGGGTGAACAATTTCGAAGTCGAGCCTCGAATTGGGGTTTTGTTACACTGACAGCAATCAACCGTCGATTGCCTGAAACGTATCACGTGTGCTCCATGCGTGAGAAATCTGTTAAACCTTAATGACCGTCGGCAACTCGGCTTTGGTATTACGGTGTCCTTGGAACGCTTTTAACGAACTGCAGGTCAAGCACCCAGTCCGCGGCGTCAGTAGGTTGAAGTTCATTTTGTGCTCACGCGAAATTTTTTGATACTGACAACTAGTGGCTACCGGTGGTCGTTACGCTATGCCTGTTTTTCGCGAAATTTGTCTGACGTAGCGTCACCCACAAGTCATGGAAAGTGAAATTATTTGCAAAACATCGGCCAAACATCGGCCAAAACTATAAGAAATAGGAAATTCTTGTACAGTCCTCATAAAAATAGTCTAACTCAGCTAGTTAAAATCGTCAATTATCCTACATTCGTGCAATTTTTCACGCTAGTTGCCTCTGGAAGTTTGTTTTCTTCAGTCTCCGAGGTAGGCTCCGCGGTTGCAAAGCTGATACGTGATGGAGTATGGTCGTTACTTTCGGATTCCATGGAGCGTCTGTCATCATTAGCAGTCACCACAATTGTCTCCAATCGAACTTCAGTAGCAGTTGGCATTGCCCTAGTGGACTTCATTTCCATATTGAGCCGTGTGCTTCGTACTTGATCCATACTCTTTCCAAGCTGCACTTGAACGATCATTAGTGTGGGCATTATTGCCTATGGTCATTTTCAGTATATCACGTCCTTTGCGTTTAATAACTTCGGGAAGTTATACTTACCACTACACGGATTGTGATACACGAGAACAGGAGCTGTAAGTTTTAGTTGAGAAAAAATTTTAATACCGGATTGAATTAAATATGAATATTTTACTGTACTAACCCGAAGATTGGGATGACGAAACGTAAGTATCAAAGTTAAAAGGCAGCATGAATAAATCAACCCTGACTCCACGCTGTGTACGATATAAGTGATCAGATGGACAGAATAAACTTTTCACAAAATCTGCTTACAGGATTGCGATGGCGATGTTATACCTCCGTGAGTTCAGTCTTCCTACAGTGGGCCAAGACACATGGGCTATCCAATATATTCTACCGGCTTTGTTGCAGTGTCAGCAAACTAAAGTCGATCCGACGACTAGAGAGATCAATACCTGTCGCTGCAGTCATTATGATATTAGTCGCAAACACCGTCCAATAGTATACAGGTGCAAATCTGGCCTGCAGACTAAATATTGGAGATCCTGCCCCTATCCATCCCCATACTTCACCAGAAAGGTCAATTTTTCAAACGATCAAGATAATTTATAGAGCTTACCTGTATCGGCTATTAGAAGGATACTTGTACTCAAGGCTATATAGGTGTTCTGATTCCAGATCATGTAGCAGCGGTATAGCTTTATTCAATGAATATGTTTTAGTATATGTCCGCCACTTCTTAGTTAAAGCAAGATATTACCAGAAGCATGTCTGCTATAAAGCTATAGCCCATCAGCTACCTGTATTTCTTATAGCATATAGTAAAAAGGCACGAACTTGTTGGAAACGAATATTGGACTCTTAGGATAGACGTGTGCAATTAACGTCTCCGTTCTTCCTTGAAACAGAAGACGGAAATCCGACACCATCACTCGGAAAGAGAACGCCATATCCGCTGTTGATAGACCGAACATGCAGCAAATTGCTAATAAAAACACCTTCTGTTTCGATGGCTGGTTTCTCATAATACAAAACACGCAGATAGAGAAGAGGACCGCATGAACTCCTAAATATCGAAAATGAGGTTTAAATGCATATTTTTTGCGAGGATTTGTGGTACGTTACCATATAGCATTATCTCCACCTACAAGACCCGACAGTGATGGCAAGTTAAAATTTCAAAACAATGACATAGGGCATTATTACGCACCATCGATGCAATGTTTAGAGCAGACATATTAGAGAGGACAAAGGGCAAGGTATCGTTCGTAGACCCGCCACTTGCTCCATATCCAAACAGGTCTCTCTCTACATGAGTGTACATGGGAAGCCTGAACGGGGGGAATCTTGGGGACAGTCAGAAGTACAATAGTTTAAACCGGATACCGCGACTGCTTCAAGTTTATTTTGAAGGCTGTTCCTTCTATACCGATTCCAAATCTTACATGACACGGAGCGATCTCGAATATATTACCGGCTTCCATGAACTCTCAGTGTGTTAGTATGGATAAGTATAGTTTTAACAGCCTTATCGTTTGATGGCTTTCTCCGATACGACTCGGCGCCTACAAACGTGGGAGGAGCTTGCCGAAAATAAGTAGTCTGGAGGCACTACGGGCTTCACCGGTTTCGTTTTCAGCCTAGGTCGATATGTCAATAATCTCATGACTCCAGGTTAGATACAGCACAACCGTTGCAGACCCGGTGGCAATTAATTGCAATATATTTCTTTTGAATTTTAATATTCTGTTAATGACTGTAGGCAACTAGAAGGTTGCCCACGTGTTCGTGCACACACGCTCTGTCTTCTAATGACAGAAATCGTAGAGCTTCTACAGGATATCAAGGAGTGTATGACATGCTGACATTCTATCCAGTTTCCATCATCTCAACGAAGAGCATTGAAGGGAGGCATCAAGGAGTCTATGTCAATCCTGGTTTCTTCCATCCCAGCTCCATCATATCCCGCAAAGATAAGACTAAAAATAAACAACAGCTTGGCAACCAAAAATAGAACAATCAAAGTTTTTAGCCAAGACTGGCTCCGACATGAAAGGAATTGAAGGAAACGCTGTTCTGTTAGCTTGGTTTCATGTATTTCTCCACCTAGTCTACTCCTACTGGTACTGGATTTTTTGACGAGATTTCAATCGAACAAGGCAATTTCATGTTGGTCATCATTAGAGAATGAGATGTTCCAAACCCACAGCTTTCAGTAGACTCGGGAGAACCACGAAGATTATCCATAAATGTCATAGCTTCCTCAACATCTTGAATGAAAGGAGCCTTTATCCCAGGCTAATCTCAGAATAGCTGAGGTATGAACGTTACCCAAGGTGACTGGAATCCGTTTCAGAGTTATCATTCTTCTATATGATCACGATGCCACTGACACCTCGCTGAATTATAATCGTGGAGTTATTCTCACCTCCTAGAGGACGCTCTTATCTCGTTCTTTCATTATCTGGCTCGTTGAAGAATGTCAGAACCTATACTACCTTCAGGAGCAGGTTACGGAGTTGGTGAGCGTTGCTGGTTACACTTGAAAATGTCTGTGTCTCATCGATAGCTGACTCTCTTTGATAACTCAGTGATTGGTGAGTATAATTCCGAGGGATTTCTACCGCTGGATTTCTAACTTCTCTTAGGGATCGGCCTTCTCTTCAGTCTGTTGATGATATGTGTTACGGGGATACAAGCCAGATACACCACATACTCGCCAAAGGACTCTGAAGAGTTCACAAGTGCATCTCGCAGCGTTAAGCCGGGACTCATCGCAACGGGAATTGTATCTGCATGGACCTGGGCGGCTACACTGGTTAGTCCATCGCCCATTGTTTTCGAACGAGAACTCATGCGTGATGGTATCTTAAGTTGCAGAGCTGCTCCGTTGCCTATCAGTATGGTGAGCCTCGCCTCAACTTCCAATAAGGAATATTATGTAGATCATCTTCATTTCCACTCAGGTATAAGTGGACCATGGTGGTATGGAGGTAAGTTCTCCTGCCTTGATTTCAACGAAATGATGCATCTTCCCTCACATTGCTCTCAGCGGGTGCTACGGTCCAAATTCTTCTGTTTGCTATGGCAAGTTCGTGAACGACTAAGAGAAAATATGGTTTTAACTTTGGTCACAGCTGGCCGCCAAACTGAAAATGAACGCTCCCTACGCTCATACATGGCTCGAAATTGTGGCGGCACGTTGGGGAAAGACGGCTCACATTGTCTTCATGTTTCTTGGGTAGGATATCCTCTGGATGAAGAAATGCTTGCAGACTAAATGATAGTGCGGATATTCAGGTTCTCTACGAACCTCATCGTCAGCTCCATGTTGATTCTTGGAGGTTCTGCCACTGTAAATGATCTCACTGGAATGAACACCATAGCCGTGAGTACAGACACGGGCGAGAATTCCTGATTATATCAACTCACACAATCATAGGCATGCTTTCTGATTCCACTGGGAGTCGCACTATATGTAAGGATTGGAGGCATGCGATCGACACTGCTTTGTGACTAGTGCGCTTGTTCTGCTGTGTCGCCTAGATCATTTTCTCACGCACTGACCCAACAGCACACATACAACCATTCTTTTTGCTATTACACTGGTAAAAGTTTCGCCTATTACTCTATAGTTGGAACTTAATATGTTAAGCTCAGACCTTCATATTCACTGTATATGCTGTGAGCGACAAGATTGGTAGCCCTACACAGATGCACGACCTGCTGGCTGCTGTGTCGCTGCAAGACCCGGTACCTGGAAACGCCCATGGATCTTATTTGACCATGCGTTCAAAGAATGGCTTGATATTCGGGGTAATAAACCTTGTCGGAAACTTTTCAACAGTATTTCAAGACCAAGCCTATTGGCAAAGAGCTATAGCCAGCAGACCCGCCAGCACAGTGAAGGCTTATTTACTCGGTGGCCTCGCATGGTAGTTATCCATCTCACGCCGATTGAGACTTGGAACTGATACGTGCTAGGTTCTCCATTCCATTCACGTTTGCTACGACTCTCGGACTGGCGGCTGTTGCCTTGAAAGGGAGCCCCGGTATGAGAATTCTTACTCCAAGTGACGTATCAGCTGGCCTTCCGGCGTCTGCAGCTGCAACGGCCCTTCTTGGAAAGGCAGGAGCCGCATGTCTTTTACTAGTTTTGTTTTTGGCAGTTACAAGTGCATGTTCAGCGGAACTCATAGCGGTGTCGTCGTTGCTAACATACGACGTATACAAGGTAACGTTGTCTACTCGTATGACTTTAAAACCTCCAGAAACCAAGTTCTTCACTTAGACGTACATAAATCCCAAAGCTACAGATGCCCAGATTCTGAAAGTGGGTCATGCTATGGTTCTAATTTACGCTCTCGGGTGCGGCGTGGCTGGACTTGTGTTCTTCTATATAGGCGTGTCAATGGGATGGTTATATGTACGTCCACGAACCATCATGTATTGCTTGCAGCTTATTGGTCAAACTGCGTCTCCTTTAGACATTTATGGGAGTGATTCTAGGATCCGGCGTCGTCCCAATCGCAATATGCATTACGTGGAGAAAGGCCAATAAGTGGGGCTGCATATCAGGCACGGTCATTGGCTTTGTAGCTGGTGTAATTGCATGGATTGTCACGACATCCAGATTAAACGGGGGAGTTATCAACGTCACTGTAAGTACCGAGAAACATGTCCGCTGTGCCCGGTCTGATGTATTTTTTCAAGACTACCGGTGGTAGCCTCGAGATGTTGGCTGGAAATTTAGCCTCAATTTTGACAGGTGGAATCATATCCGTTACAGCGTCAATTATGGTCAGTAATTCTATTTTATACCTGGTCAATGATGCGACTGAACTCCTCCGATAGTGGCCGGAGAATTTTGATTGGGTTGCAACTCGAGCGATTAACCAACCTCGCCCCATCTCGGTCGAGATGGATTCAATGAGAAGTGCTACTTCGGACATGGCAAAAATGCGCCCTGCAAGCTCCATTGAAACCGACGTCCAAAGTATATCAGGAGATTCATTTAATGATCAGATAGAAAAAATGGAGCTTGATCCGGTAAAGCTCAAAAAAGCGTTTCAGTTTGCGTCCTGGTCTTCCTTGTCATTGGTATGTCATTGTATCTGTCTACCAAGAGCGTCACCTTGAACAGCGCCCGTTTAGTTTGTAATTTTAATTTTAGTGATACCGCTTCCCCTATTCTTTTCCAGAGTGGTATTTGGAAAGTCAGGCTTGACTGCCTGGGTCATAATGGGGGTTGCATGGACTATATGCTCAGCCGTTGTTGTTATTTTATACCCATTCTATGAGAGCCGGGACGCTTTGGAGCAAATTTCGAAGCAAGTATTAAAGGTATGTAGTTCGTCATAGATTAATTTGTGAGCTGACAGTACAAACCAGGATTTGTTTGGAAAATCCAACAGACATGTAACCCACCTTGCTGATAATCGAGTAGGAGTAGTGTAATAGGCGATAAAATATTTAGTTATACAACATGGTGGCATATTAAATTACTCTGAAAGGCATTGCTTTGCACTAGCGTACGAGATCTGGCTGTAAACAGTCCAAAGCAATCAGAAGGAAGCCTCCCCGACAACTTGCCTAAAACTAAAATTGTCGGGCGGTAGCGAGCTCGCTGCTGTTATACCCATACGTACGTGGTGGTGGCAGAAAAGAAGAGACATAACCGTCATCTTGCTTCTCTGCATGCAACCAATTTGTCCAGCCTTTGAACCACCACTGCCCGAAGACTGTGTACGTGTTGGGTCAATTGCTTGACGTATGTATGATATAAGAGTGACATGGTATATATCACAGCTCATTAGTTATTAAAATGAGTTTAATGGCAGTGGTTGGCGAGCCATGCCGAGTCCGGAGTCGAGAACATGGCGGCCAAGGCAGTGTGGGCCGCCCCCGGCGGCGCTTCCCGATTTTCTAATCTCCGATAAAATTTGAAATTTGAACCCCGACACGCCCCCTATCACGAGTGAGGTTGATTTGCGCTCTCCTTCTTCGCTCTACTGGGTCAGAGACGAATCGCTTGCTCTCTAATATCACCAGTCATGGTGGAGGAACGTTTTCAGCCTGAGGAACCTCCCTCTGTGGAGCGCGGACTAGAGCAATCTCGATGAACTCGGGTTCTCTCAATAATAGCTTAGCTTCGTGTGAGTCCATTGCCTATGTTCATGTAGCTCTACTGACATATTTTAGAAGTATGGTTTTTTTTTGCAAGCAGTGTGCCCAAAATACGCATATATTTGTCTGGTTATTCGTGTTATTCGTAAGGATTTGTATACCATGTAAATTTTTATGACAATCACCTCCAGAGCTACATCGGTGCTCTGTCGCATATACAGCGGTTTTTTTGGCTCTTTTATTTTCGAATTCGTTGTCAAGTGTCCCAACCGCGGCCAAGAAACGACCCTTGGATTTGGAGCAAACCTACAAGGACCTGCACTACTTAGGAAATCTTCTCAAGTAGTTGTCCCGCCAGTGCTTATCTCCCCGTATCCACAGATTACAGCCAACCCTCTTCCTCCTGCGGAAAAACGCGCATAGATACACGTCGACAACCACCCCTCCAACAACGCTTTATGCTCCGCCTTGCTGGTGTACATTTCGAGGGCATGAGGCATGAGTGTGTTGGTCAAGGTAGAGACGGCACTGCAGGGTCATCGGACGATGCGGTTGTGTTCTCGGCTCACTGTGACTCAGTTTCAACTGCCACGGGACGATGGACAATAGCAGGAGTCGTCACGGTCCTATAGCTATTTGAAAACTTTGCGAAGCACCGTGCCAAAAGGACTGCCATTGTTCAACTTCAACAATGTAGGGAAAGATGGCTTGCGTGGAGTGCATGCGTGTCTGCAGCATCCATTGACATGTCAATGATCAAAAGAGACTGATACGTTTCCTGGAAGCTAAGTTTCTCGGAGAGAAATTGCACTTTTAAGCAACTAATTCTCTTGCAGCCGTCCAATTCTCTTCCGGGAAACATCTATGACTCTAGATAGCACCTAAACTCATCCCCCACCCACATGCCAACGTGCTCTCCTCAGACGCATTTGAGCAAGGTATAGACGGCCTCGATTTGTCATTCTACAAAGGTAGGAGCAGGTACCATAACAAATATGATTCGGTACAGGACATGATGGGCGTTATCAAGAGTTTGTGGAGTATGCTGGAGGTTGCTAGAGGTTGTGCAGTTGGCTTGCTGAATGTGATCTTCGACGATAAGCGTAATCCAGAGTCTGCGAATATTGATGACGGCCCCGTTTATTTCGACAGTAAGTATCGTGTTTTCTTTGTCGCTTCGGTCACTCAAAACAGCACTCTCACCGTACATCGCACTCTCAATCCTGTCCATCGAGAACTACATCGAACCCATAGGTTCCTCTGATACCATGTATCGAATCTCCCGATCAGCCGGCATTGGCTTGTCAGCCCCCACCCCGCAAGAGAGCGTGACAAGGGCCTATCGACTGGGTAGTAAAGCAGGTATAATGTACCTTACATCCCAATGAAACTTATACCCTGCATTCCCGCAAATAAAGTACCCTACATTCCGATGTCTATAATGGGTTATTGGAAGGAAAAATTGTTCTCGGAAGCGCCATTATCTGGGTTAACGGAAATTTTTTCCACTGGCATCATATCAATTGAGGCATGAGCATCATTCTCACTCATGTGTTGGAGAGCTTTCTGTTAATGTGCTCATAGAAATTGTGGTGTACGCCTCGATTTTCAGTAGAGTGTAAAGGTTTGCGGTTGGATTCACTTTAGGATGCCGAACGAAACTTTGGCCCAAGCATCATTTTCATGAACGCGTCAAAGTCTGCGCTAACGATCACTTTGCACGGGTGACACAAATTGTGGCCTGGAGCTTCATTTTGTCCTAACATGTCAATCTCTCGGTCAAATTTGATTTATTATGCAGATAGAAACTTTGGTGTGAGCATATCAAAATTTGGCCAGAGCATTATTTTCATTCATATGTCAAAGTCTGCGATAACACCCATTTTGCAACAAGCGTCACAGAGATTGCAGCTGGAGCATCATTTTTTCTAGTAACACCTCAAATCTTTCGGTGCAACCCCTTTACTATCCACCCTAAATATTGGTCTGAGCACCATTCATCCTTCAAATACTCAATTTCGCTCTCAGAATCACTTTCAAACATCTTGGTCTAAGCGTCCGTCATACAGCGGAGGTGGTATCCACATTCAACTTTAGGGTTACGCACAGACCTCAAATTGTTGAGGACGTCTTTCACTCATTCGGAATCACACATGGTATTATCCATTAACCACAGAACCAGCGAGCAGTTAGAATCCTGCAGAATGTACAAATGCATATTTAATACACAGTGATTCAAAATGATTCTTTTGGCACCAATTCTTGAGTTGCCATGATTTGATGCACGGGGTGACGGGCCACATACGGGCCACCTTTTGATTGCCCCGCAAGAAATGGTGCACAGGCCACCTTTTGATTGCCCCGCAAGAAATGGTGCACAGGCCACCTTTTGATTGCCCCGCGAGAAATGGCGTACCGGCCATATATTAACCATGTTCCAGAACTGAATCCTCTGCGTCAATTTTTATACTAGCATAAATATAATGCATGTTGACCAAAATTCGGCAGCCACACATATTTGTTCTCTCCCCGGATATCCTGTCAAAAATACTCTAAACCATGCATTTGACACATCTGCGGTTTCTGTGGTTGGAGACAAACAATGTTGATTTAAATTTTTAACTACAGGCTAACTAATGACCTTGCTTTTTTTCTAACTTTTGAATCTGCTGCCTGTTCCAAATCGAAAAGAAAACCCTCATGTACATCACTGCTCTGTCCTGTGACATATAGCTCACAGCCTTTCGAATCTTGGAAATCCCACTGTTTCCACATTCTGCAGCACTAGAATTTAGTCTGAGCAGATTTGGATTTTCTGCACAGTAAGATGAAAGAAAACAGGCTTCACCACATTTATGTTCACTTGAGTGAAATATGTCGATGGCGAAGAGTGTGTCCTTGAAGAAGTCTGGTTCCCGTAACATGCAATAAGGCTGTAAAGCACAAGCAAAATCGTATACCACGACTTTTGGAGCCTTTTTCCAGCGTGTGAATATTGCCGAGAACACATCGTTTCTTCCCTCCGCCGCTCGGATACAGTGAAATCCATAGCAAATGCTATGGGTGCACCAAACACACATAATCCCGCCGGTTAGTCGCTTTTTTGAATAGGTGGAGTAGTATTTTCGGCATATGTCTTCGTCAATTTCTGCGCTTCCCAAGTCATATCCTGACTCGTATGGCAAATTTGGATATTGTGGACGGTCACGAATGGCCGGCATGGCGTAGCAACATCCTGTCTATTTAAAATCTCGTTTGAAATTTCATTTAACATTATATGACAACTCACCTTGAGCCAATCATCCATAAATAAATTCTCTTGTAAAACATTGCTTACAACAGCAGGTCCATCGTGAACCTTTAATAGTGTGTAGACCACAGTAACCCGGACGTATAGCCATTTACAGACCCCTAGAACCTGATTTGTGAGCGTCCCCATGGTAAGTTCATGCTTAATTAACAGATGGAGAGCCGGGATATATCGCAGCAAATGAACATTGCTGAGATAAGGACGTCTGATGAATGTTCGAAGGTTGTCCAGGCAGGAAAATGCTATAAATTGCAGCACATTTTCATCCGAAGACAGCTATAATTAAAGTTGTTATAATGAGTCGTTTAATATATGGAATACCGAAATACCTGGATGAAAAATTTGGAATACACATCATGCGCATTCCTTTTACCCAAAACAGTAGCCATCCCAAAGTGGATATCGAAGAGTTCTCCAACGGAAGGGTCCAGGGCCATCAATTTCCGGACTAGCTCGGGAATTTGAGTCAAGCGCTCAACCATTCGGCGGTTTCGTTCATACTTGGGGCTTCCCTCCGGATGAGTGGCGTCAGAAATGGTGGTTAATTGTGGCCCCTGCAGAATATAACGAATTAAAAGGCGCAAGGAGCGGTTTGGAATGGCTTGCAGATTGGGTAACGGCCGGACATCTGGTCTAGAGATAGAATTCTCCCCTATTGTAGTCGGGGGACGTAGAGTTGGCATCAGGTTTTTGCGGCTAAATGACACCGTGACGCCGTCCCATATAGTTGAATCAGGGGTCGGGCCACAGGATGGGCATACCATGTCGGGTCCAAAGTCTATAAGTCGGGCGTAAGAGAACCAGCTCGATCGAAACAACTTCTCGTTTGCAAACGGAATAGGGGAGTTCCTTGCTTGGTATCGGCGAGAAACAGTCTGCACCCAGGAAATAAAAGGGGTTTCTGACGACGAAAATGCGCTGGTGTAATCATCAAGGAGCTCATGGGTGAACAAGCTCCGGTTATTGAAATTAAAAATCCCTTGTGAGCTACAATCTGGCCCAATACATCGATGGGTGCATTTACCGCATTTTTGCAACGTTATAACTGCTTTGAACGCCCGTGTAAGAGTATAAATGGTACACTCCTTTTCGATTGTAGGTTCAAGAGCTTTGAAACGCTCACGTGGGGTTGTACAACAGCAAGAATCATTCGTCGACAGGGAGATAATCGTTGGAGGAATGTCAAATGTCACTCTTGGCATTGATGGAGGATCGGATGCGACTCTTGACCAGCCCGGCGGTGGGAGAGGGCGATATGAAACCGATTCAGCAATACCTGCCATTGTACGCAGAGCCGTACCTATGAAGATAGGTTTGTAGTTAAGTACTCGAACCTTTCAATAGATAATCAAGCTTACCATTGTATTGTAATCCTGTGTCGCCATCCTTGCCTACATTGTCGTCTTGAGCATCACAGTTGCCTGTCAAATATTGCTGCAATGTATGCCGCGCCGATACAATATGTGAGCACGAGGATGCCCCACTGTCCTTGTTGCATTTCCAAACTCCCGCTCTGGTGTCGTCTCCCTGATGTTCGACCACGGCACGGTTCTTGATTGTTGAAAATCGAGTAAATGATGGTGTTGAGAAGTAATTCATGTACTGTCCATCTTTTATACTCTCGTGCCTTGAAAATAAGAAAGTTGTCTGATCTGTATCTACCAGGATAGCATATGAACACGGTATGTTGAATCCATATCAAACAATCTAAGTTCTCACTACCTTTTTCTACCTCAAAAGCCTGGTTTTCCGAACCTACACCAGCATTCTGATCAATGAAGCGTGAATGGAAACATGAACTTTGCCCATTGGCAGCCGGGCACAAACAAACAGAAGTGAAGATGCCGTCAATCTCCACTCGGAGTACATGGTACCACAGCCGCTATTGATGTATGAGAGGGAAATTTAACTTTGCGAGAATCTGAAATGACTTACGGTTGATTCCCCCCTCAAAATATTCCACCCATTTACCACAAATAACCGACTGGTCAGTTGAAACAGGCCGCATTCCTCTGCCAAAACAGCATCCAAGAAAAGCGAATAATTTTCATCAAAATTAGGCAGAAGTCGTGTATCTATGTCGTCATCTGTAGCTTCAAGCTCCTGATTTGAGGTTTCCAAAACATTGGGCTCGGGAAAATCAGTGAAAGTTGCTGGTGTTGATTGTTGGCCTGGCGTGTGTTCTGTGTTTTGTGCCTTCCCTTGCCGGTCAGCAACCTTGGTCCGCTTTACTGGACCTGAAACCTTTCTCTTTTTGCGAATTGGAGTAGTAATAAGTTCGCAGTCTTGGGGTTTAACAGGTGCATACTGGATTGTGGAGGGAGATTCTGGTGGAAGTGCGTATACAATCGGAGGAGGTGAGTCATACATGTTACTTGGAAGAGACAGTGAGTGCCGGCGGGTATAGCGTGTGCGACCTACAGCACACTTAAATTATGGCTGTGAGCGCAGTTTTGATATCCTTGTCCAGCACTTACAATGTTGCCTGTGAACCATTTTCATATGGTTATCCAGCCCCTAAGATGTTGCGTGTGAGCTATTTTATATGCTTGGCCAGCGCTTGAAAGTATGTTTGTGACCTCATTTTCACTTCCTGGTCAGAAAGACGATATCATCCGAAGTTTTTTTAGCAGATCAACAAATCCGGCAGAGTACAAGGTTAGACATGGGGCAGAAAATCCTTCCATAAGATCATTTTGGCGTATTATTTAAGGTTGTTCCATTCCGAAATTCTACGGTGTGTTCCCCACTCTCCTTCCTTCTCATACAATGGGTCGCAAAGAGTCTAGTCTCATTACCAAGAGAAAGGTAGTTTCTACTGACTGTCTATAATGTTCATGCTAACAGATATGACAGAAACAATTTTCCAATGCCGCTGCAGCCTCTAGAACACCACCTCGTGCCTCCAAACGGAAGACAGTATGTTCATCTCCTAGATGCATGCTCTGCCACTGCTCTGAATACAGTGCTCGCTGGGTATAGACGTCAACACCTATTGAGCCCCAACGTCAGGCCCAGAAGTGCCAGAAGTGTCCTGGGAGGCCTCTTCGAGCCCAATGCGAGCATACCAAGCGCGGAAAGGAGTATCTGGCGCGTCAAGCTGCATTAAATGTGAGTTTTTCTTTAGATACTGTCCTATTATTTGCTTATGGCGTCGCAGGAACTTGAGGATGATTCGGACAATGAGTCCAGCTCAGACAGTTCCAACAGCAATGTCGGGCCTGGCCCCTCTACCTCACTGGCATTCAACAATGCAGGCCCTTCCACTCCTGACATCTTTGCATCCGCGAGCACACCCGCATCACACAGTGTCGTTGCCACTCCCACCCCCGCATCAGCACGTTCTGGCAACATGGGTGTGCTCACCTCATCGCATCTTGCCCAACTATCTGCTCGCACGGGAAGTACCACCAGTGCGAGCCTCTCATCAGCGTCCGCCTCATCTTCTCGTCAAGCGCGCCGCACCAGTGCCAGAGACCCATACAACGGCTTTGTTGAAGGAGCTTACCGTGGATCGGAAATCTATCGTGAGTGGTCTGGTCATTCTTAAAAATCACACTGGTTGTCTCTGAAATCCGATCTTTGGCTCCAGAAATTGTGCGCGGCCATGCGCTACCTTCACCTATTGCCGACAATACTCGGGCTGTACGGAGGTTTATGAGTACAATCAACTCGATTGTCGAGAAGGTTGGGTTTTTTAAACTGCTGTAAAAACATTCTAAACTGATTGTTTTTAGTGCGAGGACTTGTCTAGACAAACTTCGTGTTGGCTTTTTATCGGTGCCCAGCACTCGACAGCTCGATCTCCCGCCATCAGTTATGCCTCACCACGCCTTCGTCGAGATGCTGCAGAGCAGGTAGGAAATATTGGGACTCAGTTTTCCAGTATCACTCGTAATTTGATTCAGGCCCGCACTTAGGAAAATGCGGACCTCCAACGCCAACTTGATCAATCTCGTCTTGACGCACAGCAAATGGCGCAATCATTGGAGAAAGCGGCTCAGACTCAGAAAGAGTTAGATAAACAGTTGAAGCGTTATCAGCGTATCCACGGCCTTCTTTAACATAGCCAGTCGTACACTATTTCATAGCCATATACCATTAATCAGAATCAATCAGCGAATCATCCCTGTTTTCATCATCGGTCTCATCCTCGTCCTCGTCCCCCTCCTCCTCGGGATCAGGCCCGTCATCGAGATTGTTGTGCAGTCTACGGAGAAAATATTCGATCATATAGCAACTGGAGTCGGGGACGTCGGCACATTTGAAGATCATGTAATGGTCAAAATCCTCCGGCTCAATCGGTGCAAATGCATCGAATTCTTTCCAATCAAACCTCTTGGCTCCCAGTCTGACAGCCCGAAGAAGTGGAACCTCGGACGCCCGGGTCAAATGACAGAGATGAGAATCATCTCCATATACAAAGTGGCCATTTTTTGCTCGGATGTACCACATAAATGGTAGGCGAGGTGTAAGCTGAACAGTTCATTAATGGATATTGATAGGAACGGACAGAGCATTCATTACTTACTGATGAGAATACGTGGATATTGATGGTTGAACGTTGAACGCATTCGTCCCTTCGACAGTCAGGATTAGCGCAGAGTTCCATGCGAAAGGCTGTGATTCAAATTTCTTGGGTAGCTGGGGAGTAATATGCTGCACTGTCGTTCCTTGGGCTCCCCCAGATGTCCCTTTTTATGTTGTTTGGAATATCCTGTGTCAATGATTGCTCGGTACCTTCTTGTCCTAGCCACCAGGTCCCACATGGCCATCCCAGTGCAGTCACAATCATGCATGATGAGTCGGCACATTCATCTATTTGCAATTTGCACTCATATGACACAAGCTGGGCACTCACACTAAGGCAATAAGCCCACAAAACCTCATGGCGGGGCGCTTAACAAATACATAGACTTGACCCTACCAGCGCACTGGGTTTGGAATTAGTCTCAAAGCTATGAAGTATACTATAACCACAGATATCACCTTTGGAACTGACATCAATAAAAGGTGGTCCCACAATGACTATAAGGAGCTTTCTATGATGTCAAAGCGTGTGTCGGCGGCCATGCTGCGGAAAAACTCTAATTGCAATGCACCCAAAGACATGTTGCATTCCTGCGGGCATATGGGCCAAACACCCGAATTCATAAGCGAGAAGAAGCCAGTTAATCAGCCTTAATGAGCAGCTTGGCAAGCTGAAACTCAGCTTCAAGGTGGCCTGGTATTCCCTCTACTCTGACTGAAAGGCTATCTCAAGCTAGTAGACGTTTGTACGGTACAATCTTAGTGGTGTGCATTGATACACCTGAGTGCTATTTTTTGACAAAGTTAACCAATTGTGCCACAATCCCGGGAACAATCACTGGCATTGTCGGAAATAGCCTGGCCTTGGTACGGGTCTAGAAGGGTCCAGCCCATCACGCGGTGTTCAAGCCGTCAGGTTATGTCAGACATGGTCTGTGCGTCACGTTCCAATATAGGCGGCAAATACGTGTCCACCAGGGCCGGTCGTATACATGATGAATGTGACCACCAACTTGTGCTTCAGGTAAGTACATCATTCGATAGTCACAAACCGGGTCGCATACTAAGAATTTGTCCTGTTTGATAGTCACAAACCAGGTCGTATACTAAGAACTTGTTCTGTGAGGTCGCATACATGCTGTAAGGTCGCATACCTGCTACCAGTTTGTACAGTATTTTTGTTGTCTGTGCCAATGTAATACATATGAAATGTACCAATTCCTTTTTATGTTTACCTATATCATAAAATGAGAATTATCCAGGGATATAGCCCGTGCAAAGCGACAAGGCCACGGCTTGAAATCAAACTGGCGTCAATTTGCTGTATTGCAAGCGAGCGCCTAATTAGAATAATTCGCAACCTGGCCATAAATCACACCCTGCCACTTGACCTCACCCTTACTTACACAATCTTCCTGCTTCTCTCATGGAAGGATCAGCCAGCTCCTGCCAAGTTGGTCCGGATGGGTTGACCAAACAGCAGAGATATTTGCAGAAGTAGGTCTCTCAATTGCTTTGGTTCTCTGACCTTTATTGATTGCTTTACCCTTAGAAATCGGCAGAAAATCAATGCAAAGAATGCGGTCTGAAATCGTCTTCGCAGGCAGCAAGAGTCAGAGCTTCTAATCAGCCGTATAGAACATAAAATCTAACTAAGTGAGCACAGGAAATTACTGAGGCAAGAAGAGGCCGAAATAGCAAACACCCTGGAGGTTGATAGCGAGGACGTTATTATTTCAGAGTCTAGGGTAGAACAACCTCAACGGGACAGTGCCAGTAAGTCTCAACTATCAAGTTTGGGGCAGCATATATATATATATTGAATAGCTATGTATACTGCTACGGCAGTATCTGTGGATCAATCCACACAAACTGAACTTGGTGAGCCGTACTTTATATTCAATCGTGATTTACATCTGGTCCTGACCACTGTGAAGAAAACCCCGACCAGCCAAGGCCTGAGGGGTATTATACATCCCAGGAATATTATGCATCACAAGAGTTCGACGACTTGATGCATGAAAAGCTGATGAAATTGGAGCGTCTGGATCGAGCAAAGAAGGCCGAGGAGGCTTTCGAGAAAGGTATTCAAGAATACGAAGATTTCTCCAAGGCCCTGAAACAACGATGGACCATTCACTCAGGGTGGAAATACCCTCGACGATTTAAAGGCAGTAGATTGGAAGAGCGATGCCGACAGCTTCAAGGTTTCCTACAAGAGGCAGACGAGCTGAATTGCAATCTTCTGCAAGAGACACCTCCCAGTGAGCCCGAATGGTTTGAAATATTTCTTCAGGTTCGCGAGATTGTAGCAAAACGAGGTCATCTACAAGTAGTATATCACACACTCATGGATACAGTGTAGACACCAATGTGATTGACTTGATTCAGTATGAAGTAGCGACCAATTTACATGTTCTGGCAGTATCTACAAAGCTTGAGATACGTCTCAGGTGTATGCGCAATGCGCAAATTGCTGTCACCGGAGACCCTAACCACCTCACCAGCATCCACAAGCTGTAGAAACTTGTTAACGGCGTCGGTCCTAGTTGGGAGGGCTTTGGTTTGGGAACCACGAATCCCTTGGATGTTGAGATGCACAATGCTGCCTTGGGGGCGACTAAACAATAGGTAAGGTTCTGTTTGAGATAAAGGTTTGATTTCAACTTACTACGTCAAAGAAAAGATGCCTGGCTCCCGACCAACAATGACTAGGGTCCATGTTCCAACCTCAGGAGTTGCTATGCCACAAAATCAGTCATTGAAGCGGTGGAGAGCAGCAGATTGCACGTACATGGATCTTCAGGACGAAATCCAGTACAGGTGGATACATCTTCACGATTTAGCACGGTACGAACCGGGGGAACAACCTCTACCACCTCCCCACGCTCCAACGCCGAATAGAAATGGGCTTTAGCAATCAATTCCGATGGGCAAAACAGTGCATGACCACCAGAGATTCCGGTGTAATTATCAAGTGCGGCAGCCCTAAGAACAATGTTTTATAAGCATAACTGGATAGACACAATGAGTATGTACGTACCGTCCTTGAACTGGGCCAGGGCGGCGACCAACTACCACACTGTACCAGCGTTCCACCTCGGGGGGGAGAAAGTGTCCGGGACGTAAGCATGTTGTTCCAGCAACATGACAGGTGCAATCTACAACACCGTCAGTATATAGATCTTTTGAAGCATGTAGTGAGCTTACCTGAGTTCAAGACAGAAAGTTGTTTTTCCATCGCAGCGAGCGAGAAACATGTACACCCTGGATCAGAACAGATGAATAAGTCAGTTAATTTGCCAGCTATCATGCCTCCCACGTACTGTTTTTCGCAAGCTGAGACATAAGTCAAGGGTTGGGGAATTCAAGAAAGCGAAGTTGTAAGGGAAAGAGTGCTCCTGGCTGACGCCGCCAACGATGTATCCTTTAAGTTCCTGTGGTTCAGCAATGATGACCCATTCGGTCGTCCAAACGGGGATAATTTGTGGATCTTCTGATGGGAACCAAAGCGGGCACAGATGTCCATACGCCTTGAGGTCCGATGAAGGTTCGCAAAATGCATGGCATCCGATGCATCGCTCAACATTGTCTTGGAGTCGAGACCATCCGAAGTAGTCCAGCGATAGAAGGTAAGAATTTCACATTCCGAATTGCTTCAGAAACTTTGCGAACTTCCGCTAGCATCAATCTTTACGTCGCGCAGCCAGAATTTTCTTTACGTCGTGCAGCCAGAATTTATGGAGGGGGACCTTGGTGTGTTTTTGAATTGTTTCGCTGTACGGATTGGCCTACTTAACTGTTATTTTTAGCTATCGCAGCTGCCAATATTAGGCTGGAGACAGCGACTGCCGCCTGGCATCGCATTCACAAGAAACGCAGGGAGAATCGCCCTGCAAATTGGGAGGACATTCATAAGGAGTTCAAGGACGCCAAAGAATCATTGACCGCTCTTCTCAAAGGTAGGTCCCACTATGTATAATTCACCAATGAATCAACTAACCTTGTTGTCTATATCAAGATCGCAAAAGTAAAGAGATCAATCAAGAGACTCTCGACAGCGTTTCAAATCTGGAAACAACCGCAGGCTTCATGGTATGCTAGTTTTTGTATGAAAAAGTGTTCCTTATTGCCTCATTTATTGCCCTTAGTCAACCAGCTCAGCGACCAGTTATTTAGCTGCTATAGTTGCATCCACTATCTCCAAGGTTCCTCTTGCGCCTGTGGAACAAACTACGGGAGCCCCAGCTACTATTTTACAACCTAAGACATGGGATCGTACAATTGTAAGTCATTATTGTACTTGTGGATATGCTACTAATGCGACAAATTTTCTCATTCAGATCGATGAAAATCAAGTCGAGGAAACTATGCCAGCGGAGAAAGAGCCAGTGACCGGCCCTCCCAGAAAGGTCGGTAATCGCTATGTTAATATGCATTAGGCCACTCACTAACTGCTGATTTGCTTTAGGATGACGAACCTTGTGCGCCTACCAACAGTGTGGTGTACAAAGGCCCAGTGACGGAATCTGCTATCAAGGTCAGTCATTACGGTGTTATATTTTCCATGGACAATGAATGAACTAAATATTTTACTCACCAATCACGTAGTCCACCGTTGATGATGCCAACATCGATCCGGTTTTGAAAGCGCTCTCGCTACCGTCCCAGTCAGCCGACACGTCTATTCGCCATGAGATGACTATCGAGATATCTGGATTCCCGGCTGGAGTTGTTAATGCAGCAACGCCACCTCACCAGGATCTCATATCCGGCGACGCACGTCCAATTCAAATTGATTCCGGGAGGCGAGAAGCGTTGGGTTCAAATGGAGAAGCACCAATTTTGAATGTGAGTTTTACAGGACTGTATTGTGACGAACATGGACTCATTTGGAATCCAGATTGTGGGTGGGTCAACCATGTTCCCCATTCCTCCAAACCTTCAGAAGGAGTTAGACCAGTGCACCGCAGAGAGTTCAGGTCTCTTACAGAAGATTCACACACTAGAAGAAGAACTGTGTGCGCCAGCACAGCGCACAATGGACGAGATACGTTTGAAGCTGAGAGAGATTGACTCGGGCTATGCTGCTATTTACGCTGTTGAGAAAAGAGTCAGCGAAATACAAAACATTATTGCTGAAGGAGAACGATCCTTTACTGCCAATGAACGACGCAAACATCTCCTCAAGAGGAAAGAGATCCTCGACAAGCAGCGAGATGAGGGCGAGGCGGAGTTCTCGAGGCTGACAGTGGCAGATCTTCCTGAGTATCAGCGGAAGAGAAATCTTCTCATGGCAGAGATCGATGCCGTCAAGCTAGAGCTTCAGCAACTGGCATCCTCCAAGTCCAAGAAAGCTTCAAAGGGAACAACCATTCGGTCAAAGTTTGCCAAGGCTTCTAGACAGGCTAGAATTACGAAATCTTCCGGCGGCGACAAGGCATTTAGCAGGGCTAACACCACAGAAAACGGGTCTGGGGATGATGATGAATCGTCGTTGTCTGAGGGGTCATTTGAAGGTGATGGGGAGGGTAGCAAGTCCTCAAAGCGCAAATCGAGCACCAAATTCGATCCCACTATTGGCAGGAAGAGGACCAAGGCTCAGCGTCTCATGCTAGAGGTTGTTTACAGCGATGAGCTGAAGGAGGAGGAGGAGGCAAATGCGACGGGCCTTCGAGAGTTTAGGGTCGATGAGTGGGATTGTGAGGAAGATATGAAGGAGGAGGCCAATTGGGCAGCTATGACACCAATTCAGCGGGTTGAATATTGTGGTAAGCTGCCTCTCTTGTTGATTAGATTTTTCTTTGACTGATTTACTGCATTGTAGATGATATTGTGCGCTCTATTGCCCGCTTTCAGAAGACAGGAAACTTGCAGGATTTCCGTCCAAAATATCGTCGATCACTTCGTCATGTCCAATCTCTACTTCCTGAGAAGTGCTTCGAATCAAGACGCGTGGCTATCGCCATTCACATGACCTCGCATGGTAATCTCATCTGCCGTTTCCATAAAAGGTACCCGAAAACCAAATTTTTCGACAACGGACCAGGCCTTTACAGAGTTCGGGGAGTCCCTAAGAAACCCGTATATCGATACCGAGTCGAGGATGCAGCAACGCCCCTGAGGGAAACAGGTTATATGTCATGCGGATGCTTGATTGACGATGTCTTGCTGGAGTTTTACTTTTGGAAGACTCTAACCATTTCATCGCCACTTCCATCGCTACAGGGGTTAGAGGAACCCATGAAAGGGGATGTCTTTGAGCCGCGGCATCGATCCTTCCTGATCAAAGTATTCAAAGAACAGTCTTTGCTCACAGCGGACGACATCTACGACCCTAACCGACCCAGAGACATTCGCAAGTTTGAACGAGAGGTGAGATTGTTGGATTTGAGTATCACCAGGCTTGCGAAGAAGTGGGAAGAGAAGACGGGAATTGAAATGAGGATAATTTTTCCGCAGAGAGAAGCAGAGCTGGAAAGGATGAGACGGGAGGCGGCTGAGGCAGCAACAAAGCAAGGTCAGGCTGGAGAGTCGAGCGCTATGTCCCAGTAATTAGCTTTTATATAGAGTTGAAATTTGTAGTGAGGAAATTTATTGGCATTCGAAGTAAACTTGTACTGTATAGACCAAGTAGACGACAATAAGATACTGGCTTTTTGCCACATGCAAAATTTTATGTGTTGACGATAATGTGGTACACGCAACATTTATAATCTGTATTGTATATTATGCCATATGCAGGAGTTTAGCTGGACACTCAAATATTGTCTCATGCCACATTCTGTGGTTAACCAAGTTATATGGTGTATGCCACATTTTCGAGGTTAGGAAAGATTTCTGGCATATGCCTGAGTTTAGCCACACGACCGTTCTCTCTTCATTTCTGTATTTCATCTGAATTTGATGAAGTCCATCGGCAAATGCCAGCCGGTAACGCGGCATTTTGTTTCACTATCCGGGACATTCGTACCGCCTCACCACCACGGTTCCAGGCCATTGACAGCCTACCGCGTCGCGCAATATGGAGAATTTGAGGACTCCTTCGACGAAGGATACGATGCCGACGACGAAATGTAGGAATTAGCTTACCATGCATGGAGGGACACGTGAAATTGTTACCTGTAATAGTTGAAAAATCCAGTAATTGTTGGACATATTCCGCTACGGGACACATTTCGTGTCTCTCACACAAATTCCGGTGTACGAAGAATTGTGACTCCAACACCAAATCCTGGCGCACGAAAGATTGTGAGTCCCTCACCAAATTCTCGCGCTCACCACATTTCGCGGCTCTCACACAAATTCCGGTGCACGAAACATTGTGAGTCCTTCACACACATTCTGGCGCTCACCACATTTCACAGCTCTCACACTAACTCAGGTGCATCCCTCACACAAATTCTGGTGCTCACCACATTTCGAGTCCCTTGCACAAATTCTGGCACTCCGCTCTTTTCGAGTCCCTCATACAAATTCCGCTGCGTGACACATTTCGAGTCCCCTCACACAGACTCTGGAACTCCCCACATTTCACGTCCCTCACACAAATCCCGGTGCACGAAACATTGTGAGTCCTTCACACAAATTCTGGCACTCACCACATTTCAATTCCCTCACACAAACTCAGGGGCATCCCTCACAGCGTCCCCTCACAAATTCCACTGCACAACACATTTCGTGTCTCTCACACATATTCTGGTGCACGAAACATTGTGAGTCCCTCACCAAATTCTCGCGCTCACCACATTTCGCGGCTCTCACACAAATTCCGGTGCACGAAACATTGTGAGTCCTTCACACACATTCTGGCGCTCACCACATTTCACAGCTCTCACACTAACTCAGGTGCATCCCTCACACAAATTCTGGCGCTCACCACATTTCGAGTCCCTCGCACAAATTCTGGCACTCCGCTCTTTTCGAGTCCCTCATACAAATTCCGCTGCGTGACACATTTCGAGTCCCTCATACAGATTCTGGAACTCCCCACATTTCGCGTCCCTCACACAAATCCCGGTGCACGAAACATTGTGAGTCCTTCACACAAATTCTGGCACTCACCACATTTCGATTCCCTCACACAAACTCAGGGGCATCCCTCACAGCGTCCTCTCACAAATTCCACTGCGCGACACATTTCGTGTCTCTCACACATATTCTGGTGCACGAAACATTGTGAGTCCCTCACCAAATTCTCGAGCTCACCACAGTTCGAGTCCCTGACCTGACTTCGGGTGCACGTAACATCTAGGGTCGTCCTCAGCAATTTCGGCTGTGCCCAGAAATTTTAACCTTCCGAGACCATGGCAGTGTTGTCTTGCTTGATATCAAACTATGACAACATTTATTGAGCCCACATGTAATGAGGCCCATTCCATGCCATACAGCAGCCCGGGAGTGGATCAACAAGCTTATCATAGAATGTTTCAGCAGATTAAATTGGAAATGCGGTAGGTGCGGACATTTGAGTGATAAATTATGTTTGCCGTGAGCAAGATATTTAGGTCTTGATGACTGTTTTAGGAAGATGGAATGTACGGTTCATGGTTAGCAGGCATGTAGGGTCTACATCTATGAGGACTGTAAGGTACATTATACCGTATTTCTATATGGCCGATTTGCGGTGACAAGAGGCCACTTTACTTATTCAAACCTTGCTCAATCATAGGACTACGACTCAACACATAATAGACCATTGGGTTATTCTACTGTATGGTCTTTCTATCTCCCCTATCGTTAGGACTGAAGCCCTTGTGCAGTTCCCATTGACGATCCGAGTTGCGCACCTGTCGTAGTCCGATAACGTTTGGTTAAGCCACGTCATGTATAGATATGAAATCTAACAATGCACCGTACTTTCAGGTGTATTACACTGCAATGAATCTCTTTCAACAAGCCGATTATAGCGAGGTCCTTAACCATTGGTGATGAAACTTTTGATCTTTCTTTAGATTTCTTTTTCTCTCCAATTTCTGATTGTTGATCGATTCAAATGTTCTCTGCTGGATAACTCGTGTATCGCATGAGCAGGAAGACAAGGAAGGAGAGCAAAGATGGATGAGAACTACTCTTTCACGCACCACGGCAAGTTCTGTGTATTTATAGACCCCTTTTCCACATGCATCATAAAAGATAACCAACGGTCATTAGATCACCTCTACCAGCATGACCCGGGTTTATCTGTTTTATATCGCCTAAGTTTTACCTTCCCATCCTAAAATCTATATTAATTGTATGGTTCTCTTGCAGATCAGCACGTCGACATATCTGATAGAGCACAAACAGACCGAAATACTATGCAGATAATTTTAACAGATCTGTTGAGGCTCTTACAAAGGAAAGACGAGTTGCATCGCAAAAGAAGGTGCACCGCTGGCCATATGGAGACGTTATGATTAAGAATCGGTTCTACAGGATATCCGAAAGATAGAACCCCCTACCAACGCGACCTGCCTTCCTAACAATAGAGTGCTAGGCCTCAATATAAACCCCTTATTACAGATTAACGGTCCCACTGCATCATTTTGTTCAGCAACGAATGAGGTTCAATACCATATATCTGACAGCCGTCTCATTATGTTGTGGGGGAGCTTTCGCCGGCCAAGTTCCAATTATTGAAGGGGTTCTTGGTGGTGTTCCCAGCACACCGCCGTTGACCTTCAAACACGCTTCTACATCGGCAACCACTCCAGGGAAGCTTCGATTGGTTGAAAACTCTGGAATATGTGGTCAGTAGCCGTCTCAGTTGCTTTATCACTCTATAAACTTTCCTCCCTCCAGAAACTACACCTGGCGTTTTCCAAGCTTCCGGGTATGGTGACTTAACGTCAACAGAAAGCATCTGGTAGGCTTGATTAACTAATTTTGGTTTTCGTTCACTCGACTGAGATTTTCTTGCACAACATAGGTTCTGGTTCTTTGCAGCTCGCAAAAATCCGGATACAGCGCCTCTTGCGCTGTGGTTCAATGGCGGTGTCCGTCTCGCTATTGTCTTTAATGTGCACGAATCTGACTCGGTAATAGCCCGGGAGCTCCAGCATGATTGGACTTTTCCAAGAACATGGTCCTTGTCGAATTACTAATGACAGCACATCGGTTACTCTCAACCCGTTTTCATGGAATAACAAAGCCAATGTGCTATACATTGATCAACCCGTTGGAGTAGGGTTCTCTCATGGAGATCTTAAAGTTGGGACATCACAGCAGGCTGCTTCCGATATCTGGACCTTTATGCAGATGTTCCTCTCAGACTCCAGGTTTTCAAAGTACCAGGCCAATAACCTGGCTATCTGGACGGAATCGTTCGTGTCCACCCAAATTTATCCCAAATGCTTTGAACTGATTACATCGATCAACTTGAATTAGATACGGCGGTCACTATGGTCCTACATTTGCTTCGTAAGAGGCTAAATTCTCTAATGTAATATTTTATACCGCTGATTAACCATGAGTGCAGATTCTTTCTTTCTCAGAATGCGGCCATTGACGCCGGCACTGTTTCTGGCTTGAAGTTGAATCTCAAAGTTCTGGGAGTCGGAGATGGACTTACGGTGAGTACCGAAATCGACGAATTGTTACACAAGTTTTACCTCAGGATTGACTGCTTGTACATAGGATCCGTTGACACAGTACCCCGGCTATATCTCATACGCCGCAAGTAATCCTTATCACGCGTTAGTCTCTACTTCAGCCATCTCCAAGGCAAATACTTCCTGGTCATCCTCGACTGGATGCAAATCCCAGGTAAGATATTGATTAAGTTGATAGTGTTCAGGCTGATTTTTTATCATTGTCTTCTAGATCACGTCCTGTAACAATGGCGGATCCAACTCCGTCTGTTCGAAAGCTCAAAGTTTCTGCAATAACAACATCTTGTCACCTCTAGCGGGAAATTTTGATGTACGAATATGTTCTAACTTTCTTGTTGACTGTGCTGATATTAGATGCTTGCAAGGTATACTACGTTCCAACAAGGAACCCTGACCCATACCCTCCCGATCTTACTAATTATCTCGCTTCTATCGCAAGCAAGATCGGCGCAGAGGCAACTTGGGAGGAAACAAATGAGAATGTGTATTCCAATTTTGCGGCAACCGGCAAGTTTACAAAGCAATATCCTACGTCTACGTTTCTTACTTTCATCTAAAGGCGATTGGATGAGAAATTCTCGCCCTGACTTGGAGACTGTCATTAACGCCGGGGTAAGCCCCTATCACCTTCAGGTTCTCGAGTAATAACCAGCTCTTATTTCAATGACAGGTACGAACCATCGTTTATGATGGTGATGCGGTGAGTTTGATAGTCGAAGCATCAAACCCCTAATAACGAAGATGCTTCATAACGTTCAGGACTATATTCTGAATTTCAACGGAGTGGAAGCAATGGTAACATGGACTTATTTTTTAGACTTCTCTGAGCTTACATTTGACTCTTCCAAACTCAGGTCAACGCGCTCGACACCCAATTTACGACTTTATTCAAGCAGCAGCAATTCCAGACGTACACAGTTGCTGGACAGACAGCTGGGCAATTCAAGAATGCTGGTCTTTTCTCTTATGTTCGCATTTTTGGCGCTGGCCACGAGGTACCTGCGTACAAGGTGAGTGTCCTACCTATGATGAGATTCATACTCTTTTGATAATCGTTCTTCATAAAGTTTGGAACGCTAGCTTATGGACAGGCAGCCGCTCAAATGTTCACCCAAATAATGGCTAACCAATCACTTTCATCGACATAATTGTGTTAGAGTTCCCTCTAACGTAGACACACACACGTGCCTGTAGTCACATATCACACAGTATTTGTAGACACACCCGTAGCTACGTAGCCTCAGTTCCTTCTTTGTTAGCACACCCAACACGTTCTGGTCCTTCGTCTCTCTCTCCCGCCTCGTCTCCGGGTCTCCTCCTAACATCAAGAAGGAACTCTAACACATTCAAAACATCCTCTCTCATCGCCTTTTGGCATTTCAATACCACCGTTTCCCAAACTGCCTGGACTACCTCGTTCCCCTTCGATCCTGCCCATCCAGCAGGATATCGAAGCCTGTACCGACACTTGTGACCGCTACTCTTGGCAATTATTTTTTTTGCAAAGAGACCTCTTGTTGCACGAAGAAACCCTGCGTATTGCTTCCAACCAGGGTGCATCTTTTGATACCCTTCGGCGACTTACTGCTGCTGTTATAGACTGTCAACGGTCAATCTCACATACCAGAGACCTTCTCGCTTCCGCTGAAAGACAGTTGCGTTACCTACACGACCAGGCTGATCGCGTTCGCGACCTACAAGATTGTCTGGCTACTCTGTCTCGCCGCATTGATAATCTGGCTTTTACCACCTCTCTTAGCCCTGCTATTTTGTCTGGACTTCACGCCCGCCTTGACGATATTCTCAGCTCTCCTCTCTTCTCCAGGTCCTCTACCCCAGACAGCTTACCTGACCTTGAACCCTCCGATTAGAAGCGCATATATTCACCCTTTTGGCGCATACACCCACCCTCTCTGTTTTTTTCTCTTTCCTTTTTTTAATTCGCTTCTCGCTTATCGTTTGCACTCATGCCTCCCGGAAAAAGTAAAGGTCGTTCGGTCTCCCCCCGTCGTGGTCGTGACGGTAGTGATGACGACACTGTGTCCCGAATTGACCCTGCCATTATCGCTCTCATTAAGGCTAGCCAGGAATCCAATAAAGAAACTATGAAAGATATTCTCGAACTGTCGCGTATACAAGCCGAAACTATGTTCAAATCATTCCTCGCGTTACCCCAACTCCAAACCTCTACCCACTCCTCTGCGACTACCTCTACCGCCCGCTCTGGTGATTCACGCGCTTATAAGGTGCCCTTTCCAGGTGCCTTCGACGGCTCCTCTGATACTGTCGAAGACTTGCTGGCCTCATGGCGTAACTTTTTTCACTCCGACCCCGAAGCATACAAAACCACTGATTCCAAAGTACGCACCGCTCTCAGTTCTTTCAAGACCGGCACGCCCGCTGTCTGGCGTAACCAGCTCATTGAAGAGCTAGAGTCTGGGCAATGCGTCTTAACCAACTGGTCCGACTTTGAGGAGCGCGTGAAAGACTCCTTCCTGTTCCATTTCTCGCAACAACGCGCGGCACGCGAGATCATGTGCATCCGTCAGAACTCCACGCCCACTCAAGAGTTCATTATTATCTTCGAGAACCTTGCCTTTCGCTCCAAGTTTAACGACGAAGCGTTGATCCAATGCTTCAAAATGGCCTTGGATAAGCGTATTATGGAGGAGATTGGACGAACACACCGTGAGATGCCCACATTCGCGGAATGGAAGAGTGCCGCAATCTTGATGGCTCACAGACTGCGTGAGACTGATGCCACGGTGACTCCGGTCGTCAACACCACCGCCACCTGGCGTCCTCCCCCTTCTTTCACCTCCACCCCTTCCACTGTTCAAAAGTCTAGCAACCCCCGCCCCGCTGCTCCTGCCCCCAACGCGACTCTACCTGCAAACATCTCCGCTGCTCCGAATCGACGTGCCGCCCTGCCCTGCTTTAACTGCGGCGTATTTGGCCACTTCATGCGAGTCTGCCCCAAACCCAAAGATCTCGAATTCCAACGCAAATCACGCGCAAAACTGGAACGAGCTCGGGCCGTCCTCGAGTGCTTTGATGCTTTGCCTGATGACGACAAGCATGAGATTCGATGCGTTGATGTTGACGAAAGTGCCTTGTTTGATGATTCGGATTTTGTTTCTTGCGTCGAGTGAGTAGTACGTCCTCGCCGCTTCTGTACAACAACCCTGTAATTACTCCCAAATTGCATGTTGCATTGTCTCCAAAATCCGTACCTCTGCCCGTGTTACCTGTTTACGCGACCCCTCAACCTTCATTATCCAATTCTGTATTGACTCCTGACAAGCCCTCTTCTTCAACAACATCACCCAACTCCGACTACCCGACACCAACACTCCTGCCCGCGCACCCACAACCTCCAACTATGGCACCCGATTGCATTCCATATTCAGACCTCTTTTTATCCTGTCCTGAGGATGATCCACCAGAGCTGCAAGCCCCAGATGCCTCTGATGATTCGGATGAAGATTCGCCAACCAAGCCTGCTCAACAAACCTCCGCCCACGATGATGCATCTGTCTCTATGACACACGATGCAAGTCCACCACCGGCCCCACGCGACTCTCTACTTTGCAGCCCGCCCGTCGCTGACCACACAGACTGCCCGCCTTCAATCCCTACACCTGTCCGCACCGTCCTGTGCAACTTGCGCCGATTACGCAGCACGCCTTGGCGAACCGAGAGCCTGCTCAAATCCTGGGCCCCAAAGGAGCGTTGGGACGACATTGACGATGATCTGATTGCTGCTCTTTGCGATCTCCCCTGGACCGACGCCGCCAAAGTCCTCCAGCAGCTCAAGAAGCCCCGCGACTACATCTCCCGCATGGGGAGTAAATGCCTTGACATTCCAATGTCGGCTGCACCCCCAGGCTCGACCTCTTTGGTGTCGCTGAAAGCGCTCTTAGACAGCGGTGCCACTGGTTGTTACGTGCACTCCGATTTTGTCAAACTCAATGGATGGGTGACTGAGCGGCTGCCCCACCCCGTTAGCGTTTACAATGCAGACGGAACTCGCAATGCCAACGGTGCTATCACAGATGTTGTTTACCTTGTCATCCGCATTGAAAACCATGTTGAGCGACTCCGCCTTTCAGTCACCAACACGGGATCATCTTCCCTCATCCTCGGGCACTCCTGGCTCTGGTTCCATAATCCGCTTGTTGACTGGCGAGAGGCCAAGCTCTGCTTTGCACGCTGCCCCACGTCCTGTGGTGCTGACGTGCTGCCGACTTCGCACCCTGATGGCGAAACCGTGAATGTTTGCCGCGAAGGACCCCAGCTCCGTGAAGACGACATCTTTGATGACAGCCCGGGCCCCTTCACGCCGGTCTCTGCTGCGGAATGGGCTGACGCCTTTGCTGGTGAACTTGCCGATGGTGAATCGATGTGCGCGGTTGACCTCAATGAGTTCACGTCCGAACAAGTCCATGGCTCATGCGACCACCGCATTTCTCACTTTTTGCGAACTCAACGTGAAGCAGCTTCATATCCCGACCGCTACCTGAAGGAATTTGCACCTGTTTTCTCCAAAGAGGAGTTTGACGAGCTCCCACCCCGTCGCCCATGGGATCATGCTATTAACCTGAAACCAGATGCAAAGTCGTTCAAAGCAAAGCCGTACCGTCTGTCGCCCGCTGAAACCTCGAAGGTCAAGGAATGGATAGAAGAGGAAAAACGCACTGGCCGTATACGGGACTCCATCTCTCCCTATGCCGCCCCTTTCTTCTTCATCCAGAAAAAGGATGGCTCACTGCGCCCTGTGCAAGACTACCGACGCCTGAACGATATCACGATCAAGAACCGCTATCCATTGCCGCTCATCTCTGACCTCATGGACAAGCTTAAAGGCGCGAAAGTATTCACCAAACTTGACGTCCGCTGGGGTTTCAATAACATTCGTATCAGGGAAGGCGATGAGCACAAGGCTGCCTTTATCACGGAGTTTGGACTTTTTGAGCCTCTTGTAATGTTCTTTGGATTGACAAACTCACCAGCTACCTTCCAGAATATGATGAACGATCTGTTCAAGGATCTCATTGCTGGCGGCCATGTCGTGATATATATGGATGACATCCTCATCTTCACTGATGATGTCCAGTCCCATCGACATCTTGTCCGCAATGTCTTGCAGATTCTGGAGGACAACAAGCTTTATCTGCGGCCAGAAAAGTGCTGTTTTGAGCAGGACCGTGTGGAATACTTGGGCGTCATTGTCGGCCACGGGAAAATGTCCATGGATCCCAAGAAAGTTGACGCTATCACCTCTTGGCCAATCCCGCGCTGTCGTAAGGACGTCCAACAGTTCCTCGGTTTCGTCAACTTCTACCGTAGGTTTATCAAGAACTTCTCCCGCATTGCCGCTCCCCTGCATGCCCTGGGTGGTTCGGCGCCTTGGGTATGGGACAATTTGTCAACATCCGCCTTCAACGAGCTCAAATCCGCCTGCGCTTCACACCCGGTGCTACTTCTTCCCCGCGACGGTGCCCCATTCCGCATAGAGGCAGACAGCTCTGGATACGCAACCGGCGCGGTGCTCAGCCAATTTGTTGACAATTCCTGGCAACCGGTCGCGTTTGCTTCAAAAGCCCTCAGTCCCGTTGAGCGCAACTACGAGATACATGACCGCGAACTACTGTCAATCATGAGGTCTCTCGATGACTGGCGACGCTACCTCCACGGCTCCGATTCTCCTGTTGAGATCCACACCGATCACAAGAACCTTCAGTATTTCATGACCGCTCAGAAATTGAACCGTCGTCAGGCTCGCTGGTCCCTGCAGCTCGCTGAATTCGATTTCGTACTCGTCCACAAGCCAGGCCCGACCATGATCTGCGCAGACTCGTTGTCCCGCCGCCCCGACTACGATAAAGGTGTTGGCGACAACGAAAACGTCACCTTACTGCGCCCAGAACACATTCGACGTACTGCTGAATGCTCAATTGGGGATGACCCCGTCCTGGCTGACATTCGAACTCACCAGCACCAAATCACTGAAATGTGGGAAAAGCACAAGAACCTGCCTGGCTGGTCCCTCCACGACGGCTTGCTTTCATGGCATAACCGAATCTTTGTGCCAAACAAAGGCAACTTGCGTCAACGAATACTCGCCGACTGTCATGATCACCAATCCGTAGGCCACCCTGGCCGGATGAAGACCATGGAACTCGTCCTGCGCGACTATTGGTGGCCGTCACTATCAAAAGACGCGAAGCGTTACGTTGATGGATGCCCCACCTGTCAATCAACTAAGCCTCTGAGGATGGCGCCCGCGGGCCTACTGACCCCCAACGAAATCCCTTCCTCCAATTGGGAGATCATTTCCTGTGATCTCATCGTGGACTTACCTAAATCTCGCGGCTTCGATTCGATCTTTGTCGTCGTCGATAGACTCTCAAAAATGGTTCGTATCATCCCATGCAAAAAGTCAATCACTTCTGAGGGTCTCGCGCGCCTCTTCCGCGACCATGTCTGGAAAGACTTCGGACTGCCACGACGCATCATCTCCGACCGTGGTTCAATCTTCCTGTCAAACTTTACTCGGGCCCTCAACGACCTGCTAGGCATTTCACAGAACGCGTCCACCGCATTTCGACCTCAAACAGACGGACAAACTGAGCGCGTCAATCAAGAAATCGAACAATACCTACGGATCTTTGTGAATAACAGGCAAAATGATTGGGTGGAATGGCTTGCATGCGCCGAATTTGCTATCAACAATAAGATTCACTCGTCCACTGGCTTCTCGCCCTTCTTCCTAAACTATGGCTCCAACCCCCGCCGAACCCTGCAACCCGCACGCCTCTCGGACGACCGTGTCCCCAAAGCTCTTGAATTCGCCTCTCAAATGGATTCCCTCGCGAAGGAATCCGCTTCAGCGCTAAACCTCGCCGCTGATGCAATGAAGCGATCCTATGACACCTCTCACCGCGCTCCACCCGTCTTCAATGTTGGCGACATGGTGATGCTCAGCGCCTCCGACATCAAGTCCTCACGTCCGTCTAAAAAGCTCGATGTTAAGCGTCACGGACCTTTTCCTGTGACGAAACGCGTTGGCATCCAGTCTTACACCCTCGACCTACCGGCCTCGTGGTCGATCCACCCTACTTTCCATGTCTCTAAACTCTCCCGTTTCATACCAGCAGAATTCGATTCCCAAACTTCACCCGCGACACCAACACCTCCCCCCGCGTTACCACCCCCAGACATTGCAAGTGTGCTCGGCCACAGGGCCCTGCGCAGTGGAACACAGTTCCTCGTGCTGCTCGATGGCTGCACAGAGGAAGACGCTTCGTGGTCAAGCCACTCATCCTTCCCTAACTCTGAAGTACTAAACAATTACATACGCCTCCACAACATCCCGGACGCCCACCTTTAAGAGGGGGGTGATGTTAGAGTTCCCTCTAACGTAGACACACACACGTGCCTGTAGTCACATATCACACAGTATTTGTAGACACACCCGTAGCTACGTAGCCTCAGTTCCTTCTTTGTTAGCACACCCAACACGTTCTGGTCCTTCGTCTCTCTCTCCCGCCTCGTCTCCGGGTCTCCTCCTAACAAATTGTTGGTGACCACGATGTAGCAACCATCTCGTTACTCAGAGCCAATAAATTTTCATGTTTGTCGGACTTCAATGTAGACATAATGCTTTGAGAAGAACTTGAGGATATGAGAGCGCTCCTGATTATTGTCAGTAAAGATGGTAGAATTTTAAAATAACTTCTACTTATATTACTTGACAGGCACCGGCGTTGCAGGATCATAAAACCACCAAGCGATACGCTTATTATGACGCCCCGGTTCTAACAGCAAATGTATTTGAGCGGTGTACATGATGAGCTATATGATTCCAGCCGAGGCATTTGTTGTTAAACAAATGGAGCGCTCTTCATGCCGACTTAATCGAGAGAAACACGAGTCAAGATAATGAACTGCATAGGCTAGCATCTTATTTCTGTTCAATCGCTTCATAGTAGGCCACAGTAGTATGTTTTAACATATTAGAATTGCGCTCGCTCTGAATCTCTTCTATAGTGCCTGCAAGGCCAACCGTACACTCAACAAAATCTTTAGAAAGGAGATCGTTTCGGTCGCGATGGCAATCGGCTTCAATGAATTTCCATACGGACATTATAAATATCTTTACGGGCAATATACGCCTCAGTTTTGTTAAATTCCTAATTGAAAGTATGTTTGAAAGTCTATAAAGTAAAATTAGAATAGTGAAGAAAGGAATATAAACTGGCAAAAAACACGAACAAGGTATATCCTTTGGACAGCATACCCTTCAGCAAACTCGACCATGCAATTAAAGCTTGCCGTAATTGCTGCAATTCTATATATAACTAGTGCCACTCGTGGTGGTCAAGTACCTGTCGTGGGCGGAGTCATTGGAGGGGTTCCATCCCCTATACGTACAACAAAAGAGTTTATCGCCTCGCCTCAAACAATAAGAAATGTGACGACCCCTGGTAAACTAAGGGTTGTCGAAAACTCAGGCGTATGCGGTAAGATTCAGATGCAGAACTTACTGGGTTTTAAAACCATATGCTAACACAACATTAGAAACAACCCCCGGAATCTATCAGGCATCAGGATATGGAGACCTAACATCTACTGAGAGCATCTGGTACATTTTTCTAGTGCATCACCTACTCATATGTAATGATTAATACGATTTTATAGGTTCTGGTTTTTCGCTTCTCGCAAGAATCCTGAAAATGCCCCTCTTGCGCTGTGGTTCAATGGAGGGGTAAGTCAGCTTTTGCGGGCGTGTACTGAGCATCACTTAAGCTGACACGAGAAAATTAAAAGCCTGGCAGCTCAAGTATGATTGGCCTCTTTCAAGAACACGGGCCATGCAGGATCACGAATGACAGTTCGTCCGTAACTCACAATCCATTTTCCTGGAACAACGAGGCGAATGTTCTGTATATTGACCAGCCAGTTGGGGTGGGCTTCTCTTACGGAGACACTAAGGTTGGTACATCGCAGGAGGCAGCAGCAGATGTTTGGTCATTCCTGCAAATTTTCCTCTCGGACAAGAGGTTCTCGCATTTGAAAGCAAACAAACTTGCCTTGTGGACCGAGTCGTGAGTTAATTTATGCATTTTGAGTCTCAGAACGGTGATTAATGGGATGTGTGTCTAGCTATGGTGGTCATTATGGCCCAACATTTGCAGCGTATGATACCTTATCAATTCGTCATAGATCTTTTAACATACAGCGATACACAGTCACTTTATCAAGCAAAATATGGCTATTCAGCAGGGAAAAATATCTGGTACGGTTCTCAACTTACAAGTACTCGGTATAGGTAATGGAATCACGGTATGTACAGTCAAACATAGCTCAAATTAACGTGATAGCTCACATTCCACAGAATCCTCTGGTGCAATATCCTGGTTATCTTGAGTATGCTGCCTTTAACCCATACCATTATCCTCTGGTCGACGACGCGGTTCTGGACATGGCAAATCAATCGTGGACAACACCTGTAACTGGCTGCAGGGATCTGGTGAACATGCATCTATCATTTTCCTGATAAAACGAGCTAAATGCTAGCATTCAGATTATAGAGTGTAACGGGCCCAATGGTACCAACTTTATATGCTCAGAGGCTCAAGGATTCTGCAATGGCAATATTCTATCCCCTTTGGCGGGCAATTTCGATGTAATGGTGTTACATTTTAACTGGCCTTGGCTTCTTATTCATGAATTTAGGTGTACTATGTACCGGTTGAGAACCCTGACCCATACCCACCGCCGTTTGACGAATACATCAATAAAGTCGCATCAGCAATTGGAGGAGAGGTGACATGGATCCAATCTAGCGACGACGTTTACATCAATTTTGCGACAACAGGTGTGTTCATGACGCGATATTTGAGTTACGCCGCTTACCAACCTCTGTAACAGGTGACTGGATGAGAGATTCCAGCCCAGACCTCGAGTTCGTTATCAATTCAGGAGTATGTCTGAAAATAACACGATTACACAAAATGGCTAACGAAAAGTAGGTTAGAACGATCATCTACGATGGGGATGCGGTGAGTATTTATTTCAAGGCTCTTACATAACATCTCAGTAGTCCATGTAGGATTACATTCTGAATTTTAATGGGGTGGAAGCAATGGTATGTCAGACGTTCACATACCAATTGAACTCTGTCTGAATGATAAATAGGTCAATAATTTGAAAACGATTTGGTCCCCAATTTACAAGACACAGAAGTTTAAGCCCTACTCCGTGCACGGGACGCAGACCGGGATATACAAGAACGCCGGGAAGTTTTCCTATGTTCGTATCTTTGGAGCTGGACATGAAGTGCCTGCATATAAAGTAAGTTATTTGTCTGAAGGCTACTACCGCCCTCCATCATTAATTAAAATTATAAAAGTTTGGTAATTTAGACTACGGAGAGGCAGCAGCCCAGATGTTTACGCAGATTATGCGTGATGAATGCCTCTCAAGTACATAGGTATTGAGAATAAATTGGCTTGGATTCAGTGGCATGGCGGGCGGGATATCTTGGTAACTCAAAACAGGCTATATCCGATGATTGATTATCTGTATACGTTATATTTTGCCATGGTTTGTTCAACTTAATGCTTCAAGCGTAAAAGTTACAAAATTTTACTAAGTCACTTTGGAGCGGTGTTTCATTCGGACCTTGAAATATCCAAATCCGCATACTTCCGAACGCAACCATGCTCATCTTGACCGATCTCTGCTCTCAAAAGTCCATTATCTTGCACTCGCGGCTCTATTTTTTCTTAAAACACCGGATTTGGATCTGACGACCTGTAAAATTGAACCTGAATCATTACCGACTGACCGCTCAAGTGGATGGAAAGAAGTTGTAACCAATATACTGTGTTTCGTAATAGACAAACTACATACGGCGATGAGTGAAAAAACTATTGGGCAGACAGCTATTTGACATTCCTCTTTGCCGCAGAGTCTATGTTAGCCACGAGACAAACATCTGCATATGTGAACTCGAGTGCAGGCTCGTTTCCATGGGCAAGGTAGTTTGTCTTGAAAAAATTGGACTTGGCGGGTTTCTTGATCCATACGATTGGGGTGCATTTAATGTATTTGTGGTGAATTACTTTGGCATTGTACGCATGGGCAAGATATTCGACGATGTCATCTTCGTATAGACAATCCTGAAAGTCGACAAATTGGTCCACAAGGCAAGAGCCCGTCCTATATCCTTTGGGGGGATAGTAGATCGCTTTGAGGGAGACGTCGATTGAAAGGGATTTACAGATGCTCAGGGTATCGGCATCGCTTCCTTTGAGGCATTCAATGAGGTTAGAGAGTTCGGTCTTTTTGGGATCGATGGGGTAACGATGAGCCAGACTGAACCCTAATAGACCGCCATTAGGAAGCACGTTTGGATCGGCCAGGAGGGCGGCTAACGACTGTTTGAGTTTTTCAATGTAGTCGGCAGTCATCGAAAGCGGCTTCAGGGGTTTGCTCGAGGTTTTTGTCAGATACAAGTTGTAAGTGAGGGTGACACGGTAGCCAGAGGTAACAAGGGTCACTTCGTGTTCTACATCGCTGTAAAAGGCAACAAATGCGGCTTTGGGAATATTGTCTGAGCGCACTGCCAGTGCGGTATCGAACACTTGCTCGTTTCCCGCGTGTCGAACGATCAGGGATCCTCCCTCGTGAACGGTTGGCAGCACAACAACCAACGATCCAAACATATTCTCGTTACGCGGGGTGTCTACATGGGATTTAAAGAATGATCCGGGGCCTTTGAGTTATTTGGTATGAGCATCTACAACGTAGTCCGCAACTTGAATTGCTTACCGTATACATTGAGCTTGTACAACTCAACCTCAATAGAGTTACCCTCAATCTGTGAGCCTAGAAGAGAGTCCCGAATGGTATCGAGAATGCCGCCAGTCAAAGGAGAGAAATTTATGGCAAACTGGGTGGCGTCCAACTTGCCAGCCTTGCGATAGGTTTCGTCCAAGACGTCCTGTTTCTCGACGCCGAATGTGGCCTTTTGACACGAACCAGCTAAAGCGGCCAGTTGATCATCTGTCGGCTTGCTGAAATCGATTTTTCTGATAATTTGTTAATCCCACAGTGAGCATAGCATTTGATATGGGACTCACCCTTCGGATCCGTTGATGGTGGTGTAGTAAAGCTTTGACGTCGTTTCAGTGAGTGATACCGCACCACTGCAGTAGGTTATGTGGTTAATATTGCTGAAAGCAGATTGGATGGCTTTGAGAGATTTGTTCGAGGACATTGGTTAGCAAGGAATGAATTCCAATTCTACCCGTAATTTATACTGTTCTACCCCCGTAAAAAAGAATCGATAAACCCTGTGTTTTCTCATGCTCATGTGAGATACTCATAATATTCCTGCTCAAAGCCTGTCAATTTCTGGAACTTGCTGGTTGTCAGTTGGGATGTGAGTCTATTGGAACCGATTACGATGGAAGGCCAGTGTAAACTAGTCAGAATTCCAAACCATAACCATAACCTAACCCAACCCTAACCCTGTCGGGATCAAACCAATACATTCGAGCTGATTGTCCGCTACCAAGTTGCTCAAATTATCTAACTTCCCCGACGCGCTATGGATGAACATTTTCCAACGCGATTGACGACTACATACTCACCGTCTTATACCAGGATTTTCACCGACTAGCCCTGTACTAGTCCAGGAAAAAGCGGCGTCAACGATCGAGTTCTTATCTGTGGGATAACCCCGTCATTTGGAGAAGGTCCTGGGAAGGCTGATCTTGTTTGTCCATGTATGCAGCGTATGGAGGCAGTTTTCCTGGTTATGACCCTGAGTCTGCCATCTATTCTTCTGTTTGGCGTTTTTCATTTCCACCTATTGGCGCATGCTGGGCTTGCTGGACAGCTTAACGATATTTCTGTAAATCTGGTCAACCCCGTCTATTGATCTGCGCTGATTCCTGCCAGGACAGTACCCCATGTATGTTGTCGAGCAAGTGGAGAAGGTTGTTGTGGTATAACCGTCTTTTCTCGGCCCGTATATTCTACAATCAGTTCTACCCAGCGGTTTTGATGTGTGGAGATATGACGTGGCTCTCCGGCGATATGTAAGTGCTATGTTCTTCCTTTGATCAGAAGCTCACGATATCTTCTCAATTCCCTGTGTAGTGGTAGTGAAGCTTCTTTATTTTGCATAACTCCTCGTGTAAATATGATCACCGGGACGGCTTAAAAATCTTCTTTCAGATTATCATAGTCACTGGGTCAAGTCCTATCAAATTCAGAATTATGCAGTGTTACGAATATGTCCATCGCCCCAACTGCTGGCTACATACTACTCTGTTTGAAGAAATTTTCTACCTGGGTACTGACTTAGGTGAGCAATCCCGACTGAGGCAACGATACAATCAACCCTCACAACCAGGAGTTAGCACTATTGCTGTTGTTTCATCTTGCGTTCAGACTAACGGAGTGTACGTCACAAATTATTCTTCGCTCTTATCATGCCATATGGCTTTTTTTCTGTCCTTTATCCGTGCAAAAACGCCACCGGAACCACTTCATTTCGGCCCGCAGACATGAAAAACGCGGTGAAGTCAGAAATAACTTGTGAAGACGATGAATAAAAGCCTTCGTGGATAGAGGGTAAGTACCCATACACCCATCTATGCTTCTCTCTTTTGCAATCAGTGTTTTACTGCCCACGGCCAGGGTTTTTGGAGGCCAAATTCCTGTTGTAGAAGGCGTAATTGGCGGGGTACCCTCAGTGTCTTCCACAAATGAACTCCTCGAGTTCCCTCAAGTTACTTCCAATATTACGACTCCAGGAAAGTTGAGAGTTGTTGAAAACTCTGGAGTCTGTGGTGAGTAACAGATGACAGCTGGCCTTGATTTTGTAACGTTTTAATGTGATACTAGAAACTACGCCGGGAGTCTTTCAAGCATCTGGGTACGGTGATCTAACAGCTACGGAGAGTATATGGTACATTCATTTTTCTTGTTGTCGCATCTTCAGAAACTGAAGATTGTATATCAGGTTCTGGTTTTTTGCGTCTCGAAAAGATCCCGAGAACGCACCCCTCGCATTGTGGTTCAACGGAGGAGTGAGTTCATTCCGGGTTTAATGGGTGTCGTATCTTGACCTCAGTGCTCCTCTAGCCCGGAAGCTCTAGTATGATTGGTCTGCTCCAGGAGAATGGCCCCTGTCGGATCACAAACGACAGCACATCCGTAACGCTGAATCCATTTTCATGGAACAACGAAGCCAATGTGCTTTACATCGATCAGCCTGTTGGCGTAGGCTTCTCCCATGGTGACACAAAAGTTGGCACTTCAGAGGCGGCAGCAGCAGATGTGTGGTCATTCTTACAGATCTTCCTCAACGACAAGCGTTTTTCGCATCTGAAGAAGAATAAGCTTGCGCTTTGGACTGAATCGTGAGTTATAGCTCTATTGTCATTATAATATTGGGATGAGACCCTGATTGGTGTATGTCGCACAAGTTACGGAGGCCATTATGGTCCCACATTCGCGGCGTAAGTTGTAGATAGTCACAGTGAAGAATTAGAGCTGACATGGGGTTCCCATTCAGTCACTTCCTCAAGCAAAACTCCGCAATCCTGGAGCGGAAGATTTCAGGAACGATCCTTAATTTACAGGTTCTCGGTATTGGTGATGGACTTACGGTATGACGTATGAATAGCTATAACAACCAAACATTTAGTCTGACATATTTGTATGGCGCTAGAATCCGCTAGCACAATATCCTGGATACCTCCAATATGCCGCTGTTAACCCTTACCACCCATTAGTAAACGAGACCGTTCTTGCAGCCGCCAATATTTCGTGGACGACACCCAAGACGGGTTGCAGGGATCTGGTCAGTAATAGAAAATAACTGTCGTTGGTCATGGGATTGATGCCGTTCCAAATATTAGATCATAGCGTGCAATGCACCCGTCTGGAACACTACCGTATGCTCACAGGCACAATCCTTTTGTAACAACAGAATTTTATCCCCTTTGGCTGGAATTTACGATGTAAACGCTTCTGTTCACGCTTATTGTAACATTTAACTTGACTTTGCTACATGCAGGTGTATTATGTTTTGACACCCGATCCCGATCCGTATCCGCCTCAAATCTCTACTTATCTCAACAATGTAGCGTCAAAAATCGGAGGCGAGGTTCAATGGTCGCAGTCGAGCAGAGTTGTATATGCCAATTTTGCAAACACAGGTATGTCAGCCTCATTGTGGTCTGTTGTGGCTCAGACGTAAATTGATGAACTTGAAAGGCGATTGGATGAGGGATTCAAGCCCTGACCTTGAATTCGTTATCAATTCCGGAGTATGTTTGAGCACCCCCATCATGTTCTTGTAGCTCACTCGCGCCGCTTTCGTAGGTCAGGACCATCATATACGACGGTGACGTTGTAAGTCCCAGTCGATTTATGGTTTCTTATACTAAGCTGTGTATTAGGACTACATTCTAAACTTCAATGGTGTAGAGGCAATGGTTGGTGATCTTCTCCGACGTGCCAGAGCTAATTGATGTTGAACTACGTTACGTATAGGTGGCCGACCTGAAGACTATTTGGTCTCCTCTTTTCAAGCAGCAAAAGTTCAAGTCTTTCTCCGTCCGTGGACAGGCTACTGGGCTCTACAAGAATGCCGGGAAGTTCTCTTACGTCCGAATCTTTGGAGCTGGGCACGAAGTACCGGCGTACAAGGTATGTCGTTTAGTATAGCGTGCTTGTCTGTCTTTTGTTGCTTAACAATCACATTACAGTACGGGAAACTTGAGTATGGAGAGGCTGCTGCTCAAATGTTTACGCAGATAATGCGTGACGAGAGTCTTTCGAGCACATGAAACTTTGTACATATACCTATGGCGCGTCTATGTATACATATGCGTGAGCCGCTTTGTTGCACTACTCATCCAGATGGATGCCGTATAATTGACATTTCGCAAATGATTGACAAATCAACATGGTACAATGTCCGGAAGTGGCTGGTAGGTAGGGAAAGGTGCGTAGCCGAAAAAAAGGAATGGTTGATAGCATTTGATAATAGTAAGCAAAATGGCTAAAGGATGCCTTCATACATTGGTTCATTCAATGGGTCTAATATCGGTCTGTGGAGATCAATAGAGGGAGTTTTACGCAGGTAGTCATCAAGAGCTTTTAATGCACCACCAGCCATCAAACGTTCCTGAGGGTCAGGTACACAGAGAGGTAGCCATAATCGGTCGACCTCTTCCATGCCAGTCTGATAGGAAAGTCGTCATTAGTAATTCAGAAGATTATCTAGGTTTGCAGACTCACCACAAAGTTAACACGGAGATCTTCACCCAACTGCCACATGTCGAGTTTAAAGGGGCAATATGGCTCCTTCGTTCTGAGTTCTGGTGCAATGTAGCGACCGAACTGGTCTAAGTCCCGATGAAATGATGTGCACACCCTATCTGACTCTAAAGAGTCCTCTAGAAAGTCAACTGCAGTTTCAAAATCAATCATGTATACCCTGGGGCGAGTCACAGATGTACGTTTGGACAATGATTCGGGCATCCATTCAACCATAAAGTTAGGTAGATACAAGTCCTAAAAAATCCGTAAAACAAGGAGACCTTGAGGTAAAAAGTAACTTACGCGATGCGCAATAAGTTTATCATGGATATATGCAGTTGTCTGTAAGGTTATTGGTAAATACATGTCGGATCTGGGGTAGAAAGAACGTGAACTCGCCTCGAGGGCCTGGAGCACCATGTACAAGGCATCTTCGACAGAGTTTGAATGTGTATAGTGAAGGACTTCACGGAGATCGAAAATAAGCTTTGGGACAGCGATAATGACGATATCTTCGAAAGAAAACTCGTGCAATATGGGCAGAATGTGATTGCTGCTTAACATATGATCCGGAGGGGACACTAGCCGCTTTAATATTCGCAGGTGGGTTTGGCCTTCGCCCGATATAGAGACAACACGCAGAACAACATCGCGAACACCGTTCATACGAGCAGCGTGGTGAAGGCATGCTGTCAAAACACTAAACGTGTTCCACCTTACCAAGGATTTATTCGGTTTGTCGTGTGAAGTCAGGTAGAGAAAGTTATCACCCTGTGGCGGAAGGTCATTATTCCAAACTTGTTGAAAGGTTGTTGTCTTCCACAGCTGAAATCCATTCCGCTCGAAAAGAGGTCGAAGTTCGCCCCAGGCCTCAATGTAGTCTTCCAAGCTGAGAAATTTCCAAATTTCAAGATGTTTTGGTAACTGAAACAAACGCAGAATTGTCTGAACATGGTGCAATGAGCTGGATGGTTACATACCTTCTCGCGACGGGGTAATTTTAGGTCCTTTTTACTTGACTGTTTAACAGAAGGTAGAAGAAGACTGCCGGCTGATACAGCCAAGGTCAGAGCACAAAGCGCCAGTAATGAGGTGTATCGATTGTCGTAAATCATTGGTGGTCCGATAGAATCTTGCACGCGTTGCACTGTTGCTTCAAAACTGTCAACAAATATTCATCGGACTTGGAGTTTGGTCATATTGATGTCGTTAGGCTTTTCCGACTAATCCTGTTTTTCAAAGTCCGAAACGGGTTCGATTGGGATTCGCGTGATGTTTTATGTTGGCCATCAAAACATAATCCCAACAGTGCAAAAAACGGTATGGAGGCAACATGGAGGGTGGGCTCAAACCAACTGGATAAGATATACGCATACCATACTCGGCTTGATTTGACTTGTGCCTCCTACCACCAGGAGCTTTCCCAAACGGGACAAGAGCAAGAAAGAATGCTGGAGGAACTACGAAAAACGCAGAGGTGAGCACAGATATGTAAAGATCAATGTTCAATTGACTAATCTAACCACCTCTATACCTTGACCGCGTACCCAGGTGATGTCCCAGATGATCGAGAGTAGATAGAAAGACGTACCTGGGGGTTAAAGCAGGAAAGACGTCTGGCAGGTAAAGGGAAAGCTGTGAGTAGCAAAATAGGCTGAAACTTCGTGGCTCGACACGGCGAGTGAGTGCAGAGATTTTCATAGGTCTACTTACGTGGGACAGATTATTCAGTCATCTACTATCTTTATTAGATAGAGATGGCAAGCTTCAGCACTGTGATGAGCACGGCGCCGCTATGCTCACGGAAACGCGCGCGCGCTGATCCAATTTCTGGTATTTTCCTTTTATTTACATATGTTTTTCCTTCATAGAATATTCTAGCACTGATCTCCGGGAATGAACTCCTATCCCAAGTCTATGTAGTACTTAAGGACTACGTACACAATTAATAACAACTTTTGGATTCCCCTCTCGGATTTTGTCTACGTCTCGCTCTCGCGCGCGCCCTCGTCGTCTTGTCCCCTGCGGTGATTCGAAGCTAGCGTGGTAGCTTGCACCGCCGTCCCCTCTCGTCGCGCTCCGCTTCGTTTCGTTTCGCTGTCGTTTGGCTAGAAGCCGTGTGGAGCACGCTCGCTCACACACGCGTTCTGCGAGTCTTGTAGGTGTTGTTGGGTTGTTTCCCACGCCCTCAGGAGCTCGTTGAGCGTATCAACTGTTTGGCCTGGGACCCTACACGTCCGGCTTGCCAGGGGTCCAAATTGCTTATGACACATGTGGTTTAGACACGGAGGGGGGATATCGCTTCCTCCTCTCCCACAGGTCAGAAATGATAGTAGAGTATTCTGAGTGCAATGCGCATGGCCTTTTCCCATCTCAATGATAGTCATAGCATGGGGTTGATTGTACACAAATAGTACAAGCAGACCGAAATCCAGATAAGACTCTGATACGCGCCCAAAAAGCTCACTTACTACCTAGGTTTAAAGCCACAGTCATCTGGATCTCTGTCGAGAAATACTCAAATGCTTTTTGGGACTACAAATATTACCACCGACCTGATTATTGCCTGCAATCCCCATGCTTTATGTTCTCTTCATCTGGGGACCTCATAGACTACAAAGTGATCACTTGTCTCACGGGAAAAATCCTACATGTGAAGATGTCAGTTGTTTGGGGCTCTACCATGAGGTCATTGCTTAAAACCTATCAGATTACACATGGAGACCAGATATTCTTTGAGGACAGTGGCAGGCGCCTTCTGCATGAGTCTATTTTTAATTCAACACAGCTTCTTTGATATCATGAGGATGGTATCGTTTCGTTTCTTGAACATTATAAATGCCTGTAACCCTCCTATTCTTCAGTGAAAATGCTTTTTCTGCTTCTTCTCTCGGTAACCCTTCTAGATACTGCTCTCGGTGCTGTAAATGACGCATGCACTGCCGGAAGTACTCCAGGAGTATGTTTGTCAACCAGTACCTGCTCTTCAGCAGGCGGAACATCACACGCAGGATTTTGTCCCAATGATCCATCGACAGTGCAATGTTGCACAAAAGCATGTGCAACCTCAGGAATTTGTCGCTTTTCCAATACATGTAGTAGCGGACTCACTGAAACTGGTAAATCTACTAGTATTGTGGAGTATAAATGTTTTTTGATGCCGCGTTATCAGGCTTGTGTCCCGGCCCCAGCAACTTTGTTTGTTGCTTCCCTTCCGCAACAAGCAGCTGTGCACCTCCGGCCGTAAACGCTGCCACACTTGCGCTTATCAAGCAATTTGAAGGATTTGTCGCGAGTCCCGCTCCCGATCCCATTGGTCTCCCGACTGTTGGTTATGGACACCTCTGCCAAACTACAAATTGTGGGGAAGTTCCATTTGCCTTCCCTCTCACCCAAGCTCAGGCAACGAGCCTGCTCAACACCGATCTCAAGACGTTCACGGCATGCCTTACAAGTGATATCAGTAACGAAGTTATTTTGAACGACAACCAATTTGGTGCCTTGAGCTCATGGGCATTCAATGAAGGATGTGGCAACGTTGGAAGCTCTACCCTGATATCGAGACTGAATGTAGGACAGGACCCTGACACAGTTGCTGCGCAAGAGTTACCAAAGTGGGATATAGCTGGAGGTTCTGTCCTTCCAGGGTTGGTGACCCGACGGGCAGCTGAAGTGAAGCTATTCCAGACGCCCTCCAATGTTATTGCTCATCCTCCACAATGTTAACCGCTCTAAATCCGTGAAAAAGCTTCTATCTCAGTGTCGCTTATACAAATAACTTCTTCATATTTAGAAATGTAACGATTTGATAAGTGACTGGCACAATTCCTTACTTTCAGATAACAAAATTTTGTCAAAACAGTGAGAAATATCATGTAACTGTCGTTATGATCACCGTGCTGCCTATCATCAGTGTGCTCGTGTTTGCAAGTCCGGGCCGACTGATGAAAAGCTTCATCCATCTGACCTACATGTCATCCACCGTTTCAATGTTTATCAAACCATACAACGACATATGAGCTATATTTAGCCTATTGATATTAAATGTACGTTAAATTGCTGGACTGAGGGTATACCAAATGATGCACGACAGAACGCTATAAAATGTGGTCGCCCTCTTACAACCCAGTATGGCCCCAGTAAAAATGGACAACAAACCAACTCTTTGTGCATGTAAAACAGATAGCTATGATGCATCAAAGACGATAGCGGCTACCTATCCAACCAAAGATTTATGGATATTTTCAATACCATTGCACCTGCGATACAATCCCGACAAGCCATTTGGTTTCAGCTATGTAAAAACATTATTATATTCCGTGACTACAACACTCAGTGAGTATTTTATTCACGGTCTTGATAAGCAATAATGATTCGCTTATCGACACATAGTTGTGGCCAACCTGTATTACTGTCAACCGTTATTGAGTGAGGACATTCTTCATTCGGAGCTTCCAATATACTAGAATTTTTTCCGGTCGGCGTTAGTCCAGATGTCACAGTCATTTGAAGCATCCTACGAGGAGGTGTCTAGGTAGGATTTGTGGCGAAGGTGCATAATCCCACTCTAACAATTGTTTAGAATACCAACGTGTGTCCAGGCAGGGTCAGTGCCACTGCTGACATTTCCCAGTCAAGACTCAATTGAGTTAACTAACGCCTTTGTAGCTATGCCGTCGGCCTTTTTCTCATTTGTCCTCTTGGAGATAGTGTCCGCCGCCGGCAGCTGGTGTTGGGACTCATATTGTGCACAACACTGCTTTCTATCGGACTTGCAGTGACAAGAGATGTAATCGTCTTTGAGGTCCTGTCCTTCTTCGTCGGACTGGCGAATGTTGCACCACAGATCTTAATCCCACTTGTTGCTGAAATTGCCCCGCAGGAAATTCGGGCATTTGCATTCTCGCTTACCCTCACTGGATTGATGTTTGGCATTCTCCTTGCAAGGGTAGTGGCGGGACTGGTGGCTGAGTTCTTTCCGTGGCGTGTTGTATACTACGCTGCGATAATCATCCAGGCTCTCGTTCTGACAGGGCTATACTTCACGCTTCCGGATTACCCTGCAAAAGGAGCTGATCCCCCTTCGTGGCGATTACACTGGTCCACTCTCGTACTGGCAGTCACTGAGCCTATTGCAGTACAGGTCATACTCATCAACATAGGAGCGAGTGCATGCTTTTCTTATTACTGGGTTACATTGACGTTCCTCCTCGGTGGACCACCGTATAACTATTCTACGTGAGTATATAATCTGTTTAATCATGTTGTTCTCGCATAGCCTGAGTGTGGGTCTGTAGAGTTGTGATAGGTCTTTTTGGATTGCTTGGAATGGCAGGGGTAGCTGCTGGACCTATCAGCGGGCGCCTCGTCGATCATATCCGCCCATGGCACTCACTTCTTCTTTCAATAACCCTTCTACTGGTATTTCAGGCAGTGCAGGTTGTAGCCGGAGGTATCCATATATCAGCTGTGATAGTATCCTGCTTTGGTTTGGATTTTGTGCAGCAGATACAGACAGTTGCATTGGCGACCTACATCTTTAGGTGAGCATATGACTTGTGTACTAAGTTATATTCATTTATGAGTTCTTAATTTCTTCTATCTCTAGTATATCTATAGCAGCAATTTCACGCTTGAATGCCCTATATATGATCTCGGTATGACCAATGCCATCACTTGATGTTTCGCTAATGCCTCAATACTGCTTCTGCACAGTTCTATGTGGGGCAGATTATTGGGTCATCCGTTGGAACTGCTATCTTCATTAGATACGGATGGAGAGCATCAGCGCTGTTTGGCCTCGGACTCTACGGCTTCCAGCTATGCGTGGTACTCGCTAGGGGTCCAAATTGCACACGACACACGTGGTTGGGATACGAAGGGGGTATATCGTTTCCTTCTCTCTTACAGGTTCAAAATGAGGAATAAAGTGTCATAGAGGCCTTATTGGGGGTGTATGTGCGCAAAACTGCGCTTGTCCACTCTCTTTCATGTGAAGAAGGGAGATCGGATGATGCCGAAACTGCGGGAAAGGTGGTACACGTATTACTTTATCGATGAAGTTCAAATTCCAAACTTCGACCTTCTATGAATCTTATTCTCTTAACTATCAGCCTTAACACGACCGTTATCCAATAAGTGGGAGTCTATTGCATAGCAAACACTTGGGTATGAAGGGAATATGTCAATACTTGAACACAGTTGATGAAACTGAGAGGTTGATGTAATGTTGAGAAGTCGCAGAGTCAGCGTAGTGCCCGAAGCTTGTCAATGACGTGTTGCATGTCGGGCTGGTTCCATTCACCGTTGAGGACGTTGGTGTGGTGAGCCCATCTATGGTTCTGATTACCACCAGGCGGAGGGCCTTCTTTGAAATTGTTTTTTATAACATCAAATCCGTGTCCATCATGTTTACCGGTTTTGATGTATTGGTTGGAGGAAGGAAAGACATTGATGGTCATGCGACGTGATTTACCCTCTGAGATGGATTTGAAACTATGAGCCCCGCTACCAGAGTTAAGCGAATTGCTCGGGATAGAAGGAGGGATTGGGGATAATGATAGAGTGCCTCCAGATGGTATTGCCGTAGCTAATGCACATGAGAGATGAATTAACCTGTTGATGTTGATTAACTGCACGGCAAACGTACCAGAGTGCATATCCTCTGCAGCATAAACTCTACTTTGCTCCCTTTTTATGGTTGTACGCGTCGCGCTTGTGCCACAAACAACAGATTTCGATTGTGTGGTCCGAGGTTCAGTTGTGTCTTTTGTGAATTTATAATTCCGCTCATTGGTCCCCTCCGGCAGTGTCGCATTCATTTTGTCTTCCGCTATCTCTACAGCTACCATATCACTCCTGTTCCGGTAATTTTCTGTTGAGCGAAGATGTACGCTATCACTCCCGGACAGAAGAGGTGCTGATGAAGAGCTCGAACATATGCTTCTTGGACTGGATAGCAAGGTTGGAGAGGGCGGGGTATCCTGGAGCGGTAATTCATTTTTGTCTGGAAGCGATGGCAAACTTTTGGACATGTTTAGAGAAGAACGGGACGAAGGTGGTAAATTGTTAGAGGTTTCTAGTCGTTTTGAACGTAGAAATTGGGAAGCGACGCTCTTTGCCCGCGACAATGTCGACTTTGAGGGTTTGGGGGTGCTGTAATCTTTGTTGAGTGTAGTGCACGACTGTGTCAGCAAGAACCTGTCAGCGGAAAATACTGGTTGATTTCTGAAACTCGTACTGACAGTACTTGAACTTGATTTTTTTGAATAGGATACTGAGCTCTCTGATCGTCTAGCTCTCAGAGGAGGATAGTCTCCATTAAGGGTTACATTGTGCACCGGATTCAGTGAATTCAGGATATTCACTGGAGGAGCAGGGCAGCATAAATGCGGCGGCAACGTAGCTGGTGAGCGGCTATGACTGTCGTACCGGTGAGAGCGAGGAGGGGCGAGTACGTCGAGAGCGCTGTGTGGGACTCCTCTTTTATGTGAGGTGTGAGTGGTCATAAAGTGAAGACAACTGGGGGTGAGAGTAAGTGGTCAAGAGTAAAATACATCTATTTGTCACGCACTCCAAAGTTTCTTGAAGAAATTGATACTTTCCTCAATGTTGCGTCCCCGAGATTGAACCAAGATTTGGTTGCCATGATGTAACGTCATGATGGCTGATGTTGGTTTTGCAGTGAATGCAGGCTCTGTCAGTACTTATAAGCAGATGGTGATTGCCACCTTTCATTTTTAGGGCACAAGAGAAGGTATATCTGTTTCACAATCTGGCTTGTGGTTAGGCGCTAGGCCTTTGATTCGTCCTGTTTAACGTCAGATCTGCCGCGCATTGCCGAGAGGCGAACTTCATTTTTTTCCCACAAAGTTTTCCAATGCTGAAGTGACGAACAGTTGCGGCATCAACTATCACTGTATCAGACCATTTCAACAGAACACGCTGCGCGGTGGCATTATTACGACAATCCATGTCGTGGGCTTCTGAGCTGGTTTGCGTCAAGACAATTTTATGTCGTGAGGTTCGAGATTCACAGTTTGAAAAAAGTCTAGTACAAATCTAATGGGTAGGTAGGGTATTCAGCCAGGTGATACTCGGCATTGCATTTAGAATTGACTGCGTCAACTGGGTCCGCGAGACCTTGACGTCAGCTTTGGGGGCAAGGTTATTGTCCCAGGGGGCAGCTTTGTTTCCATTAAGGAAATCTGTCCAATAATCCAACTCTACGGGTAACGATAGCCGAACTTCCACAGTGTCTGCGTCGCCGCCATTAGGGTTAAAATTTTGGATGTAATGGGTTATCTGGGACTTGAGGTATGGGACGACACCGTTGAGGATATTGTATATCTAGCCCGTGTGAGGTCAGTGAGTTCTTTTAGATGGTCACATTGACGTACAAAGTTGTCATAGATATTGGGCACATTAACGTTGCCCGGATTGGGACCACGAAGGGGACTTAGTTGCACATAGCTATTGTACCAAGATACCCAGATATTACGTATACATGTATTGTCCTTCTTGAACAATCTTTTTGCCTAATTTATCTGATATTAACAGCTCTGGGGATTCGTTTAAGAAGTTAGGCACTCACATCAAAACTGTTCAAGTACGAGGGGAGGCCTGCTGCTGCACGTAACCGCGCTACCTGCTTCGTTGGGCACATTTTATCCCACTTATCATCGTCTACCAGTTGGATCACATTTCTGTTTCCAGGAACAAGAAGGCGCTCTGTTGCAAAGTATGCATAATTCTTGAACACGTTTGCTTGTTGCTCCAGCATCACCATCTCGTCGGCTCCATTTGAGCCACCTTTGGTCTACTATTTAGCAAAAAAGGTACATAACAAGGGCCTGTAAGCTTACCGGGGTAACAATTTTGTATCTGCTCAAAGACCGAATTTGATCCTGACCTCAGATTCTGATTGACCCATTGACACCATGATCTATGGTTGAATGTATTAAGTATGACATTGCAAACCTGATTGAGTGACTTACGGGCCCTTCTTGATCTGCCAGAGATCAGTGAACTGCTGTAGATGATCGATGAACAGCGATGCTAAAATGACAAATAAACTCGAGTTACAAAGGCGAAGACAAAGACAAGAATTCACCCATGCTAACTTCGTAGATGTGCTCCCGTCCGTAGATTGCTCCTCCACTTTCATCTGTCGTCAGAACTGGAATGCCGGCGGCGTTTAAAATGTTGGGTGGGTATGGGGTGTACGTCCCCAATGTAGGCTTTAGTTGTTCAGCAGGTTTTACGTCAAAGTATGTAACGATATCTGTGCCCGAGTAACCTGACATGTCCAGGGAGTATGCTGGACATGTGGTCATTGTGGCTGTCCCACTGGCACGCCGGAGTATTTGATCAGTTTGGTCATCCATTGTCTGATCATCCTTTGTGTATGTAGATGAATAATTGGCTGTGATATCTTCAATCCAACGCGCTTGAATATCAGCATATTGCCCTAGGATAGATAGTAGAAATGGTTGAATATAGAAAATTCGAAACAGTACTAGAGCACTCACCCGTGGCGCCTTGGTCATCAATATTATTATCCGAGTAGCAATAACAATCAGTGGCCCCGCCGACACCTGCAATCTCATCTCCTACAGTCGGGCAGGTAAGAAAACCGGGCAAGAAAGGTATAGCTCGGCGTTTCAAAGAAGGATCATGTTCGATTGCAGAGGCATCAGCGGATCCAACAGTCCATGAAGTCAGCGGCTTCTGAATTGTAACAGCCTCCAAATCATTCATACTGCGCTTTTGAGATGTCGGTGAGCGCTTGTTAATCACCGCATATGCCGGTATGTCCTGGTCATGGGTCATGAGAACGCTAGACCCGAGCTGTCCAGAGCCACGCGCTTCGTATGTGTAGGAAGATTCGTTGATGCTACGTCTGCTATTGCCTGATCCAGTGCCCTCATTGACGGAGTCGAAGCATGATCCTCCGAAGGGGAAATCAGCAGAGAAGAAGTTCTTTCTGTGACATAAGTGAGCAATACGCATTTGAGCACAGAAACTAACACGCACACAACTGGGTCAGCCCTCCAGAATAATACAGAACCAGTTAGTCCAGCGTTAAGGTTGATTCCATAGTGCTGTTCAAATGTCAATCGCGATCCATGTAATAGTATTCAATTAATTACCGGATTCACGCAAAATGTGAGAGCCGACTTCCCGTAGGATTTGTCAGTTCTGAAGGTACGAAATCATGAAATTGAAAGGCTTACAGACTGGCTCACGCTTCCAGAAATGGAAACTCCTGCATACATGTCTGCTTCCGCGAAAACCTGGAGAAGACATAAGCATTGACAGGACGGTGCAAAATAGGTTCGCCCTACCTCGGCATCTATCAAGGACCCTCCAAGTACGTTGACACCAAGTTGTAGTGACGGGATCTACAGAACTGGGGTGTCAGGGTATGCCTGAAAGGAGGGGCAGTTATACGAACAATATGAGCCTGACAAGGAAAGGTGAGTAGAATGATAATTAAAAAAGTAGGGCTGCGTACCTGAAGAGAACCTTCCAAGTTGACGTTGTACCCTACAGCAAAATCATATCCCACGTTATCGCTCGTGGAATTAACAGGAGACGATGGATCCTCCTAAAATGCGTGCGCAGGGTTATGTGTTGAAAATAAAGTTTGGTGAATCGAACATCAATGGAACTTGCCTCGTCAGGGTTGTCGTCTGCGAGACCAAAAGCATAGTTGATTGGCTATAAATGTGTATGATAAGTTCAAATCAACTGGAATGAAAAGGTTGAATTTGCATACCGGAAATGTATACCCAATAGTTGCAGTGTACCGTCCAGACAGACTCAGCTGCCCCGTGAGCTCCCCGTAGAGGTGAAGGGATGGACCAAGTGTCAAAAGACCAGGATAGTAAAGTCCTGGGAAACCAAATGTTGCCAGTTCACGCCTGCCACTGGTGTAGTGTGCCTCTGCAAGTCCAGAGATTGTAAATGACGCTTGGGCGCCTGCGCCTGCGTCAAAGAATACGTATGCCTGTTGAACTGCGGGAGGGACGATGGTCGCTTCGAGGTAATAACCGAATTGACTGGTGATCTGAGCCGTTCCAGTGACACTGATATCGAGGCTGGATGAGAAATTCGGGCACTGTTGCTCTGCGTGGAATATCGTGTACGTATCTGACCACTGAATAATGCGTTAACGAAGCATTGTGACACAAATAAAGGCGTATACATACATGATAATCTCGGCTGACTGTCTTCGAAGAGCGGACAGTGTTAAGCTTCTTCAGCCATGCATCGAATGGTCCAAACCACCTCTTATCGTACTCTAAGGGTTGGTGGAAATCACGTCTTCTCCTGGTGCTGGTGGTGCCAGAGTCAGGCGGACTGTTAACGATGGCGTCCCTGAATAAAAATATTAAATATAGCGAAATGAACGTCAGGCAAATAACGTGCCAGTAGCCAGGGATATCCGTCTGTGGATATGAAGTTAGTAAAAACAGATGTATACCCTGAAGTTACATACCACATCGGCTCTCATCCTACATTCAGACAAATCAGCGGCTTCCAAACCTATGTCAATGAAAGAAGCTTACAGGACAGGCCCGTTATCCTCCGGTATGGCAAGGAAATTGTAGTCAAACGACAGGGAATATACCATTTCATTGGTAGGCTTCTTCGCCTGATGTTCTTGGGACAAGGAATTCTGGTCCGTATGTTCAGTCAAAGAAACTACACGAGCGTAAGGTCCCAGACCACATGATTTGGGCATTTGGATAATGGTATGCTCAGCTTGGCCAATGAAAACGTGGCCACAGCCGGAGTCATCATCGTCCATTGATTTTGAGCAATATGCCAGAACCTTCAAAATCGGGTCAAAGTTAAGCCCCCAACCAATAGACGTTTGACTAACCGTCTGTGGCTGATCACTGGTCGAATCGCAGCCAGTAACCACCCAATCAGATGCGATATCCATTGAGCTGACGGCACTGGGATTTGGGGATGAAATAAAAAGCTCTACCCGCTCAACCAATTAAACATTAGAAATTTAAATTGGGAAGCAAAGACGCTACCTCCAAATGGACTATCATTCTCTCTCCCGTCATCACCAATTCCACTTGAACCCGCACCGGTTGAAGATGTGCTCGAAGTGCCAGTGTTATCATCGAAGTCGACAGTAAAAGTGACCGGTTCATCTGCGTCCACAGTAGAAGGGAACACGTCGCTTACAGGAATGGGGACAAAAGACGACCCTATTTTTCACAATATAAATCATCAATATAGGGTCCGGAAATGGGTCAATGTTCAAGTTTACCTGAGGGTGGGTCACAGCAATAATAACGTTTGTTATTTCCAAAGCATTGACTGCTTGCATCTCCCTGAATATCGCTAACTGATAGGTAGCGTGAGCAGGCCTATTGATGCAGTTTTACGACCTGTACTCACATATGGCAATCTGACCAGGGCTGCACACGGCATTTAAGCACGCAGGTGGGTCTCCAACCCATTTACAATTTTTATAACCAGCTGATTGTCGAATTTATTTTATAGTTGAACTACATAGTTAAAGATGACTTACGTTTGCAGCAGACCGGTTTTGTGGGTTCCAAGCACTCTACAGGGCATAGTGCAAACGGTCCTTGACCCGGGGGGGTATCAGCGCAGCCGTCGATGTCGATGGGCCCCAAATTTACGTGAGTTTGAGCAATAAATGGGGGATCACATGTCTGTGAATCACAAGCTGAGGAAAGGAAACAAAGTGGTTTGATATTCCAACTAACATGATCGAGAATTGCCACTCACGTCCGGTAGAACACGCTCCAGCTTGTGGGTCCCCCGATGAGCAGCAGAATGCTTTAGAACCCTGAATGCATGTTGGATGTCCATCATCTCCAGTTTTATCCAGAGCGAGGACGATTTCCCCAACATTGCATCGTCCATTACAACTTGTCCCCCCTCCTCCTCGCCACGAACATTTCTGAGGTTCGTCTCCTTTAGGACAGCAAAGGCGTGCGAGCTTGTTCTTCGGACATGATCCTCCGGTGGGTATTTGGCTCAATCTTGTCAGTGAATCGTATCCGGGGGGACATTGTTGACCACAGCCTATGAATGGTTGACGTTGAGGATTGAGTTGAATTGTGAGCCTAAAATTGAGCGTACCAGTTACTCGGCACTGATTGCCGGACTCGATCGAAGACGGCGTATTGATGCCGATATCGGGATACAGGCCAGTTAGAGCGGTATACAAGTTGTCGTCCTGGTCAAGGGACCATATCATTGTCCCTTCAGGAGTGCAAGTAACCATCTATGTGATTCTTTGGAAATATTGTATAACTAACCTCCTAGACAAATGCTATTTGCATAATTCAACTTCATTTGCAATGTTTGAGCGTCGTCGTACTATGGTTATGTGAGATGTGTGTTTCAATGGAGAGTAAATGCAACACATACAGATACCCATTGATTGTCATTCCACGTTATATACTTCACAGCCGCAGCCTCGTCAAATACAGGAATAGCGTTGCTGGTGCTGTCCAAGAGTTTCTGAATTTCTGAGAACATAAGTGTCCCAGAGTTAAGGGAGCACTCGCCCGGATCGCCTCCACCGGAGAAAGCACAGCCCGGGGAGCTGCATTGCTGATTTAACGAGCTTTTAATTAGCGTCGAAGATGGGTGTATAAATCTCGGATATGAAATCTTACCCCGTCCACAAGTGTGAAAGAACGCCCGTAAAAGCCTATCCCCATCACCATCTGGGATGGATCGATCTGAACATTTCGAAAAAGTTGCATGGTGTCCATAATCTCTGTTAAATTTGTGTGAGCTAGGACGAACGGGCCGACATTTGTGTCGTTCTTATCCCAGACGCCATGTAGATCGTAGGTCATGATGTTGACCTAAAATACATTGAGGAATAAACTCAAGACAAGTTGAACATTTACATACCCAATCAGCCGATTTTAAAAGAGCTGGAAGATCAAAGTGCTGAAGGTACCAGTAGCTTGAGGGTGCCGTAAAGGTTAATCCGTATCCTCGAGGGGAGAAGGCTGATTTAATTCTGGATAAGAAAATTGGGAAATTATCTTTATCTTCTGGTGCTCCTCCGCGCTCGGGTGCCACAGGATACTCCCAATCAATGTCAATTCCGTCAAATCCATAAGCCTGTAATACCCCAAGTGTGCTTTTAATAAATGTATTTGTCGCACTGAGGCTCCCTGCCAAATTGCTGAAGATATGTTGTGTCGGCTAAGGGGTGTTTAAATTTTATAAATAAAAATATCAGAAGCCTGTCAACCTACAGGATCGTTAAAGTTCCATCCGCCAATTGACAGGAAGACTTTAAGTGTTGGATTTCTCTCTTTTAAAGCCGTGGTTCGTATCCAAAGGGAACTGTCGTTTGCCGCCATTTCCTTCAGAGTGAAGTCCTCAGAAATAAGGGCAAATGCAAAGTTAACTGCCATCGTTGTTCAGTTCAATGGTTCTACCAAGGTAGTATTAAACTTACTATGCGTCAAAGTCTCCGCTGATATTAACTCTGGAGGGTACATATCACAAGCCCGACTGTCGCTAGCCACCGCCCACGCCTAGATGAGAGTAAATTATCTACCGGTAACTCGGAGAATAAAGGAACTGACCTCATAGTATCCAATACGTCTGTGTAGAGCCGTTGCCTGGTTGTCCCCACAAGACTCTTGAGCTGGTGGCTTACAGAAAGACTGGCAACCAGTCTCACAGAAATCTAATTTATCACAATAGTCAGGTATGCCCATTCGAAGCGGTCCAAAATCTACCCTCTGTAGTTCCGCAGAAGCCAAACTATATCAAACATGGTTAAGCGTTAATCAATGCAATATACAAGCGGACTCAGACCTGACTGCAACAGACGTTCAACGGGCACGTAGAATTCGCAACAGCAGCAAATTTTCCGCACTCTGCTACGGCACCGCAGTTTGAGGTACAAGGTCCACCTGAAGACACAGGAGTGCAGAAATCAGGTCCAAATCTTTTTCACATTATACATCATTCAACGGATAATATTTACTTCCAGTATGCTCGACTCACCCACAAAAACCGGACTCCGAGTTGCAACATGCCCCGTTTCCACATGGAATAGTTTTCGTGCAACTACCAACTGGTAGTCCTGTGGTGTTTCCCTGGGCATTAACTAGTCCCCAATGATATACGAACACTTGGAACAAAATGTCAGCATAGAGAAGTGCTGCAAGAGTCTTGGAAACCCACGAAAAAAAATTAATGCAGTATGAAGTAGCATGACAAGATACTGCAAAGAGATGCTTTGCCCACTTGCAAACTGGTGTCATTTTTAATCGACTCGAGACCAATGCAGCTGATACAACACGGTCCGATAAGTGACTGGGTCATGAGGGTGGCGATAAAAAGAATGTTGGCTCGGATATTTACTAGCTACGGCATTCCTCACATTGAACCTCGAATCGAGAGGACCTCGCGGTCCATCGGTGCTGACAGTAGCTTCCATGAGCATGCTACACACGTGGAACTAAAACGAAATGCTTGCTCCATTCTTTTGTTGCGTACTTGTCGGTTGTCGTAGCCAGTTATAATGCATGAGTGGATACATATGTAACAATTGCAACGCTGGATTCCTTTCTAATTAATAAGTTCTAAACCCTCATGACCTTTAACGTGCCACATCCTCCAACTTTGTTGAGCATCCAAGTCACCATCCCGGACCGACAGCATTTCCTCAGATGTAAACAATATTTCATTGAAACATGAACCTTCTAGGTAGTTAGAAGAACGGTCTTAGCCTAAATTTAAAATTGCCACAAAACAGGTATAGAAACCTTTGTTCCAATTACAATGTGCCAGCTCAACCGCCGGATTGCCTATACCAGACTTCCGTGAAGCGAGGACCGAAGCATTGCTTGCTCACTTATCAATAATTACGAGGTGAAGGCTATAAAAAGACGGTTTTGCCTTACTCTGCCGAATATCAAATTTGTCAAGAGGAAGCAACGCGCCTCGTGGTTCCCTGTCGAACTTTTTCCAACCTGACCGAGTCAGATTCTGATTGTAGCGTCAATAAACCGGTCTACACGGGTTTATCCACCGAGAAATAGCATGTACTTTATAGTTTATAGTGGAACTGATTTGTATTCCAATTCCCCAGCCTTTTCGTCAACTCTGGCAATTGCAACGCTGCTGTGAGAGTCAAGGAAAACCATGTCAATAATACTGAGGCTCTCACTACTCGTCTTATTTTCTTTCCTACTCCCTGTTTATGCATCTGTGAACAAAATCAAGCAGAAGGAAATAATCCAGAATGAGAAATTCCATTCCAGTTTACTCAAACAACTCGCCGACTCTCGGACAAAGACTGATGTATTCAACGATACATTGTCACCCTCAAATCCATCTTTGGATTTCAGCTCGTCAAATTCCTTACCTTTGCTTTCAACAAATGCCAGCGTCAGCCTGCAGATATACACATCGGACACACTCCCATCCAATCCAGCTCCCAATAGCGTCTGTGCAGCAGCCATGACAGCAGCAATACCTTGTAACTCATCAATTCCGCTCATGGCGTTAGTTGCGTATCTTATACTTCCAAGGATCACCTATTGATAATAGATATTATATGCCTCTAGACTTGGCCCATATCTCTTCACTAACGACCTTCCCACTCTCTGCACCGACGATTGTTTACATGGACTTGTATCGTATCGTGCAGATGTGGTTTCAGCTTGCGGGAACTACTTAATCACTGATACAGGGGGCAACTCGTATCCCCCAACACTGGCAGTGGACTATGTTTCTGGTCCTTATACCGTGCAGTGTCTCAAAGATCCCGACAGCGGAAATTTTTGCGGCACTGTCATTGAATCTTACAATACAACGGACGGGCTACTGTCGCTTCCAACAAATGAATTATGCACATTTTGTACGCTGGAGACTCTGAATGCAACGTTATCCAACCCGACTAGCTTTTCGGATGACCTCGCTGATATCCTTTCAAGTGCCATCAACACGTGTGGGACGTGGGTATTTCAAAAAGCATCAATTTTGTTCCCTTAAGCTGACCTCATCCAGCGATTTTGAACAGTATAATGTCTCTTCAACGGGCGACCAAGTTGTCATATCAACACCGTTTGGGGTCAATTCTACGACCGCGCCTACTGTTGACTGCACAATCACCGGACAAAACATCTCGACGACTGAGGCGACAACCTGTGCGGATGTAGCTGCCCAATATAGCGTGAGCGAGTACGACATTTTCTCATCAAATCCTCTCCTCGACGCCGATTGCAACATTGAGTCTGGAACCGTGCTCTGTGTTCCTCAACAATGTACCACTTATGTTATTGCGGTTAACGATACGTGTCAGTCGGTCGCTCAGCTGGCGGGCACAGTTCCTGGCACAAGTCTCAACGTGACCGCGTCCCAAATCCAATCATTCAATCCCGACCTCGGAACGTACTGTCAATTGATTTCACTTCGTGTGGGGAAAGCAATCTGCTTGAGTCCAAATGGCGGGTGGCCTTCGGTAGGGGTGACTAGCGCAGGGAATCCATCTGGTACACCTACCGCCGCTGCACCTATCCCAACCCCCACTGTTAACGGCACAACATCCGCTTGCGGGAAATACTACCTTGTACAAGGCGGGGATATTTGCCAGACTATTTGTCTCACCAATTCCATCACGTTTAGTGATTTTCTTACCCTTAATCCGGGTGAGTAATTTAATTTTGCATACCTTTTCGCTGTGGTATTTAACTTGAGGCTCAGAGGTTGACGCCAACTGCACCAATTTATGGCTTGGATATAACTACTGTGTTGCTCCCTACCCACCATTCTCATCCGTAACTGCCGCACCACTCCCCACAACCAATTATACAAGCGCTACTATCTTCAGCTACCCTATTCCTACGGCGAATTACACCATTACCTATACGTCTAGTCGCGTCACACCTGCTGGAGTTCCAGCTCCAACAAATATTGCTAACGGAACACGACCCGTTGCTTGCGGGAGCTATTACGATATACAGGTGAATATCGCCCGTTTTTTTAGGTTTCATGACGCTTTATTGCAAATCATTAATCTGAGTCACGATAGACCGGCGATACCCTCGACTCTGTTTCTGAATCCGTTGGTGTTGATGCATCCCTCCTCGCAACATGGAATCTTGAACTCAGCAGTGGTGTTTTACCCCCTGTTGGCTCCGCTATCTGTGTGACCTTTCCAGAAGGCAATTACACTTTACTCGCCGCACCGCGTCCCACAAATACATATGCCAATGCCACCACAGAATGTGCACAATACTACACCGTCCAAAATGGGGATGGATGTAGCTCCATTGAAAGCTCATTTGCACTTACAAACTCACAATTTGACCAACTTAATCCCGGCTTAGCAAGCAGTTGTACGAATCTCGTCCTCGGGGATGCTTATTGTGTTCTCCCTACCGCTCCCTTCTCTTTATCCAATTCTACCGGCCTACCGGATAACGTTGCGCCGGGGACAATCACTGATGGATGCACCACCTACTACACCGTCAAGTCTGGAGATTCTTGTACTGTGGTGGAGGATAACTTTAACATAACCTTGGCGCAATTCACGACATGGAATCCAGAGATTGACAGCCAGTGCACCAACATTGAGGTTGGATTGGCGTATTGTGTTGCATCCTCCTCTTCCTCGTCAACTGGTCCGCCCAGTAATGTTGCGTCAGGGACAATCACAGATGGATGCACTGATTATTACACTATCGTATCGGGAGACTCTTGCCCTGCTATTGAAACTAAATTCAACATTACTATGTCACAAATCACGACGTGGAACCCTGAGATCAACAGCGAATGCACGAACATACAGCTCGGACTCGCATATTGTGTTGCATCCAGCCTGGCCCCACCAACCAGTGGACCTCCCAGTAATGTAGCATCCGGGACTGTCACATCCGGGTGTACATCATATTACACCGTAGTCTCAGGGGACTCCTGCTCCGTCATCGAGGCTAAATTTGGCATCACATTGGCTCAGTTTACGACATGGAACCCCGAAATCAATAGCCAGTGCACAAATATTCAGGTTGGCCTGGCGTATTCATCAGAAAAACTACAACCTCTAGCACTTGCGGGAGCTCACTTTCACTAGTAGCTTTTTTCCCTTCCACCACTTTCACCAACACTTTTCAAACCACTTTCATTACTTCCGACACTTTCATCAACTTTTTGCTCTTTCTTTAATTATCCAAAACAATTTTTCATATTTGGTTTAGTTTATCTCAGTACATGTTTCTTGTTTCTTTGTAGCACTACCGAATGCTTTGAATTCATTGTGTTGTATACAATATCACTTGTTAGCAAAGGAGAAATTCAACATCAAATTTGTTGAAGTTCGTTCGGGCTCCGATTAAATATTCACGTGATGTTCAGATAACAATCATCGTATCGATTAATCTTTCTTTCTTCCCGTCCTCACACATCTCCGCAGTTATGTTTGTCAGTTTAGGTTAAAAATGTATTGTTCGTGAGTTATATTCCTGCTTCAATGCGTTCTGACATGACTTGCTGACTTGTTTTAATATGTTTAGAAGTATCTAGGTTCTACCCTTCGTCTATCTCCTCCCTCCATCTATCCCCCCTCCCCTCCCTCCCTTCAACAAACCAAACCAAACCTACTCCTCCTCTCCTCCTCTCCTTCTTCAAGCTTTGTTGCACGGCAGATTTGTAGTCATTGTACGGATGCTATGATGGTGGAAATGGTATGCATCTGCTATTGCTTGTGTTGCCTATGCTGACCTCAGTGACCTCAGGCCAATGACCATATCGCCGCTTTTGTGTCAATAGTAGGAGAAGTGGAAGGTGATATCTGATACGGTAGTTAACTGGTATGTCATTCTGCCGTTGGTCTTCTATACCCTCAAAGGTAGCGTTTCGTTGTATATCAATTGTTGGTTGGTAGTTTGTTATGTAGTTCTTATGTAGTTTCATGTATACCTATGATACCTGTCTTTCAGAATATAATATATTATCTCAATTAATATCAACAATCAAGCGAAAAAATGAACTAGCTAACAACACTTCCGAAAGTGTGAACATCTAGTTTGTCGCTTTTGATCACCCTTTCAGTACTTTCGAAAGTGAAAACACTAGCTGTGAGAAATGGGGTCTGGGTAGCTGCAAGCGTCAAACACTTGCGCACTTTTGGCACTTTTTGGCCCTTTTCTCACTTTTGAAAGGTGCGAAAGCGTCTGCTAGTGGGGTTGTACTTTTTCTGATGTTGTGTTACTTCAAGTTTTTTGGGGTCATCTACCTCGGGCCCTCCGTCCAACTTGGCTTCTGGGTCACTCGCGAATTGCACCAGCTATCATACTGTTGTTTCTGGAGACAATTGCCCCGCCATTGAGACATCTTCACATATCGCAGCATCCGATTTCTTCAAGTGGAATCCCGAGGTATCGCATGACTGCTCAAACATCCAGGTTGGGGAGGCGTATTGCGTAGCAGGTGGTGGAAACCCGTGTAAAAAGATATACGTAGTTCAATCCGGAGACTTTTGCTTTGCGATCACGCAGAGTCAGAATATCACCCAGCAGCAGTTGATCGCGCTGAATTCTTTCTTAGACACTAATTGTGATTTGGTTGTCGGAGAAGGTATATGTGTTGGATAGTGGATACTTTGTAATTAACATTTTGTGTTTGTTGATTTAATCTGTAATGTAAAGCGCGACCCTTATTACATGTTGTAGGATGTGCGTCTCAATGTCGCTAGTATAACTCGCAGATCACCAAAAATTTAATGCAAACATTTTTAGTCGGAGTTTAAAGGTAGATGTCACCTGCATTCGCATCCCTCTACCGGCTCATATCCATCTTCACAGCGCGCAGAGCGAGTAGACCATTGCTGGGCGGCGGCGGCGGTGCATGGTGAGAAGTAAACGCGCTGCTCAACGTGAATCACGGTTGACTTACCTGCTGGAGATACAGGTGTCTGCGCTGGCAACCCACACCTTGTTTCTACCCGTTGTTGGCACGGTAAGCCGGTACACCCTTCGCTCGTCGGGATTGACCCCAACTCTATCTGGTTCCGCAGGCTCCTCGTCGAGACGACGCGGACGCGAATATGTGCGTTGTAGGACACTTGCAGGTAAGTAAATACACTGTTCGATGTGGAGAATCATTGACTGACCTGGAAGCGCAGTTGTTTGCGCTGGAAGCAACCCTCTAAAAGCGGCGGATCCGTTGGCAACACTGTAAGTTGGTATAGCCTTTGCTCTTCGTGATTGACCTCAACTCCCTCTTTCTCTGCAGTCTACTCGTCAAGACAACGCGGACACGAATATAAGCGTTGTAGAACACTGTTTCAGGTAAGTACATGGGCTGCTCGACGTGGAGAATCGTTGACTGACCTGGAAGCAACAGTGTGCTCTGTATCACGACTGGCAGGGTGGACTGACTAGACGTGCGGATGGCGGGAGTTGTGGGCAATGCTGAGTTATGGCGGGAGTGGGGGCATGCAAGGGATTGCAGAAGGCGGTTGAGCTGCAGTCGGCCGTTCGTTTGGATTCTCGTTTGTCCATAGCAGGCATTGGTGAGTGGTTCAGCTGGCTGCTCACCGTCCCGTCTTCAGTTTCAGTCGCGTCGGCAGGGCTCTGACTCACTATGTCTGCATTCCTGCCAATGTTGCCAGGATCGCAAGGTGGGGTAGGACAAACCGGTTGTGAAATGAGGAGAGCAGTTGTTTTAGTACGTACTGCGACCTTCATAACGTCCTATTTTTCTTTGTATGCTTGCAGATCGTTCAAGCCTAGGGATAAGCCAAGGTTGCAGACCTTGAGCTGTTGGATTTCCAGTTTCTCATTCGGACTGGCTTTCGACCATCATGTGTTGGTCAAGTTGAAACGGCGACAGGATTGCTTTGACACGGGATTCTCAAGGGTCTCGAAAGACGTCAGCTCCTGAGCAGTGGTCGTCCATCAGTCCTCAGCCTCGGCTCTAGAAAAATCATCAGCCTGGGTACAACGTTTTTTCATCTATATTCCAGCATGTTTTACAACCTTGCTGTATCTCGAGCAGGTCATACCCTGGTGCTCTAGTGTACAACTCACCTGCGCAACAGTTTCACTTTGGGGAACCTTGAGTTTGTGCACCATGTCGAACTTGCACAGTGGACTCTTCAATGTTCGATCAACCGCTGCACATACGTACCATTTACGTTCCCGGTCTCTCGGCACAGGAAGTCACGATTAACCTCACAGATCGAACGAGCTGAGTGCACCTAGATTTTTGTGGGTGCGTAGGGCGTGTATGAATTTGCCGTGATGCTGTCTGCCGTCTACAGAATCTACATCATTGTGGCTCTTACACTGCCTATTTTAATTATATAAAGGCCTCATGATTAGGCTCTGGGTGTAGGTTTGTCGGTATGTTTCAATACATGACCTATCTCTGGAACAGCCCAGCTCGTGTGATTTTTACGCGAGCTGCGTCAAAGAAAAGCCATGTTCTTTTTATCGACACCGAAGGCAAAGATATTTTTGAATACCGTTGGCATCTATAATGGTACGGGAGCGTTATCGACGACAAAATCTTGATAGATGACCTATACGACATCCTTTGTGCCGCCGGAAACCCTTAGAGTTGAGCGTACCATGTGCAGTCAGTTGTCGCATTTTCATACCGTTAAACTTTGACTTTAATTCTATAGGCTGGAACCGTGGGCACCTGGAAAATTATTTCCGTCCGTTCGGAGAAGTATACCGAACTTTTAATTAGTGGCTGCCGCGTTTTTCACCGTATGAAAGGAAGACAAAAAGTCGTTGAACATCCGCATCCACTTTCCTACTTCTCTGTAGAAATCTGCTACCTGGTATGTCTTCGAACTCTACTCTCAACGGAGACATCGAGGTCGCCTCCAAAGAGCAAGAAAAACCTTTCCATGGTAGTGTTCTCCCAACCGACCTATCCGACGGTCCCTCCAAGGACTTCAATTTTCTCCCCATTCCAAAACGGCTTCGATATCATCCCGCAAAACCATTTAATTTCAATATATGGATGAACTGGGGGCTTAGCTTTGCTGCTACGTTCCGTAGGTTGCCCATGCATATCCGCAGCAGTAATCACTCATCACCATGTCTTATTTTTAGTAATCTCAAACATGTATTATTGTCAACCATTACTCAGTACGTTCACCGGCTCGCTCAATATCTGAGAGAGTAAATAGGCCGATAATGACTGTACTAAACAGTTCAAATGTCGATTACGTTCGGGGCTTCCTACGAGGCCGTCTCCAAGTAAGCTCAATTTTCAATTTGAAGTTTTGTTCTAACAGTCTTCAAGAGTCCCGACTTTGATACAGGCAGGGTAAGCAAGTTGTTGCTTTGCCGCAGTAGCTCAATCCCGTATTCAAAAAATGTTTAGATATGCAGTGGGGCTGTTCTTCATCTGTCCATTAGGAGACCTTGTGCGACGGCGGCAGCTGTTGTTGCTCCTCGTATTCGTCACAGCCACACTAACCATCGGGTTGGCAATTACACGGAGTATCTTGGTGTTTCAAATCCTGAATTTTCTGATTGGCCTGGCCAACATCTCCCCGCAGATTCTGGTACCTCTCGCTGCTGATCTCGCGCGTCCTGAGCAAAGAGCATTTGCCTATTCCATTGTGCTCACCGGCATGTTGTCAGGTGTCCTCATTGCTCGAGTGCTCTCTGGGGTGATAGCACAGTTTTCTTCCTGGCGTGTCGTGTATTATATGGCAATCGGTGCCCAATACCTCATTCTCCTTGTCAGTTATGCCGTGATTCCGGACTATCCCGCAAAGAACAAGGATATGACTTATCAGGGTATTCTCTGGAGTATGATAAAGTACTCGGTGACGGAACCACTCGTCGTACAAGTCGAAATCATGTCAATAATGACAAGCGCGTGCTTTTCGAGCTACTGGGTTACGTTAACCTTTCTACTAGGAGGACCGCCATACAATTATTCAACGTAAGTTATAATCTATAAACCCATTTTATTAACAATCGTAGTGCTCACGTCTTGTTTAGTCTGGTGATTGGACTCTTCGGTCTACTAGGCCTTGCTGGAATGGCCATGGGTCCATTTGCTGGTAGAATTGTGGATAACATCGCACCTTGGTATGGAATGCTCGTATCGACCATTCTGCTTCTGGTTTTCCAGTCTATACAGACTGCTGCTGCAGGCTTTAGCATTGCAGCCGTCATTATAGCGTGCATTGGGTTGGATGCCATTCGGCAAATGCAAAATGTCTCGTTGACTACAGCAGTTTTCAGGTATGTGATCTTCAATTTGTCCTCTCCGATCCAGCGGATTGATCATTTGCTTTCAATATAGTATTGAAATGGGAGCTGTATCCCGACTTAACGCCCTGTTTGTACTCGCTGTGAGTATGATTTATCCCAAAAAAAATTATTCTCAATTTTATTCTCATTGCTTCTTTAGTATTACGTAGGGCAGCTAATGGGGACGTCTGTTGGCACAAAGATTTTTGTTGACCATGGCTGGAGAGCATGTGCTCTCTTTGCTATGGCTCTTTACGGGTGCCAACTTCTTGTCCTTTTTGCCCGGGGACCGCACTGCCCGAGGCGAAAGTGGCTTGGTTATGAAGGGGGATTCAGGATGAGGAAATCATAAAGGACAATGTTTTTATAACGAGGTGACACTAAACCATGCTTCTTATGGTGTTGAACGTCTTTTTACTCGCATTTTATATCTAATGGAGTTAAGTTATGTGCAGTATCAATACATTTAAATCATATAAATGCTCTGTGATTTCACTTCCCTCTTGTTCAATTTATTATACAACTTGAAGGCTATTCAATCGTCTCGCAGGACAGTATTATGACCTGGAATAATCTTCTGTTTTTTGCAACAACCGCCTCCCCAAAATGTACAGGTTAATGCGAACGTAGTTAACGTGGTACCTCTACCTCAATGTCTTGTCGCGCCTGATATTTCTTTTACAAATCAACATGCATATGTGCGTTATAACTCAGAATTTATTACAGTGAACCTGTCGACCTGTATGGTCCCCCTTGATTTACCCCGAATAGCACAGCAGGTTAGCGCTCCTGTTGTAGAATAGGTCAAATTTGAGTATTTCTCAACTAATGTCATCAACCGTGAGAATAAAGAGCGAAGGGGTTTACGTGGCGCGATAAGTCTAGGGTTTGTTGAACTCGAACCTACTTTCTATCATGGCCCAAACCGTTTCTTCCACGCATGCCTATTACAGCATTATATCCATTGCAGCAGCAGCTAGCATCATTCTTTTCCCCTTCATAGGACTTCGACACAAGCCGAGATACCCAAACCGCAAAAAGGTTTACTCTAAAACTACGAATGTACCATATGTTCTTGACATATCGCCTACAGCTTCCTAGCAGTCTTGAAAGCTGGAGAAAACTTCATGATGTACCGTATAACGTGGTCTGGGACGAGCTGCGCTATTTTCTCGAAAGCCATGGATTCCAGCTCTGGAGAAGAGGCTTTGGGGCCCAGAAATGGGACGGCGACTTTCCGCAATGTGATAATTTCATGTTTCTGACCTCACACAAACCACGAAACATGTCTTTGGTCAATTGGAAGTCTTTTGCTACGACTGAAGTTGGACTTCGTCATGCGGCGCGCATGAATGGCGTGCGCGATGTTGTGCTTCGTGTCATTGTCAATTTGGGGGAAGGCCATGCACATTTGAATCTGCTGAAGCGTCTAGCGCGTCCGCCGGATAGTCTACTGAGTAGCAATCATATCTTGCCCATTTTATACGAGGTTGTCTTTGAAGATATCATAATTTTGGCAGTTCCGAAACTTATTTTTGATCTGGACGATGCCTGCCGCCCTGGAAAATTCTCAAACTCCATCGAAGACGTGCTGTACATGATTGTTCAGGCTTTGGAAGTGAGGCGCCAGCAGTTATATCTTGAACTTTGTATGATGCTAAAGCTCACACAGGGTGTTTCATACCTCCATCAAAATCTTATAGCACATCAGGTGCAGTGAACATGTTTCTTTCCCGTGGATAATCTTGATTGGCTCATGCACATGTTGTAGGATCTATTTCTGAATAACTTTATGGTCGAATGGGTCCCAGAGTCGCTTGCGGAGAGAACGTCCGTGACTCGGCCCAGGGTGTACATCATCGATTTAGAGACTGCTGTTGAATTCCCTGAACATTCAAAGGTGTCGGAAAGGCTATGCTCCAAATTTCACCGCTCGCTAGACGACTATGGCAGATATGTGGCCCCTGAGCTCAAGACACTTCAACCTTACTGTCCTTTCCGGCTAGATATGTGGCAGCTGGGTATGAACTTGAATATGGCTGTTGAGGTGAGTTTGTATGAAGTGGACTGTGGTTAAATTTATTTTACTCAATGGTATTTGTATCAGACTGACTTGAAGGAAATAGACGAGATCTGGCTGGGACTCTGTGCACATGCTCCCGAAGAACGCTTAACCGCAGATGAAGCTTTAAAGGCCCTTGATGAATATCTTCGGAGGACGCCATCGACAGCACTCCATCGAAAGCTGCTCACTCCCAAAGACAAGAATTTAGTGTTTTGATCATTGAACTGTATGTACTTTTATCGCTTATCATCATTACAGTTGTTGTTATCTTCGTACTTCTTTCTATATGGCATAAGACAATAATGAATTTTGAAAAACTCAGGACTGCCTTACTCAAGAGTCAAATAACCGAATACAAGCAAAAAGCGACAGATCTGAAAATAAAAAAATGTATACTAGTCTACTGGGATTAGGAAAGTGGACCAGACCAAACGGCGAACAGTCTGCCAACCTTGGGAGCACTGGCGAGCTGTCTGTGGCCATCAACTAAACATAGTGTAAATTACAAAGCAATTTAAGCCAATACAATAATTTTCTACATACCCAAACAATTTTTGGGGACGGTTTACAATGTCAAGAAAAGCATCAGACTGCTCCCAAAGCTCAAGCTCCAACACGGACTCGGAAGCAGCTACATGCACGTGATGGATATGCTATCTGAACGTGGCGTCTGGTTGCCACCACACCCCTTGGAAAGCGGGACACCGACAATCTTGGGCGGTTTACCTCCAGCGGGAACACTGGTGGATGCAGACTCATGAAGGCATTTTGGACGAAGAGAGCACGGATGAGGGCCGCGACGTGGACGCGCGAGTTTGGAGGAAATAATCGTTTTGACATGGTTAATCAAGATAAGCACGTTTTCAGGTTTGGGGTCTGTCTATTTCGTCGATTGGTTAAACAACATGCGCGTGCGTCTTTGAGTCCATCCACTAGCCACTCAGCCAGTCACAACACACTCCACCCACAATGCAAGATCCGTCACGGAATAGCACAAGGAAAAGTCCACAATGCACAAAAGAGCAGCAAGGCTCCCCGTTTTCGTCAACCTGGCAACCAACCGGCCAGTCACAATAGAAATTCCAGGAGCTCAAAGAGAAACACTCACCAGTATGTACAACGCCGCAGCACCGATGCATATCATCCAGCCAGATCCTGCACGAGCAAAATCTACTTTGTGATCTGCTTGGAAAACGGCATAGGTGCACCCTTGTTTTACTGCTTCTTGATCAGGCCCAGCAGGTTCTCCCCCAACACCTCGAAAACCATGGACATATGGATCCTGTTCAAACCTTGGTGTCTGAAGTGGTCAAGGAAGGAAATGACATGCGAGCTCCCCGGGGTGTGTGTGTGCTGGCAACGGCGGTGGATTCGGATTTGGTGGTTTTGGCGCGATAAGTGGTGTTGATGAGACGCTGGAGCAATTTGATCTTGTCGAGCGCAGTTTCTGTGTAGTGTGGTGCTGATTTGCCGACTTTATTCTAATGCATCACCGGGTGAATACATAAAGAGAAGACGGCACCAGATACAATATCTGCACAGCACTTTTGATCCTTTGCAAGCCAGACGGTGGAACAATGTCCCCATCCGTAGTATACTCTCCCTCGTTGTCCCTCTGTGTTTTTTATTCACGATGAATGCTTGTCATAGTTGGTGGACTGGATGAGTCCTGAGTAAGAAAGCCTACTGATAGGTAGATGGCAGTGGCGAGGGGAGAAATGTGTTCAAGGGTGCGCGAAAGTTGTTTCTAGAGGATTATGTATCGATGATGTTGGCAATGAAGAATTGATTCAGATCACGCACCTTTGCGTCTCCGCGCTCTGTTTGTTTTCCTACCTCTGCACCATCTCTTTAATTCACATGTTAAGAACTTCAGATCCACAATTTGTGTGTGTGCCTTATTTGACTATCCAAGCTATGAGCCTGGATAATAGGGTGCTAGCGCGTTTGGACTTGGAAGAGTTTCGACGAAATCAGAAAGAGATCAGGCAGATATCGGAGCTTGAAAATAAAATCAGGCGGAGCCTGAACTCACTCAAAGTCGAAACGAGTAAACGAAACTAGATAACTGATAAAACTGTAGATTTTTGTTATCCAAGCATCGCGCAGCTGCAGAGTCAACAATTATGGAAGCAGTTAATTGGCAGATTTACGACTTTTAATCCCTGAGTTCGTATAAAAATAGAAGCCAGCGAAGCCAGAGTCAGAGAGTCTAGTGTGTATCCACTCATTAGATTCATCTGTATCTCTTCAGTGTTGCTTCATCTATAACGCATAGATCATGAGATATACCAGTGTTCGATGTTACAGCTCCATTTTTATTAATTTGTATGGGCACATGGGCTGAAGAAGCCTTGACCCAGTTCAGATAATCGCGCTGAGAAACAATTATAGCCGTATTCCGCGTAGCATCACATTTCCCATGAAACGGGATCCGTAAGGTGTATATATCTGCGGTATACACAACGGAAATAACATGGATGTAACATGTGTTAATTTAGGCGTTTCGGGACCCCGGCACCACTGTTGTGGCCACAGACTGAATTATTGTAGTTTGTTGGATTTGACCTGTAGCCCCTCAAAGGTATGATAGTCCAATCTATCAGATCTATCACTGACGGAAGGACTATGTCATTTCACAAATTATAGCAAAAACATCATTATCCCTTAAAATTATAATCATGGGCGCTTAATGTTGATTTATAGTGGCAGGACCAAAGTAGTACCATTGCAATGCAGAAAATGAGCGAGGAAGAGGCAGGGAGAGGCGTGGATTAAAAGCGGCGTTGAAATCGTGAGAAATCGATGTGATGACCACATTCTGCTACGTGGCAACTCAAATATCTGAGAGTTGCTGCCTTCCTCTATGCCGAGCAGCTACCCATCTAGCATTCATATAACCTTTGGACTTCTTACTGTCGTTGTAGCAGCAAGTCTGGCCTGGAATGCATTTCGTGACTTTCGGGTAAAAAAAATAAGGTGCCCTAAAAGAGAGAAGGTTCGTTCATGTACTCTATCTTTGAGAAGTCCAATAAATTCTAGTTGTGGACAGCTACCTTATACTTTATCGTCTTGGAGGGGACTTCACGACGAGCAGGAATATAATGATGTGTGGGACGAATTACGCCCTCTTCTCGAGAAACATGGATTTCGGCTTTGGAGAAGAGGCTTTGGCGCACAGAAATGGGATGAAGATTACCCTCAATGCGACAATTTTTTATATCTTACCCCACACAAATTGACGCGAAACATATCCTTGGTCAAGTGGAAATCGTTCCTTACAGCTCCTATTGGTTTACGACACGCAGCGCGCATGAATGGTGTACGCGACGTCGTTCTTCGTGTCATAGTAACCTCTGGAGAAGGTCAGGGACATTTACAAATATTAAAGCGTCTTTCTTCACCTCCAGATATTTTAATGAGCAACAACCATATTTTGCCCATACTATATGAGATTATCTTCCAGGACATCATTATCTTGGCTGTTCCCAAGCTCATTTTTAACCTGGAGGATGCCTGTCGGCCTGACAAATTCTCAAACTCGGTTGAAGACTTGTTGTACATGGTTGTGCAGGCATTCGAAGTGAGTTGTTGTCATGGTCCATTTGGAAATTTCGATTTATCGTGCAATGTCATCTAGGGTACTGCATACCTTCATCGAAACCTCATCGCGCACCAGGTAAGTTTTCCAACCTTATCGGGGTCGATGCGTAATACAATCAATTTTAGGATCTTTTTTTAAACAATTTTATGGTCGAATGGATGCCTGGGTCGCTCGCTGAGAGGACTTCAATGCTTCGACCACGAGTATACATCATTGACTTTGAGGTGGCTGTCGAGTTTCCCGAGGACTCAGAAGAGGCCGAGAGACTGTGTGATAAGTTTCCTTATCCCCTCGACATCTATGCTCGGTACGTTGCTCCGGAACTGGAGACTAATCAGGCATACTGTCCTTTCCGACTGGACATGTGGCAGTTGGGTATGAATCTGAATATGGCTGTTGAGGTAAGCTCTCTTTGTCTTATGCCTTCATTGTAGCAAGCAGTGATAAATATTCATCAGACTGGATTGGAAGAAATTGACGCAATATGGCTAGGACTCTGTGCCCCATCTCCTAAAGATCGTTTGGATGCTGAAAACGCCTTGAAGGCCCTTGATGAGTATCTTAGAAAAACACCCTCCTTATATCTCCATAGAGAGCTACTGCCCCCCAAGGATGAAGATCTTTAGTCTATACATTGTTGTTGTCTGTTTTGTTGTCATTTTATTGTCAACTTATTTTTTACATTGTTATCTTCCTGACTCCGTGAGCCACTCAAAAGGCTTAAGTTTGGTGTCTGGATCGTGGAGGTACGTAGACACGGCAGGAATTCTCCATCTCAAACCAAGGACGTGAATACGGGATCATTAACCAACTCTGGAGATAAGCAATCGTAAATCATTATTCATCAGTAATGGTGATACACGGGTATTCGAAGTTCAAATGAGGGAGATCTGAGACGGGAGAAAAAATGGCGGGTGAGGAACATGGCGAGGTATATGGGAGGGAATGCATGAGTACAAATATAACGTGAGGATGGGACAATATAAAGATAAAAATGCCGGATATGAATCATTGGGCCTGCGCCTCCTACAAACAATGCCTGGTATAAGCACTAGAAATTACACAATGAGAGAATGACTTGCTTGGTCCACAAATTCCATCGCTTCTTCTCGCTTGATCGAACGAATGGACGAAACTTTTTGGTTATTGAACAATACACCGTAGAACTTATCAGCAGTGACAAGCATTTCAGGTCGGAAGGTTGTTGTAATAAACTGTGCTGTTGGCGACAGGGATTGTATCATAGCTGATAGATTGTGAATAGGTATCAATGCGACGCAACAAAAGGGAAATTAGACAACATCCACTTACATGCAACGGCTGTTCGGTACTGTGCATCTAAATTGGCATCGATCTAAGCAGATCGGGCGTTAAACTTCGGCACCGAAAACATAGAAGGAAGAAGCGCACCTCATCGAAGAGATAAAACGGAGCAGGATCACACTTCTGTATTGCAAATACTATTCAATATATGTAAGTACAGTCTCGTAAAATTAATGACGGGAAAGATTGTCACCTGTAGCCAGAGCCACCAGCGATTTCTGCCCACCGGACAACTGTTGTATGCGGAGTCCTTCGTCGACCTTCGAATTAAACGACACCTAAAATTCTTTAACGATGGTACTGTGTTCAAACAAATGACAGGGCAAACCTTGATGGATACACCAGTATAATTATCGATCGAATTTGGCTGTGCTTCCTCGTCGTCATCGACGTCTTCATCCTATCAATGGAGTGGTCAGTCTACAGCCAAGTGCAGAGAAAGAAGCAACGCACCTGGTCGATTCGCCTCTGAATGATCAACCTCCCCCGTCCAGCCGGAACTAGCTTTTCAAAGACTTCCTCGAAATTGCTGGCGACCTGCTTAAACGTTCTTTCGATTGCCTCGTCCTTGCGTTGGTCAAGGACTTGTACGAGCTCCTCGATAGACTCGGCTGACTTGTCGAGCTCCTCACGCCGCTCAAGAAGCTGATCTCGTTGCTTGGTGAAGTTACTGTACTGTTCAAATGCCTTTTTATTTACGTGAGCGAATTTCTTGAGACTTTCATTCACGGTGTGGAGCTTCTTAACAAGCTAAGGAAGATATCAGTGATGAAACGTGAGAGTCAAGGATGGAAAACGCACTCGTTCCAGTTTTTCATTGATATACTTTTCAAACGCCTCCTCCGGGAGAACACCCAGATCGCGAATATTGCGGTTACACTCATCCTTGCGAGTCATCAACATCTGCCTCTTGGCTAGATATCGTTCTGTTGTCTTTTGCTGTTTAGATATTGAACGACTATCCTCTGTTTGTTGAGTTTGAATCTTTTCAAGATTAGTCCGTAATTCTTGAATTTGGGCTGTTAGTTCTTCGCCTTCTTTCTCAATGGCTGAGAAAGGGGGCTGTTAACTTTGTTGGCAGAAATGCAAAGCATAGAAAGCACACACATTGGATTTTCTTAGTCATAGTCTGGATCGACGCAGTTAGGCTACGAAGCTCGCGTGTACGAGTCTCGAGGTCGTCCGCAGATGTGGATTCTTCATCCGGCTCCTCCAGAGCTTCCAACTTAAGGCGCAGCTCTTCGCGACGCCGAAGGAGCCGTTCTTTCAATTCAATCTCGAGGGTGTTTTTCTGGGCTTCCAACTTGAGATAAGAACAGAGTAGATATCAGACTATAGGATTAGGCAGATTAAATCGAGTTAAGGATCTCACCTCGTTTCGGCGCTTACTATACCCAACCATATCCTTCCTCCTTCTCTCCACCTCCTTACCTAGACTGACAATCGCTCTTTCCTCTTCGCTTGTAAGCCCGTGACTGAGCGCGGTGCCCAATTCTGTTTGATAACCAGCCAGCTTGGCATCCAGCGCACGAAGCTCGGCCTCCAGCTCCTCTTTATCTGCTTCCAACCGCGCAATTCGTTCCGTTTGCTTATCCTTCGCGAGCGCGAGCGACGCGTTTTCCTCTTGGAACCGCTCACGCGCCTCTCTTACCTGCGCTTGCGTGCCACCCAGCACCGTGATCCTGCTCAGACACCGCGTGATTTCCTGCTCGAGTGCAGCAATCGCACCTTTGACTTCCTCTGCGCGCCTCTTCTCCGTGTCGTATTTCGCACGCCATGTGCGCAGGGAAGTGATCCCCGACAACCGCGAACGTCTGACGTCGTGGTATCCGCCCGTTAGTGCGCCCTTCCTGTCCACCTTGTCACCATCCAGGGTGATCGCGTTTACCCCATGGCTTCGCACGTACTCTGCTGCAACACTAAGGTCACGGCACACGCACGTTTTGCCGAAGACTTGCTGCAGGGCCTTTTCATGTGTGGGCGAGTACGAGAGTTTAGAAAGGAGCGGTTCTGCGTCGTTTGAAGAAGCGGGGAGGTTGGCTGGCTTGGGTTTTAGCCGATTCAGAGGCATAAATGTGACACGCCCCCTCTTTTCCCTGAGCATGATATCGAGCACTCTGGAAGCGGTTTCGTCGGTGTCGACGACGACGTGGAATAAGCTATCACAAGATGAGAAGGATCAGAAATGTGCCATGTGAGGGGATTAAGTAGATACCTACCTGTTTCCAGCCGTGAGTTCAACGGCCGTGTTAAACTTTGGATCCGTGACCTCAAACAGGCGATACAAAGGTCCATAAACTCCAGGGATATTATGTCTTTCTGTGATATTGTCGATGGCCTTCAGGCCGTCACCTGTGTCCTGTTATATGGGACAACCGAGGACACATCGAACAATGCGGGAGAATACACGTATGTGCCGGATTATGATTTCACAAGTCATTAGAATAGGGATAACCGCAATGAAATCAATGGCGCGCACCTTGTCCATCATTCCAGCCAAAGCTCGCTCTGCCGTCCTAAGCTCATCCGCCGCCCTACTCACAAGACTATCCAGCTTGGTATCCTCCCTCCACATCTCTTTTCTCCTCTCCGTCAACTCACTCTGTTCCTCTTTCAGTCTCAACATCTCTTCCATTACCTCCTTATTCTTCTTTTTCGAGTCTTCCACCTTCCCTTGCACATCAGCAATGAGCCGATCAAGCTCCGACAGTGAGTTCCGCGAAACGTCCAACTCCTGCGCCGTATATTGGAGGGCGGAGAGTTGTGAGGAACGGTACGATGTCACAGAAGCTATCTCAGAACGTAGGAAGGCATCCCGCTCAGCTTTCGTCCTGAACTTGGACGAACGTCCCTGCTTCGCGAACAATGCCGACAGTCGGGCACTCGCTTCGTCCAGTTGTCTCTTTTCGGCAGACTCATTGGTGCGTTCTTCCTCCCACTGTGGGGTGATCTCGTCGAGGTTAGCCTGTTTTTCTTCAATTTGGGATTCCAGAGTCTCGAGTTCGGCCTCCAAATCCTCACGCCTACCCCCGGAGTTCTGGTTGGCCGCACGCAGGTCTTCGATGATGCATTCGAGTTCCGTGCGTGAACGGATAAGGTCAGTGAGTTCGGCTTGTGTATCGCGTCGATTCTGTGCGGTAGATGCAAGCGTATGGCGTGCTTCTGCGATGTTTTTCTCCAGGTCCTGTCCCTTGTTGAGTCACAAGCTTTAAGGCAGTATTCAGACAACCACCCACCTGAATCTCCTTTTCTCTTTCATTAAACATCTGCCTCCGCACATTGGCGCCATGGACATCTGCCCTCCTGTCCTCTTCGATTTCGACGAGCGCCTCCCCGACTTCCTCCAGCTCCCGTTGATATAATGCATATTCCATACATCTCCGTTCCTTGTCCTTTTCCTGAAAATCTTTCAGCTCTTCCTTTTCTTCTTCGAGCTCAGCGAGCCGTGTTTCGATGTACTCAAGAAGCTCGGCAATCTTTGTACGCTTTGCGTCGGTGTCGGCCATGATACGTAGGGACTCTGCTCGTCGTTGCTCGTACACCTGTGTGCCTGCTACTTCTTTGAGGAGTGCTAGTCGTTCGTGGTCTTTGGCATTCGTGAGCGCAGTAATCTGTACGTGGTCAGACAAAGTCCAGGTCTAGCGAAAACCACACTCACACGGCCCTGGGGAACGATGTAGTATGGATTCGACTTGCTGAATCCCGCGCTCTCGAGCAAATTCATGACGTCCGCTTTGTTGGCGCTCTTTCTATCGAGACTGTACTCGTCTTTCTTGGCACCAATCGTACGCCTTAGAACAACTTCATCGTGTCCAGTTGGGAACCGGTTGTCCGAATTGTCAAAGACAATTTCAACTATCATAATAATGTCACTTCTGGGACGTGGAAAGGAAAGCATTTACCTACCAAATGCCGACAGCGTAGTAGATGTAGAAACTCCTTCATGAAGCAGGGCTTGTCGCTCATCGCGAGACATGGATGTGTATGCGTCTGAGAGCACAAATCGGATGGCTGAAATAGCTGTCATGAATGTGCCATACTGCGAAAAGAATGAACAACACACCAGCAAAGAAATTGCTCTTTCCAGAGCCGTTTCTACCTACTACTACATTGTGTTTGGGCGAAAAAGGTTCGATTTGAGTTTGGTCTCGATCTGCAAGCCACTGTTTAGCAAAACGATAATTGGAAAAGGCTGATTGCTACTCACAGGATTTGAAGCCCTGAATTGTTAGGGTTTTGATATACATCTTCACCTACGCCTTCAGAAAGCCCCCTTGTATTCAGTTATAGGTGCAAGGGATCTAATGGAAGATGGCAAGCAATGGGAGAGGGAAATGGTCGTAGTAGATTTCGGCAGTTTTGGTTGGGTTTGGGCAAACAATGAAATGAGGTCACGTCTGTGACAGACGCGACCGTGACGATGGTAGCGTGCTTCTAATTCCCGCGCTCGTGATACCATTGCCACCCGATCAACGGTTACCGGTTAAGCTTTAAGTTCGTCAGACATTTCGTTGAGGTTTAACTTCACACAACTATATTTCTGGCTTAGCATTCGCGAAGTTTCACTCTGCCGCAGGCCCTGTTGGCATCTCAACAAAATTCATCAATGTTTATCAAATGTTCATTAATGTTCTGTCTGGCAGAGGTTACTTTCATTTTCACAATCCGATGTAGTAGTTCTTCTGGATACGATCTGGCTTTCTGGTCTTGTTCAACTAATCATATTTACACGTGAGACCGTCGTTTACTCGAATAGTTCCACGCCGGACAAAAATGCTGACCAGTTAGCCTGGGTGTTGTCCTGACCAGTGACGTGACTAGTACCGTGACCAATTTCATAGTGTCACACATATGTTGTCACGCTAATTCATCATTAGCAGGCTCAACAGTAAATAACATATTACTTGATTGTTTAACATTTCTTCTTACTCCGCACTGAATTAAAACGCAAGACAATCAAATAATTTGCCATTTACTGTCGAGCCTACTAATAATGAATTAGCGTGACAATATATGTGTGACACTATGTAATTGGTCACGGTACTAGTCATGTCACTGGTCAGGACAACACCCAGGCTAACTGGTCAGCATTTTTGTCCGGCGTGTTCTACTTTGGGTGGACTCGGCTCAATGCGTCTATTTGAATATAACACTATCGGAGTATAGAGGATCACTGCTCGGAACCAATAAGCTCTCTTTTTGTAGTTCAAGTGTGAGTTCGAAGTAGAAGAGGGACTTACGTGGTTTTCTGGAATGTTCGATTTAAGCAAGGGATCTTTGCATAAGTCCCGTCTGCGAATTCCAAACAATAGTATGCCTAAGAGACAGTGATTAGTTCGCGAAATAACAGGGGATGTTCATAGAACGTTATAACCACTGACCCCAGGTTTCTTGGAGCTCTCGAGTAAGCGTAGAAACTTTCCAACATAATATTTTCCGTCCCATTTGAACTTTACATGCTCCTAACAAGGTGAGTTAACGTCAGTAAACGCTTCACTGAGATGAATGCAACCACTCACACCCTGGGACGGTTTAATCAAGTGAGAGTACTGTAGAGGAAAATCAGTACCCGTAGGTTATTTAGAATATGATGAGTGGATGGGTGCTTACCATCGTAAAACAATGGTATGGATAAAGGTATGCTTGCTCAAAACCGGATGAGCGAAAAGGACAGAAAGGATCCCTCTTATATACTTTTTTTCTTCAAAATCAGGTCCTTGAAAATGAGAGTGTGTGTGATCAGAGAAAATCATAAAGGGAAAAAAGTTGTGAGCTCACACGCCCGTCAGAAGAAAGGGACATCCGACAGGTGGAGAATCAGATAGAAGTCGCTATCTTCGAGACTCCCTCCTAGTGCTGGATCTGGCGTTCATAAAGCGGTCAATTAATATGTTATTCATGCAGATTGACTCTATTCCATTGTAAAAAATTTGTTAGATAGGTAGTTTCACGATCTGTTACGTCCAACGTAATTAAAAATCACTGACTTTGTTCAATTTGGCACGAATTTACCAGAGGAAAGTAAACCTAAGCCAAGTCACCCAACCCAGCCCAACCCTAACCTGATTACCTCCGCTAGTCCGCCGCAACTGAGTCATTCACATCATTTTCACACACACCATTAGGTGTACCTTCAGTTATCGCTCAGGGAAAAAGAAAAATTAGTGATAGGTAGCTATAATCATCTCCACCACATTGCTAATATGCTGCAAAATATAGTCCGTGCATGCCAAAGTTTGAGCTTTCACATTAGTTCTCCCTTTAAGCGCCCACTGATGATGTACGTGTTAAATATGACTCGATCCTAACGAATCCCGTCCGTGATTCATTTCTCTTAAACTTTCTTTTTTCACGGTATTATAGCATCTAAACATCTCAATTTCTGATCAAGGTTGTATTCATGAACGCTCACACACTGATTTGATGGATTAACTGGTAGGCATTCTTATTGTACGCCGCAAAAAATTAAATAGGGATGGAAGCTCGCTTATCATGCCACTGTTCACTGAATCACGGAGAAAGAGTGTTCCAGAAGTGCATAAAATCCAAACTGCGATTGGAATCGTGTCAAAAGAGACTGATTACGATATTTCTGCAGTCCTTTCCATATGATACATTCACAGCGTTCTTGTTTTTGGGTTCTTTGATTTCCATGATGACAGACGTATGTAAATCCATAGTAAGGTGTACGACGGTATTATACTTATATAACTGCGCTTCTTTTTCTGTAAACCAATCATATGTAGTAACATTTTATGTCCACCGTTAGTTATTAAAGTAAGTCGGCGGACATAAGGGAGTGACCGTTTCGCCACTCAACCAACTTCTAGAGACCATTGTACCGTAACTGAATGTTTGACTCATAGGGGTGGCCCTGCAAGTCGTAGACTCATCTTCCCACATGATAATGCACGCCGTTGCAGCCGGTTGTCTCAATGGCGTGAATGCGGCCGTCGCTTAGCAGTCCATTCGACATGCAATAACAATGTTGCAAAGTAGAGATGCACCTGCACCTTTAATCTATGGGAGTAGCCTTTCTGTTGGAAAGAGGTTGAATACTCTTAGCAATGGCAATCTAATTTTCTCCTTCAATTCGAATCCCTATTCTGACGCGAAGTTGTCTGATGTGATCAACATCACAAAAGTTACTTTTAGTCGAAATTTAACCTAACGTAAACCGTCAAAGCCAACCAAAATCCGATCAATCAATACCCCAATCAATTGTTAAATAAGATTCAACACTTTTTGCAGACGTGGCAATTAATAGCTAACTCGTCCGTTTTCCTATGCCTGACAACAATTCTACCTATGCATACGTTCATCTTGGATTGCTCACCGTCGCCACTCTCGTCTGCCTATTTTCATCCGGAATAGCCACGTTCACTGAGCCGGAGAAGCTGGTTCGCCGAAGTAAGGTATGCCTGTAGTTCATTTGTGTAATTTAACCTTTATTTACTGAACGCAACTAGTTACCTACTGAACTACGAGACTGGAGAAACCTTGACGAAGAAGACTACGATGCTGCATGGGATGAACTCCTTCCCTTGTTCAAGAAGCATGGTTATCAGCTATGGAAAAGAGGACCCGGTTTACAATCACATAGTGGAGGGCATTTGCCTTGCGATAATTTTCTTTTCCTGACTCCAGACAAAACCAAAAACATTTCCATTGTCAGATGGCCCCACTTTATAAACTTCAATGGACTCTCACATGCCGCACGCAGCATAAATGCAAAGCGGGATGCTATTCTGCGTCTAGTAGCTTCTGGTGGCCAGGGCGGGACCCATTTACGAATCATGCGACGGTTGTCTTCTCCTCCGGACATCCTCATGAGCAACAACCACATCCTCCCTTTCATAGACGAGATCTCGTATCAAGATATAGTTGTTCTTTCGTTCCCGAAGCTTATATCCTCTCTGCAAGAGTGCCTCGATACCGCAAGAGACAATTCCGTTGAAGATATTCTTTACATGGTCGCGCAAACCTTTGAGGTACATTCTGTTTCAAATTACAATCCAATATTTACTCATGCACTCACAGGGCGCAGCTTACTTGCATCGAAAGTTGATAGGTCATCGGGTAAGAGTACTGTCCATTGAGAAGAAGGGGTTCGCTGCACAACATCATTCTCCAGGACTTGTTCCTGAACAACATCATGGTTGAATGGATGCCGGCTTCCTTACGGGAAAGAAGAATCAACAGACCCCGTGTATACATCATAGACTTCGAGACTGCTGTAGATTTTAGTGATGACAGTGCAGAGTCGGAGCGCCTGTGCAAGGAACATCCTTTCGCTGGTATTGTTGACATCGATACATATGGCCGACCAGTTGCCCCAGAGCTAAGTGGCGAGATCCAGCCTTACTGCCCTTTCAAGCTTGATATGTGGCAACTTGGCTCCGACCTGAATGACTACGTGCAAGTTCGTATCATCTATTTCTTTTTTTACTCGATGGACCTAACCCTTTGATGTAGACGGGGCTCAAGGAAGTAGATGAGTTTTGGACGACTTTAGTCTCACCGATACCCGATAGTCGAGTGACAGCTGCAGATGCACTGACATTTCTTCATGAATATTTACTCAGGACCTCTCCCTCCGAGCTTCATCGACCGCTGCCTGAACAGGTTTCTGTGACCCAGTAAGCGCATCAGATATTTTTCTGAATCGTAAATATTGTTATCTCTCGAGGTTGTTACCGTAGAGCCCCTGTCGTTCTTGGGTGTATCGCAGTCAGAGACAAGGGCAGTGGTTAGCATTACAATTCAATGATCATTGTTAAGCAAGTGCCTACCAAATTTGTATTATAAACAAGTCTATGAAGTAAACCCTTCCTCAACTTATTTCTGAGATTGTCCAAATGCACCATATCCGAATTGGAAGCAAGGGTGGGTTTGGGTCTTGGCCAAACAATCTGCTTCAGGTGGGTTCAACGCAACAATCATTGATATTTTTCGACGTCAGATTTTTATCGATTAAGGTATATCAAGAATAAACGGTGTATTTGAATGTTATAGTGTTTACATATTTTATGAAGGTTGCATATTTTATGGAATTCGTTGACCCATGATGCATGGCGTTCTACTAGTACTTGCGAATAAAATAGTGATTCTTTTCTACATCTGTGGAAGCCTAATTCCTTAAACACAAATAGCATAGATAGACATAGATATCTGCAAGTAAAAAGACAAATTTTAATGTCAAGTGAGGGGAAAGCTTAATTTGGCGTACCAATTAGGGGGTGTGCTTGATCTTGTGCTAGAGAAGGTAGCAGTATCAAAGCGCGCAGCATGGCGCTTTTCGCGTGCCTCGGCGTTTTCGCGCCACTTTGTCCCTTTCAACCAGACTAAGACGACAATCGCACTGTTGAGCAGCAGGATGCCAGTCCAAATGGTGTACATCAAACCTAAATAAAACGTTAGGATAAGTTGGACACCTTTCTTGTAAGAAGCAGCTCACCGTCACCAACGCCGCTCTGTAACAAAGAATTAGAAAGTTGAATGTTTAACGATGTCTTTTAACCGAACCTGAAGAGGAACAGCAACTTCTGTGCCGATAAAGGCAAAAATTCCACGGAAACAACTGTTTGCTGCCACAGCGGTCGACGAACGTCCAACATTTGCATCAACAACATATGCTAGTGTACTCGAGTAGATCCAACTAAATAATGGGAGTTAGGTACCACATGTCGGATTGAACAAAGCGCTATACTTACATGTAGACAAAACCTCCGAAGAACAGAAAGAAAGAAATCGCGACAACATTATGGATCTTGTCGCAAAGCCACCCAAATCCAAGTACAATACATGGGAGCATAATCAAACCCGGGAGTGTACTCTTGAGTCTCATCTAATTGTGGCGAGCCTTAGTGAATTGGGATTGGGAAAAGCCAGACAATGAATTCTCACCTCTGCGTAGGCTTTCCCGCCATTGGCTTCCCGGATAAGTCTGAGTTGGCGGTCAGACCACCTTCCTCCAAGAAGGCTGCCCATAACGCTCCCTAGGGATGTGTGAGAGATCAATACGAGATTTGTTAAAAGAACAACAAACGTACCAGCTCCGTAGCTGATGGTGACAAGACCGATTTTTAGAGGGCTGTATCCATAGGTATCACCAAGCCTCCTTGAAGTTGCATATGACAACTGGAATCCGAAGGCGTAGAGAAGACCTAAAGTTTGTTAGACGATTGATGCCCTAGAAATCTGCCATACACATACCAGATGTAAGGAGAATGAGGAAATTGTTAGGCCTTCGAAGGACAAGCCACATTGGCTTGAGGGGATTAACATCCCTCAGAGTTAGGGTTATCTTTGGCAGTTCGTTGAAGTCTTGAGTGTTTTCTTCGGTTTTGACGGTGGTCTTTTCAATGTCGATGACATTGATATCCGATTTGTTGGCTTGCACAACCTTTCCAACCATTGGCGAGGGCTTGCCCTTGATCAGGTCGCCGCTAATAGCAGCAGCATACAAACGTTGTTTAAGAACATTTTGGTAGGTTAGACTACGCTCCGGTCGGAAGGTATCGTGGAAGAAAAGCACGAAAGCTATCAAGCATGTGCCGCATAGAATAGCAAGGAACCAGAAAATAGCGCGCCAGCTCCAGATTGTCGTAAGAATACCACCGAAGATCGGCCCAAGAGCCTGATATACCGGGTTGACGTCAATAGTGAACGGGGAAGTAATTGAGTCAGGAACAACTTACCGGACCCAGCAAAGGCGCAACGTAATAGATACCCATCTGTGTAGTATTAACGGTATCAGTACCAAATTCGTCCCATGATGCAATTCTAATTCAAACCTTTCGACCACGTTCTTCTGGTTCAAAAATATCTGCAAGTGATGCGGCGCCTATCGCCATCACCGCGCTTGACCTGGTTAAGACCGTTAGTTTAATGAAAGTGCATTGTGAATTGAGATTACGTTACCCTGCAGCTTGAAGGCATCGAAATCCAATAACACTATCGATATCGCGTTAAATAATTTCTGGTTAGAGATTTCTATTGACTTACGGGCCAATGTGCTGACTCAGAGCGACAACGATACTTCCAAGTGCGAAGAGAGCCAGGGAGAGGGAGTAGACAAGCTGACGAGCGTGGTTTGTAAGGAACTAGACTACGCGATAGTGAGAGTGTACACACCTTGCGACCCTTAACTTCACTGATCGAACTCCAAATGACTGGCATGAGACCTTGAACCAAAATAAACATGGAAATGCTCAAACTAAATTGAGCAGGAGTTGCAGGAAGCTCCGCTTCCATTTGCTCAACAGCCGCTACCCAACCCGGATGTTAGACACGATCTGGAGACATAAAATTAGCAGCTTACGATTCTGAATATTTGCGGCCAGCGCAGCAACCATCGCGGCAACGGCAATGAGGAACAAGATGCAATTCTAATGTAGGCAACTTAAGGTTTGAATATAGCGTAGACGAAAAAGTAAAGTTTGCTGACCTTTCGGAGTGAAGACCAAGTACGCGGGTCGTTCTCGACAGGCATATGCTCGATATCAAAGGTCGGGACCGGCGGAACTACAACTGTCGAAGTGGTACTAAGAGCCATAGATGCTACCGTTGCAGATTTGACAAGAGGCGGCCGAGCGGGTTCTACAGTCGCCATAGCTGGCACCTGGGTAATGCTATTTGATTGCTTGATGGGCATGATGAGTCGTAAATGAAGTCGTTTCGTAAAGAGAAGAATAGAACGAATATGATATGCGAGAATAAAGGAGCCCACAGGGCCCTTTTGTTGGTGGGGAAGTTTGTGAGGAGAAAAAGTCTCGAAGACTAGTCCAGAATTTATAGACGTTTCCCTGAACAAAACTAGAAGTATCCGCGTTTTGCGCACACCAGGATGATTGAAGCATTCCGGTATCGACGCCGCCAACTGGTAAAGCAGAAAGGAATACGAGCTTGTCACCACAAAACACTGGCGATCGACTCGTATTCCCCACTGTCTGTCGGCCTTGAGGTATGAGAATACGTTACAACAGGCTATCCTGGAGGTCCAGGGACCATGTCATCAGCACAAATGGCGCCTATGCGACTTTTCTCCACCTACGGGTCAGTATTGCGTCAGACAGGAAGAATACGGAACGAGACGCATCACTGCTTGCAGGCTCTCAAGAACCTGAAACATCCTTCAGTAAGAGAAAAGTGCTGGATAACAATTTTCACAAAAAGGTTCTCGGTTCCTTACAAGTTTAAGCAGCGCCGAAGGGGTTGGCGTAGCATGCGGTCAATCTTCGGATATGAACGGCAATCCTGCAGTAGAGTCGTGTGCAGTAAGTGTGGCTAGTTCTGCGGAAAGCGCTGGAGATTCACCTGAGTTCTACAAAAAAGCGAGGAGCAATCCGGCAGCCGGCATGAAAGAGTCGTCGATAATAATAGAAACTAACATTGTAACCTCAAGCCAGATCGTACACCTATAATTATAATAGCTACGGTGCTGCCTTCGCAATGTTTAGTAATAAGGCAGCAATGATGCCGAAATGAATCAAGAAACACCCAATCATCGTGAAGTAAAATGAAGAATGTTCGAACGTGCGCAATATTGTTAAAGAGACATGTACTGCGCTCGTCGAATCTAGCGTTGCCCAGAGGGATTGGGGGATACATGTTGAGGTATTGAAGCAGTATCCAGTGCAACCTCAGTGACAGTCGTGGAGCGCTATTTTTGCCGGGACTCTTTAGTCGCCCATGCCCACGCGCAATGACTGATGAAATCCATGGGATCCTAGGAAGTGGAGGTTTTCAGCACGGCATCCATCCTGTGCACCCACTTACAAGCTCACCGACGCACGAAGGTAACCTTTCTGCCTTGAAACACAATCCGATCCACCACATCGGAATCCAAATTTGCAGCCTGCATAAGGATATCAGTCAAGTAGAGCGCACTCAGCAAAACCCGAATCCAAAGTGAGATCTGAAATGATGACTTCAAGATCACGCTCAGGCGGTGGACAACAGTGAGCATGACCGATTTCACCCGATTTTCAACACAGGTCAGTAGTAATGTAGCAGTTAGCTATGCACGTCACAAAGAAAGATTGAAGAAAGGCTAAAAATCAGCCTACCACGCGCCACGGCAAAGATTAAACCGATTTTTTACACTTGACACACTGGAAAGAAAAGAAGTGCATGCAACAATTCATCCCGCGCTGGCGACGTCAGGTCAATGGCATTACATAATTTGAAAGATAAATCAAAGTGTTGGGCGTCGTAAGAAGTCGGAAGGGTAGGGTGCTGCTGCTTATCAAAATGAGGCAGAAAATATGAGAAACGGCAACCACGTTTGGTAGTGCACAGGGAGCTTCGACGCGTGTGCCAAATAAGCGGCTTGGTCGTGTGCACAGTTCGTGATCATTTCTCAAAGTTAGCAGCCGGTCCGACGGTCCACAAAAAGTAGAATCTGTCGTCACTTGAAAGTATGCGACTGATTTCCACTTTTTAATTCACTGTGTGCTTTTGGGGGTGCGGGGAAATCGCCATAGAAAGTTCCTGCTATAAAAAAGCGAGAGGAAGATATTAAGTGTCACATACACGCAAAAGTAACTGAAAGCAACACACCTTTGGCAGGTTGCTTCCTTTGTCGCTTCTTTTTCCTATCTTCAAGATCAGGATTATCGTCAAGGATGTTAGGTACAGCCGAGAAGTCGAAATGCTCCATCTCTGCTGGTTTGTCAGAGTCTAACTTAGCTACTCTCTCATCTTTGCTCGCAGAGTCGTTGAGATCGCCTCCCGCTGTAAAGGTAGCTTTGGCTTCTTTACGTTTACGCTTCTGCCTGGCTTGACCGACAACGACGATGGTATCCTTTTCCTCTTTGATTGGTTTGCTTTGACGCTGAGCCGGAGCCACGTATGGAATCTCAACCTGCATGCCTGATGCTCCTTCTTCCTTGATGGAAGGCTCAGCTGGGGTATCGACAGCCGCTTGGAGCGAGGCAATTCCCACCTAATATATCATACATCAATTAACATTTCCTGATATCCGGGGGTGCTAGGAATGGGAGGGGAAAAATACCTGAGGAATAGCAGGGGCCATGGAGAAGCTGCGATTAATTTTTGCTACTAAATCGTCAAATTGGGGGTGGCCAGAACGATGTCCCGAAGATGCAGCAGACGACTGGACATTTGGGAACGAGTTTAATTTGGGAACAATTTGCAATGGATGAAAACAATCGCACTTGCCTTCTTTCCAACTCCGTTGCCGAACAACGTGCTCACAGATGTTGCGAACCTAGCAGAAGCAATAGGAACTTTCGAGGAGGATCTGGTGGTCCCAAACAACGTAGAACGAGACGTCGAATGTCCTTGGTCCACCGCTGTTGCAATATTAGCTCCACGCGCACCGAAATGGGAAGGTATAAACGACACACATTGACCCCAGATACTCGTCGAGGGTGTTTCGTCTTTCTCTAAATTCTTCATTTCTGCCTCGAGCATTACGACGTCTTTCCTTTTTTCTTCTGCTTGGGGCACGGGCTCTGGTCGATCATCTGCGCTACCCTGACCACTCATACGGGACACGACCATGCCTCGCTTTACCGAATCTTTGATGACACTCAATAATTCTCTGGCTCGTCTTTTCACAACAGGCGGAACAGACGATCTGAATAGAGCCAGTAATGCTGCCATATCCGCGGGAGGTTGCTCCGCAATGAGAAACAAGGCATGGTTCTGTAACACGTATCTGCAAGGGTCGAGAATGGTTAGGTGAAAGGGAAAAGGGAAGAGAAGGGAAGAGAAGGAGTGAAGGTAACCATCGCACCTTGTACTTTCATCTTCCTCTCGAGCAACACGCTCTCTCCATCCATGTACGCTCTTGTAAACCTCTCTCTGCAGAGCACCGACACCAACCCCGGGTCCCCCCGCAGTCAACGCGACTTTGTTCCACTTTTTTGCAAGTGTGTCCCAACCTCCGCTGCCGGTCCCATCTGTAGCGTCGTAAGGTTCTTTCGAATAAACTCTCAGCGAAGTTTCAGCTGAGCGCGATAAAGTTTCATCGAGCAGCCCCTGTGGTGGTGATGGTGTCGAAGAGGAAGCGAGTGGCGGTGGCGACGCCGAGGCCGCTCGGGACTGGGACTGGGACCTCGACCGGTCCAAAAGTGCGTTCCGAAGGTTGTCGTAGATGTACAACAAGAAGTGAGTGTCTGAGCGAGCATACTTGAGCATGTCTTCGGGAAGAGGGCGAATTCGCCAATCGGCCAGTTGATATCGTTTGTCTGGGACGAAATCGCAATACATTTCGAGGAGGTTGGCCAGTCCATGTCGAGGGAATTCTGTGAGAAAAGCGATGAGAAATTTGTAGTCACATAAGGTTCGTTGTTGTACCTAGAAGTTTGGATGCATGGAACGTATCGAAGAGGTTGACGATGTATACGTTGAAGTCTTGCTGCAACCACACGATATCGCTATCTGCACCATGGAAGACCTGAAACTCTCACGACAAAGTTTTTTTCTTGCCAACGGGAAGTTAACTCACCTTAACAATTTCTGGATTCGTAAACACCTCGTTCAAGCTCTCAATCTCACTCCGCAGTGTCAAAAGATCGATTATCCAATCCTCCTCTCTGTCGCTGATCTGCATGAGGCACAGGAATCCCGAGTACGAGCGGTAGCTGTGGTGTTCCAGATCGACTGCAATTTCCGTTGCCTTGCGCAATTTGTCCAACATGCGAGCGAAGTCTTCTTTAGTTCCGACCCATGTTGCTTGGGTATCCTCAAGAGATGGTGGTTGAATGGGCGTGCACTGGGTGAACATCCGCGGGGGGTAATTGAGGTGTGTGATTTCGTATCGATACGGATGGTTGGAACTGAATACTTGACGTCAATCTGGTTACTTGCACTGTATTAAAAATGCTCACATAATTCCGGTGTCGTTTTCGTCAGTATAGATGTGTCCGAGAGGTACTTTTGCGTTGTATTTGTGGGACAGTGTTGGATACCATGGCGAATCGGAGTTGTCAGCTTTCTTGGGGAAAAGTAGCTGTGGTTTTGAAAGGTTGGCAGCGTGCTGCACGACATGTCCTTTTTCTCCAGTATGGGATTTCTGCATCATGGTTTATTATATGAACTTTGGAGTCGTTATTCCGCGAACCTTTGGTTTAGGCGGGTTAATGGCGATCGCAGGGGCCTTGTTTTTTCCCCAGAATTCATCGAGGCAGATATCCTGGAATGTTATATTAGTTACTATTTTAACCAATTCCAAAAACAACGCACCGTCCTTTCCAGTAATTGATCCATCGAGTCCACAACAAGAGCATGAAAGTTGTCCACCACATCGTCTTCATTCTCCAATTTGGCCTTTCCTTTACGACTCTGCGTTGATACAAGCCCAAGAAGCTTGTTGGTTACGCCAAGGACTCGTTGAGAAAATGCGTCCAGTTCTTGTTCGAGATCTCTGTCCATTGATCGATGAAAAGCAAGGTCAGCTGGTAGACCCGCAGATTTGCGCGTCGCGGTCAATGCTGATGCTTGAAGACGTGCATTGTAGGCATCAAAAGAGGTGGAAGCGAGTGAGTCCATCTGGGCGTTTTCTGTCGTTGCGAGATGTCCTTATGACCCAGTTTGACGCTGGGACGAATGGTGAACAACGGTGAAAGCTTGACGATAGGTGTTGGCGTCGGCCATTCGACGACAAAAAAATGGATGTCACGTGAGATATATTGCTCGTGTGAACCGCGACGGAGATTTCCGACGGCGTACACATTGGCTGCAAGTTGGCTTATTTCAAGGTCATTTTGACCTGTGGGTTCTACAGTTCAAATTCGAATTTTCTGAGACCGTCGTGATTTTAAAGGTTTACCGATTTTATTACCCAATTTGTTAAACAGATTGCGAGCTGCTGAATCTGATCGTGACGCATAGATTGGGACAAACACTATTCAACTGCAACTTGCGGTATTACTACGTGGATTGGACAGCTTTCGAAGAATAATCAACAGAAACCAACCAAAAATGAATTATATTATACAATATACGTTGACTTTGAGCTTAGTAGTACAGGGGCAGGCCGTCTCTCCAAGTTTCCTTCACCGTTAAAGTATGTTTCCGAATCCATCGTCGCAGGTGTTCCAGGTACCGGATGAGAAAACACCAATTCATTACCCGGCCCAGTGATCGTTCCAATTTGGCTTATAATTGTTGTAGGAAGGGCGGGGGCGGGAAGGGTAGAGATAGTAAATGATGGGTTGTCGAGCAGGTGAGATGACCGCCTGCGCTTGCGGGCTCGGTCAAAGAGGAGAGACTTGGGCTTAGAGCTCGTGATTCCGTCAGAATGCGATAGTTGCTCTCCTGCTTTCTTGAGGTTAAGAGTTATCCTCGACATCATTGCAACCTGGACGTTCGGGAAATCTCAATCGATGATTAGGGGCTAAGGGGATCTAGGCGGGCGTACCGTGATTCTGCAGATGACGGGCCGGATCAGTTACTAGATGAGAAAGGTCCACTTCATAAACCAGCAAGACACTTACAGTTGCTCCATTCTGCACCTGATTTTCAGCCTCGTTATTCAAAATAAAAATTTAGTTGAACTTACTGAGCCGCGATGTTCTTCGTACCAGGTGGTGCGGCGACGATCATAAATGTTAACACACAGGTGACGGTGAATATCACGCTACAATTAAACGTTCGATGTCGATGTCAACAGAAGCAAGAAAACTGTGCTGTAGCCGGACGATATCCCCCCGAAAGGGTGACAGCCCGTCAGCGGCGACTGACCTGTAATAGAGTAGGCCATCCTCGAGCAGTCGTTTGATAATGTAGCTTGCTTCTTCGCGGCGGATAGGAGGCACAGTGCGGTATAGAGTCAGTCCGAAAATAATCGTGTCGTAAAGGAGGGGGATCCATGCAGACGATGACGCGGCAGCGCTTCTGTAGTTTTGTGAGATCATAAAGGTTACTGCAGCTACAGGGGAACTTACATCGATGGATCTGTTGTAAGTATAATGCGCAGTGGTGGTAAAAGATGTAGATTCACGACGTAGCTACACGGTTGTACCTACAGTAACTACGGAACCTATAGTAGAATAATCTAGAAAAAATATGATAAGATAAACTACAAGAGGAAGATAACGACTTAGCGACCAAGTCGCTCGCCGACTATCATTCCAACACTCCCCCTTAGTCGGCCAAAACTCCCAACTGCAACGTGAAACCATCGTGTGCAACGCGAGGTAAAGCCTTTGTGAAAACGTCTGCCAAATTGTTTGAAGTGTTGATGTAAACCGTGTCGAGCGTCTTCTTCTCCACCAAGTCGCGTAGGAAATGAAATGCAATGTCAATGTGCTTCGTACGGGCATGGAATTCTGGATGATGCGCAATCGAAATGGCTGCCGTATTGTCGGTAAAGATGGTTGACGTTGATGGAATGTGGAAACCGAGCTCCGTGAAGAGTGAGCGGTGCCATAAGACTTGCTTCGCCGCATGCGTTGTGGAAACGTATTCGGCTTCAGCGGTTGAAAGTGCGACCGTATTCTGTTTCTTCGAGCTCCATGCCACAGCGCCGCCTGCTATCGTAACCACGTATCCGCTAGTTGATTTCCGATCGTAGTTTTCAGCCCAATCGGCGTCGCAATAAACATTGAGATTTACGTCCAAAACTTGCGAATCGCCGCCGTAAGTAAGTTTGTGATTGCGCGTGCCCTTCAGATAACGAAATATACGTTTGACAGCGGTCCAATGAGTCGATTTCGGCTTGCTGGTGAATTGCGCGAGTTTGTATACCGCAAACGCGATGTCTGGACGAGTTCCGAGTGCCAGATACATGAGCGAGCCGATGACCGTTGCATAACTGAATCCTAAACGCGAATTAACCTCCCCCTGACCGTCTCCATCCTCCCGAACACCTTCATCCTTATCCAATCGCACGTTCGGGTCCATAGGCGTCGAAACGGGGTTCGCGTCTTGTAAACCAAACTTCTCGAGGAGTTTGTCGATGTAGTGTGCTTGCGAGAGCGAAATGTAATGGTCCTTTTGCTCGAGCTTGAATCCTAGCATCATCGAGGGCTGACCCATCGATTTAACGTCGAATTTCGAGCCTAATTCTCGCTCCAGCTGGTCGTTGAGCGAGTCGTTTGTTGAGAAACTGATTATGTCGTCCACCCAGGTAACCAAAATCGTAAAATCGCCGTTTTCAGCTCGACGGATGTAGCAGCAGTAATCGCTCTTGAGTTTCGTAAAACCGAATGAAGTGAGAGCGTTATCGAGTTCATGGTTCCATACGTTTCCTGCCTGCTTGAGACCGTAAAGCGAACGAATGAGACGGCATGCCTGACCAGTGCCATCGTCATAACCGGGTGGTTGGACCATATATATCTCCTCCGAGATGTAACCATGCAAATATGCACCCTTTATATCGAATTGACGCATCTTGAGATTGTGTACGGCCGAATATGCGAGTAGCGAGCGTAGCGTGTCGAATCGCATGACTGGTGCGAATGTTCCGTCCTCGCTGTAGTCTGTACCAGGTCTCTGAGAGCATCCCTGAACGACTAGTCGGGCCTTGTACTTGATGACGTTCCCGTTTTCGTCCCGTTTCTTCGCGTAGACCCAACGGCATCCAACCAGTTTCCTTCCATCCGGAATCTTCATCATCTCCCAAGTACCCATCCGTAAAAGCGTCTCAATTTCTTCGTCCATAGCTGCCTTCCACGCAGCTGCCTCACAGCTTTCCAAAGCTTCTTCAAGTGTCCGAGGTACGTCCAATTCGCGCATGGCAAAGACACGTTCCGAATCGTCTAAAATCGCGCCCCACAGCTGTTCTTTGACAATGTTTGCTTGCTCCGTTGCTGTAGACTTTGCGCTCGAGGTCTCGGTCGATTTTGTAGCGATTTGTGGTGCGTTTAGAGTCGTTTGGGATCGTGTAGTCGGTAAACGAGCATTCGGGTTGTTTGCCTTCTTGTAATCAACAAAATTGTGTTCACGAGCTGATCGACGTATGCTGGGCTGTGGAATCGATGCTGTAGACGAAATAGGTTCGTTCTTGACGGTTTCTGGCTCGTTTTCGCTGGATTTAACGTCTGTCGATTCGTTACGCTCCCCCTCAGACGATAATCCAGGAATTTCGACGTTCTGCGGCGTTTCGTTTTCGTTAAACGATACGTTTCGCGATGACTTCACTGTGCGCGATTTGGGATCGTAATAACGCACAGACTTCGAGCCTTCGTTAAAACCAACGAATACCATCTTCTTCGACCGTGGCTTGAGCTTCGAAAGCCCCTTCGTCTCGTCTAACACCCATACATCGCATCCGAACTCCCGAAGGTGAGAAACATCCGGTTTCTTGTTGTGCCAGCCTTCATATGGTGTCTTGTCGTCGAGTGCTCGAGTAGGCGCGCGGTTGCGTAAATAATTCGCGTAATTGACCGCCTCGTCCCAGAGAAAGAGAGGTAAATTCTTCGCAATAATCATCGCACGTGCTAGCTCCAACAGCGTACGATTGTAGCGCTCTGCGACGCCGTTCTGAGATGGGGAATATGGCGCCGTCGTCTCGATTTCAATGCCTCTCTCCGCCGCCCACTTCTTAATCCGCTCGTTCACGAGTTCCTTGCCATTGTCCATGCGAATGTACCTCGGATACTGCCCAAACCTCCTCTTCACTCGCTCCCCATGATTCTCAATCGCCTTCGCCGCCTCCTTCTTGTCCTTCAAGAAAACCACGCCGTTGTATCGCTTCGCGTCGTCCATAAACGTAATGTAGTAATAAAATCCATTTACCGAGCGTGTTCCGATAGGACCCCATACGTCGCTCATGGTTCGCTCTCCAGGAACCGTGGATCGATTTTCTGCTTCTCCAGGGAAAGGTTTATGCGTCTGCTTCGCTTGGATGCACGCCTCGCACGATGGGGATGGAATAGACGTTTCGTCCACGGAAAGACCGACGACAAGATCGTTCCGGACGAGTTTCTGCAACGACGACACTGAGATATGGCCAAAACGACGATGCCATTGATCCCAGGTGAGTTTTGGCGAGACGTAGTTGACCTGTTCCCCTGAATTAAGCTGAGCGCGAGCGTGAAGAATATACATCTGACCGCGTTTCGACCCTTTTCCAATAACCTTATCCTTCGCATCCATCAAAAGAACCTTCCCATTCTTAAACGACGAGCTCCTCCCATCCCTCTCAAACCTTCCGAGCGACATCAAAGCATTTTCGGCTTCAGGGATGTGTAAAACGTCTTTCAAACGATGAGTAATCGTCTGCCCGTCGACATCGAAGTTGAGGATGACTGTTCCGCGGCCTGCAATGATAGCTGGACTCTTTCCGACACCACGAACGGAGGAATTAACGAGTGGCGTATACTCGATGAAGGCTTCACGGACGGGACAAACGTGACTGGTGGTTGCAGAATCGTAAAGCCAGTCGTAACGAGAGAAGTTTGACGTCGAGTACGTGTGGTACGCAACCTCATCGTTGAGCGTAGTGTTGACGTCCTCCCGAGCCTGATTCGTCCGCCCTCTATTCTTCGTCTTCCGCCCCCTCGGACCCTTTCCTTCACGACCTCCGCCCTTCGCCCAGCAATCCTTCGAAATGTGCCCCATCTTGTGGCAATTATAGCACTCCTTCCCGCCGCTGCCATCCCTCGAACCATTACCCTTTCCATCCGACGACCCTTGACCTCCACGAACTTGAAGCGTAGTCCCTCCGGCACCATCACCTCCACGCTCCTTCCGACGACGAGCTTCTTCAAGGAGAACACCAACGAGCTCTTGCGAAGTGAGCGTAGGACGATTCCCGCTCGAGCCCAAAAAGGATGACGCATAATTCTCCCAAGATTCCGGCAACGAGGTGAGCAAAATCATGACGAAATCTTCGTCCGATACAATGCTGCCCATGATGTGCAGCTCCTCCTGGAATTGACGTAGCTTTGCGATATGCTCTGCCATGTCGCATCCCTCCTCTGCGGTTGCCCGGAAAAGTGCTCGTCGTGTCGCCAAAACACCGAGTCGTCCCTTGGATTCCTTCACTGTGCACAACTGCGTCCACATCTCGCGCGCCGTGCGCGCTCCCAGGACGTGTACCATCTCCGCATCGCTTAACGCGAGTTCGATCCTGCATCGCGCTTTCGCATCTCCCTTATCCCACGCTGTCTGAGCTGCGATTTCTTCCGCCGTGGGTGCGTTCGGTTTCGCTGATCCTGGTCGAAGCGACGTGCCGTCCACGTATTTCTCCAGTCCGAGGTCCACCAGTACTGCTAGCATGCGCCGCTTCCACGGCATCCAATTGTGGGCCTTCAGTGTGTCGATGCGATATCCGCCGATGTTGACTTCCGCGGTTGTCGAGTCAGCCATTTGACGTCGAGTACAAGTTTAGATATAGATCGATAAGAATAGAACGAGTTTAGAACAAAGCGAGCTTTAGTTATGACCTCTCGGGGCCCATAACCTGTTGTAAGTATAATGCGCAGTGGTGGTAAAAGATGTAGATTCACGACGTAGCTACACGGTTGTACCTACAGTAACTACGGAACCTATAGTAGAATAATCTAGAAAAAATATGATAAGATAAACTACAAGAGGAAGATAACGACTTAGCGACCAAGTCGCTCGCCGACTATCATTCCAACAGGATCGAAAACCATACTACAAGCTATAAATCTATTATCATCCTCAGCTTCTTGGAGATAAGGAAAATTGGAGTACCATGTATCCCAGAGGCAGGGTTGTGCACCACGGCTATTATCAAATTTCTTTAAGCGCCCGTGCGATTTGGGCAGGTCATACAGAAAGGGACGCGTACGTTCAGCTCGGCTGATAAGCCAGACATTCATTGCTGTCTCTATCGCCAGTATCGTGGCGAGGCCGCGAGTTATCCATTTCTGGAGAGGATACAATGCGTGAATTCGTAGTAGCATCATCAGGCCAACGACTTCGACGGCAATTGCAACGGTGCAACCTTCGTATCGTACAAATCTTCCGCATCTGGAATATTAGAATACTGTAAGCATGATTAAGAAAGAACATGAGGCTGTATACCTACCTCTGGATTCAGTTGGGAATTGAAAGGAGCAAAATTCCGTCAACAATCTGGTTTGACGTTAGGATTACACTTGGCATACCTCTGGAGTCCACGTTGGAGATAAATAAGCTGATAAACAAATTTAAGGCTAACGCAATGCGGAACGTTAATGTTTCATACCAAATAAATTCAAGATGAATCCAAGAGGTGTGAAATAGCGATTCTAAGGAAGCGCAATTAGCAAAATGTAGAAACTTGAATTAATTCTGGTAACTGCATACGAAAAGGAATAGATAAACAACTGTAACAATTTGATCATAAATCAGCATTTAAAATAAATATCGAGAGAGACGACAAGTCTTACAAAACCCTTTCCGCTTCCCCTTCCAGATCAGTTCAACCTCATCAGCAAAAGTGTCAATGTGGTCCCAGACTAACACCACAAAGCTCGCAAAGCCGACATACTGTTATATTTTATCAGCAAAACTGTCATTACGTAGGTAGTGCGCTTACATTGGTCCGAACTCTGTGGGGATTGTGGGTTTGTGTGGAGCGTGAGTGTTATTTATAGATTCGGTAGAGAGTGTGGGGTAAATATGTGCGTACGTGTCGGATATGTCAGGAAGAGGGTCAGGGATATGCTGGGGCATGCTTAAAAGCTCGAAGCAACAGTCTCTGCCTATAACAAATACAAAATAATGAGTAACAACATTGTAACACGTAAAATCCAGAAAAAATCTGACAGTGAATGCAACGAATCCTCCAGGTTGGAGTCAACAAAGCGCAGGAGAAAAAATGGACAGGGAACGAAGTAGACCTACTTTCCACCATTTAGTTGACACCCTCTTATATATCCTCAGCAAGAGCACCAATCGTGACAGTTCCGACCCATGCACGGCGCAGAGCCCGACGGAGTACCAACCTATGCTTCTTGATATCATAGAACCCTGTCAAAGCTTACGGTGACGATCAGAAAAGGAATCATGCCATAACGGGACTGAGGTAGAAGTAATCTGCTGTAACCTTTGCCCGCGTCCTGATTGTGGCTGTGGCGGGGATTAAGAAATGAGCTTGAAATCGATTTTGACAGGTAGAGATTCGATGTATCCGTTTCTGGCTACACATCGGAGGGGAGATCAGATGATGAATTTGTTAATTTATATGGAAGCTTTTTCAGATCATGTTCCTCGATGAATTTAATTATCAGAGTTCCTAGATATGGAGGATTGCCTTGATTTGTTATTTTCAATTTGACTGGAGTTATGTGGGGCCTGTGGAGAACTCCAATTGATATGTGATGGACTATGATTTTTCAAGTACAATAATTTTGGAGTGCAACTGGGTCCTTGTGGGTATTCAATATTCAATATTCATCTCATCACCAAGAGTACGCGAACAGCTTCCTCGAATTTGTTGAAGTGCAAAATGGGCGCATAACTATAATAACGGTGTATTTTTGGCACCGGGTGTAGTTGTTTAGAGCTGTTTTTAGTATGTGCTTGGCACGATACTAGGTAGACGAAGTTTGAGGCTACATATCGAAGGAGGCTCGTTTACTAGTAGCTATACTAGACTGACTCGAAGAAGGTAAGCCTCGATAAATAATTACACCCAGAAATCAGGTCATGAACTTGAGCTTGCGCATCCCCAACGCAGTTCAAACTTCACAACCTTATTTTCCAAGTCATCTTTAATGTGAAGTATCACTAGCCAGATGAGCGAATATGCCTCGCTGTAGCGGTAATTAAAATAAAGGCATACATCGATATATTGCATCAGCTCACGATCTAAATTCTATCTCCAAGTAAACGTATAGTGCTCTAATAATATACACTGGGGTAGCATCAAGATGGTTCAGCCATACTCAGAGTTCAGTCCATCTGATGTGTCTTTCAGCCTCCCTGATCCGAGGTGAAGAAATTATTTTAGTATTCTTCTGATATTTATTAGACCTAGTCATCCTTGACGGACAAAAAATCCCCGTGATATTCAACCACTAAATATCATTCTACCAATCTCATCAAGCTCACATGCGGACGAAGGTCAACTCTATCTACCCGGTTTCGATACTCTTACCTGCCTTCTAATCCGCGGAGGGAAAATGATAACATGCACAATGAAAGCACCAGAGGGGCGTCTAAGTCACGGTGCTCCTCCGTGAAAGCGCATTTAAGCGCCCCGAACAATCCGGAAATGCATCCGCTATGGAATTCTCTTATCTGTTAATAATTAGTCTTAATCACCCACAAATTCTAAGCCATCTGATGATACCTGGAAATCTTCCGTTTAAGCTATGGTAGGCCGACGTACCATCATCAACTCACAAATTTTTGTATTCGAGGGGAGGGGGTAATCTTATGTCTGAAAGTTGGAATGCGATGGATAGGAGAGATTGGGCATGTCCCAGGCCATGCCAGGTTGTGACCTACAGACGCAGGATGGAGGCCAGCATGAAAAGTATATTGAACAACTTGTACCTCACACTCTGACCTCCTAATCATCAGATATTCTCAGACAGCTGGAATGGATTTGAATACACACAATTTCAAGCTTCAAAGCTGTCCTGGGACGTCGGGGATGCTCTCGAGTCTGTCTCCATGTCCCTTTGATCCGCGGTTATCCTAGAATGCCATTCTCATCACGGACTCTTCCTATTCATATCATCTGAAAGGCTGTCTTCCATTCCATGCAGGTACTTCAAAGAGAAGGGAGGTGAAATGGGATTTTTGGAATTAAATGTTGAGGCTTCTTTCGTTTTTGTTGAGGGGTCGAATTTCAGTAGCGAAGTTTCGTTTGAATTTTTGAGTTCAATTCCGACTCGAACGAGTTAGGTTGGGATGTACAGTGACTGATTTCATGTTATGATTATATTAAAACCCTTTAAGTCGCGCAGGAGATATTAAATAGTCTAACTTAGGCCCCGAATTCGCGGGACTCGATCAAGGTACGGGTATCATAGTCAACAGTTACTCCTACATCGAACAGGTATGTCAGCTATCCAACAAAAGAGGCATGAATTCAGAAAACAATACTTCTGTGGTATCACCCACAACCGCGCCCCCATCCGACTCATTTCCCATGTACCGTGCCCGAATTGCCAGGAATTCATCCACCCGCATCTTACACTCCTCATACAACTCACCGCTCACACACGCATCACCACCTTCGTGACCAGCAACAACCTCCCTCAGCATCGCAACAGCCTCGTCCAAATCCCGCACCCTCTCTGTTCTCTGGCTCTGTCCCTCTGTTTCCCCCTCCCCCTCCCCCTCCCCTTCTCCTTCCCCTTCCCCCATGCCAAACACGGAAATCTGCGCCCGGAGCGCAGCACAATAGTCACACAGATACTCGAGATACTCGTCCCCCGCCCGCCCAGACTCGGTGTCCTCCACGCACTCAATAGCGGCTTTGCATGCGAGGATGCAGGTGTTTATGTCGGATCTTGCGTGTGTTTGGAGGAAGAGGGTGTAGAATTTGTGCGCGAATAGGGACGCGAGTTTGGAGCCTGTGAGCTCGGATCCGTCGGCTTCGATGATGATGCCGGTGTCGTGTTCGTTTGTGTTTTCGGATTGGGTCTGGGCTTCGGGATGGGCGTGTTGGGATTGATCTTGGCCTTGGAGGCGAGTTGAGTCTGTAGGGATTCGTTTGTGGGGTAAGTGTTGTGAGTTGGTGACAAAAAGTTATTTTGTAGTGTACCGTTCTCATCTGGCGCTTCCGCACTTCGATGGGAGTCTGTATAGCGGCTATGAATAGGGTTAAAGGGTTTTTCTGTTTTATGAATAAGTGTCCTACGTTTGCGACTCCATGTTTAAATTAACAAGTCAAGAAAAGAAAAGACAGGGGTACACGTTAGTGGGGGTTCTATACTTTGCTTTCGAAAAGCGACTGATATATATAGTTGGATGATTTGTGCTACCTGCGATGTCACCTCTATATATATCATACAGCGCTGTACGTAGAGCGGTGTCACTCTCATCTTCTGGCACTGTCTATTCTATTCTTAAGCAATTCAAATAGCAGTGCGATGCTCTGACATACTATATTATTGATGTTGCTATTATTACTATGAGTCGATTGTGACGGGGACTTCAAACGGTGCCCCTTGAGATGGCTGTTTCAATATATATACAGCCTATACAACCATCACTTTTATCCTCGAGCGCTGAGAATAATTTAGGCGCCGGCTCCGTCTGCAAGTGCGTGTGGGCACAGCCACGGATGGTCAACCTTGGTTTCGAGGTTGAGGTTGAGCTAATGGGCATCTAGAATTCATCGAGTACGTGAGCAGAGGCGATGCTCGGACAGAGATCATATTATCATATTTAGCTGTGTGGCAAAGTTTGTTCAAGACTCGAGCTTGAGCTTGAGATGAGACTCGGCGATAACGAATTGGCGATTAAATCAGGTTGCTTGGAGCACCTTGAGTCGCATGTCTTTGGGTGCACTCTGCACTGTGACCGACGGGAACGAACGGGGATTGTGGGCAGTATATTTATAGATAGATAGGATAGGTAAGACGGACGGTCTGATACGGACATAATTAAGTACGTACAAGTCAGGCAACGCTTCGCTTTTGCCCGCCATTTTCATCTTCCAGACCGTATGCTAAGTGTTTATATGCTCCTTGTTATACAATGTGCTCTTTGTCGATTACCTTCCATGTGCTGGCATTGATTTGCATGCGCAACTGGGATAGAGCAATGGACGAGGAAGGAATCATGTTCGACGCTCAAACCATATTGTGAACTCACGCTGGGGAATTTTGTGAGTGTTTTTTGAACTCATATGTGACGACTTTACCGATTCGAACGACTTGCACAGTGAAGATAATTGTGCGATTTTCACCATCTCTGATAGCCCAGCATCTACCCCGCCAATTCCGGGTTGTTGTCTCATGTCTATATCACGCGTGTACTGACGACGAACAAACAACTACTTTTAGAAACTCAATTTCTCTTTTGGTCGAGCGGCTGACGACGTTTCAGAGATCGAGGGAAGCTGGAAGCAAACAAGAACATACCCTGGGAGGGTATAATAATCGGACGGTTGTGTATAGAGACCCACATCGTCTCTTGACTCTCTTCCACTATCATCTCATCGTATTTTGGAAGAGTTCTCTCTTAGACCTTCGACGATAATGTCGTCTCTTATCCTTGTGATAGCTCTCAATCAACCAAGGTAAGGTCAAAGTCAACCCGCCTTTATCAAACTGTCTACTAACATGATTGGGTAGTACTTTCATCACCCCGCCTTGAGCTATCATCACCGCACTTGGTCTGGCAACTCCTCATATGCGTAAGTCCATCTCGCCTAGGTTAGAACATTGCTCACAACGCCTCATAGTAATTCCATCAACCCGCCTTGGACCAAACAACGTCAGTTCCATCGCCCTAAAAGCCACTAACCAACCCCACACAATGTAGGCCCACTCGCACACAACGGTCAAGAAGCCCAGCACAGAAGTATACCACTCCATTCAGGTCGCGTATCTTCAGTCTGCTGGTGTCAGGCTGGAGTGCGCGATTGTCTTAGGACATGCGGGGCAGTTGACATTTGACCCTACCCGCTCGATGTGTGGCACCCCCCCGCCGCCACCCCTGTAAATCGGGGGTCGTGGAAACCAGGGGGTGAGGTACGGAGTGCTGGTTGGTTCGCCCACCCCCCCCAAGCAGTAGCGGTAGACTTGCAGGACATCGTCGCTTCTACCGTGAATCGCAGGGGTGGAGATTGATAAAAGCTTGCTTTGGACCCTGTGTGTTGGGCGGGCTTAGGCGAGTGGTGGTTGGTGTGGGGTAAGTTTTTTTTTTTTTTGATGTTTTTGATAACGTTGACTTATTTCTTTTGTAGCCTCAGACGACGACCGACACGATGCCGCAAACCCTTTGATTGCGATTCTTTGACACGTTTCGTTCCTCGAATTGGATACATTGCTCTTGCTCATTAGTTATATGATAGCATCGAAGTCTGGTTGGGATATAGATGAGCACCCCTCCGGAAAGGGCACATTCAGTGAGTCTCGTACATTCCTTGATGTTCCAACTTTTGATATATGCAATATCTCTAGCAGTCTTCGAGATACTTGAGATTATCTTTGCCCTGTCATGTATTGGAAAGATCATGACTAGTAAGTTATCTTGCCCTTTATTATGTCCGTCTAATTTTTTTCTCGCAAGGCTCGCAGTTTAACTTTACCTAGGCCCTCCGCAATACATGCACAATGGCAGCACATCAATGCCAGTTATTCAGTCATAGCCAAACGATGGAGCCGTCTGGAGTGAAGTCGGATCTTGGGGCACATGTATTCCTTTCAGCTGTGAGTCCCTTCGTTGATTGTCATCACTGAACCTTATCGCTTAATTACTGTTCCCCAAGTTTTTTTCTCCTTTTTTGTTTTCGTTTTCGCGTTTAGCTTCATTTTTTTCTTTTAGTTTTGGTCTCAAAGTAGTTACTAGGTTATGTGTCAGGGTCTTTGCGTTGAAAGATCTCTTCTCTGGTGAGTGAGACCTTGTCCCTGCCTTAATGAATCGTCTGACTATCTTATTCCAGGTGTTCAGGACTTGTACCCTCATAAAACATCACTAAATCCTTGCTCTCGTCATCACAAGAACACTCAAGGCTTGGGGGTCATTATATCTGCCACAAAAGTCTCCGGATGCATACAAGCAGCCATCATCAAGTACTTTTAAACAGAAATATCATAGCACACCCACCACCTCCGACGCCGCACTAATAGAGCTTTGTCTAACACCCGAGTCTAAAGAGATCTGATGCGTTGGACCTCATTATTCTATGTAAGTCGTCCCTCTAGTTTTGTTACAATGTGAATGCTAACTTTGTTAGATTCTATGTTTTCTCTTTTTTTTTATAGATAGATGTACACGCTTTTACGGCGACCGGTCGTAGACCCAGTGAAATTCGTCACTCACCACGCTCGATATATTAACAACGCTTTGTTTGCATTGCTACATCATTTTGATTTTCTGTTCTGTCTTATAAGGGGCATTTTGTTCATTCTTTTCAAAGACATTTCATGCCTCGTAGGTTAGATTGCGGTACTGTAACGTCCAATAGGGCAAGTTTTGGGCTGTTAATGCCATGATTACTTGATTCGGATTCGGGAAAACCAACGCAATGTACTCAAATGGTCAAAGATACCCGACTACGCTAACAAGGATTCGACTCTGGAGTTGCAACGCATGAACGTTGAAACTTGCAACCCAACCTAGGGTCAGACGGCTCGGAGCTGACAAAAACGCTACATAGACCACGACTTGGAGCACAATCAATAACACTGCTTGATGTTGATATGGGTGGTATGGTGTTGGGTTTGACGACACCCCTGGTGAACGCTTTAAAGTGACTTTGTGAAGAGGAGAGTCAGATACCAGTGCCGTGCCAGTGCCCGTGCCAGTGATAATCCCAACAGATGGACGGAGGGTACCGGGTACAACTAATGCTGACGTTAACGCTAACGCTGACCAGCCTCCAACCTGCGGGTAGGAGAAAGGAGAAAGGAGAAAGGAGAAAGGAGAAAGGAGAAAGGAGAAAGGAGAAAGGAGAAAACACGATGGCTCACGATGGAGGTGGAGGTGGCTAATTCGCGGTTAGCGCTAGCGATAGCGCTGGGGATTATGCCATGTCCGGGATGGGGGATGGTGTGGTGAGGAATGTTGTGTTATCATATCAACGTCAATGCTGGCTGAGCAGTGGGTTGTAGCAGTGTGTGTATGTTGTGTGTATGTCTGTCCCGCGGGGACTTGAAAACGATGAAAGGAGGAGATAAAGACAAGTGGTAGATAGTGATGACGCCCGAAAGAGTATCCCCAGAAAACATGTCTGTCAAATCCAATCAAGGGTTGAGTACGCTGAGTACGCTGAGCACGTTGAGGTTGAGCAAGCCAGAACAGAACAGAACAGAACAGAACAGAACAGACTCAACGAACAAAACAAAACTCATCCCAATCACAAAACCCCTATCCCATCCTCCCATCCTCCCATCATTCTCACCCTCCTGCCCACCCGTCACATCCACAGTGACACTCCGTCACAAACCCGTAACGTCACCCTTGTCACCCGTCACAACACCGCCGCGCCAGCCAGCACCATCAACAGCAAACCAACGACGATAGCACCGTCCGGCTCCTCCGCACAGCAAGGTGAGTTTTTTTTTTTTTTTTGCTTAGGTTGGGATTTGGAGGGTGGAGGGTGGGTGTGAGGGGATTGGGAGGGGTTAAGAGGGAGGTGGGTGGAGAGGGAGGGTGGATTGGGAGGTGGGGGGGTGGATGACGTTGGGTGGAGGTTGGTTGGGTTGGTTGGGTGAGATGGGTGAGATGGGTGAGATGGGTTGGGTGGGATGGTTTGGGGCTGCTATGAGGTTTGGGACGTTTGGGATGTCTGCAAGTGCGATTCGGTACGATACGATAGGACACGATACGCCTCGATTCGACTCGAGTTAGACTTGGACTGGAACGTTTACCCTGCCTTGCGGATCCGACTTACGGATTCGACTTGCTATTCGACTCTCCATTTTCGACTCTCCGTTTCGGATGCGGTTTCTGGATTCAGGTTGGAACTATGGTTGGAATTCGAGTTGGGATTGAAGTTTCTGAATTTCTGGATTTTTGCTCTTTGGATTTCTGAATCTTTGCACCGGGCTCAATCAAATTTCGCTGGACGAATCGCTGACTACTTTTGTTTTGTGTGTGTTAGACATCAGCAATGGCCACCACGAAGACTACCAAGGGCAAGGCCGTCGCCAAGAGTGCGTTTTCCCTCCCTTCTCCCTCCCTTCTCCTTCCCCTCCCCCAACCCTCCCTCCCTTCCCCCAACCCAACCGAAACCTAACTCCTCGTTTTCAGAGACCCCCGCGAAGGAGCAAAAAGCCAAAACCGCCAAAAAAGCCGCGCTCCAAGGCGCCCATGCGCACTCTGCGAGGAAAACGCGCTTCTCGGTGTCCTTCCACCGCCCGAAGACGCTTAAACTTGCGCGTGAGCCCAGGTACCCGCGCAAGTCTGTGCCGCATGCGCCGAGGATGGATCAGTTTAGGACTATCGTCTCGTGCGTTTCCTCTTTCTTTGTTGTCTGGTTGATGTGTTTGATTGTGATTTTTATGCGGGGACAGACCTTTGAACACGGAGTCTGCGATGAAGAAGATTGAGGAGCATAATACTCTTGTGTTCATTGTGGATATCAAGGCGAACAAGCGCCAGATTAAAGATGCGGTCAAGAAGCTGTATGATGTCCAGGCTTTGAAGATCAACACTCTCATCCGGTGAGGCTCACTTTACTTTTGAGCATTGGTTTTGGGTAGATGCTGATGTGCCTTTTTTTTGTGTGTGATAGACCTGATGGAAAGAAGAAGGCGTATGTCCGTCTGACACCTGATCATGATGCTCTGGATGTTGCCAACAAGGTGCGTTGTGTTCTTTTTGTTGTGTCTACTTTTACTGATTTGGTGCTCTGTTTTTTTGTACCGTGTGTAGATTGGCTTCATTTAAAGTAGATGGCGTACTTTTGTGTTTTTTACCTACCTCTCCTTTCTTTTTTGCGATTTTGATGATATGCGCTCTTTGCGTTGATATGCGTATGCATTGCTTATGCTACTGCGTTGTGCGTTGTGCGTGTGTGTATAGTCGACTGTGCGGGTCGTTGAGCTGCTTTGAGGAAATGACAACGACTGCAAATTTGAAATTTTTTGAAATTGTGTATTTGGGAAATTGGTATATTGGGAAATTGGGGTTCTTGGGTCTAGACGTGCGGACGTCCGGAGTCAAGCTGTGTGCATGTGCATGTGCATATATAGATGTGCGATGTGCGATGTACATGTGTCGCACGACGCTTTTGAAATTGTTATTTAGAGTACAAAGAGGTCTAATTTTGGGATGTGGATAGACGGCAAGGCGGAAAGGCAGGAAGTATGGGAGGCGGGAAGGGAGGTATGGCAAGGCAAGGTACGGCAGGCGGTGGGTGTGTGGGTGGGGAAGGCAGGCGGGGAGGTATGGGAGGCGGGAACGGAAATAGGGAAAGGGAAAGGGAAAGGGAAAGGGAAAGGGAAAATAGCGCAGATTGATGGATGGATGGATGGGTGGGTGGATGGCGGATGTGGGTTGATGGGTTTGATGGACGGGGTGGTGGATGGGGGTGGTGGAGATGCGGTGTGCGAGAGGTGACTGGATGGATATGTATATACTTGGGATCTGGGATTTGGGATTTGTTCCGCTGCTTACACTGCTTATACTTGGCTATGATGTGATTAAGAGATGGACGATGGTTGTGCCGTGTAGGTTACTTGATTGTTTGTTGGGTGTTGGCTGTGGTAGGCAGTGGGCACCCGAGTTTTGTGATGGTGGTGGATGTGTATGAGGATAGACGAGGATGCTGTTGGTGTACTGGTTATGCTATGCTATAATACTTGCGATGGATGGATATAATCTACGGGTTATGTGTGCTGTGCAAGTGGAGTAAAATAGTTGTGCTAGTGTGCTTGTTTTAATTAACTTGTCGGAGATTTCGGGGAAATCGGAGTTGATATTCTGGGAAGGGAATGGGAAGGGAAAGGTAAATCTGGATTATCAGTTCGAGTGAGTAGAAATTAGATGAATCAGGGATATCAGGAAATCAGGCAGTCAGGGTGATCAGGTTAAGGCGGGCTAAGCAGCTAAGATGAGGTGATAATTTGTAGGACTTGTAATATATGAATATATCAGTATCATATACCGATGACAGACAAAACGTAGTACATAGCGTATAAAGGTAGCGCCGTTAAGCTGACACCCCCCGACCACAACCAAAAAGAGCAATCTGTAACACGTAACGTGTGCGTGCGTGCGACGCTCGGGACGAGCCGAGTGGAGGGTTCGTTGATTGATTTTTTGATGGCGGCCAGGTCACTCGACTGATTCACACCGCCTTTTCGAATTCCCAGCCACAGAACCCCCGCTTCTTTCCTCTTCTTCTTCGTTCCCCCCTCCTCTCTTTCTTTTCCTTTCCTTTCCTCTCTCCCTTTGTCCCCGTCACCCGCTGTCATATACTTGCATTTCGTCCGTTTAGCTGACGTTTGTTTGGCTATTTGGACGGTTAGTGCTGGCTTGCGACGAACAACGACGAGACCGGATTCGAATCCACCCCCTTACCCTACCCTACACACCGTTGAAGGAGGAAAGCCCTATACTGTATAGGCGACTGCAAGATACAACAACCCACACGCTCGTTCAACCCAACTCAGCTTCGGCTCAACAAGTCGAATTTATCTATAGGCTAGCATTTTTGCTGCCGTCCTTGGCTTTACAGCTGTACCATACATTACAACTCGTGCAATTCGGATTATTTCGAGGAGGGAGTGAAGTGTAGAATTTGAAGCAAGAAATAAAAGAAAAAGAAAACAACAAAATGCGACTTTCGTTCAACGCGCTGCTCTCGGCGCTGCTGCTCGTCGCGTCCATCCGCGTCCATGTACACGCGGCACACTCGTCCAGTGTGAATTCGCATGCGAGGAGGAGTTTGTCTTTGGAAGGGAGGGAGTTGGAGGTGGAGGGGGAATTGGTGGAGAGAGCAGGACCGCTTTTGCCTGTTGACATTGCAGGCTTGAATATCCCGGGTATCATCGGTGCGTGTCCGCCCTCCTTTGCATCACTTCACTGCTCCTTCGTTATCGTTGGGCGTAGGCTGATGTGTGTTGTGTAGGCCCTCCTGATTCTGGCAACGACGGCGGTGACAACGGCGACGGCGACGGCAACCAGTCGTCGGCTAATGCCTCCGCTTCCGGCGCCGCCCAGAGTGCGACCCCATCAAACTCTGCACCCGCCCCTTCCGCTTCCGACAACAACTCGAACGTTGGCAACGGATCTCAAGCGTCGTCGTCCGCTGCTGCGGACGCGTCCTCCGCCACACCCCCACCCGCCGCGTCGAGTACGCCTAGTGCTAGTGCTAGTGGGAATGGAGGAGGGCTGCTAGGTGGACTAGGGAGTGCGGCGAGTAATGTGGTAGGTGGGCTCACGAGTGCCCTGGGGGATGTGACGAGCGTGTTGGCGCCGACGAGTGTCACGCCCCCTCCCTCCTCCTCCTCTTCCTCTAGTGATTCAGCATCTGCATCGGCTTCAAGCGATGATAGCTCATCGTCTGCGACACCACCCCCCAGCGACTCGGCAACGCTCACCGCCCCGCCTGCATCCACGTCCACGTCTACGCCGGGAAATATACTGTCGAGCATATTGAATCCCGTTACGAGTGTCCTCTCGAGCGTGGTGGATCCGGTGACGAGTGTCCTATCGAGTGTGGTGGATCCGGTGACGAGTGTGGTGTCAGGTTCGTTGTCCGCCTCCTCTGCTTCTTTTACGATTTCTTCTTCTTTTCCTTCTCCTTCGTTGTCGAGTTTGAGTTTGAGCTCTGTTCCTGCCCCGACTACGACTCCTAGCCCTACGGAGACCGTGGACCCGGACCCTGTATCGTCGATCCTGTCGAGCGTCGCGAGTGGTGTGGTATCGCTTACGAGTGTATTGGACCCGAGCACTTTTTCTCCTACTTTTTCTGTTTCGTCCACAGTGGATGTTCCTTCTTCTACACCGGATGTTTCGTCCACCCCGGATGTCTCTTCTTCTACACCGGATGTCTCTTCTTCTTCTTCGTCCACCCCGGACTTTCCTTCTTCTACACCGGCGCCAGCGAGCAGCACGAGCACACCCGTGAACCCCATTTCAACTATAATTTCTATTCTATCCAGTATTGTGCTCCCGCCTGACTCTGCTTCTTCTTCTTTCCCGCTGTCGTCTGCGGCGTCTACAGATGTTACGAGTGTGCCGGTTTCGGTGTCGGTGCCTGTTTCGGTGTCGGTGCCGGTTTCGGTGTCGGTGACGAGTGTTCCGCCTGATTCGACGACGGTGCCTCCGGATTCGACGACGGTGCCTCCGGATTCGACGACGGTTCCCCCGCCTGATTCGACGACGCTCCCGCCGCCTGTGAGTGGTAGCGACAGTTCAGTCCCGTCAAGCACGACCCCTCCGCCTATCACGACGGTCTCTGTACCCCTCTCGTCAACATCAATCATCATCTCCTTCCCTAGCGGCTCGCAGAGCGCTAGTGCGAGCCAGAGCGGGGACCTCTCAGCGAGTGGCAGTGCGAGTGCGAGTGTATCGGATGGGGGCGATGCGAGTAGTACGACGGACGCGCCGTTCACGATTATAACGAGTATTTCGGTTGACCCTGCGCTCTCGTTCGTCCTCACTGAATCGTCACTTGCGCTTGCGTCGTCGACGCCTACACCGACCCAACCAAGCACAACGCTTACGGATCCAGACCAAGTCACATCCACCCTCGATCCACTTTTAACCACAGCACCCAACGGGCAGACGACTCTAGCCCAAGCGCCCCTGCCCACGGATATGCCGGGGAGGATTTTACCAGCGGATGCGATGAACACGGCCAATGAGGATTTGGCTGGGTTCACGCTTGTTAGTATATTGTTTGATAGTGATTTGAATTGGAACTTTGTGGTGAATAGTCGGATTTCGAGTAGTCAGATTTTTGCGTATGTGCCTGTGTTGATTAATGCGGCTGTTGGGGTTTCGGGTGAGTGGTTTGGTTTTTTCTCTCCTCCTCCTATTCGCTTTTTTCGCTCATCCTCCATCCTCTCCCTCTCCCTCCCTTTCCCGCTGTCCATGGCCCGTGTAACTGACACCCCCCGTTCTTTCACAGGCGACCAAATCAAAACGTGGGCACTCCAAGTCTACGTCCCAACAACCTACCACTCCGCCGCAGACCTCGCAGAACTCGGTACAATGTGGCTAGGCTACATACCCACGCAATACGTCAACGACCTCGCAGCGCAAATCAAAGCGCGCACGTCCCCCTTTTACACGGGTGTAGCGGACAACGTCGCGCGTGCGCTCGCCCAGCGCGTCAACTCGGGGTTCAGCATTTTGTCGGTCGCGGCGGATGCGGGTGTGGGCAGTCCGGATGGGGCGGGGCTTGGTGCCGGGGTGGGTGCGGGTGCGGGGAGTGTGGTGGGGAGTACGGGGGCTAGTGCGGGTGGTGATCGGAGTAGGCAGGACGCGATTATAGGTGTTGTCAGTGCGCTTGGAGCCATCGCGCTCCTTGTCCTTGTCTTCCTCGTGTACCGCAGCCTCAAGCGCCGCCGCCAGCTCGCGCACCGCCGATTATCCGATCCACCCATGGTCGGAAATCCGGGTGTGAGGCAGGATGGGGTTGTTAGGGAGTTTGATGAGGATAGTATTGGTGGGCAGAGGAGACGCAGCTTTTATTTTGCGGAGGATAGTTTGAGGGGGTATCAGGGTGAGCGGGGGGAGGAGGGTGGGTATCAGTATAGTGCCCAGCATGCTGGAGGAGGGGGAGGGGGAGGAGGACAGCAGCAGATGAGCCAGAGGAGGAATGTGGTTCCGAGTGCGATTTCGGCGCCGATTTTGAGGGAGAATACGATGAATTGGTAGGGGTGGGAAGTGTTCGCATTTTTAATGTCAACTGCGACCTTGCGACCTTGACAATGACCTTGACCCCCCCCCCCCCCCGTCCTTGCTCTCGCACTCAGTACTCACCCCCTCACCCTCGTCCTTGCCCCCGTCCTTGCTCTCGCCCTCGCCCGCGACCTGGACCCGCCGTCCTCGACCTTCTCCTTCGACTTGACCCTTGCTCAGCGCCCAACGTCAATGTTAACCTTGACCCATCCCTCAAATTTTAAACCTGATCCCTTAAAGCCGATCCCTCGACCCCTCTCGGTCTGCTTCTTTTCTTTTTTATATTTTTGTGGTTTTGGATTGGATTATGGATTCGATTGATCGATCGATTGCTACATTGCTTGTTTCTTCATTGCTTTTTTCTTCACTGCTTCTGCTTCGGTTTTCAACTTGATTATTCCACTTATTTCATAAACCGCCTTTGTTGTTGCTTTTTACTTCACTGCGCTGCACTGCACTTCGCTTTACCCTTACACTGATATCTGATATCTGACACTGATATCTGATATCTGATATCGTATGTCTTATGTGGATGATGATGATCGTTGCTTTTTTATTATCCTTGATATCCCGTTTTACCCTTTTTTTCCTACTTCCTACTTCCTACTACTTACTACCTTCTACCTTCTACCTTTCTCCAGCTCAACTAAGCTCAACCTAGCTCCTTCGGTTGCTTTTACCTTGACCTTTACCTTTACATTGTGCTTTTTTCTGCTTTTTACACATTTTTACGTCCCTTTTTTTTTTTCTTCTTTACCTTTGTTGGCTGGTTGGTATATAGTATATAAAGTATTTATGTATGCTGCTGCTGCGGTGGCGGCGGCGGTCGCAAGACTCGACGTCTCCGTGTTTCTCAAGGCTTCAGTTTAGGACTTCAGGATTTTAGGATTTTAGGATTTTGAAGGTCCGAATGCGAATGCGAATGCAGATACGAGGTATTGGCGTCGTTGTCCTTGTGGGTGGTACACCCCACTTCTTGCTACGCTTTTACTTCCGCTTCCAATTCCCCTTCTGTTGTTTGTGTTTCGGCGTTATGCGTTTTGCCATTTTTTTGGATACCAGTTTCTGGGGAAGGGGAGGATGTTGTTGTTAGGCATAGCGTTCAAACATTCAAATGCACAAACGTTTAAAACTTCAAATGTTTATACTTGTTTTAGTGGGCCACCGCGGAGCGTGGCGTGACGAGTCTTTACGACTCAGCGTCACGCTTTGTAATAATATAATATATATATAATATAATATAAATAATAAATATAATTACAAATCTCGAAATCATTCCCGCGCGCCCGTTTGGGTAACTGAAGAAGCGCGGCGCAATGGCGGCTATCGACTTCTTAGAAGTCGATGGGCTGCCATGAAGTGGTGGGGGTCAAACAGACCCGCCCATCTTCCTCTTTCTTCCCAACCCCCACCATCTCCAACACCTCCCAGCAGTATTCGGCCCACCTCGTGCTAAAAAAAAACCAAAAAAATGACGAAAAATTCGGACGGATCGGCATTGACGGCAGGTATGTGCCGAATCTATTTTTATCCGCTGTTTTATTTTATTCATTGTGTTTTGTGTGTTTTGCGCTGTGCAGGCAAAACACTTGCGCGCGTATTCGTTAAAGGTGAGTAGTGGCCTGTTTTCAACCGTTATTAACTCACCTATCGCTTTTAGACGGCGTCACGGACGTATATCGTCCGTATTCTCTGATTTTTTGCATTTGTTGAAGGTTTTGGCCGCACGCGAGCCAGAAGCATCCTCAGTTGTACCAGATAGTTTCAGATTGTGTTTCGTCTTTATGGATTGCGCATGAAGCGCATACATTTCGGAGGCGACAGTTTCGGTCATTCCAAAATGGGCAATGGAAGAGCATACGATATAAGACTTCTTCTTCTCACAAACACATTTGAAGATGATGCATCTTTGGCATCAAATGGGATTCATGCCCTTGCACTCTTTGCTGACGTTGGTACAACCCATGCAAGTTGGTAACGGATTGTCTCGCAAGGCGATGAGATAGGGAGAGTCGTTTGATAACGATTATTGCACAAATTCAATATAATCCTTTGCAGAGACATTGGTAAATGTCGTATTATCGATGGGGGAATGGTCATTAGCTGATTGTAACATGGAGCTGTCCATTCTGAATTGTTTGAGAGATACGAAGAAAGTGAAAAGTGAAAGAAAGGAAATGAAACATCATGATGAAAAAAAAAACACAACTTTAGGGCAAGTGTATCTGTTCAAGTTTATATGACAGGTGCATAACTAAGGAGTTTATATGACAGCTGCAAAACTAAGGAAATGTTATTTTGTGTATGGCATGAATATGAATAGAGATCTTAAAGCTGGATAGCATGAGCATCAAATAGACGCTGAGTTAAGCAAGTTCATAAACAGGATGACCGTGGGAATATCCTGCGTACACTGTACGCAGGATATTCCCACGGGGGCAGCACGTCACCCCTGTGTCCAATTTGATTTTATATTATGTTGACGTCACCAATACATTATGGTCCAACCACCTCAAAACCATTTGAAACGGCACAGAATAACAGAATTTGAATGCCATAGATAGTAAAACAAACTTTGATTGTTTTATGTAGAATTAAAAGCGAAGAGTAGGTACATATTTGCAACCCACTCTCTAGTCAACAGTTGGACTGGACAGCAAAAATCCCCACTGTGCATAGTTGAACAATTTAAAATGATTTCCACCGGTAGCAGGTTGTGCGATGTGAATCATATGGGACATAATGACCAACGAACCATAGGGTATTTCATTCCACAAAGGAAGATATAAATCTCTGTCTTCCAGCATCTCCTTGGTGAAAGTCTTCTCAGGAAAATCCTTCAACAAAGTACGCAAATCATAAATTGGAACTGCCGCGACGTATTAAACTTGGCAATAAATAACGGGATAAACTGAGGACTCACATTTTTTGCCGTAAGCCAACATTGTGGCTTTTTTCTTGGGCTGAGGAGTCGTCTTAAGCGATACCGCCGGTGCGGTTGTAAAAAGCGACTTAGGAAGTGTCTGCGCGGTAGAGCTCATTTGTTCATCTGCTGTGTGCGGTAGTCAGGAATGTCACATAGCCAAATAGAATTATAGTACTTACCACTTTTGTCGTTCGGTTTGTTCTTGGTGGTAAATTGTATCGCGTTGTAGTAGGAAGGGACCTCTAACTTTGGTTGATGGGTTACCATCCTGATGACAGCCAAAGCCCGGTCCCACCAATATGCCATTGGAACCCCTTGGACGTAATGGCCTCCCCATGTCAATCGAGGATTCATTTCATGAAGAAACAAGGATATTGTCACAATTGGAGTTAGGCACTGTAACGGCTCTTCAGATGTGTTTCGAAGTTCGTAACATTGTCCCCACATGGACTGTGACTTCAATAGCAAAGGGCTAACGCGACCAAGATTGATGAAACATTCCTCAATGGAAAAGTTGAGGAAGGATGCAAGAAAACTACCATTGGGAGATATATCACGAAGGATGGCAAATAATGATACATAAGTGACTTACGTGGAGAAAAAATTCGCGCCATGCCACTGTTGTAATTGACTGAAGCCCACCAGCCCATGAACTTGAGTGGTGTCGACGTTGCTAAAGGTCTCTATTTGCCTGCACTATCTGTCAATATGTGTGCTGTGTCACATATAATTTGAGGTTTACCTGAGGTGTGGAAGGTTTTTGTAACATCCTTTCACTTCGAGTTTGGGATCTTTAGTAATTCCAACCAAAACCTCGCACGCAAATGGCAAAGCCCTGAATGATATACAAATGTATGTATAAGCTCATGTCACAAAATAAATGAGAACACGTACGCTGATTGAACATGATTGAGATCGGAGTTGTATACCAAAAGAGCAGGATTTCGGAGGCTACGTGGTCCCAGGGCGGGTGGCACAACACCGGGAGCCGGAATAGCGGCACTGGTGACAACAGGAGCAATAGTGCTGGCTGTAACGGGGGTGGACACCACAACAGTGTCATTGTCAGTAGCAACAGAAACAGTTCCCGCCTTGGGTGCCTGAGTATCAGGGTTTCTCCAGTTTCCCCTCTTTATCTTCACAGAATTATCTTATCATTTCATTATCTTATCAATTATCTGATTAGATAGTTTATTTCTTTCATCACAGCCTTCTTACTCCACTTCTTTTTAGTAAATTCTATATGATTCCTAGTCTTACTCATTCTTTTTCTATATGATGCCACTTTTATTCTTTAACCTTCCTTTATGATGTAATGTAGGGAATATTCTAGAATAGCTGTAGAGTATAAATACTGGACATGTAGGTAGCTGTAGCTTCAGCTTCAATCTTTTAGGATATCCACTATCATTGGTGTGATCTCTTAGAACCATTGAGTCTCTCTCACTTTCTTATTCTCTCTTTGCTCTCTTACTCTCCCTCTGCTCTCTCTCTCTCTCTTTTGCTTGATCTTTGTTGGTGGCCTTGTCACACTAATTATAGTGTTGCCCTGACACTAAGACTTCTTCGCAATCTTGGAACAAGGTGTCAACACTTTGCAGGTATTTTTTGAAGGAGATTTGCTTTCAGGGATTGAAAAAGGAGTTCTAATATCGACAATAGAAAGAGCATTCATCCTAGAGGACGGAGTTTCTGCAGCGGCCTTGCGGGCTGATTGCCTGGCAGGAGTAGCAGGAGTTTCGCCGGCTTTCTTCTTGGGGGTGGCCCTCTTCGTCGAAGAAGGCGTAGGCGGAGGTTCCGTGCGCATATGTTTGGTACTGCACCGCTAGGGTCAACAAAAACCAAAGTTCAAATCAAATTAATTGTAACGTACGGAGACCTATCTGCAACCAGAGTTGCGGGTGTCGCTGGCAATTGTGACCCACTGAGATTAAAAAAAAAAACCAGCCATATCAGTACGACTTAAAAATCCGTATAACTGATGAACAACATACTGCGTAGGAAACTCAGGTGTAGGGGTAGACTCCCTCGGCCTTTTGATCTTGCGAGATTTCTGGAGAGTTGGGGCGGAAGTAAAGACACTAGAAACAATACAGTGAGAGAAAAACTACCAATAAGTGAGTAAAAGACTCACTCGTCGATGGGAGGTATGGGGACGCTAATGATGTCCAATCAATAATTGACCAGACAGTGAAGATGATAACATACTTTTTAATTGGCTCCTCAATGTCCTCTCCTTTGTCAGTAAGAATACCTTCTTGCTCTTCAAGATTGTTCAAGTCATCTTCAACATCTTCGTCGCCTTTGTCTTCCTCCTCGTATTCTTCGTTCTCAAGTGCGTCTTCATCATCTTCAATAAAGTCTTCAAGGTCTTCGGAGTCACCGCCTTGCTCCTCTTCATCTTCGTCGTTGTCGTTGTCGTTGTGGTCATCATCATCATCATTCTTGTCACACAGCTCACCGTCTGTAACCACCTCTTCTGCATCAGACGCCCCTTCATATTCCTTATCAGCTTTGACCGCGTTGACCACGCCGCTGCGGAAACTCCTTGGCAAAGCCTAATATAGAAATTCATTAGAAACGAAACGTAATTTCCCAAAGGAAAAACGTACATGGGGTTTCTATAAAAAGTGCGAATATTATTTAAGAAAATAGGTTTAGAGCGCAAAACAATCTATAAAACAAAAAAAACGTACCCAGGCCTAAAATTCGTTTCACTGACAGTCACATGGGCCTTCTTGGGCTGTATAGGAGGGACTTTGGATGAAGAGGGCTGTTGAGCAACAACATTGGATGTAGGTTTACTAAAAGCACACAATGGTCAACAACAGACTTATAGCAAGACGAATAAAAACACTGTACGTTGTTTTTTTTTTTGGGGCAGCTCTCTTAACCTGGGCGTCCATGTCAGCAGTTTTTCTAAGGAGAAAAACAAAGATAAAGGTAAGTTAAATTTGGGAACAAAATAACAGAGGTACATACTTGACAATCTTCGCCGCAGCAACTCGTTTGTTGGCGACCTTTCGAGCAGGGGGCGCTGCACTAACAGGAGGGATAGCAAGAGCTGGGAACGGAAGTCAAACTGCCAAAGCAGCAGTATCAGCGTTCTTTTTAGCTTTAGGAGGCATTTAAGGATGAAGTCTTAGGGAAAGTCGAAGCGTGGATGACAAGGACAAGAAGAGGGATAACAGAGAATATATGCCAAATCAATTGGCTTGGACGTAGATAACGATTAGGGCCATCGAATCTTTCAGACGCAAAGTAAACAGGAGAGTAGGAAGAAATTTGACCTAGCAGAAACCTTGGAATTCTCAAAGGAATGACCAATCAATTTTAGTGATCACTTGAAGAGAATATCCAAAGACCATGGTGTGAATGATCATACCAAAAAAGATAAAAATGAAGATCCATAAGAACAGGGGGCATAAATGAAGAACAGCAAGAACAGGAGGGGCAGGCATACATTATAATATATCAAGTGCAATTTGATTGAGCACGATACAGAAGTACTTTGACACCCTTGGAACGTCATTAACAATGGACAAGAACTACGACATAAACACCGCGAGTGAGTTTTCCTTTCATTCTTCATGCGTACAAAAGCTGATTAAGATTCAGAACTTAAACTTGAAGAAATAGTGAACAAACGACGATTGAACCCCAGCCACGTTCAATTATACGACGCAGATGTAAGGAATTCAATTGCTAAGCTTCAAAAACTTGCTAACGACTCATGTAGATACAGAAGTATGAAATCACCGAATTCTTGACGCCCAAATCATGGAGGATGTCCGACTTTGACATGGATATTGGTGCAATGGACGAAGTGATATTCAGACTCCAAGGCATAGTTAGCAACAAGATGCTACCACCAATGGCAAAGCCTGCTTCATATGTCCACTCCATTGAGGTGAATTAATTACAAATGAGGACTTAACACTGTTTACAGCCGCAACAGAATGGTCAAGCAACGACCATATTTATGTACCGCCATTGCTATCACGGGACTTAGAGACATTGCATTCAATAAGGCAATGGAAAAGCTAGAAGAAGTTTTTCTCTGTTTTGCAAACAATTTTCCCGCGGACAGCGTCAGCGGCTATGACCCAGTTCTTCACAAAGACACGGGTTTCAACATTTTCCATGCGCATAGCCAATATTTCACAAAGGTATCCGCATATCAAGATGAATCTGACAACATAGGTTTTCATCCCCTGGTCGATCCTGATAACGTGTTGGCATCCATGGCAGGGGACGGTTTCATCCACGCAATCGATAACAAGGTACAGTTTCTTTGTCGGGAGATACTTCCTGACAGAACAGCCAGGTATGTTTAGGAAATACCAACAATGCATCACAACCAAACTAACATCATGTTGCAACAGATATTATCCTTATAATCCTGCCTCCATACGAATTGGAGACATTGTCGAGATCAGTGTTGCCTTTGTTGCATTTCCTGCCCAAGGAAACAAGTACAAATTCGTTGTCGCTCTTCGCGGAATACTTGTCTTGGACCAGGAGGCAAGAGAGGTAAGCAATGTTACGTTGAACAGTCTCATAGCCATTCATAACTTCCAACAGAAAGCTAATATTCTCAGAATGTGGTCGCGCTATACTCCAGCAAAAAAACAGGTTGCTGTTTTGTGTAGGACAAAGAGGCAGCTATACAAAGGTCAGATTGACATTGAAGACACGCAACAGAGGATGGCATGTATGCGCTTAAACAAGGACACAGTCCACAATAGCAATACTATGTCCCAAGATTAATACATACATAGTACATAGAAAGACAAGGATATTATAAATGTGCTAAACGAACAATCAATCCATTTGCAAGAACATTGTGAATAACAAGGAATAATTTGTCAAGTCATTTTCATGACAGAAATTATCTGAAGGTGTTAGTTGGCACCCCGTGGGAGAATCCTGCGTACACTGTACGCAGAATATTCCCACACTTGGCTGAATATCGGCGAGGAAGTCCGTGGGAGAATCCTGCGTACACTGTACACAGGATATTCCCACACTCGGCTAAATATCGGGAGAGGTTGACTGTGGGAATATCCTGCGTACAGTGTACGCAGGATTCTCCCATGCTCATCCGCAAGTCAAACTTACAAATTAAGACGGAAAGAATGAGGACAAGAACACAAGTTTATTTCGAACAAAAATTTGATTAAGGATGGAAGAAATTACAAATATCCATTCCACAAGAGGCTCTGTGGTCAAGGGCAATGCAACCAAAAAATATCTGCCTTTCTGGATAGCAAATACAAAACAGTCGCATGTACACAGTCATCTTTTTGTCTATATTACAGGAATTAAATTGACGAATGCTAAAACTAAAGAGCACACACCTTATACCCTTTTCCCAGGATTTGATAGCTTTTTTGACGCGCTTGTGTAATTGGTAAACATCCGCCGCTGTGTAGTGAAAATCCAATGCAATACCGCTGATGCGACGGACACCAAAATGCAAACAATTGAATTCATCGAGCAACAATGCCCATGAATTAGCTTCAATAAAGGAAGTCTGATTTGCTTTGGGTAAAAGAGGCAAAGAATAAACCCAACAATGCCTGTCGCCAACCCGTCTAATCCCAGGAGAGAACAACTCTGGACAAGGATCGTAATGCAGCTCAACGAGAACATGACCACGAGATGAACTATACCCAACATTTAAGTTGTCCCTGATAGACTGTATCCTGCTTCGGATATGGCAGTCCATTTTCAAAGCTTGCAATAGAATGGAAAGAACAAATTTCAAGCCACGGGAATGATATTTTGCAAGAAATTTTTGCGCGCGCTTGAGGTCGGCAGGAGGTTGCAACAGAGAGACTTGATGTCCAAAGGTAGCATTTGGATACAAGCTGTACACCTTCTCAAAGGTAACAAAATTCATGACGCCGGCTGCAGTAGAACAAAATTGAAGTTAACATTGTTTTGACACATGACATTGGGGACATACTGCTATAATACCCCAAAATGCACTCTACCACCAATTGACAAGTCGTAATCAGTTGGACAAAAGAACCTTGGCGCCATAGGTTAACGACCACTCCGGTGGTATTGTAATGTTGATGAAGAGGATGTTCCTGAAGGACGATTTTTTCCATTTTCAAAATTTGTTCCACCGTGGCGTTGTCCGGATATTTGGGATGCGGCATGATGGTAAATCCAATGGACATCATCCAGGAAAGAATGGGAAGAGCATATCTGTGCTCAACATACATGTCCATGTTACCCGGAATCCATGTATTAGCACGATTGATAAAATGCAAAACGGTGGAATCTGAAATAACTAGGCCAGTCTTGAACTGGAGAAGACAAAACGGCAAATGTTCATTGGGTTTGAAGATAGGAGCAAATAAATTTTTGGGACGGAAGGCGCGGCACATATAGCCCAAAACGCGGTTGTTTAGCTTCTTGCAAGTCCAAGAGAAACGGTAGAGGGTTTTCAGATCCATCTGATCCATGTACACATCATCCATGGGAGGCGGAAAGACTCTAAAAAATAAGTAATAACCAAATGAGATAAAACAGTGAACATACTGTTGGAAACGGGGGGATAACGCGGAAGCCATGGGTAAAACAGTGCAGAGGAAAGTGCATTGTTTATATTACGTCAATAAATATATTAACCGTAAGCCGATAGACACCCGACGTAGGGGAAGAACAAATTGGTATGCGTGAGAAACGATCATGAATCAGAAAATCAAATTCAAATAGTACAGAACGCCCAAAACCCAAGAACGTGTAATTATTGAACGTGTGTGCCTGCACAGTTCTATTTCCAACCTTTCAGACCCATAGTTCAAAGAGTGCATTTGTTCCATCTCTAAGTATTAGTACAATATATAAGCACGTCGGCTAGACGGTTCTACATGGTTTTAAAAATTAAACAACAACGCAAAAAAGTGAATTGAGTAGGACTATTGTTGTAATTAATTTTATGGAAACGCACATTTACATTGCGATCAAAACAAATCAAAAACAAACTTTAAAGTAACCAATGGTAAAAAGAAGTCGTAGAATGAATTGGAAAGGGGTTGCTTAGGAGGTCCGGTGACCGCTTAAGGAAAATACCGATACCGGTAATGATATTGATTGCATCAATAATATTTTGATGGGGACAATTGGCGAGGACATTTTTGCTCGCTGGGTTGTGGGGATAAAAGAACTCATCTTTACTTATGTAAAGACTCATAATACACATGCACATTGTGCTTTCCACTTTCTACTTCCTTTCAGCTGCATCTGCGTTTTTAGATTTTATTGGTTTCACTTTCTATGTTTTATACTATGTTCAGGTTATATGAGTATATATTGTCTTTCTCCTTTCTTGATTCTTGATATGGCTGGCCGGGACTGACTGACTGTCAATGACCAGTGCTTGGTTTTGTGTCCCATGGCTGTCATACCGTGTCAGTGCCAAGTTTCAAGTTTTAAGTGCCTTTGCTTGTGCTCGCTAAACATTTTTTTTGTTTTCTCTCAGTCATTTATTTTTCTTGTCATACATACATCGTATATATAGTATGTAGAAGGAACTGGTAAATATATTAACACAGCTTTTTTAATTCCCTCAGATCTGTCTGTTTATTGACTCTTGAGTATTGAAGCATGAGTGCTTGTGTTTTGACTGGCTGAATCTTTCAATATCTGATATAAAATTGTGCTGTACTAATACTGTACATCTGACATTACTAGCAAAAAGTCCAAAAACATCCTTAACTATTAGGACCTGCTTTTCCCTATTGCTATTATACTTATCATATATTAACAATATGCCATGAATTTGTTTGTCTCACAATGGGTCTTTCTCCGAATTCCTCCATTTTGGTGCTACAACCATTTCCATTACTCTCCGTCTTATTTAATCGACTATTTATTTCTATGTCTTCAGTTTTCATCATTAACTGCCTACCCTACCACTGCTCTCATATCAATATCATTCTGCAATGTCTTCCCTTATGATTCACGGCTTTTTTGCCCTTGCAAAGGGTCGTCACGCTTCGTCTTCCCGCCCTGGCGGTGAAGATCGAAGTTTGTGATTGGTTATAAACTATATGTAATCCAACAAACACAAACCCCAGGGAAAGAGTGGTCCAGACTGGATAGGACAAAACCTTCTCCTAAGTTTCTTAAGGGAGGACGCTGCCTAGGATTTAAGTAGATTAGGATGGTGTGGATTGTGAAGGGTAACGAAAGCGAAATAGTAAGAAGAGGATAACCGGGTCGTCTGGGTACGATAGTAAATAAGCCTTCCGAAAATGGGATGGAACCGTGGAATTGGATGGCGGGTGTATATGGAAAGCGTGAAGAAGATGCGTAGAATGCGTATGAGAAATCAATAAATGTGAATCTTAGAGGGGTTGTCTGAAGTGAGTGGGGAACGTTCCGAGGGGAGATGAGAAGATGACTAGGGGTTGGAATGTCGTTAACGGGCTGAATCTTGGAGAATGGTGAAAGTGTCTTTAAATTGACAATCTTTCTGAAGCTTGGAATGAAGCTATACGTCGCAGGAGTATTCACTGAATCGAGGATGAAAGACTAAGTCTGTCTCGAATAAAATCGCTCCAGATGAGTTGACGGAGGGAAAGAATGTCTTGAATTCACTCCTAACGGCGATGGTTGGAAGGTGTAGAAGGAGTAGGAGCGGTGACGGATTGAATGGAGGAGAGGAAGTAGGGAAGTACTGGAGGTCTGAATAGAAGTTGGATATTCAATGCTGAGAAAAAGAGGCGTTGGATGAGGAGGATGACTGGTCTCGGATGAAATCCTCTCTTAATGGAAAGCGAGATGACTTTGGATGAATGGAAGTAAACTTGGTCTCGACGGAGGGTGGAACTGATGACTGAATTGGACTTGGGTTTGGACTTGGCTTGAACTTGAGCTTGGAATTGAAATGAATCGATGTGGATTGACTTGAAATTGACTTGACTTGGATGAAAATTGACTTGCTTTGAAGAAAGTGGGGACTGGGTGTAACTTTCCTGTCATTTCATGTAATTCTACTACAGCTTTTATACTAAAAGCTACGTGAACGAAATACCAATCTGAGCTACTGAAAACCGAGTCATATACTGTACAAAGTGTCAAGAATGAGGCTACGCAAGTGTAACAATAAGCAAGAATAATAAGACATGTCAATATCGACACGACAACAGACAAGAAATGAATAGGAAGAGTAAGAAAGAAGTGTATGACGAAGGTGAATGGTAATACAGATTAGATAAAAGAAGCAAGGATGAGTTAGAAAGCATAGAAGATTGGTAAGACAAAGACAATAAAAGCGCAACAGACAATAGAAAAGATATAAATAAACACAAAAGGATGAGTAAGACAAACCAAAAATAAGTTGGAATGAGTAATCCGCAGCCTGACGCTGAGTAAGACTATTGAATTGATAAAAATAAAGTTGACAGTCCGGCTGTGCAAGGCAGTGTAGAAAGCTGTGCAGTTTGATGGTTGACTGATCCGTCGCATAGCCTTGATGATCCAACGAAGTGACATGATCCGGAATAACGTGGCTCCCATGTGACAAGTGTTGATAAGATAAGATGTGTGGATGACTTATGGAAAGAATGACTGCTTGGGTTGAGGGCGTCGTGTGTAGATCCAAAATGAACATCTCATCTCCAATCAGGATTGGGGTATGATATCCGTCCCAAACTTGAGAAATCAACCGTCCCCGGTTGCGGAAGGAAGGGGGGGATAGATTAGAAATCATCCATATCGTCGCTCCATGTGTCTTCATCTTCCTCACTCTCGTGTCCAAGTTCTCTGATCATCCGGTCTAGCTGAGGTCGAGGAATGACTGAACCGTCTCATGGAAAATAGCGAAGAAGTCGGAAAGCAGCTACACCTTGAGCCAGTTGCGTACTATTAAGTTCTCTAAGCACATATGATCCTCCTCGTGTCTGTCGTACAACTTCGTAAGGTCCAAGATATCGTGGCTTGTGCTTGCGATTCATCTCCTTCTCAACTTGACTGTTCCTAACGAGGACTAGATCACCAAACTTGAAGCTTTCTTGTCGAAGACGTCGAGCAAATTGTCGTTCAAAAGTAGCTTTGGATTGAAGTCGTGATTGTTTCAGAACGTCGGCTATGTTGGCTAAGTCTTCATCTCGTTTCATGAGTTGTCGAACACGGAGAGCTAGGAGATCTTTGGAACTCATTCCTTGTCGGAATCCATCAACTAGAAATGTGGCTTCAAGGAGATCAAATGGAAGAACAGGATGAACACCATGCATGACGTAGAAAGGGGAATGTCTAGTAGAGCGTCGAGTGATGCATTTGTCAGAGAAGAGTGTGTGATGAACATACTGTGGCCAGTCTAGAGGTTGGTCACCGCAAGCTTTGAGAATGGATTCACGGAAGTCAATGTGACCACGTTCAATAGATCCATTGGCTTTAGAGTTGTAAGGAGAAATGCGAACTTGAGGAATGCCGTACTTTTCCATCAAAAGACTGAAAGCGCCAGAGACTTCTACTCCATTGTCCGTGCGTACAATAGCAATAGCACCATATCGGCATATGACTTCTTCCCAAAAGAAAGTAGCCAGCTCTTCGGAACGTAAAGACTTGAGGGCACGTCCTTCAGGTGCACATGATAAGTCGTCTCGGGCTAGGACTACGTATCGGAAGCGTCCAGATTTGGGCATGTACATGACGTCGACATTGATGATAGTGAAGATAGTTGGGGGAGCTGTGATAGTGATAGGAACTTCGCTTTTCTTGGTGGATCTGATCTGACATTCATGGCAAGTAGCGAGATGATGCTTGATATCCTGAAAAAGAAATGGCCAGAAAAACCGAATGCGAATAACTCCAAACACACCATATACTCCTCGATGTCCGAGTTCTTCATGAGCTTGAGTAAGAATGAGACGTCGCTTGTCTGGATCTAGAATAACCAAGAGTGGAGGTCTTCCTTGTCGTCGTCGATAGAGTTGATCATCTTTGAGATAGTACTGAGTAGCGCGAGCAAGGAATCGTCGTCGGGACTGCAAATTGGGAAAAGGGGGTATAGTTTGGTCTGTAAGAAATTGAAGAATTTGTCGAAGTGTCCGTTCTTGAGAAGAAGAAGAAGCAATAAAAGAAGGAAGCGAGATAGAGTCATACAATGGCATAGAAGAGGGAGTAAAAAGAAAAGTAGGGAAAAATTTGACCGTATTAAGAAGAGCAATATTGTCGAGCCAGTCATCGTCTTCTTGAGGTTCTTCTAACTCTTCAGAAGTTGGTTGTTGCCTTGAAAGTCCATCAGGTCCACGATGATTACCGGCCTTTACATGGATGAGCTTGAAGTCAAAGAGAAGAATGCCTTGTATCCATCGATTCATACTAGCACTAGGCTGCAAGTCAGGCTGATTGAGCATGCCTTTGATATACTTGGCGTCGACTTCAACGTAGAGGTTCTTGACTCCAATAAGATAGAGGCGGAATTCTCGAAGAGCACGGAAAAGACCATATAACTCAAGCTTGGGCTGACTGTATCGTGCTTCTCGTGGATTAAGTGAGATAGAACCATAGCGGACAGGTCGTCGGATGCCTCCTTTGTCAAGTTGATAGAGAATGATACCAATAGCAATGTGAGAAGTGTCCACGGCAAGAATAACTGGGCGATCGGATGAATAGTCAATAGAAGTGAGAACAGGAGGATTGGAAATGATTTCTTTGAGAGTTTGGAAAGAGTCTTCTCGTTGTTGGGTCCAGACAAAGGGTTTGTCCTTACGATAGAGTTCTGTGAGTGGTCGGACAAGGGCTGAGTAATTTCTGATCCAAACACGCATTGTTCCGCATAGACCTAGAAAGGATCGGATGTCGTGCACAGACTTTGGTCGTGGCCAATCAGTGACTTTTTGTACCTTGCTCTGATCGGGTAGTCGTCCATCCGGAGTGCATAACTGTCCAAGGATAAGAACTTCAGGCTGAGCGAGCTGAGTCTTTGGTCCAGAAAATGTAGCACCAGCACATCCCATGCGGTGCATAACTCGATGAACATCTTGAGCGTGTTCCCAGACAAATCGTTGTATTCCTGGATTTTCTGGAAGTGTTTCTGGATTGCCGTCCTCGTCTAAGTACTGTGTTGGAGGGCCTTTGATAGGAACATCGTCGATAAAGACATTGGCTACGTGAGGGATCTCGTCACAAAGGATAAAGGTGGTACAGGCTTGAAATTCCGCTACTGCATTCGTATATCCCATAGGCATTGAAGTAAGTCGAAGAGGTCCAATAGGCGACTGGAATGTGGTAAGATCTCGGCTTATAGGATGGATTTTGCGTGCGTCATATCCCCAATATAAGTCAAAGACCGTGTAAATAGAATGACCAGCAAAGGGAACCACAAAGTCGTCAAGAACTGGAGGAACTCCTGCATCGCGATAGGAAATAGAGTTAAGAATCTGCAGATCATGAACTAGACGGATAGCACCAGATGTCTTCTTCTTGACCCAGAAAATTGGAGAGCGATACGGAGCTTGGCTTGGTTCGTATACTCCAGCGTCTATCTTTTCACGTAAGAGACTGATAACTTGATCCTTGATGCCGGGTGGAATAGGAATATTTCGGACTACCCAGGGCTCGTGATCCTCAACAGGAAAGATGTATGGAGAGAAGTATTCTTCAGAAAATGTTCCACGTTCGGACTGATGAAAAGCGAGTGAGTGTTCATTGAGTTTAAGAATATGAAGGAAAAGCTTTTCTTCTTCCGGCCATAGGAATTTGTTGGCGTTAATGTTCATTGATTGTATGCGTTCAAGAGTGAGTCTGGTTGTTGGTGTAAAGGCAGGGGGATGGAGCGGGAGAGGTGGGAGAGATAATAAGGGATCAACAGGAATTTGTTGTATAACTTTGGCCGATTCTGGAGTAACCCGATTTATAGGTCTAACTTTCCGATCAACTTGTTTATAGGCAGTATTGGCAGAAGAGGGGGAAAGAATAGGTGATATGAATTGATTCATGGAGGCTCGGAAGGTTGATAGTGTTGATCCTGACGCGGCAGTGAATACAAAACCAATTGTAGGAGAGCTTGACGACCTTGCCGAATTAGTTTGGTTGACGGTGGGTTTAGCAGTAATATCTGAATTGAGTGACCATGATCTCGCATAAATGCTTTGATCTATCCGAAATTTCTGTAGGTCTTGACCCATCAGAGGTAATGGAGTGGTCATCCTTCTTATCTTGTCCGTAAGCTTGATTTTTCGCTCTTTGTGGATAAGATGAAGCCCTTCCCGATTCTGTAGGAGTTCGAGGTGTATTGGAGGCGTGATGGTGGTGTATATTGGAGATAGAGATTCCGTATAGCATTCCTTTGGGAGGTTGCGTGTGTTTCTCCAAGAACTCTGCAATAGGTGACCTGAGGATTTGTTTGCGGACTGAAGTGGTGAAGCGGGGGTGGAACAAATAAATAAAAGGGAGGAATAAATAAAGGTTAGTTTAACGACTTTTCGGTCGACGTACATACAAATGGATAAAGTGGAAAGAAAATGGAAATAAAAGGTAAAGGAAAAGGTTGTATGGCGTGGAGTTGCCATTGAGAGTGTGAATGTGAGGAAAAGGCGCATAAAAGAAAAGTGGAGGCATTCAAGAACTCGTTGCACAAATGAAAAATCTACATAAGTGTCCGTAAAATGGAAAAGAGAAACGCAAAATGTGGAAATAAAATGGGAGGTGGGATAAAGGCATAACAATGAGGAAGAAGAAACACCAGCAACAGCAAAGGTGACAAAGAAAAATTGAGGGGATCGGAGAACAAAGAGAGGGCGTTGAGGAAGCAAGCTGATGTCCATGCACCGTCCAGATAGTCAGTACAATGTGTTGGCGTCCAAGGGATGTTCTTCTGTGTTGTCGATACCAAAGGGACTTTCTTCTCCATACTGATAGTACCATTCGTTTCCATCATTCATATTTGAAGCTCGTGATTCGTGCATTGTGCTGGTTATGGGAAAAGGTAAAAGGGAAGAATTGTGGTCGACCTCTTTGCCATTTTGGGCTATTCGTAGCTCTTCTTCATCCTCGTTTAATGGCTCCTTCGGACTGTCGTGGGCTACTCGCAGAGGATGTACCAAAGCTTTCGGGCCTCGATGATGCTCGTCTACATTTGCGGTGACCGTCGATGATACACGTGTTTCTTGGTGAATCATAATCGAAAGAGGTGTCTCTGGAAGAGCAGAACTTCGGGAATGAGGTTGGGGAATAGGAGAAGCGTTTTGAGAGCGAATGGATTGGGGAATAAAATGAGTCCAGGATGCTGAGTGACGTTGGCCCATTGGATAGGCACTGACTGAAGCAGAGTGGTTAGATTGAGACGAGATACCAGTGCGACTGAAGTGTAGAATAGTTGGAGTCGTCGTCAAGTTTATATGGCTGTCTCTCTGCAGATAAACATAATGGACAAAGGCCGTTCCTGTTCGGTCAGAAACAACACGAGTAGGAGAAGAATAAGTGGCGTCGTATAGAATCCAGTCTTCAAAGCGCAAGTGGGGGTTGAGCATTCCCATAGCCGTAAGGTGAGTATTGTCAGAAGAGAATTGAATAGCTTCTACTTCGGGTGAGCTCAATTGTTCCATTTCTGGATCATCATCAGCTGGTTCTTCTTCATGTGGGTCGTTATTGTCTGAAGTGTGGGATTTGATGGACGGATTGACAGATGGTGATGGTGGCTGTTCTATTTGTGGGGCCTCATGTGTGGAATCGTAAGGTGGTGTGGAAATATGACCATAATGGGCTGTCGCATTGAATTGAGAAGTTCCCGAGTCATCTTGATACATTGAGTCATAATCGGAAGCGTAGAGACCGTGAGAGGAGTCCTGAGTCGAGTCATGTTTGCAGTTGGAGTCAGAGAAAGAGGGTGCATCTTGTGAAGTGGATAAGTCCTCATTTGGGTTAGCAGATTCGTCCCGATTCAGAGATTGTTGCCTAGTAAGGATAGATAACTCGATCATAGAAGGGGTAGGTGATGGATAGCAAAGGTCATCCAATAATTCACCGGGTTCTAGATCTTCTTCAATTTCACCTTCTTCGGCATCCGGATTAGCTAAGGAGAGGTTGTTGTGTGCTAACATTGTGTGGGGGGTCTTGTCGTAAATGGTATCCGTGAAGTAACGCCGGTCGTGCTGAGTATCAGGTGTCACAAGGAATTTCTGCTCACGTGTAGGATCTTTGACGTCATAGAAGGCAATGAAGGTCCCTTCGGGTTGTTCTAGAATGTCCACATAGTTGTCACGGGTCCATGGACGTCCTAAGAGTATATCAAACTGGACTTTGTCGGATACATAGCAATGAGCACGCGTCCTGACTGTACCAATATCAAGTTGAACATTTCCAACGAATCCAAGCATGTGGGATTTGCCGCCATGAATATCGACCATAACAATAGTATTCCGGCTGTCCATCGGCAACTTGACAATCTTCTTCCAAGCCTGTTCGCTTAGAATATTCTGCGTAGATCCACTGTCAATCAAGGCATTGAGTTCGTGACCATTACACATTAATGTGATTCGAAGAAGGGGCTCGTGAGCGCGAAGGGATTCGACTGAATTGGTCTCGTGCATGTATTGAACAGGTACGTCCTTTTTGGCACTGCGAATGATGTCTAGAACTTCCTTATCGGAAAGCTTTAAGTTGCCGTTTGCCAATGAAGCTTTGAATTCGTCGACAGTAAGGGTCTTGCCTTTGATGCTGTTGATAAAAAGGGTCCTAAGGTCCTTTGAAACTCCAAGTAACTCGCCGAACGTCGCATTAACGGGTTGATTAAGGCATCGTCTGAGAATGGCCATAGTGTCAACAGTTTGGGATATGTCAGAGACATGTTTCTGAGGGGCTGCACGTGGCTTGGTAACTGATTTGCCTCGTTCTAGACTAGGAGTGACATCTTCCATGATTTGATCATCATCGGCCGGATCAAAAACCTCGTGTCGTTGTGCAGTCTCGGGATGTTCCGTTGGATTTGCCCTAATCGGGACATTGGGTTGAGCTTGTTTGACAGGAATTGATGGATTCATTTCGGCAGAAGGTTGATTAATTGACGGGATTGGGACAGGTTGAATGGAAGTGGAGCTAGGCACGTTGTTCGGCAATCCAGAGTTAGCCGGACGTTTAAGAATAGATGGGATCTGAGAAGAATCCTTAGCTTTACTCATTTCCGCTCGCTTTCCTTTGAGATACGCGGGTTCCGGAGGTACTACAGCGTCCATGACCTGTTTGCGTGCAGCACGTGTTTGCTTTTCAGTTGGGATTCGATTACCAGGACCTGCCAGCGTAAACTCAAACTCGTCTTCTCCATCCCAGGTTCCAATGTCGTCCTCTTCTTCTTCTGCAACCATGGCTCTGTAGTTCTTGAACATCTGACCATAATATGCTTCGGATACGGCTATGCTTGTGGTAGCGACTTGAGGAGGAGGAGGAGGAGGAGGCTGTTATTGACGAAGGACTGCTTGTGCGATTGACTCTCCATTCTGGCGAATAATGCGGGATCCATCAGGAAAGACAACTCGATTGCTACTGTCTCTGGAGATGAGCTTGCGGTTTGTAAGATCAATGAGCGTTGGGCAGTTGTTGATTCCATGGCCTTGTTGATGGCAACCATAGCAGATGATCTCGGATGCGGACTGACGTGGTGCTCGTGGTGCTGGAGGTGCTGTCTGACTTGCGATTGGGACTGGCTGAGCTGGCTGTGCACTTGGATTCATAATGGCCGGAGCAATGAGCATGTTAGCAAGAGCGGGTTCCAACTTGATGGCACAAAGATAGTAAATGGCGTACGAAGAATCATGGATGGTGAGATTTGACATCTGCTTGATCAAGTTCTCCACTTCGTCGTCCTTGTGTGCTTGCTTCTCTTCCTTGTCTAGATCCTGAAAGATGCGCTTGGTCTCTTCCGGGGGATTGTATGGACGTTCACGGGCATCGCGTGTCTCAATGTTAGGAAACATCTCCTGTAAGTACTTCTTGATCTCGTCAAAGACTGATGAGCGCTCTGGATACGAATCCTTTGGAGGAATAAGAGACGTGAAGGGGCGTGCAGAAGGATTGTCAAAGATTCCAACGTCAAAGCGGTCTCGTTTAAAGATGATTTCAACTGCCTTGGTGACGTCTTCAATGGAAAAAGGTGAGGAGAGATCAATATGAGGATTAAAAACCATGATCTTGCTTTTGAGCGCAGGTCGGAGGGATTCATTGATTCCTAGCCAGAAGTATTGATTGTATTCCGTCTTGGATATCTTGTTGTTGTTGAGAAGCCAACCAGCAATGCGAATGTATTGCTTCTGATACTCGCGGAAGTCATCAAGAGAGCGCATAGAGAGATTGGAGTGTTGGAAAGCGTAAGCACGAAGAGTACTCAACGTGAACTTCTGCGTCGTCCTAGCATGGTCAAAGATCTTGAGCATATCAGTCTTGAGTCGTTCCCATTGCTTGGCATGGTGGCTGGGTAAACCTTCAATGATTTCTCTGCTCTCTTGGTTGCAGCATTGAACCATGTATCGTACTTTGTCATCGTCGAGAGTGACATTGTACTGATCAAAAATGCGGTCGCAGTGATCCAAGAAGTTCTTGACGTCAACGTAAGATCCAGTGAATTTTGGAGCAGCACTAGATTTAGGAACGGGCATATCGACAGGAGTACGTTGGATGATGGTAGTAGCCATAGTGGGAGTAGAGGATGGAAGCGGATTGCCAGAATCAGTCATAGCGTAAACCAGTTACAGAGTCAGAAAGTGTTGCCTAGAATTATTGCCTAGAGTTGCCTAGAGTTGCCTAGAGAATAGACCAGCGAAGCGAAATAACCTGTAAAGAAAAAGAGTCGAAATGGATGGAATGGAAGTGATAAAGTGGTAGATTGCTGTGTTCCTAATACAAAATCCTAATTAACCCTCCCTCGCGGTGGGCTCCAGATGAAGATCGAAGTTTGTGATTGGTTATAAACTATATGTAATCCAACAAACACAAACCCCAGGGAAAGAGTGGTCCAGACTGGATAGGACAAAACCTTCTCCTAAGTTTCTTAAGGGAGGACGCTGCCTAGGATTTAAGTAGATTAGGATGGTGTGGATTGTGAAGGGTAACAAAAGCGAAATAGTAAAAAGAGGATAACCGGGTCGTCTGGGTACGATAGTAAATAAGCCTTCCGAAAATGGGATGGAACTGTGGAATTGGATGGCGGGTGTATATGGAAAGCGTGAAGAAGATGCGTAGAATGCGTATGAGAAATCAATAAATGTGAATCTTAGAGGGGTTGTCTGAAGTGAGTGGGGAACGTTCCGAGGGGAGATGAGAAGATGACTAGGGGTTGGAATGTCGTTAACGGGCTGAATCTTGGAGAATGGTGAAAGTGTCTTTAAATTGACAATCTTTCTGAAGCTTGGAATGAAGCTATACGTCGCAGGAGTATTCACTGAATCGAGGATGAAAGACTAAGTCTGTCTCGAATAAAATCGCTCCAGATGAGTTGACGGAGGGAAAGAATGTCTTGAATTCACTCCTAACGGCGATGGTTGGAAGGTGTAGAAGGAGTAGGAGCGGTGACGGATTGAATGGAGGAGAGGAAGTAGGGAAGTACTGGAGGTCTGAATAGAAGTTGGATATTCAATGCTGAGAAAAAGAGGCGTTGGATGAGGAGGATGACTGGTCTCGGATGAAATCCTCTCTTAATGGAAAGCGAGATGACTTTGGATGAATGGAAGTAAACTTGGTCTCGACGGAGGGTGGAACTGATGACTGAATTGGACTTGGGTTTGGACTTGGCTTGAACTTGAGCTTGGAATTGAAATGAATCGATGTGGATTGACTTGAAATTGACTTGACTTGGATGAAAATTGACTTGCTTTGAAGAAAGTGGGGACTGGGTGTAACTTTCCTGTCATTTCGTGTAATTCTACTACAGCTTTTATACTAAAAGCTACGTGAACGAAATACCAATCTGAGCTACTGAAAACCGAGTCATATACTGTACAAAGTGTCAAGAATGAGGCTACGCAAGTGTAACAATAAGCAAGAATAATAAGACATGTCAATATCGACACGACAACAGACAAGAAATGAATAGGAAGAGTAAGAAAGAAGTGTATGACGAAGGTGAATGGTAATACAGATTAGATAAAAGAAGCAAGGATGAGTCAGAAAGCATAGAAGATTGGTAAGACAAAGACAATAAAAGCGCAACAGACAATAGAAAAGATATAAATAAACACAAAAGGATGAGTAAGACAAACCAAAAATAAGTTGGAATGAGTAATCCGCAGCCTGACGCTGAGTAAGACCATTGAATTGATAAAAATAGAGTTGACAGTCCGGCTGTGCAAGGCAGTGTAGAAAGCTGTGCAGTTTGATGGTTGACTGATCCGTCGCATAGCCTTGATGATCCAACGAAGTGACATGATCCGGAATAACGTGGCTCCCATGTGACAAGTGTTGATAAGATAAGATGTGTGGATGACTTATGGAAAGAATGACTGCTTGGGTTGAGGGCGTCGTGTGTAGATCCAAAATGAACATCTCATCTCCAATCAGGATTGGGGTATGATAGCGGTAAAACCACAAACCACATTTACTATGCAACTACTATTCAATGTTCAAATGGATCTCAATCACTCGCCGCAGAATTACGCATGTTTGCCTCTCCTTCTCATCCCTACCTCCCAGACAACACCATTGTATTCACAGTTTCCAAAGTTTGCTTTCTAAAGGATATTGCTCTTTTGGATGCCATTGTGATGTTTCCTTTCCCTGGCAATCCTTCCGACAACGACTATGAAGATGCACTGCCTGATTGCTATTTCCCTTTTATCCATGGTGTTGGCCATGTTGCTTCTTTGGGTATTCCATTGCCGGCCTTGCAAATGAATACTTTTACTCTCACCTTTTCCGAGTACGTTTGTGACACTTCTAGGAATACGGGACTGTGGTAAGTTCTGCTGCTTTCAATTACTAATCATCCTTCTGATGTATTTTCAATCATGTTAGTGCCGGATATGACCTCAAATGTGCTCAATGGCAAAGAGTACCAATCCCAGCTTTAAACTCTTGCGTGTCTGTCTTTGGTACTATGCATTCAATTTTTCCCAAGGGTGTGGTTTGTTTTTCTCTTAAGGACATTGTTCTCAATATTAGACCACACTCTTTTGGGTCTTTGCTTTCCGATCCTGCTTCATCTGTGACTTCTTCTGCAAATGTCCCTCCTAAGTGACATCATTTTAATGCAGTCTTACCTCAGATGTATGTTTTTCAAAATTAATTCATGTTTGGTTACTTAACCCAAATTCACAGGCCAAATATTTCCAAGTCGCAAAGTCACAATGTTGACAATACACTTGATTCCACCAATGTTACAGCAGATTCAGTTATTGTGTAAGCTTTTCTATCATTTTCAACATGCACTTTGATAGATGGATTTTATCAGTGAACCTTTGCCAGTTGCTTCAACTTCCAGTTCTCCATTGCAACCTTCCGTGTTGTCTCATTTGGATTCTATGCCCGTGACAGTTCCGAAACATAAAGGTCGGAAAGGAAAAGAAAAGAAAAGTTTGGATAATAGTAACCCAGTTGATGACTCCAATTTGGTTCCGACTATTGTTTTATCAGCTTCTGCTAGAGATGCCGAAGTTCAGTTCAGTTTGGTTTAGGGCCCATTTTTGCTGAACCAAGAACCAAACTGACAAAAATTCTCCTGAACCTGAATTGAACTGAACCCGAACCATGAGAACCGGTTCTGTCAGTTTGGTTCAGGTTCAGTTCGGGTTCAAACTGCCTAAACCGATGAAAAATTTTAAACAATAATATACTATCTGTAATTTTTGTGTAATTTTTGTTTAAGAAGATGCCTTGTAGACATATATTGAGCTTGGTGCCAACATGGAGCAGGCGAGCCGTAATTGCCGGGTGGTGACGTCACATGACCTGCCGGGTGGTGACATCACGTGACCTGCCGTGCATTCATTGTTGGTTTGGTTTCTCAACTTACATGTTCACTTCCTCCTACGCAGTACGCACCCACCAACCTCTACCAACCCGTGCCATCAAGCAACAAGAAAAGGGGAGTAAGAAGAGTAAAGAGGAGACCCATGTAGTGGGAGACCCATAAGGTGTGTGTAACATTCCATCTTGAGTTGTAGTGTTACTGAGAAATTCCTTGCCACCCACTCTCTGCACCCCTGATACGGTCCTTTACTCAACAAGCAGCTTCAATGCTGCTCATCTCATTGCCTCCGTCTTCGCACATCTGTCGCACCTCTGCCTCCACCTTTGCCAGACAAGCAGGCTTTAATCTGCTCATCTTGTTGCCTCCGCCTTTGGGCCCACAATCTGGCCGCATCCGCATGTGCACAATGAGCCTCTTCCAACCTCCCTCATCTTGTCCCATCTGACAAACGCCAGGGAGGTACAAACAACAACGACAAGCAAGCAATGCTTGTTGTCGTTGTTTGCTTGCTGCCATCCAACCAGCAATAACGAGTAGCATTATTGCTGCTTGTCTTGTTGCCCCTGTTCCCTCGTCTGGCCGCCAAGTAACCAACAACAACGAGCAGCAAAGCTCGTCTTGTGGCCTCCGTCTTCGCACGACGAGCAGTATTGTTACTGCTCGTCTTTGCCTCTTTGCCTCCGCCTTCACCCGACAAGCAGTTTAATCTGTTTGTCTTCACCTCCTTGCCTCTGCCTTTGCCTAATGAGCAGTTTAATCTGCTCATCTTTGCCTTTCCGCTTTTGCCAGGCAAGCAGCATTAATTGCTGCTCATCTTTGCCTTTGCCTTTGCCAGACAAGCAGCGTCTTGCCACGCGTCTCCTTGCCTCTCCGCTTGCGCCAGGCAAGCAGCATTAATTGCTGCTCGCCTCTGTCTTTGCCAGACAAGCAGCGTCTTGCCACGCTGACCCTCTGTCGCGCCCTTGTTGAGGTGGAGGCGAGCAGATGAGTAGCGCCGTCTTGTCGCCTCTGCCTTTGCCTTATTGAGGCGGAACAACGAGCAGCATTAAAGCTGCCCCTCTCGTTGCCTCTGCCGCCTCTGCCTTTGCATAATGAGTAGCTTTAATGCTGCTTGTCTCGTTGCCTCCGCCTTTGTCCAACAAGCAGTGTCAATGCTGCTCTCACTGTGCCTGTCATTCCCCATGCCGTCACCGCCTGTCATCTTGTTGCACCTCCACCTCAACAACAGTGTCTAGGGATATGTCTCGGCTGCGCGTTGCTGCCGCTATTGCTTACTTGCTTGAAATGCTGTCCCTGCTCCTCATCTTTGTGTTGTTTTGCTCATTCATATATTTTGTAAATGTATATAGTTACATGTAATAATATATTATCATTATGATGCCTACTCTCTGACATTTGAGCCATTGATATTATGTAATAACTCTGAAAGCCGTTACAATTAAAACTCAGCTTGAAAACTGAGTTCCAATGACTCATAGTGTTTTCAGTTTGCAGAACGACAAGTTCTGCATCTAAAATTGTGCACCTAAAATTGTGAAAATTTCTGCATTAAAAGTTTGGTTCAAACCAGTTCGAACCTGGTTCTGCCAGGGAGGCTCCATGCCCAAACCGAGGACCGAACCGACAGAGATGTTGGCCAAACCAGAACTGGACTGAACCCAAACCGTTGGTTTGGTTTGGCCGGTTCTCGGTTCTTGCATCAGTTCGAAACCAAACTTTGACATCTCTAGCTTCTGCTTCTATCTAATATTTTTTTTGTTCTATTATCATTTTTAATTTGGACCTTCTTGCTGAATTGGGTATGTTCTTTTAGTATATTCAAATAGCCCTGTCTCCATAGCTTATTTATTTGCTTCGGACTGTCCATGTCATTATTATCTTAATTTCCATCTATTAACCAATATTCAATACAAACTTTACCATTTCTCTATTGCTTTAATGCCTTTGGTCCCGTGTTTGCAGGCTTTTGTAGCCTTGGAATTCTGTCTTTTATTGCCTCAAGCATATTGCCATAGTATGTGTTCATTGACTATCTTTTTCAAAGTGGTTAACTTCAATAACATGCTTAGTAGACAGACGTACCACCCGTCAATATTTTTTAGCTGACACTACCATTTATTATCCAAATTCTGATGTCCACAACTTTATTTTGCTTATCATCAATTCAGTCTGGAATTTCAGTATATTTGAGTGTATCCAACATTTAGCTCATACAATTGCGGTTTGTTGTTAATCTTATAACCCTGTGTTTCTGATTATTCATTTTGGACTTGATTTTAGCCTAATCCACTGTTTATTCACGTCCCATCTTTGGACGCTGTAAGACTTCTTAAAACACACGCTACTTTTATGTTTGCGTGGCTTGAAAGAATGTCTTTTCAAGCAAATATCTCAACTGCTGCAACATACGCCATTCCCTTCCACATTTCCACTAACTCTTATGAATTACGTCCTTTTGCCTTGGCATACATGCTTTTGCGGTTCCAAGAGCAGAATATCTGTGACAGTGATTACCACAAATTCAAAATGCTTGGTTTGTGCTATCAATTTACTTCAAACTCTATTTATGGAGTGATGTTCTTTGACAACAAATTCAAATATGCTTTTTCTGAAGCAAAATCGCTGGAATTTCTTCATAGTAATGGGTTTGCAACCATTTCCAACACCATGGTCCAAACTTGGAACAATCATAACTACAATTTGCTAGACAATAATCCTCAGTTAATTGTTTTTGTTCACCACGCACGGTATTGTGATTATGCATCTTTTTCATATTTGTAACTAATTGTATTAGCATTCTAGCGCTGCAACATTGACCCTAAGTATTGAGGCAATGCTGCTCAGGTGCATAAATTCTAACTATTGTTTAATAGACTGCACTTTCACTTCAACTTCATTGGCCTATTTATAGTCTTACATTCAGCATCCTTTTTAATGTATTTTGCTTTTGTATTCTGTAACTTCTCTTCAATTCATATGCCTGTGTTAATTTATAACAACATTAAATTATCAATCTACTAAAATCTCTTTTTCTATCAACGATGGTGTCCCACAATCCCTACACCAATTCACGTTGGACAATTGGTCCAATTTCTTCTCCAAACTTGCAATGGGAGGCTATTCGCAGAAATTCAATACACAAATGTCCAACATGCGGAATATTTTTACTTACTGGAGAAAATCCTGGCTTCTGTTGTGGTCCGTGCGGCTTGAGATTTGCTAATGTTACACCACTTCCGCCTCTTCCAGATGAATATAATCAATTTATCAACAATCTAAATATTTCCTGCAACAGTTGCATATTGAACCTGATTTTTTCCTTTGCATCATTAGAAACAACACATAACTTTCCAAACATACCAGGAGGTTCTTCTTTTATAGCCATTCAGGGAAAGATCTATTACCGTGTCTGCTCCATACATAATTCTTTAGCTGTTAGATGGCTTCTTCATAATGGGTTCCTATTAAACCAAACACAACCACATAGTGAGCTAGGCAACACTATACCCCATACATGGAAAGAGGCTCTACGCTCTGCTTTAATGTGTGTGAATCCCTTGGTATCCTCCATTTAAAATTTGGCCACCTTGGACACATCAATGTGTCCAACAGCACATTTAATCCTGCAAAATCAGGGAACATCTGGCAAGATTGCTGCCATTATGTCTTTTAAAAACTCCATACAGTCAGAAATCAAAAGCCGAAGACTGATCATATCAAAAGCATATACCTTGGTTTGGAAGGTTCCCATAATTAGTCGTCTTTGGGAATCCCTTGCATATCCCTTATTTTTTCCCTAAGAAACTTTGGGCTAGGATATCATTGGGAGTGGCCATGATATACATCAACAACTACCCAATGTTCCAGATGCCAATACACAAACAACACAAATGTGGCATTACCGTGCATGATTGCTGCGTAAAGAAAGATTTGCTATCTTTGGTTGTTTAACAAATAAATATTTGGTTGATATGTTTACTCGGGATCTGGAAACACAACTCTCCTATATCCGCAGCAACCAACAACGCCTATGTAACAATGATGCAGCATTAATGGATGACAAAGAGTTGGAACCAAATGAAAACATCTACTTACCGGCTTCATTTCTTGGTTCCAATTGTTGGGCATCAGAACAAATTGCGGATTTTTTGGCCATTACTGCATCTGAAGAAAATCCAACTTTCTTTGTCACTATGATCTGCAATCCTGATTGGCCTGAAATCACATCTCAGTTATGGCCAGGCCAAAATTTCTCAGACATACCAATTGTGGTAGTGCGAGTGTTCAAACAAAAGCTTTCGTTGCTCCTACAAACTTTAAAGTCAATGTTTCTAAACGCAGGCGGTTTACGATACTCAATACATGTTGTTGAATTTCAGAAACGTGGCCTTCCTCATGCTCACATTCTCATTAAAATGTTTCATGACTGTGTCACTCCCGAGGACATTGATATGGTTGTCTCTGCCAAAATGCCTTCAGATTCTTATGATGCTAGATTGATTAGGAAGTTCATGCTTTACAAACATCCACAACCGGAAGACCCTCCTTTCATATATTGTCAACGGATTTCACCTGATGATCAGACACGCACATGCCGTTTCAACTATCTACAGAATCTTCAACCGTTAACAATAATTGATTCCGAAGGACATGTATCATATAGGCGTCGAAATTCTGGAGATGAGAATGTTGTTCCACATTGCCTGCCATTGATTCAAAAATTTTAGTATTACATTAACATTGAAATTGCCAGTACTTTCCATGTTTTCCAATACCTATTCAATTACATACATAAAGGTACGTTGATCATGTCAGTGTTGAATGATTTCTCATGCTGGCTAATAGATAAAAGGTCCAGACAAGACTCGCTATACTGTCAAATCAACCAATGCTGCAGATCCAATTGATGAAATTGAGGAATATTGGAATGCACAATATCTATCAGCAGGAGAAGCAGCATGGCGGATTATGAGTTTTCACATTACCAAAAAAAAACCCTCTGTTACTTCTCTATCCATCCATTTGAACAATGCCTCTAATCAACATCAACAATACACTCAAAGAGATGGAAGCAAAAGTAGTCTTTCACTTCTGGACCATTATTTTTTGCAACCACTGGGCAATTTCACACTTGATGGAACCATCCGCTCTTTTGTGTCCCTATGTTATAAAGAATATTATGCTCTCTTCTGGTTGGAAAGATACACACCTAAAAATAATGGGAAAATTAATGTTTTTATTGAAAAGGCCAACCTATCAAACTCACCTCAAAAACATGTCATTTTACGGAGCACAGCTAATAAGCACATCACCTAACTTCAAACAATCAAACCCACACAAGGCAAACCTTTCTATTTGCAATCTATCCTGGCTCAAAAGCCTGTAGCATCCTTTGATGATGCACGCACAGTCAATTGGAGGCGCCTTACTACTTATTAGGCTGCGGCAATTGAACTGGGACTATTTGGAGAACAAACTAAGGCAGAATATGCCTTTCAAGAAGCTATACAGGCACTTAGTACTCCCCATCAGTTGCGTGTACTAATGACTCACCTTCTCGTGAACAACTGCATCCAATCACCTATTGTATTCTGGAATCTTTTTGCAGAACATGTATGCCTTGATTTATATCATCAACACAACAATTCTACAGAGGTGTCTTAAAACTTAGCTTTACGTGAAATCAACCGGATGCTCAGTGAATATGGCAAATCTTTGGAAATATTTGGCCTTCCCCAGATTGAGGAATATTGCCACAAAGTTGCTTTTGAACTTCAACGTTGGGGACCTATTTGCGAACCATTGGCACAATGAGCACACTAGGCATATTCTTGGTTCAATGTTGACCAACGGGATTTTTATAACAGGGTGTTAGAAGCAACAATCAAAGACAGAGAAGAGTATCTCTTTCTTCATGGTCAGGCGGGAACTGGAAAAACAATAACTCTGAACGCACTATGCAATAAACTTTGATCTATGGGAAAAATTGTTCTCCCAATAGCATTATCGGCATTTGCTGCTCTTCTGTATGAAGCCGGTCAAACTGTTCATGCAATGTTCAAGGTGGGTAGTAATTTATTACTTTGATATTTTGTTATACTCATAATTGGGCAGGTACCTGTTAGTGAATGAAATGAGATCTTGATATTGACCATCAAACTAGATGATTCACGGGCAGACCTAATACAACATGCTTCAGTAATCATCTGGGATGAAGCACCAATGGCCAATAAAGCAGTTTTTGCCTGTGTTGAAGAGACCTTGCGCCAAATTATGAACACTAATATGCCATTTGGAGGCAAAGTTGTGATTCTTTTGGGTGATTTTTGTCAAACATGCCCTATTATCCCAAAGAGTGGTAAACAGCAAGTCATCAATGCATGTATCAAGTCCTCACCACTATGGCCACTATTTCAACCAGTCACTTTCACGCATCTCATACAAAATGCAGCAGACCCCGATTTTGCAAATTGTATGAATGCTATTGGTGATGGCGCAGGTCCTGATGTTCCTCTGCAAGAAATGCAGACCACGGAGTCATTCGACGAGATTGCGGACTTTGTATTCCCTGAACAGGTGTTAGCCAACCCGGCTGAGTGTGTCACAAGATGCTTACTTGCGCCTATAAATGCTCAAGTTGACTAATTCAACAATTATATCCTAGACCGCATACAGAGACAGGAAAGACTCGGCATAGCAGCCGATTCATTGAAGGAGGTTTTAAATGCTGGATTGGTTCCTCTAAGTAGTGCATTAGACTGGGCAAGGACATGTCTAATCAAAGGAATTCCTTCATACCTGTTGAGATTAAAAGTTGGTAGAATTTATTGACTAATGCGGAATATGAGCATGGAGCGGGGGTTGGTGAAAAGTGTCCGGGTCATGGTTATTGCAATCTTTCCAAGATTGGTCACTGTGAGGCGCTTTGGAAATCAAGATCAGCTTGGGGATAATGAAGATACTGACATACTCCTACCTCAAATCATATTTGAGCATGTCTTGCCTTTAGGACACATGCTTCAACAACATCAATTCCCACTTGCACTGGCATATGCATGTACCTTTAATGGTTGTCAAGGATTAACACTGAATCACATTGGGATGGATTTGACAATACCGGTGTTTTTCCATGGACAGCTGTACACCGCAATTTCTAGAGTTTGGCAGAGAAATGATGTCATATTATAAATTCCGCCTGGAGAAACCAAAACAATAAATGTAACATATGAGGAGATTTTGATATAGTCCATAGATGACTGCATGTGTGCAATTAGTGATGTACACAAAAATACTGAATCTGCCTGACAATTCTGGCCTGTAAGGACTGTCTGAGGGATAAGGCTAGCGCGAAGACAAGTGGTGCAGGCATCGAGGGACGGAACTGTTGTCCACTGTGATGTGGAATGCGGCGGGTACTTGCCTAATTCAGCCATAGTCACATTCTATGAGACGCGTCTTGCAAAAACTATCACAATCCAAATAAGTAAATGGTGAGGTCAGAGCGGTACAATGATGCAAACCTTCAGCCAGGCTTCAGCTATGGCTCCAGGACTTTGTCATCATATCTTGCGGATTGTGCCAAAATGTTTTAAAGGTCCGCAAGGATTAACAATATAGCATGCGTAAACTGAGCTGGACTACCTGAACTTCAAAAAGACAAGCCAAAGCAAAGCAAGGTGTGGCTTGTACTTATCTTATCCATGTTGGAGGCTCATACTGCTAGTATCCATCATTATTTAACTAGTAAAAATGAGTTGTAAAAATGTCAATAATGAAAAAATATGATCTTTACCATGTAAATAAAAATACTTTTCACAGATGAGAATAATGTAAAATTTTAAACTCTTTGCAGTGTTTTCACCACTAGAAAAATTATTACTTTTGCCTGAATATTTACACAAAAATGGAGTTTTCCTGTGAAAATGCCCATTTTTGCATTGAATTTATAAAAAAGAACTTTTTTCCCTTGTAAAAATGAGTATTTTTATAACTACAAGAATGTGACAAATAGTTTAAATCTTTGTGTTCTTTTATTTTGTCAAATATATATATAAATTTACTCAGTTAAAACTATGTTTTCATTATTGATATTTTTGCAATATATGTTTATGAGCCAAAAATTAATGGGCACCAGCAGTATCAGCAACCTTGCCTCTTCTTCCTGACTCAACCACTAACTCCAACATTTATATTTTCTTTATTTTAACTTATCCCTTTCTTTTATTCCTTAATTTCTTTATATTCATTATTCCTAGATCTCTAGAAAACTATTGTGTTTAGAATAACAGAAAAACATTGAAAGAGAAAACTCATGCAAAAAGAATCTGGATTAATGTTGTATTCAATTGTCCTTGGGTCTACATCTTATAAAGCATACAAGATATTGGTATTTGCATTTATACCTGCAGTATTTGAGTATTTTGTCAATCTCAAATTATTCCACATCATTGACCATTACCAATCCAGATTTATTGACTGTCCTAGCAGGGTATTTGCTGTTATTATTTGATCAAAAAGGTCTAATCAAACTTATATGGAAGATAGGAAAAACATTTGGTGCATTTGGCATGTCAAGGGTTGCTGTAAACATAGTATCATGGATATTGATTATAACATATAGACTATTATATACCCAGGCATAAATTTGACTATTCATTAACATTAAGTCAATTTGTATTTCTTTTGTATATTAAGGATACTGAGCATAATAAGGTTACCAATCTTATACTCTCTTGTCACTGAGCAATATTTATTAGTTTTGTAGATTTGCATCACTTTTGCAATCAACAAATTGTCTTAGGCATTTTGATCACATTTCTTGCCAATATATACTCAGTAGAAGCTCTAGATAGTGGCTTAATGAGTGGTTGTAAAATTTTTGGAAAATAGCCAAAATACAATTGAAATAAAGTATAACTTGTTAATTTATTAATGATATTTATTATCTAAAACCAAATTTGTAGTAAGGCTCATTTCTATCCTTGCTGGTTTTATTCTATATGAAATGAAATACACTAAATGATAGTTTTATTAATTTTTTTACTGGCTCCATTAATTTTTGAATAATAAGCTGTCAAAGCTTTATATTTTATACTAGTAAAAATAGTCAAATATCTCCAAAATTTTGATATAAACAATTTATTATAATCCAATATAATGGAATCTGGTAATTTGTTCTCACCATACCAATTATTAAAAAAGCACTATTAATTTCTCAATAGATATATTAATATTAGTAGATATTAATTGTATATCAGATCCTAACCAATCTATAATAGTAAAAGCATAGTCAGAACCATTATTTAGTAGTAATAGTCCAATAAAAGCTCCCTACTCTAGGGGTGTGGCACTAGCTGTGCTCCCTATCTTGTGAAAGAAGCCTACTGCAGTGCTGCAGTGGACAGATTGACATTATATACTCCCAAGTTTCCTTCTCGGTCCAATCTTTTTAATTGTTCAGTTGCACAAACCAATCAGTCTCTCAATAGCCTAAGTAAACAGTTACATAGTAGTAGTACCTACACTTGTATTGACAGAAGATCATACTGCTATCATGCACCAGTATATAAATTATTGATTTTAAAAAAAAATTGGTCCAATAAAATTTACAGCAATATTAGTACAATAATCCATCGGCAAAAGTGACCAAGTCCCAAAATGCCATTGCTGCCTTTTTAAGTAGGTCAACGATTCATGTGACATGAATATGTCGCACGAACCATTTAGCTAAAATTTCAAGGCGCCCAAGACATTTGGAAGGCATTTGGAGGCCCGGTCAATGTTTCTACAACCCAAAATTTATTGCAAATGATTCCATGTGTCTACAGTCAATATTCAACGATTTGTACGCTATACAACTATGAGGGAATAATTGAGCAAAAACAGAAATGAAGACCAAAACATTAAGTTTAAAGTTTCACCCATCGAAATGATTACAGTCATTGACACGCAGACAAAATCATTTCGCAAGTATAAAATTTGTTGACCTTACTATTTACAACACCAAGTCAGATCAAGTCCGAGTCAGAACTCTGCAAAGCCAACTGCCTCCGTATCGTCGATGTCCCAAGGTTCTTCGCCGTCTTCTCCCACAAAGCCATCGTCATATTCATTTCTCTCTTCTTAGTCCTCCTGCTCCGAGTCATTGTCATCTTCAGACTCGGAAGCATCCATGGCTGCCTCCTGCTTAGCTGTGATGGGAAGATTACCCTTGTCAGCATCATCACCAACTTCTTGAAATTCTTCCTCAAGCTCAGCGTAGTGTCCAAAATAAACTGGTCGCATGTTCCAAGTGTAATCATTGGTACTCTTGTGGCCAATCCCATATCCCAAGTAGCATATAAACATGTCACGGTCCACAAATCTAGTGTTTGTTAGTTAGTGTATATATCAAATATATGAAAGCAGCGTACCAATTGACATAATAAAAGTTCCAATCATGGTCAGGATAATCATTGTCTTCCCAGAAGGCTCTCCGAGCAATAGAAATGGGGAGAAGGCTATCAGTCATGCCACTGTTGAATGCAGGGATAATGTGTGAGGCCCGGAGTATGTCAGACGGGTCAAGAAATCCAAACGCGTCTGGTGAATCTGAATGAATAAACCTAAGACGATCTAGTCGCTGCGCTGTCCAACCTGCTCGAAAATGGTGGTCTACTTCAAACCACCTTACCCAAAGAAACTCAAACCATTGCGTTTTACCTCCATTGTGCTGTATATTAGCATCAAATATCCCAAGGACTCGGGCATACAAATAAGGATGGTGAAAGGAACGAGGGTCTCCATCCCGAGAGAGGGTCATGACATTGCAGTGATTTCGAGGATTAATTGAATCTTGCTCGCGTTGCATGTCGTATGTCGTATAGTTGATCCGCAAGACCTTATGGATGTAAACTCGATCGCCGAGAATGTTTACCTGTGCATGCTGTTCATCCGAATAAATTACATTTTGTTCTCCATCTGAATGTCCTAGAACCCAACTGAGAATGTGATCTTCAAGTTGTGAAACAAAGGACTAAGTATATGAATAATCATCATCAGCACAGAGTAACTATACGGTAAAAAAAATGGGGTCTGACCTCTGTAACTGCTGCATCGTCGCCGTATTCGTCCATAAACAGGTAAAGGTACAATTTATGATGTTTGCTTGTAGACATCTGGTGATGGGCAGATGGAAAAACCGGGGGGAGGCCTTTGGACTCGGAAGCGGAGATGATATGGGGCGGTTTGACATAAGATCTTGTTTTCAAAGCCCTCGGACGTTTTTTGGATGACTGCGCTCTTGAATGTGCCTCATTACTGTCCGATTTACCGGTTTTCTTTGAGTTGTTCTCTTCCAATTGTGAAACCCGGGCGGAAATGGAGCGGAGCAATCGCTCACAACGCTCATAACGAGTTATTTGCTACTCAAACCCGCACCCCTTGTTGGTGCGGACAAAAAAACGCTTGACACGGCGGTGTTCTAGTTCACCCTAAGAATAATATTTAATCACGATCAGTATAACAGAGTAAAGTATTCAGTGAATGTCCCACCCGCTGAGTTGAGTAGCTTTCCGTTGGCCCAAACATCCAGATTGTCTTCACATAGTCTCCAAGCGCATGGAGCTTATATGTGAAAAGGTTGAGCATTTTTGTGACCTTCCCATTCAGAGATCCTGGAGCCATTGGCTTCCTCTTCTTAGCATTACTGGCGGCGCGACGGGCACAGGCAGCTGTTTCCTTCGGTAACTCCTTAGTCGAATATAGTGGACAGAGCTTTGTGACAAAAGCTCTAAGCTCCTTGCCCAGTCGCCGAGTCGTCACTTCAAGCCCTGTAAGCGTTGAGCTTGTATGCATGCGAAGTTTGGCAAGTGTGTGCCATTCGCACAAGGTAAACAGTGTGTCCTGGAGTATTTTATCATGTGCCGGAGGAAGTAAGCCTTCAAAAACAGGCAAGGAGCACTAGATTGTCACATGTATTAGTGTTGTATAATGTGAATGGATAAGAATACATACCTGAAGTAGATCTTTGAAGTCTCTTGCCGCAAGGTTTGTCATATCTGATGCGTTACGATGGAACCGCCGTATGGTATTTCTGCCGAATGTAGCAACTTTGTGATATCTACAGGTTTGTAAGGACAAAAAGATGTAAAAATAATAAATAGTACTTACCGCCAGTTAAGACGCTGAATGCCCTCCCCGCCTGCAGCAAGGAGGATACGCATCATGTGTGTAAAAAATGCCTTCCAAACACCGAGTTCAAACTCGTGTAACAAGTTGGATACGAACATGTTGAAGAAATTGAAACCAAACTGCGAGAGACGAGTCAAGAAAGCATTCTACAAAGAATTAAATCAAAGTAGAATATAAAGAAAATGGTTATAGTACTTACTTGTGTAGGGACAGCTGATGTCTCCTGAAGAATATCTTCTACATGTTTACTTTTAATGCCAGCACCATGTTTGAAGATCCATTTCCGGCTGTTCTCAACCTTGTCTTGCCTTTGCTGATTGTCTTTGCGAATATGTGACTGCCGTTGGTTATCGACATATGTTCCAAGTCTACTAACCCAGCGTTTTTGAATATAGCAGCGAGGACAAACACATTTTGCCAGGTAACGAATGGTAGCAAGGAGAACTCTAAAGATAACTGTCAGAAGGACATGACCGCAGTAAACAAAATACTCACTTCTCGGGGTAATCGGCGGAGTACGTGAAGAACCGGGGGAAAACATGTCGTATGACACCATCGGCACATTTAATGATGATGCCATGTTTATATGCTTCCATGAATTCTTCGTCGAGAAGAATAAGCCATATTGCATGCATTAGTTCCCGCTTTAGATGCGTGATTGTTGCCGCGGACGCTGTAAGACCATTGTATACTTTCATGTAAATGTCTTGGAGGGTTTTCGGCAACTAGTAGCTCTATAGGTGAATAAAAAGAAAAAGAAAAAGATTGAAGGGCAGCTTACCGTTGGTAAGTATGCAATATGGTGTGCTGAAAAGCTGTTCGGATGTGCACGTACATACTTGGACTGATTTCCGAATAATAAATACAATGGCCATAGTGATGCATTACCAAAGTTTGCCAGCTAGGTAGAGTCGGACCACAGCATCAAAGCCACAATAGCAACTTTGTATGTGTCGCCAAGACGTGCATGTTTGTTTTGTTGCTTCCTAAGGTCAATATATTCATTGTAGAAGGCGTCGGAATTATAAACCTTGTTCACGACACGTTCTGGCTGACTTGTTGGCGAAGGCTTCCAAAAAAGACGGTGTGGTGTGAAATGCCACAATTCGGCACTTTCATCCTGAAGTGCCGCCTTGATGGTGGCAATGAGACTGCAATGATACACATTTGGCACCTCAAGCACTGGTGCTGCATCTTCAGAAAGATGTTTAGCTTGCTCACATGGCAGAGGAATCTGAACTGTAGACTTGATCCAGCCATCTTCGTGTTTAAATGCCAATCCTGAATTCAAAGCAGAGGTCGCTTCATCCATGCGAGAAAATTCCCATTTTGCGCTGAAGTCTTTGAGGTGTTCGACACAGAAGTCCTCGGCAAGCAGAACTTCGTGGACCAAGCAATCAAGTTCGGCTACGGATTTCAGGTTAGAAGCCCCGTAGAACCAATGCATGAGACGGAAAACAGTTGCATTTAAAAAAGGTGCAAACTGATTTGAGATTGACATCTTGTCTACAGAGATTCCCATAACCTTGGAAATCCAAGAGCTTGGTTTCTTCTCCATGGAGGAGGTTGCAAAGCCTGGTGCGCTACACAGTTTATCAAGTTCCTCCAGGTCGTCAATGTCCTGCTCCGGGAATGTTGGATATTCACAGTACAGGCCAAATTCATTTGGCAAAGTACACGTAATTGTTGGCTCAAATGACGGAGCTAGCTCAGGAGTGGGCTTGCGTGGAACCACAGGCTTTGGAGCATGACGGACACATGGAACAGGAGGCGGCATGTGAGGTAAACAAGTTGATGAATTTGGTAAAAAATCAATGTGTTTTGTTGGATACTTCCGAACACGTCCAGAGTGTGTGGGAGGAGGAATAAATATTTTAGGTGGTTCCGGAGGCTCAGGACTTGGAGGCAAAACAATATCTTCATTCTGATACGTTTCCGGAATGTCTTCCCATTTGCTTTCCTAAAAATGCATTTATTTTTTGTGAGATATGTATCAATGTGCCACATTGTACCTTATTGAGCTCGTTTTCCTTGTTGGCCTCATCACGGTCCAGCTTGCGACGTTTGGCCCTTCCAGTCTTGCTGTCAAATTTGGCTGGTTTGCAAATTGCTGCAAGTTCTGCCTGTACAGCAACACACGTGTTCCAGTGGATGTGCACAGCATGCTTGGTGTTGAATTTCCTTTGGCAAGCATTGCATATTGCCATAATTAAGAGTAAAAGCAGGAGAAAATGCCGCATAGCGGCTGAAATGCGTTATCCAGGTGAAAGAGGAAGTCAAAGAGTTTCCCGGTAAGATCGCGTTGACGCGTCAGGCCACAATCACGTGAGCGTGATCCACGGGCTTTGTCGGGAGATTCTGAAACCCATGTCCCTTGGTTCCGTCCTATTAATATCTCCCAGCTAGCGCTTTGCATCCCATACGTCCAGACAGCATGGCTCCCTCCTCCACGGTCAATTCTAGGAAGGATCTTCCTCCAATTCAGCATACAAAATCTCAAGAAGTTATGAGCAGCAGTAACAAAGATGGCCAAAGCAGCCTGGATACCAACAAGGATTGTGATGGAGAGGTCGTTATCAAAAAACGGAAGAAGCTCTTGAAAGTTACCTTTTGTACCAGGACATCTCGCAAGAAATTAAAATCTTCGTGAGTATTCTTTTCTATCATAGTTCACTATTTATTATACCTCACCTTCAGATCGGTACTGGAGCCTTTCATGCACCATGCTGCATGGCACATATGAAATGGTGCCATATACACTGATTGGGAGAAGGTAATCCTCACAGGCTTGAAGGCAGACCAAGGAAAGTTTGGGTCCCTTACATAAGAAGAGTGAGTAACTTCGCATCTTGATGTATTCGGCATAGTTTCAGAGATTTTGATGTTTCCAGGTTTTCGGCCAAGCACAAGAAAGCCCTTGGGATCTACAACAAGCTCCGAGAAGGCATCCCTACCTTTGAGGAAGATATGCGGGTCATATCAAAAGATACCAACTACTTAGACCAACTCTGCAAAACAGTATGAGTAACTTTTATTAGACTTGATTCATGGCTCTAATAATCTGTCTAGATGATTACCGCTGCCGGTACAGCTCGTTCAAATGACATTTCAAGCCTTAAGAAAGATGTGCTCACGTACGCTGCACTATGTCTGCCTGAGGGTCGGCTGGACCCTCCAATCAATCCAAACGACTCGAAGAAGGCCACTCGAGGCTTCAAGCACCCACAACTTGGCACCCTTCTGGTTCCCGTTGCTAGTTTTGAACAGTATAAGACCGATCCTGAGTAAGTTTTTCATCTTTCTGTGCGCATTACGCTGATTATTGTTTGAGGTATTGTCGCAAACTTTCACTCAACAAGGTGGCTATCAAGGCCAAGGCAATGCCACACTTGGTATATCCATTCGGAAAGTATGATCCCGAGCATATTTTGGAGGGGATGTTCATGGCTCCGGCCTTAGTCGCAGTATGGTTTTTTTTGCAGTCTTCAATGCTACTCGCTCATTTTACTAGGTTTATCAACATATCTTCATGTCACCGTCGTCCGCGCTGAAGACACCTGGCGCTACTCGTACTGGGATTGGGAAGGCTCGAAAGCACCACATGAAATCCGTGACTATAGCAAGCATTGCCTACGCATGCACACATGTATGCGTTGTTTTTGTTCATGCCGCATATACTAACTACTTTCTCAGTATAGGTATGGCATTTCCAGAAGCATGGACTGGCGTCAGAACAACATGTACTTCAACTACAAGGAGTTCTACCTAGAGGTTGTGAAGATGTTGGAGTGGGCTCGAGAAAATGACCCCGAGTGGTGGAAAGATTTTATTACTTGGTGGAACGCGTGCGTGGTTTTTCAAATAAGTTTTATCACTTACCTGATTCATTCAACTAGGCAAGTCTTTCCTACTGAAGAGGACTCTCTTACCGAGAGTAGCTCATCTGACAAAGAGGTAACAATGTCTACCTTCAAGAAGTTGAAAGCACAGGTGAAGGCTAGCCGCGTGGAAAAGGCCAGTCTCGTCAATGACACCGGCTCTGTACCACCACCTCCTCCTTTTCAGTATCGACAAGAAGAACTATCCCCGTCACCGTCTCCTAGACGCAGTCTGTCACCCCCGCAGATTTCATCCATTCCACAGGGCGTAGGTATCCATGGCCGGCAGCATCCGCATCAATATGCTGCTGGCCAAATTGACTCCAACATTGACCCGCATTTACAGATGCCTGCCTCTCACGTTGCTAACGGGCAGCCATATCTTGGTTCTTCTTTCCGTCCCGTAGGTATTCCTCAGGCTCCTTATTACAACATGGCTTGCTTGGACCCAATTGCAAGTGCCTCCACTCCGTCCCCTGTTCAAAGTCGTGGTCATCCAACTCCCCGTGCACTTGGTTCTATGGAGTTTGCTCAACACGTCAATCACTCTCCGGAGTGGCAGCTGGTCAACACACACCATGTCAAGCCGTATATGCCCTCCCGCCCCAGGATGAAGGCGTCTAGAATGCCAGCTGGCCAGGACATTGAGTCTCGTCATCCCAGTGTAGGCCCGCCAATGAATATATTCCCTGACATGGCCAACTGGTAAGCTCTTTTGAATACCCGGCTATCTTTACTGATTACTGTTCAGATTGTACTGCTATTGCTTTCATGTTTCTCTTGGTGTTGTTGACGTCTCGCTTGCTTGGCTCTTACCTATGTGGCTTGTATTGCATTTTGGACTCCTAGGCAACTGCTTTCTAGATAATTCTTGAGGAAAAAATTGTGTAATTATAGTCTTCTTTTATTCTGCATATTCGGTTGTCTGTACTTGTGGCCTCCCTCTTTGTATTAGTATTGTATCAAATGGAATATTGCCTTTTATTGCATAGTATTATGTGTGATTGCCCGTAGAAAGAAGGATACCTAGGAAATTTGCATTGTGTGAAGACCAAATGTTTTTGAGTTCTTCAAATGTTACCCAAATGATTGTGGGGCTCTCAAATTTTACCCAAATGATTTCATTAAGTTTATATCTTGCTAAAACATTGGTGCAAATGAAGACTTTGTAGCCTTTAAATTTTCCGAGTCTCTACTTAGTCGATATAAAAGGCCATTTGCGCCTTGGGGCCTTTGAGCGTCCCCAAATGCCTTACTAAGGCATTTGGGGACTTGGTCACTTTTTCCGATGTCTTTTAGTACTAAGTAGAGATGCAAAGGTCTTTTGGGCTTGCAAGCAGCATTGTTGAGTCAATGACCAGTCAATGTTTGATGAGTCAATGACTCGTGATGGGGTAATGACTAGTCATTGACTCTGAAATGACTAGTTAATAACTTTGTAATTATGTAATAACTAGCAATAGTTGTATGACTTTGATTAATGTAAGCTGTTACAATATTGACTTGACCAATTAAGTGTCATACTCTACTAGTGTAGTCTTAGAAGGGTAGCATTTTCTATTTATGAGTAGCTACTATATAAGTAAAATACATATCTACTCATTCAATGCATTATCACTATCAATGTCAAATTTTCTTATTGAATTGGTGGTTATTGCTATTGACAACCACAATGATCATTTAAAATATCTATCATCTCATCATAAAAAGGGCCGGAAGATTTCAAAGCATTACAAATCCAATTAATTATTTTTTTCTTCACAATTCTGGAGCCGGGTTATAATGCTCTTGAAATCTTGTAAGAAAACCAAAATCTTGCAATATCAATCAATTTTATTGAGGTTTATAATCTCAACCAATGTTTGTATAAAATTACAAGAATTAATAGTATTGTAATGTCTTATACATCAGCAGAAAACTTTTTTTCAGTAGCATACACCTATATTACAATAGACACCATAGTAATCAAACTTTCCAATAGCCTTTATAGTACTTAGTAGCCTTACATAATTGGATTATATGATATGTTTTTACTACATATGTTTAATACATTTTATTCATGACATACATATGATATATGCAAATTTTCTGCAATTTTTTTTTTAAATTAACATTATTGTTGTTATTAACAACAATTCGCCCACGACAACAACGACAACAATGATGGAGTTGTTGTGCAGGATAAGATTGATATAATCCAATGGATGGAGGCAAACAATAAAATGAGACAGAAAGTGCAGGTGGAGGTGCAAGAGTGTACTCAAATAAATAAAAAAATTGAATAATTGTGATCATTTTATAAACCTAAGAGAATTATTTCTTGATATTGTAAACTGGCCCCTAAAGATTGTTTGGGTTTGTAATGCTAAAAAATTCTTGTATTGGTTTGTAATACATTGTAATCTTCTATATAACTCAGAAAGCATAGAAATGACTTGCAATACAAGTGCTTTTATGCACCAGAGTACTTTGTATCCAAGTCCGGGTGAACTACACTTGTGTTTTTCTTCACTTAGACGATGAGTTCGTCCGCAAAACAACTTATCACACTGCTTGAAAGCGGGGGTTCAGAATAAATCTGTATTCTCGATTTTTGGGTATGAGATTGCTTGCCCTTAGACTATAATACATGGTTTAATTTATACTATACTAGCTATTGAGAGGAGAGGTTTGAAGATATAATTACAAATAAGAATAGAACCATTAATAATACTAGCACTGCACCTTTCTGAATCAGCTGAGAAGGGCAGTGTTCCTTCATTTCTGCTAGGCTTACTAGCAAGCGCGCTTACTCTTGAAGTCCATTGATTATGTCAGTTGTTGGTGTCTCATGCTTGACTTCCAACTCATTATGATTAGTCGTGCTTAGGAATATTTCCTTCAATTCTCTGAGACTCAACATGCTAATAGCATAGTACAAGTAAGCAACCTGCTGGTGACTATACATATAACTACCGTGCAGTGGTACACTTCAATTTTCAATAGTCAACTTATGCCTTGAGGTGGAGGCTTAATAAGCAACTTTTTTATTTGGTCCAAGATTTCATATTGTCGCAGGATATCATCAGCTGCGATGAAATAAGGTTTGAGAGTGATAGTAAGTGCGGTTATGACAGAACACCTCCAAGTGTCCCTTTTCATGTACGAGAGCCTACAATAATACTGAAACAAGGTGTCAGGGTTTTTCCAGTTTCCCCTCTTTATCTTCACAGAATTATCTTATCCTTTTATTATCTTATCAATTATCTGATTAGATAGTTTATTTCTTTCATCACAGCCTTCTTGCTCCACTTCTTTCTAGTAAATTCTATATGATTCCTAGTCTTACTCATTCTTTTTCTATATGATGTCACTCTTATTTTTTAACCTTCCTTTATGATATAATATAGGGAATATTCTAGAATAGCTGTAGAGTATAAATACTGGACTTGTAGGTAGCTGTAGCTTCAGCTTCAATCTCTTAGGATATCTACTATCATTGGTGTGATTTCTTAGAATCATTGAGTCTCTCTCACTCTCTTATTTTCTTTCTGCTCTCTTATTCTTCCTCTGCTCTCTCTCTCTCTTGCTTGATCTTTGTTGGTGGCCTTGTTACACTGATTATAGTGTTGCCCTGACACAAGGTGTTTCTGGATACTGAGTAGAGAATATCTCGTTTAGGCAACTATTGCCAATTTTGGTAGGAAGTAAGCGCGCTCATTCTCAATACTGCTGCTTCCCCTGGTGTCTTTCAGCTACCCCATCTAAGTTCATCATAGACGGTAGTTTATAATGCACAATGTACCCCGTTCCCAGCAATATATAACTACTTGCGTAGTGTTAGTATTCCCAATGCCGTAGTACACCACTTAATAAATGGTTTCTCCCATCCTTTGTACGCTAGCGCGTGTACTTATTTATATAAGAAATGCCAAAAATTCAGCATTTTCACGCTTAGCCATTCCATAGTCTCTTCACCGGCCTTGGCACATTTATTTTCCACTGCAGAAAACCTTTGTCCTCTTGCGGAATTGATGGCAGAATTAAGAAATTGATGGCGGAAGAGTAAGCACGCTTGCTAGTAAGCCTAGCAGAAATGAAGGAACACTGCCCTTCTCAGCTGACTTGGAAAGGTGCAGTACTAGTATTATTAATGGTTCTATTCTTATTTGTAATTATATCTTCAAACCTTTTCTCTCAATAGCTAGTATAGTATAAATTAAACCATGTATTATAGTCTAAGGGCAAGCAATCTCATACCCAAGAATCGAGAGTACAGATTTATTCTGAACCCCCGCTTTCAAGCAGTGTGATAAGTTGTTTTGCGGACAAACTCGTTGTCTAAGTGAAGAAAAACACGAGTATAGTTCACCCGGACTTGGATACAAAGTACTCTGGTGCATAAGAGCACTTGTATTGCAAGTCATTTTTATGCTTTCTGAGTTAACTCTCAGGAAGTGACTAGAGCAAGAGGCCACCAGTTTGGGTCCGCAAGCTCTTCTTTGAGGGAAGCGCTCCCACTCCGTTTCTGTATAGCAAGAGGGCACTTGTGACCAAGAGGGTTGCAGTTTTGATTACTTGTTACCCAAGAGGGCACCTACAACCAAGAGGGTTGTAGTTTGATTATTGGGACTTCGAGGGTCTACCCCCACACCTATTAAGGGAGAATCTCATCTCTGAACAAGACTGTCTATACCAAGAGACTTGAAGAACAAGTGTGCGCACACAATTTTGACAAGTGCTCTTACTTGTATTTGTGAATTGGAGGTAAATTAGCCTCTTTGCAGTTACAATTGGTGTATCGCCCTGTGCATACTACCCACCTATTAGATCCATTTCAAAGCTCATGCTGTTCTGTAAAGAGTGATAATAGCTTTGCTCCCCTCCCAGTGACAAACACAAATGTTGCAACCTATTGTTTGGGAATTGTACTGTCACCCCAAACAAGACATTTCACCAGAAAATAATGTCTTCTTGCAGAAATTTTTGTGACATCAATTCCGCAGGCGGAAATTAGTCTGCCAAGCTTGGCCAATGGCTTTACATGCCAATTTGGGATTTTCAATTTAGAACTCTAATAACAAACATCAAAAATGCCACAACAAAGATATGTCATGCTTTGTTACATTTTATATTTGTATAACTCTTGCATAATTGTTATATTAGTGAATACAAATGCTATTTAAAGGATATGTAATCTGTTTATAGATAAATAATGTCTACATATTCTATGAATAAATGACTGTGATCTTTTTCAATCTCCAACAACATAATTCTTGCATAATTAGCCACTGATTATACAATAAAATGTTGACATATTTTTTAAATAAAGATTACATATTCTGTCACGGATTATCTAACTGTGCATCTGGTGTATCTTTGGATGTGACCCATTACACAAACTTCAGAACTGCTAAAGCATGGCCTATATATGTCATACTTGGAAATCTTTCCAAATACATCTGAGCACAACCTTTGTCTGGAGCTCTTGTTCATTTGGCATATATTTCTTCTGTAAGTAAACATTTTTATGAATAGCAATTTGATTCTAAAATTTGCTTTAAAGCTGCCAGATGCATTTAACGACTTTGCTTCTCTTAATCACACAAAATAGAAAACTCAAAAAAAGAATATTCTGACCAACTGTTAGCAAGAGCTTGTGCATGGTGTCTGGAAAATTATTCTTGACAACAATTTTATTCATATTTATCATTATGGGCTGGTTTTTCTGTATATTGATGGTGTAAAAAGAAGATTATATCCACAATTTATAACCTATTCTGCCAATTATCCTGAAAAGTGAGTATTTTAACGATTTCTTCTTATTAAACCTCATTCTTTGTACAGAATTCTTATTGCTACCATTTGAGATAAGAATCTTTGTTCATGTCCAACCTATCTTGTGCCTAAAAGTCAGCTTGACCTTCTTGGACAAAAACAAGATAATTCAAAATGCCAAGATAAGAAGTATATTTGGACCTATATGGCGGAGGCTGTAGCAATTGCCCATGATGCTATTTACCATTTAGCAGCACTAATCAAATCTATGGTGACTAACCGCTTATTAAAGCATTTTTCTGGAGTGCCCACAGAGGTATGTCATATGGATTGATATTCATTTGTTTACTTTCTCAATATAGTGCTATAGAATGCATTTGCCACTCAACTGGACACATAGTTTAATCCTTTAAGAATGCTGACAGTAGATCTACTTCATGAATTTGAGCTTGGATTATGGAAAGGCCTTTTTACGCACCTAATATGCTTGCTATACACTGCTGGTCAAGGACCTAACCATCTTGTTATAGAGCTTGACAAACAGAATTATATTATTCACTTGTATATTTGTTGAGCTAATATATGTGTATAGGTATTGCCAGGTTTTAACTTTTGGTGATGAAACAATCCAAAGTTTTGTAGAAAACTCTTCAGAAATGAAAAAGCTTGCAGCGCATGACTTCGAAGATCTTCTTTAGGTATTTTGAAATTGATTTCTAGTATTCTTAATCTCATGTATATTCTTAGTGCGTGATTTTTATCTTTGAAGGCTTATTTCTACCAAAGCATAATTGACAAACTGCCAAACTTCTTTACCATACTGCGGAATAGCACGGACTAGCCAAAATGCTAATTCATACTGAAGGAATATTAGAATTGTTAGATGCACTTACCGCTGAGTTTGGAAGGTTAATGCAAGAGTTTCATGATTTTATATATTCCCAATTTGATACCCAAGAGCTTCCACAAGAGACTGAAGCATGTCAACAACAACAGACACAAAAGCATGCTCAATCCATGAGTACTCCATCTTTGTCATCTTTAAACAATACAAACCAACAGCCTCGGCAAAAAGGAGGATGTTGATTGAAATTATTCAATTTATCCACCATAAAATTTCACTTTTTAGGTGACTATGTTTAACATATACGCTTATTTGGGACTACTGACTTGTACTCAACACAACTTGTAAGTTGCATATAAATGAATATTGGAAGTTGACACATACTAAACAGTTTGTATAGGGCAAACTTGCACATTGTCTGCTCAAAGCCTTCTATCACTTAACAAACAAAAAAGATGCTAATAAACAAGTTGCTCAGAAGTATGATTGTCTTAGTTTCCTCTGTATACACACATCATATCATGCGCAATGCATTGCTGAAAAGGCTAAGGCCTTGAACCATAGCCTGGCTGAGCAAACACACTATATCTTGAAGTCTCAAAACGTGGTCCTCAATATCTTTTAGTTTATTCAGTCTGACAATGATCCCGCAAAAGAGGTATTTGTTTTTTTAGATTTGTTTACAAAATTTAAATCCTAAAATTAATTTTTTTTAAATAATAGAACTTGCTACCAGGCCTTAAAAACCATTTGCTTGGACAACTTCTTGGACTTCCATTTGAAGACAATGACACACAGAATGTATTTACAAATGAGAATCAAAACAACCTCCAAATCATTAATAACACCATGTTCCATGTCAATACTGCTTGTATCAACTATACAATCTATGATATGTGGCGTGTGTATGACACAATTAATACCCAAAACCATCCTTTTGTTATGGTTATGTCTCCAGAAACTGAGCCAGGCTTGCATCCATTTTGGTACGCTTCTGTGATGGGTGTTTTTCATGTTGATATTGAGCATGTGGAACCACAATCTTTAAATTTTAGCCAACGTCACATGGAATTCTTGTGGGTCCAATGGCTTGGTGTTGAACCTGGTCATTGAAGTGGCTGGAAGTTTGTCTATTTACCAAAAATTGGGTATATTCCTGAATCAAATGAGTTTGCCTTTAATTTTCTTGATCTATCTCTGGTTCTTTAGGAATGCCATCTTTTACCATTGTTTGTTAATGGAAAAACAAATGACCTTTTGAAAAGCACAGAGCCAACTGAAGCATGGGCTCAACAAGACAGTAATAATTGGGTAAACTTTTATGTCAACATGTAAGTTTTTGCTGGACAAATTTACCTATTTATCACAATGCTAATTTACTATCATAATTCACAGCTTTGTGGACCGTAACATATTGGCAAGATACCTTGGTGTAGGGATTGGACACCAAGATATAGCTCAATATTTTGATGTGGCTATAGATCAGCAAGGTCATAATGATAAAGAAGTAGAGAAAGATACTCATATTCTAGAGGTGGAGCTTTAATCTAGTGATTCTGAAGATGATAGCAATAGTAATGACCAAAATGGCTTTTTGGATAATGACTTAGAAGATGGTGATAATGGATTTGACAATTTGTAGCCCAGACATTTACTACAATTTAGATACCTTGCTTAAATTTGGACCCATGTGACTCATTTCAAACATGACTGACATACTTAAGACATCTTGCTTCTGACAACTTACCCACTATAATGGCTAGCACACCAGACTTTTGCAACCCTGCTGTATCTCCCAATATATTTCTGACTCTTCAGAGTAACAAAGCAGCAGAGACAAGCTTCTCTTTCAAAATTAATACTTCTACTCTTGTCATGCCAGACTTAGACTTGAATGTCGAAGTTATAGTCAATAAGATTATACTCCAAACATTTATGCATATTATAATATGTCCATTAGATTTCTTCTCCAACACCCTCTAGCCATGACATCTTTAATACAGCATCAGGCACTATAGTTCCTGTGAGGTTTATTTATTTATATATATGTAATGTGGATTCTAAAATCCTACATATAGTATGTACTACAGAATCCACCAAAACCATAGCTGGATACTATAAAGAGCTGTCCACAACCTTACAAGGAAATCTATAAAGAGATCATCAGGGACCGTGTTGACACCTATCTTATAATGACCATATAATAAAATCATATTGAGATGTACAATCTATAACTACAAATAATTGATGTACTATAGACTACAATATATAATGTTGTATAATAATTATCAAATCATGTATGATCTTATAATATCTAGTCACATTGGTGGCACACTGTAAGTGGTATGTTCTGGTGTCTAACTTTCCCAAAATTCCTGATGTTGAGTATCATGGATGCAACAGGAGGAGCGGAAAGCTTTACCTTTGCTTTTAAAGCCATTTCTAAGGTATGCACTTGACTTATAAGGTTGTTGTTGAATGAGTTGGTATTGATCAATAGTGGCTCTTACATGACGGTAGTATTATCTCCTATCGGTACGAGTAGGCGTGACCTAAGTACTATATTAAGTGTCCCAGACTCCATCCTCTTTTAACGTTACATCCTGTGCATCTTTTTACTATACATAGTGCAGCCTTGTGACAGGCAGAGTTCCAATGATCCCCGTACTCCTTCTACTCCCAGTCCTTTCCCACATGTGCAGTCAGTCCAGCACACCCTAGTGGAGCTGTTGCCGGCGGCAGTGATTAGTGTGCATCCCTTTTATTTGGCAATTGACCAAAGAGAGCCCATAGCAACCTAACTGACTTGTCCAAAGTCTCCTTTGGGTTGGCTTTAGCCGTCTCCGCCCGTGGGTTCCGTTCTACTCTTTGGTACTGAATGGTCTTGCAGTCGGGGGCCGGCTTTAGCCGTCTTGGCCATTAGGCCATCACTTTTGTGCTTGTCCCAAACCTCCCAGTCCTCCCTCTTTGGCATTGCTCCCTTTTTAGAAACAAAGAAGAATAGAGCTACCATGTTGTCATTGCACTGGAGGGCGTAGGTACATCCTGTTTGGCCGCTTTGCCGCAAAAGCATTCTTAAAGCCTTCCTAGCGGATCCCCAAATCAGTGCCTGGTGTCACCCGAGTGGCGTTGAAAAGTCACATGGTGTCTAAATCATTTTATCCATGCAACCGGCAAGGTTTGAATTTGCGTCCTAACCATCAGCCTAGGGTTAAGTACGCAATGGTGCCTCCTGAGCCACCGTGCCCCTGACTTATAAGGTAGACTATTGTAATGCATAGTATAGAACAAGTCCTTAGCCTTTCCTTCTGTAACTTGTCAATCTATATCAATATATTTGGCTCAAGCTAATTGGAAAAATAGTAGTATCACCATAGAAGTTGGACAGTCATGTTCAATAGCCTACTAAATTTCACAATACTAACTGGCAACCCTTGTCTTTTTACCAAACTTAAAAAACATAGATAATAGAAACCAAAATATTAATGTGAATTTTTCCTAGACATAAATAAATTTTTAAGCCATACACAATACCACCCAGACAAAATACTAGATAAAGACAAAGACAACTTTGAAATCATTATACAATCTGTCAATGCTGCCCTTAGTACCAACACAAGGTCAATACACCTTGAATGATAATAGTAAGATTTAATCCACAAGGAAACCCTTATCTTGTTTACCAGATTAGACCAAACCACCGTGGAGCTTATCAAACATGTCAGGCAGCAACGGAAAGTAGACCAACACCTAGCGCCATGCATTGATAAGGGCAGAAATTGTGGCAGGTGGCGTGAAAAGCATGACACATAGACACTTACCATGTCAATACCCAGGATAGAGATGGCAGACAATATAACATGCAATACTGTGCATATTGTTATAGGCTAAGAAAAAGAACAGTGTAGAAGGCAATGCCCTATCTATTATTATAACAGGAGGAGAGGATCTGAGCAGCAGAAGTTTGTGATAAAAAAAGGTAGAAAGAAAACATTCTCTCTGTAGTATGCCATGCATATTATGCAAAGTATGGTGGTAGAGAGGCAGGGGACATATGGCACGGCACAAAGCCCTGTAGATATTATTTAGGCATATTGTTGGGGCGGCAAGAGTACTGTGGCATATCAATGCCCTGCATGTTGATTTGGGTAGAGGAGTATGATGCCTCTATGCTATTGTTGGAGGTGAGAGAAATGGTGGGTGCAGTGGCTGATGGAGCAAAATTCAACACTATATGCATTGTTGTGAATGGAGAGTGATGAGCGTGAAGGGCATGGTGTGTATTTTCACTGTGTTGCTATATTGTTGTAAGGTAATTATAACAACCTTTGACAACGCTATGGACATAAGATAATGCTAAATAGAACAACTAATTATTAAAGCTGAGAATAATCTCCAAAATCTAAACATTCTCAAAGAATATATGACAACTTTTTATAATGTCTATTATTGCAAGAACATTGAACAATTGGCAGTCAAAAAAGAGGTCCTTGCCAAGCATTGAATAATTTTAGGAGGAAATTAAAGCAGCATATAAAATTTTAATAATTATCTGGAATTGTTGAAAGATTTGGCAATGTACAAAGAAGCCATGGTGTATATTGTTGCAACTTTTAAGTAATGAGATGGAAGATATAAAAGAGTAAATTGCTATACTGCATCTACTTGGAGAGAACATCCTAGCAGATATGCACATAAAAAATATTAAATTAGGGCTTAAAAAGCAAAAAGTGGGAGAAGGTAATATGGAATATGAGCAACATACTGAAACAATTCCTGCAAGATCCACTATATCATCAACAAGGATACCAAACTCTGTGTTGACTTTCTTATTACATTTTTTCTCAATTGTATCAAGATATTCAATGGAGTTTTGTTTAACTAAAGCAGAAGGAATGCTTCTATACTACAAAAGATTTGCAGTGGGAAGAGCAAAAGGATGGAAAACATCTATTTGGAAAATAGCATCCACCATGTTTTTTTTTTTTGCAAGTCGTGGTAGGCAGAAAGCAACGGGGTAGGGAGGAAACTATAGCTGCAAGTTTTGGTGGGCAGAGAAGTGGGGCAGTGGGTAGAAAGAGCAATATGTGCAGTGTGAATGCAACAATGTGCATATTTGAGTAAGCAAAGAGCTGCAGAAGCTTTTGTGGTAGCGGCAAGGGTGGTTTTGAGGACCATAGCATACAGTGCTATGCATGTATTAGTAAAAGATGTGGCATTATGTATATAATAAGATGGATACAATGGAGAGAGCTTATGTGTCATGCAATGGGATGGTTGTTGTGCTGGGTGGAAGCAGCTATAGAGGTAGTGTAAAGTGCTATATGATGGGTGTCACAGTAAGCAAAAGGTTTAAATGCTACAGTGTGCATATTACAGCAAACAGAAAGCAAAAATACAGTGGGCAAAAAAACCATTTGAGTATTGGTCACGTATGAAAAGATTAATTTATAACTTTGAAATTAAAAATGTTAAAAATATGAAATTATTCACAGGTATACTAGAGGGTATTAGCTAAAGGATGGCACACTGATCATGTGATTTTTCCAAGGATTCACCAAACAGGAGCATATACAGTTTGCTAAGTCATTTGAACAGTTTTTTTGCTAAACACTTGAGTATCAATAAATCATATCTACTAGTACTTTGTATGTCCACCCTTGCCCTTAATCACTGCTGCACACCTTCTAGGCATGCTAGCAATCAAATTCTGCACCACTTCCTTGGGTATTCCATTCCATTCCTTCTCAACCCTCTTCCAAAGTTCATGGATACCCTTTGGTGGGACTTCATGTTTATTAAGTCTTCTTTTGAGGTATTCCCATAGATGTTCAATGGGGTTAAGATCTGGAGATTGTGCAGGCCATATGAGGACCCTAAAATTCTGCTCTTCAAACCATTTCCTGGCCAATTTTGAGGTGTGCTTGGGGTCATTGTCTTGCTGAAAGTGGATATCTTCTACCTGTTGACCATACCACTCCAAGGATTTTAGGAGCTTATCATCTAGGATCTCAGTGTATAACTGAGCATCCATCTTCCCATCAATTCTAGTCACTGCGGACATTGGCTTCAATAACGACTGAGTATATTTTGAATATATGATAATCTTAGTATTTTAATTTTTCAACATTTATTCAAGACATAACCCCTAGTTAATTGCAAAACAAAATTTCAACCTTTTTTCAACATATACCGAGGGACAAAATTTGATATTTATTCTAATTAACACAGCCGATCAAATGTTGAATAAATTTTGAACTCGAATATACTATACATGGTAGACTATTTTTTACCATATACATGTTTGACCGAAACGTACTCAAAAGGGTAATTAATCATCGGACTGGTTCTTACGAGTATATATATTGAATTTGTAGAATATCAGACAGGCAAAAGAGGTACTAATTAACGAAGCAAGTGAAATAGCTCGATATCACATCTCATATTATTATAACAAATGATACTCATGATCAGACGGCTCGCCGCCAAAAGTCCGTTGATGCACGGATAGTGAATCATAATCAGGTATATATACGGGTTATATGCATCGAGAGCGCGCAAAACTATGCCCTAGGACGAGCGAGCCAGGTTAGCAATTAAGAAGTGATAAAATCTCGGACTCGCCTTTCTATAGGATGTGGATATCTAGTTCTAGAGTGGTTACAAACTATCGGTATATAGACATTCCATTTCCACGGAGATCGGTGGCACTAGGTGTGGGGGGTGGACGACAGTGCACATGTTCTTTTAATTTTGAACTATGGGTGAATACGTTGGCGTTGCTGCCAAATGTGGTCGCTGCATCCGCGCATTCATGAACTGGAACGTTGTACGCTGATCAATCTGAGCTGCAGAACTACATAAAAAATGTTGCATACTCACTTACAGTGACTATGATCAACAAGAATGTGCGAGATATTGGTGACGAGAACTATTAAACTCAATTAATCAGCGCTTACACCCGTTTTGCTGCGATTGATGCCACATCAATCACAGATCACTCTAGTTTCTCGCGTTCTTTCTTCCAATTAACACTCACACACAGACACTTTGCCTCCCTCATCAAGTCGCATTACTAGGCTATTCATGATGATGGGCATCATTGATTCATACTCTAAGTCTGCCCATCTCTTCATCCTGCTTGTCTGTTTACTTCTCAGTTTTGGGTGGACGGCTCTCTATGCAGCAATTTTCCTAAGCTTCATACTCCATTATATATCGGCATTCCTCTCCATAGTTTTTAAAGAAAGCGGAAATTTTTTAGACGGCTTACTCGTCTCGCCACTCGAGCTGTACAAGAGCGCAAAAGGCTATGGAAATGGGAGAAAAATCCGGGTTTTGGGGCGCGTTTTCGGGGAAACAGGTGAGTTACTACAAAAACTACGCCCAGACTTTTCATGCGAACCTTTTTAGTGGAAGAAAGAGCGCGACCATTCCTCAAAAAACGTCACGACATCACCATCCGTAAAATTGGTATCGAAGGCCAACGACTTCGCTTGTCCCCCGGTTCTCAAGCTGATCACGATCTGGAGGTCGATCTGGAGATGCTCAACAATGAATTCAAGCTGAATGATATACTCTTCGAGCGTGTCATACGCAAGCACGCTGCCGCCCATGAATACGACTTCCTTTGCCTACGCTATAACATTACTCCCCACCGTGTCACTGCTCCCGATCGTGAGGTCTAGGTTTTTTGCGGGCGTTTGCCTCTTCTTCTTCATCGTTCTTATCGCTTTATTTTGGACACATTTTCTTGTCACATCATCTTGGACGTGCTTTCTGCATAGATATCTTGCTGTTAAACTTGTGCTGCATTCTAAATGTTTTCCTTGTACATAATTTTTTTCTTGGGACGTTTTTATTTGTATTTCATGTCACCGCCGTATTGCATCTCTATTCTTGTGTAGAAGTCGCCGTCTGGATATCGTTGAAGGTGGCCTGTAGTTGATGTCTTATCCTTCGACTAATGTAGCATACCCATTGAACTTTATAAGTATTCCAATATAGCCAAATATTCATGTCGTATATTCAAAACACAATAATCATGGGACTTCGATTTCATAAAATAGATTTATTCCTTGATCATGACGTTATGTATACAACCTATATATATTATACATCTAGAATAAATCAACCCAAGTTCAATTCTCTTGTACATTCAATGCACTTACCAGTATGATTATGGAGTGCCTCCATCGAAAGTATCAATTCAGTTCTTCCTATATATAGTTCTCCAGCACGATTGACTTCTAGTCTCTTGAGAACGGGATAGTTCCACAGCCACAACTCCGGCGTGCCCAATCATGATCAAGGGCACAAGGAGTGCTTCGATGTCACGATTACGAGCAACTTGCTTAGAGTCAGTGCAGAGAGAATACGATGCAGCCGTTAACGTTGGAATTGAACGAGAACATGAACTGCGGGATTGCGCGACTCGACCGAGTCCCACTGAAATCTGAGATTAGCACTGCTAAATCAAATAAAATAAAAGAAGCACACCGTAGTTCAAGGCATCTTCACAATGTTAAACAACTTAGCATATCCGCGCATGACAATGTCCGAGAGCCCCACCGAGTGCGATGTGTTTCAGGACAGGCGGGCACAGGAGGAGAGTACTGGAGAAGTTGACCTTGCTTACGCTGATATTGGATTCAAGACACCTGACGCTGATGATGAGCCGAATGAGCACCGCGGAGACCGCGAGCACTGTTAGGAGTGAGGCGGTGGAAGTGTGGTTCTTCAGTTGAGTAACTGCGCTTGTGTCCGGGTTGAAGGACTGGGTGTTACTGATGGTATATCAGATTTAGATGTAGAAAGTGTTGACTTTGTGGCTGCTGTAGAAGCAGACCTCTGAGCGTCGAAAAAGCGTGAGGCAAATATGAGTGAGTATCTGATGTGTGCTGACAGGTTGTGTATGTTGGCAACAAAAGCTGTATCGCCAAATCCTGTGTGGTAGAGCGCGATAGCGGACAGAATGTCGAGGAAAGAAAACGCAACCATCCATCTGTACTTGCGACGAGAAAGAAAAAAAAATCAGCATACCATAATATACAACATAAAAATATGCAGCCGCTTACCTGCTCTGCGAGTTTAATTCCTGAGCACTCGCCACGCTTGCCATGAATGCCTCCAAACCTCCATTGACCGCCAGAACGGGGATATACCAGAACCACACAGCGAGGACGCGTACGCGTGGGCACTGGTCGCATGGTACGCGGGAGGAGCAGAGGTGCGTATGTGGAGGCGAAGAAAGGGAAAATAGAGCAGAGGTCAGTTGGTAGGTCCTTGATAAAGATCGGCTCCTCTTTTCCGTAAAATACCATAAACTGCTAGCTAGGTCAAACTGATCATGGATGGTGGTGTTCACGGGGCGTTGCCAGTGCCTCCGTTCAAGTTGATGACCGAGTACATCCGCCTGCGGGCGGTCAATATTGCTCTGCACGATTCTCTCTCATGGTCGACACTACGCGCATCCTCAACCTCGTTGTGGTCCTTCACATTGTCCGAAGACTCTGCCTACATCTTTATTCCACCAAGTTTGTCGCCAAACCATCCTTGTCGCTCTCCTCCGCCGTTTAGCTCAAACTCCGTATTTCATTCTTACTCATGACCACAGCGTTCGCGATCATCCGTTTCTCCGTCCTCGCTTCCTTCAGCAGACCCTTTGAGCGCAGCGGCACCATTATTAAGCTTTCGCTTCTTCCTGCGTTGTCTCTTGGGCACTTCTCTGAACAGGGCAAATCGCATGATCTCTTCAGCTTGTTTGGCATCCCATTGTTCAACCTTGGCAGAGAGGCGTGCTTTGGCATGCGCAGTTGAAAGACGAATGAGGGTCTCGAGTGTACGGGCAGTCAACGGTGAAGTCTAGGGATGCATAAACATATCAAACAATGTCCAGTGAAAGAGAAGATTGCCCGGTGGCGCCGAACCTTTTTCTTATTCCCTTCCATTCCTTCATTTCGCAAGTTCGCATAAACCTCCACGATGTAATCAGCCGCACCTTTAGTCAACACAGGGGCAGTTCTACTCTTCGCATATTGAATATACTTCTTAACGAAGTGCGCAATGCTCAAGACCTCCATCTTCTTGGGCTTGTTTTGCCGAGTCTGTCGTCCCGACTGCTGCATACCCATGTGTAAAAGAGGATCATATTTCTCGAAGGGACTGGTTTCAACGGCCTCGGCGTCGAGATTAGACCCTGGGCCTTCGACCGATAATGGCTGAGAAAGGTTATCATGAATAGGTGTACCTTCTTCTAGGCCAGGAGCTAGGTATCGATGCATCCGAAGAACATGGTCCGCAATAGTTCTATCGCGCCTTTCTTCCACGTCGTCTGTGACAATGAAGAGGAGATCAAAACGGGACAAAAGGGAGTCTGGTAAAGCAATATTCTTGTGAGGATCTTTGTGAATTTTGTACTGTAATTGTCATCAGCAGCTGTCATTTTGATAAACTAAAATAAGGACGATATACCTGGCCGTAAATTGGATTTGCCGCCGCAACGACACTACAGCGAGCATTTAAACTGGTATGAATGCCAGCTTTCGCAATGGTAACTGTCTGCTGTTCCATAACTTCGTGAATAGCAACACGATCGACGTCCGACATCTTGTCGAATTCATCGATACAAACGACACCTCGATCGGCCAAGACCATGGCCCCCGCTTCCAATCGACGTTCTCCTGTCTCTTTATCGCTTGTGACGGCAGCCGTCAGACCAACACCCCAGCTTCCACGACCTGTGGTCGCAATAGCCAGAGGGGCAGTCCCGAGGACAAAACGAAGGCGTTGTGATTTCGCAGTGGAGGGATCACCGACCATGAGAAGATTGATGTCGCCACGGATGTGCGTACCATTAGGCAAATTCTTCTCTGCTCCTCCAGAAGAAGAAGTAAAATCGTACGTTTGATATGTTCATGGCCAAAGATCGAAGGAGCTAAAGATTCGGAGAGTAGGTTGAAAATGTCTTTACGCTTTGCAAGTTGATTGATGTTACGAATGTCTGTGTCTGTGAGAGGAGTTTGCGCTATGCCACCTCCAATTTTGGAAGACAACAGGTTGATGTTTGCTAATATTAAGGACCTGGATTCAAAATCAGATAGAACACAAGCACATTTGAGTTTAGGTAGCGCATTACTTGAAAGCACCGCTCGAACCACCTCCAACGGTACGATATACTCCAACAAGCTGAATACGATCTCCGGGTTTACATTTATCAACCAAGTCATCGTCCAAAATGATGTCCGTGCTTTGTGGTAGTTGACCAGCGGGAGCGCGTTCCGGCATTTCTTGAATGCTAATTCTCTGATGATCTTGGAAATGGCAAAAGCCGTATTCTGTTTGTAAGGGATGTCCATCATTATCCGTCTGCGGTAGAAGCGATGTTGTGGGTGGTAGATTAGAAGAGGAAGACGTGGCATCGCGATATTCGCGCGAGTAGAATATGCTGGTCTCTGGACAATAGTGTACAGATTTGAGCATCTTGGGGCGTACAAGAGAACAACGAGTGATGATTCCTTCCAGTGAAATCATCTTTCCTAGATGAGCGGTGTGAAGGGTACGTGGACTGACGTGATGGTCCCCGAAAGAACCAGTGAAGCCAACATGACAAGTCTTTGACGCGATATCGTGTTTTTCTGGGTCGTAAACATGTTGGATGACCTGTGTAAGAGCAGATTCGAAGGCTGGAAGATAAACTGCAGGGTTTTTCAAGAGGCCATTTGCCGAATCACGGTCAAAGTCGCGAAGGTCGTCGATGTTCACGAGGAGACGCGTTTGGTCAAGGCGAAGTAGTCGGTGGATTTCGTCTTTGTAGTTATACAAAACAGAGTCAGACTCGAGGAATTTTTCGAAAATACGCGCTCTGTCGCGAAGTTGCTCATCCTGGGGGACGGCGTTGTCCAATAAAGACATGACGGGAAATGGATGCAGGTGGTTTTGTTGCAGGTTATGTAAATATGGCCAGAGAATCCATCTTCTGGTGCGCTACTAAGTCCTTGTCAATCGCCGCGCGTCACCCTCTCCGGCTACCCGTGCTGGTAGCGTGTTTAAAAAGTTAGAATGGCTATGGAAGGAGCAGACGACCGCTGGATTGTGCAGATGACGACAAAATGCAATGTTATAATAAAGAACGTGGAACGTGTGCATGGTAAAAGGGGTTGTATGCGTCTGTACAGACAGAGGATGGGAATGCAGGCGTAGGTGTTTGTTATAATGATGTCCGTTGCCGGTGTTTGTTGTTGTTGCTAGGACCTTTTGAACATTGGTGTTAGCATTCCCATCGAGTCGCGATCGGGCGTTGGTCGATGTGTTACATGCGCACTTATAGGCGGCAGGAACATGTACAGGGTTTACAATCTCAAATTGAATTTCAACCCCTGTAATATGAACGGCAATAAACGCAGTTTAATAATCCCAAAATTAAGAACAATACCCCATGGCCAACTTCATCACTTTTCTCTCCCGCACTGTCCGCAAATCGCCCTTCCGGCCTCTGTTCTGCGATGCCGAAAACACTAGCGGCGGGTGTACCTTCCGTCTGCTGCGACGGCAACAGCGAGACTGCATGCGCACTCCGGGAACCTGCGACGAGGTATAAATATGAGATCGAGGTTTGGGGTCCAATTGATCACGGACGCAGTCGTTATATGTCGATGTCGATGTGGGTGTTGGAATCAGATCTTCACAAAAACTATGCCACGAGTGACAAGGATGAGGTTCTGTCTTTCCAAATGCCTGGCCTAAATGTGGGCATCGTCATAGATCCGGAAGGTGTGTAATGTGACAAATTGTACCTATTCCCCAGGATAAAGACCCGCGTCTGGACGTATCCACAACGCTGTCATGATCATGATCAACTCAGAAAATATTTTAAAAAAGCAGACTTATCCATTTTGGTTACACAAGGTCTCTAGATGTTTACACTATTGACAGGAAAAAGTAAACGATATATGTAAATCCTAACCCGATCAATGCGACGTTTGGTGGGTATGACTGCTGGCCATGATAAGAGAAATGAAGTGGGAAATGAAGTGTTTGACATCCTATTTGACGAATAATTGGATGTGCTAATCTCTGTTAAAGTCGTCAAATTGTTGGTAGATGGGGAAATGAAGTGGGAAATGAAGTGTTTGACGTCGTATTTGACGAATAATTGGATGTGCTAATTTCTGTTAAAGTCGTCAAATTGTTGGTAGATGGGGTTGTCTCGGCAATCCTAGGCCTAAAAAGATTAACGTGGTGCAAAATTGTCCCAAGAATGACAGAGATATTAAGGGTAAGGACTGAAATGGTTGCCTACAAGGAGTGATGAGAGTAAAACTCGGTTTTAAAATAGATTCCGCTCACCGAAGAATGAAGAATGTACACCAGTACACGGGGGTCATTCATTGCGCGTGACAGATACAGTATCAAACAGATAGCACTGGTAATAACCAAGATGACGTTACTGCGAAATCCCAATAAAACGACGCGCAAGCGATGGTCATTGTTTCGCAGTGCGGCCCAGCTTCTATCGAGCGAAATGGATTGTGTGTGGTAAATCAAAAAGAAGTCGATGGTGAGCTCGGCTTTAATTAATTTAGGGATTGAAATGTCACAATCACAAAATTCATTGACCAATAGGATATCTTGCTTACTAATGAAGGCGAAAATCAACAAAAGGCAAGGAGGGTAACAGACACAGAGGGGGGCACTGTCGACGCAAAGGAGAGAGATGCGGCATAGAACATACGACAGTGTACCGTATCCGGCTCCACACGCAAGTATAAACAGTGTAATGTAAATGGCTCGTTTGATCTGGGGCTGCTGGTCCTGGAGAAGGCGATTCGGTGCCATGAACAAGCTGGCGCGTGAAAACCTATTCACAAGGTACGAACACATGAGTCTCTGGTATATAGACAAGCATAGAGACATATAAATGCATCACCAGATGGAAAAGGTTGCAAACATCCATTCCATGCGGTAATAGTCAGAGATATGTCGAGTTGTATCTAGAATCGTTTAGGAAGTCTAGTCCAGAACAATCAACAACACTGTATTAGACACTTACAATAGAGGAGAAGTCTACAAAGTAAGACTATGTTTGAGGTTGCTGCAGCGCCTGCCAAATAATCATCCGACCAGATATTTGCATATCTTAACACCAGACGGGAAACCGTCGTGGCGAGGGCCACACAGTGCAGAGAAATGAGAAGAGCGAAGGCAGCTATCAATATCAGTTAAATATAAGAGAGTTGGCGAACAATGCTGGCCAGACTTACTCGGACTGATGTTCATGTTGAGCGGCTGAGTGCGCACGGTCCAGGAAAAAATGTTGGTGGAAGTATATGGGAACAAACACGTTTCAAACTTGTGACCAGCGGCCTAGTCGCACAAGCGCGGTTACGACCTTCGCTTATAATTATGTATTTGGATCCATCGCCAGCAACCTGATCATGAATCGCATTTTGAAGTTTGAGTTTATGGTTACCAGTAAGCCAGGTTCAACTTACGGAAAATACTATGCATGCTGACGAGGAAGAAAAATACTGCAGGTAAACCTGCCAGCCACATTTCCTTAGCTATTTTTCTTCGGTTGTTCCTGCCTTGGTTGAGGAAACTATGATATTGGCAGGTCCGTTATTGTCGTCGAGGAGTCAAGTTCTACCTGAATTCCCATTCGAAGATCCAGTATCGCTGACAAGGTGAATCTAGCAGTCGCTCCTGAAGAAATTGGGCATCACTGTGGCCATGCTTGTTTCACTGGACCCTAAATTATCAATGCACAATTTGATCCTGCTATGAATTTAACGCTTTTACCTCAATGAAACCAAATCCTTCAAAGCGCCGTAAACTGACACAAAAGGCCTCTACCCGGTCTCATTCATGACGCCAGGATGTACATAGCAAGATAGAGTGTGTAACTGGAGATTGTTCGAACCTGGCCATGGCCAGTAATTATAACTCGGGTAAGTTACCTAACTTACTTTCAAAATATCATGTACTGACCGTGGAGTTTACGTTCGCAACCTGCTCTCCATGGCCAAGCACAAAGTGAAATTAAGCTGTCCTGTTTAGACCTTTTGAGACGCGTCCGTGATCTTGTAAGCTTCTACCCTTATCAAGGGGTCCAAGCACATGCCGCATCGCACTTCAGACGATCTGGAAGATACATGAATAGACATTATAACTCTTGAAATATAGATCAATACCTATGTTCCAGAGAAATGGTACACCTCAGGTATTGGCCCCACATAGCTATAGGTGACCCCTAATCCCTTCTAACCTATTTTGTCGCAATTGTTATGGATTTGACTTGCATTTCGGAGTCGTAGATTAACACGTCGATATCTTTGTTGGCGCGCCTTTCAACATGAGGGGAAATATCCTACAAGAGCCTGAAAATGTGTGCATGTGAGTGGGTCGCGTATATTTTCAAACACGGTACTGACATGCATCCCATCCACCCATCAAGTCCAAAACTATGTAGAAGAAATTCCATGATGAAAATTGAAATGAAGGCAGTCCCAAATACCCATCCATGAAGGCCCCAAACTTCAGACTATGTATTCTGTGCCACTCGACGCGCAATCTTTTTATATGGTGATCATTCGCAGCATCGTTCATAACTTCGGGGACTATTTTAAAGTACTGGGAGCAGGAGCATCATCAAGAATAAGATACAAATAGGTAGGAGGTTCGCTCACCCTGGGGGTATCACACCATGAGATGTTGGAGCTTTTAACTTCCGAAGTGGACTGGACGAGAACTTGGGATTGACTGTGCTATGCAAAATCCGTTGTTGTGGGAGTTATACGGAACTGGAAGGGATAGATCTAGAGATATCTGTCGGTTGGTTGGATATGTCGAAGGGTGATTATATTATGAATTATGAATCTGGAAGGGCGGACGGGTCGTTGGCAATAGGTCAAACAAAAAACTGGTCATGATCATGATCACATGCCGGGTTGGGTCGCCGCTTGCCATGATGAAGTGGCTCAAATTTTACATGTATTCACCTTTCCCATATATATATATATATTCGTGATAACTACCTGATCTACCTGTCTTTGGTTTCTTCATCTTTACGAGTCAGTCAGTAAAATGTGAGGTCTAAAATGCTAGGCCTGGTTGAATTTGACTATGGACTAACCATAGAATGTCTCCCAGGTGCCAAGTTCTCTCTTCTTGGTTCTCACATCTCTGACTCGTCGATCGCGAACCACCTCATGAGCTCCTGTCTTCTATGTACTACGTGATCAGCAGCCATTTCCATTAGTTCTACTATCACTCGAATGAAACACTCTTCTTCGTAGTCTCAATTCTCAACTTTCATCACCCTAATACTCAACACAATGATGCCCTGGTTCACGCATCAAGCCGATGACACGGTTACTTTGGCGTACAGTTGGAAAGAGTGGGGAACATATATGTGCGACCCTGTTTTGGTCATTCTTCCCATTTATTAATCGTATTAATTTTCCTAGTTTTGCAATCGGGCCCACATGAAACTAGTTGACAGACGGGACGACTGTCATCACCATAGTTGTGCATGCGGCTGGATCCAAATCCGATGAGGTGGTGGTTGTATTTCATGACAGCTGACTCCGACTTATTTCTAGATCTTGCTCCCTCACCAAGTGTCTAACATTCAAACCTTAACATGTACGAAAACTTCGCACTTCATTCACGTAGATGTCTATTTTGCAGGCCACTCATGGTTAGGCTTGTTGTTTCGGTCCGATATCTCAAGCAATTGGGTTTTCAAATAGGGGGATATATATTGTTTCATCCATGCTTATACGGACAGGCAGTCAAGGTGATCATGAATGAACATGGTGAGTTTGATCCTCAGATTGTGTTACTTGGATACTTTAATTCTTACCCCAAATCCTAGGGCCTATTAAGACCATTATCCGTGGCCTTTGTATCCCACCATACCTGATATTTGAACAACTCTGTGTTGTAAAAACTTTTTTCTGTCAGGATTCACAACGCGCATTGATCAACTCCGGATCCAGATCTGGCGATTATGGACATCATGAGTCCAGCGCTTATTGACCCCCTTTCCCAACAAGGTGTCTGCCACCCATCAGGGCTCGGCCCGATGTGTACATGGCTACATCCCTGCACTTCTACACACGTACAATGCAGAAGTATATGTCGCAAATCCACTGTCCTGTAACACCCTCACATTAACTATATAACAGGCAATTGTACATATCCATTAATCATGATGATGTCAATGCTAGCGCTGCTTCCTTTCCACATTGCGGGGTAACCATCATGATCAAGAGCACTAGCGCTAGCTTCAATGGCCGCAAGCCTTTTCATGAATCACCTCGGTCGTCTTCGCCATTGACCTCAAGCCTTTTCAATCACCTCGGTCGTCTTCGCCATTGACCTCACGACAATCGATATCACTGCACATTATCGCTCCTGCAGCACATCTTCCCTTCGTTTTGAATTTCCTGTGTTTGGAGGCCGATTACTTGTTGATTTAAATTCTGCGACGCTTCGATCATGTCCAACCAAAATTTATTGTACAAAAAATGCAAATACAAATTTAAACAGTATTATTAGCTATTGATGAGCTAGCCAGAACCTATGCGCGCATACAGAATGTTAATATCGCTTTGCTGCAATAATTGAATGGAAATTCTTACTGCATCAGTCCCGGTGAATATGTGAAGTCGTACATAACAGGGTTGTATTGTGTATCGTTCCCCGCCGGGCTTGTGATCCATGGAAGATCATAGGCATTATGATGTAAACCCTGTACGATAGGGGTGTCGTAACTGACAGTATGGATCATACGGATTCGAAACACGGGCTGCTTTCCGCGCCCGTCCTCCTGAACGTCACGCCTGTGCGCCCATAGAAGGTCAAAGATATGAATCCATGGTGTAATCTCTCGTGCTCGCCATATTGGGCGCAATACAACAAACTGCTTTTGGCTGGGTATGCGAAGAGGCACATCTGGCGACGGGGGGTAGTCCGAATCTTCACTCGACATTCCATTGAGCCCTAAGCCTTGCATTATCCCTAAGTGTGGCCTTGCCAGCGGTTCCTCTTCGCAAATCGTGATTTGACGACGGAGTTTCTATGGATGATCAACAAGATTTAAGTTTTCTATAAAGGCTTGAAGAAAGTAACACGTACATCCTTCTTTCGGTTCAACCTTCGGTGGTATTTCTGCAGCTTCGCTTTCTCTTCGTCGTTTTCCAGATAGACCTTGAAGCTTCTCTTAAGAGAACGCATCCGGGTGATGAAGTGCCTTTGAATGTCCTGGACGCTGAAATCGGTTTCGACTTTGGCAGCATAATGGCGAGCAAACACCCAACCCGCTGAATTGTTCCAGCCGCTGCTCGGATTAGTGTACAAGTCAACTTTAAAATCGTCAATATCGCAACATTCCAAAGAGTTGTCCCGTCGGTTTCTCCAGAGAGGTTCAAATGTCTCGATGTCTTCCTGCGTCGCCAACCTGGTAAACTTGTACTTGTTCGGATGGCCCAGGAGATCATCGATCTCCTGGCGAACGGCAGCCTGATGAATAGGACGTGAGTGATTATGGCGCGCGACAGCACAGAAAATGGTTGACCATGAAAATTAATCTCTTGACAGGACGAACTCTGGATTTCTTGCCTAATTTTTGGTTTAGCCCTCCTTTGCTTTGCGTAGTATCAGTGGTTAGATTTGCTTGAGAAATGCTGCTGGCATTGATTATGGACTTTAATTCGACGACTTGCTGCCTCAACTGTATCATCTCCGAATGCAGGGCGATGACATCAACCTGATCATGAAAACGCAGAAATATGAAATTAGTAAATGTATCAAACAGAGGTCAAAAGGCATACCGTAGCTTCTCCAAGACGCTGGGAATGGTGCATATGATGACGAGGATTTACATCAAGACTTGCCTCTGAGAGCCAGCCCTGAGCTCTTCTGGGAACCTCTCCGAACGACCGTTGCAGTCTTGCTCCACGCTTCTGTCTTTCGGGAGCTCGGTATCGAGGTATAGGAATACCCACATCGACACCTTGACTCTGAGAAATCCCGCCATGTGTAAGAGAAGAACCTCCTGCCGCGGCTTGAAGCTGGGCAATGTGGGCTTGATGAATCAAAGATGAATCAGTAAGGTCGAAGGTTGGCTGATCTTCCTTCACAAGATGACGGTTGTCGCAATTGCCGTCTATAGGCAGATCATGAGGGTGGTTGTACTCTGGATATTCGACTGTCATTGGGTCTACGGGCGCAAAGCTAAGGGCAGTCCGGAAGCTTCCCGTGATCGTAGAAATATTGTCCTCTAGTTGGTGGCCATGCGAAGGTGGGATTGTGTTTACACCTGCCATATATTGTATTCATTTTGTTTGAACAATGGAGCATAATTACGAACGCACCAGTATAAAATGATTCGGCAGTAGTGTCGGATTGTGAAGACGAAGATGTACTGCTAGCACTGGCCGTGGAGTGATGTACTGGCCACATAAAGTCATGCTGAGAGTCTCTGAGATTGTTGTACATTGTGGGCTAATAAGGTCTGCTTCGTACAGTCATAGTTAAATATCTAGAACTTTTAGATCTGCCTTGCACTCCTTTAATGAACGGGAACCATGATCTGGATACACATTGCATGCAAGGTACGCGCACGAACAAAGGAAGGATTGACAAGGCATGTACCAAGCACCACGGCTCAGGAAAAAAATACAACGTGTTTAAGCATGTGCTAGATATCCACTGTTGCAGCATTTGCGGCTCTTTTATCAGAGGTTACATGGCGGAAATACCGTGGGGACACGGGGATTTCTCATGAGACCGGGCCAGATATTTTTTCCAACAATTTCGAATTCAGTGATTTACAGACAAAAAATTAAAGGAGACTACGAGGTTATAATTATAATATATAATGCGCAACCCGTACATGTACAATGTACAGCATTTGGCTACATCAACGCAGATAGCAAATTCGATAGTACTTATTACTGTATGTGAACATGTAGTACATCTAGCTTGGAAAAATTCTAGAGGATCCGTATCCAGCAGCATGTACATGCAACACACATGCGGCCGGCTACATATACACAGAGACCAGGACCAGTTCACTCGAGTCCCATGATAACCATCAAACAAGACCATGGAATACCTATGCTGTGAACAAAGCAATAGGTAGTATATTATATATATGTCATCCTGAGTCACGATTTGGATTATAATGAGCCAGAAGTACTCATGCAGAATGTATATTATTCATTTACATGCGCCACGGCCATGAGAGTCTGTACATCGTACACATGTGTACCCGTTTCTTCGCTTTTGTTGGTTAATAAGACGCAAGCCTCATGATCAACACATGGCCACCTCATTGCGCACGGTCAATCTAGTAGTATAGCTTATATTATATATTAGGGTCGGGTACATGTCTACCGCGGACGTCCGTATATATCTGATCCCTGTATGATTGATGGGGGTTCTTCTAGATCTATGGGAATTCGCGAAGACGCAACGGTGCGCCGGCCTGCGCACATTGCTTATTTCATGAAGATCTAAGAACTCGTCAGATCTAGAATCCGAGTCTGTTCGAATTCCTCCCTCCAAACGACGGCCAATATGCAGGTTGTTTTAATTTAGGTTCCGCCGCCTCCACCTACTGCCTGGCCATGGGAGGATGACCTCAATGTGTAATGAATGATTTCGAACTGCATGCACAAGTATATATATATAATTACCAGTAGTAGCACTAGATACTTAGATTTTACGAGGTGAATATGCCGCATTCTGACCTTTTTATGTTATAAGACATGTAGTTCATTCATTAGATATCTTGGAATTAACTTCAATTACATAAATTATGAACAGCGTAAAGCGTTGCCACGAATTCGATAATTCTCTAGTGGATCGTTCAAGTAATTTGATACTGGTTTTGATCATGATCAAAATAGATAAAGACAGGCATGTAGGTCTACAAAAAGACAGTGACAGGAGGAGGAACCGTCGCTCTAACTGAAGTTGAGCGGATCCTGATCAAAGGGTAATCTGCTCCTAGTGTTGATAATATTAATTGATGAACCCGGACTATTAACTAGCGGAAATGGTAGACGAACCAAGAAGATATGGAATGACTGACTCGCCAACATTGGGCGATAAATAATAATATACGTCACAGATGGCGTTAGGCAAGTGCGGTAAGAGAAGTGATGCAACAGACTGGGCGGGATGTTTTAGTACGTACAAATATTGACACAGAGAGCACCGGCTTACCATTGAATGAAGAATGTAGACAACCACACGAGAATCTTGCATTGGGAGTGATAAGTATAGAATTAAGAAGACCAAGCTGCTTAAGAGAAGTAAGACGCTGGCCCGAAAGTGAAAAATGGCAAGATACCACCTGTCGTTATATCTTTGTGGCAAGTTCCCAGATTCAGGAAGAAAAAAGTGGCTGTAGACGAATAGGACAATGTCAACAACAACCTCAGCTGTATGAAAGAACATAGTGACTTTTATTAGACTATTAGTATGATTGAGAACAAGGCGACACTGACCAATGAAGGCAAAAATCATCACAATTCGAGAAGGATGGCAAACACATAGTCCCATGTTCAGATCGGTGCATTGTGTAGCAGGGCGGCATTGGAAACAAGAGAGCATGGCAAACGACACACCGCATGCCAATATTGCAGAGACAATTGACAACAATTGTCTTACCCCAGCTGTCCACCCTCGATAAAATCGAGCCTGAGATATCAATAGGCTGGTTCGTGTAAGCCTGGAAATTAGAATGAGCTCCACAGAAACGCAATGGTGAGAAGATAGAACGAACCAGATAGAGAGAATAAAGAAAGCCCATTCGACACGGTATTGTTGAGAGGTGTGTTGCGTTTTTGCTACATAGGGTGCAGTCAATCAAAAAGGTCATAGTCAAGGGTTGGCTAGGCACACACTATAGATTATCAACCTTATACAGAGCACTGCATCTGAGAATGTAGCGGCAGTGGCGAAGAAATCATCCCACCATAAGGTGGCATAATGGGTAGCCACACGGAACAAATTGGTGGCGAATGCAACAGTGTGAACCACAATGAGTAATCTGACAGTAGCTGGAATAGATTAACCATGAGCACAGACGAAACGCCAGAAGGCAAGGTTGTGGAAAGGCATACATGGGTTGAGGTGCATGTAGTCCGAGATTTTCGTGCAGATGGGAGCGAAGATTATAATCCATGACGGGCATGATTGCGGGTAGTGACAACATGCCAAAACAATTCGGAAAATTCTTGCCACGCTATTATACGACCAACGACGACTCATTCAACGTGCAAATTCTGAGAATGTATCTGTTGATACTATGCTCTGAATTGCCAGTTGTGCAATTTTATGGCCGAAAAAGAAAACCTCAGTTGCCTTCGAATTCGCTATAAAGAGATGCAATGTAAGTTGCACAAACATCAAGCCAGAAGAATATCACACTTACTTCATGATCAAAGCAACACTAGTTCAAGGCAGTCGTCGCGAAAAGACTTGAAAGATGTGAGACCTCTCGAAATGTGGTTGCGCATCCACTTGAATCCTAGCTCATAGGTGCGGGTAGAAACGTCCGAAAACCAAAACAAAGTACTGCCTTGCAATTGGGCAGTGGTGTCTGCGCCGAATCTCTGACGAGCTTCTGGTTCCAGATATCGATATTTGAAAGGACATGGTTTAGATGTTCGCATATACGGTGTACATTAGAAATTGCCTAGAGCTTGAACTGTTAACGTCGGTGAGAACCATTTGTCCTGGAAGACAAACATGACTTACCCATTTCGCTAGCGCTGGTCCAAAGTGCCCAATGAACTGATCATGACTTCATGCGATCTATCAACGACGTGGCTAAACCTCAGATTCAGACCCATGTCCGTATTCTTCCACAGTGTAAGTTTTCAGACGGCGTGACGCTAAGCTTGGTTGGACGATATGAATACAGACGAGCTAAAACTTGGGAATTCCGGTGCCTTTCGTGATTCAAGGTTGGTCATAACAAACAAATTCACCGTACCTCTTGCAGTTCCTTGTAGCTCGCAGTTCAAGCCAGAAAGAGACCACCAAACATACACCAATGATGTCTTGAACTTAGGAAGAGCGACTTTCTGATCAAGTCGATGTGCTAGACCCTCTTGGCGGACATTCAGGGACAACTGAGGATGCAATCAAGTTTGCTTAGAATTGAGAGCAATTGTTTGCACTAGATGAACTAGTGAATAGGGCGAGGTACGATTATAATATTGTTGACCTCGTGGAATACTTGCAATTGAATTTTCTACTGATCATGTTGTTAGATATTGGTGTTCTTTGACCTGAAAACCCAATCATTACTCAATTGTCCCTCAACGCATGAACTACCAATGCCATTGAAACCATGATCACTCCGTCTGGTTGGAACGTCACATCAAATTGCTACACTTATTGTCGAATCGTACTATGGTGACGATAACCTGGTTTCCTCCATCGCAAGGGTTGCCTCAATGGGGCACAAAAACTTGTTGACTTCGACGATGAGGAAGGGGTGCTTCAAGCCTGGGGTTCATTTAAGTTACAAGGTCAAATTATACGGTTACAGTAAAACTCGCCGTGAACTAAACTGCTAGTAGCACCTTCTACAGGAACGGAAAAACAGAAGATTTCTAGGCGCTTATAATACTGAACAGATGTGGTGTATTGAATTTGACAGGCTGGAACATCTGATGAGATTTGTGGCGTTTTCTGATCATGAAGCTTAGTTTCCGACTCACCTCCATGGCCAGAAATGTCATTTCACCACCTGCCGGTCGGGTTGTCATTCACATTTGATCATGAACACCTAATTCTAGCTTCGCTGGCCTTACGGACCTCTCTCTCTGTCGCTTGTGTCTGTAATCTGATTCTTTGGTTTGATTCTTGAGTTACGATGTGGAGTTGGAACGTTGAAGTTAACTCACCGTGACCTATATTTTCAACATTTCCCCCACAATCTAGCCAGTCAATTCGTTCTTCCCCTCCACAATCTGGCGAGTCAGGACATGTTCTCAGAATCTGGGCGCTTGTACGGTGTGATGTGGCCCCTTGTTGGTTGTGGCATAGTCGGCAGGCTAAACATTTGGTGAGATTTGTGGCGACGATGTGGAGTTAAACGTTGCAAGTTAACTCACTATATTTTCAACATTTCCCCCACAATCTGGCCAGTCAATTCGTTTTTCCCCTCCACAATCTGGCGAGTCAGGTCATTCTCGGAATCTGGGCGCTTGTACGGTATGATGTGGCCCCTTGTCGGTTGTGGCATAGTCGGCAGGCTAAACATTTGGTGAGATTTGTGGCTTTTGCTGAAGACGCAGGGCCATCCAGACTCACCATGGTAAGCAATTACTCGGGCAAATGTTCCTTCCAAGGCTCCTTCCACCATCTACTGCCCATTAACCCTGTTGTCATTGAACGCCTATATCTTGCTCTGGCTCCGTAGCTACATCTGGCCGTATGAGCACAAGAATTGTGTTCCAAAAACCATTTGAAAACGACGTGCTCCTATTAACACGGGTCCAAGTAGACAAGTAAATTGTTAGAGTTCATTCTGATAGTAATGGTGAGAAAGGGGAAGTACCAGATTTTTGCTCTATCTCGAATGGGTGGTTGTAAAACGTTGACCATAATCCGCAGAGTGGGAAAGGTGGCGCATATGAGAATGAAAAAAACCGCGACACGCTGGGGTATCTAAGGTGTCTCTGTCCGACTGAAGATATTTACTGGTAAGATGGGAGGGCCCAGCCCTGTGGTAAGTAAGGATTGGGCATGTAGAGTTTGGTGTGGAAGAGCATCATCATCACAAACCATGTCACATGTACGTGCCAGATGTACAACGCCGCGTCTCAAATTATAATGATTATAAAATGTTCCACATTGTGTAAAAGCATGAAAGAGCACACAAGCCACCTTACCAACCCATGCAGGTCATTCCACCTCTAAATCTCAATTTTCTTCTACGCTATTCGCGACATATGTTTTGAGATTTCAACAATGTCAGTACATCTGCACACCAGACCCCCACATCCGGATTTTCGCATTCACACTCCTGAATGCTGAATGTCTGAGTATCCTAACACTTTTTTTTAGTCCATAGACTTCGAAAGCTCTTCTACGTGGGTATTACTTTCTTTCTTACCGTCTTATAAACCCTCTTAATTGACCGGCCAGGCCGACTTACGCGTCAACCCGCCACCCCAGTCAAGACTCAAGGGCGCAAACGGTTCTTCCATGACCACCTATATCTTCGATCGGTCGTGTCCATGTACAGTTTAGTGGCCACCACTCTATTTGAGCCATGGGATTAACATGTCATCTCCGGCGCAACTCCGTTGTAAATTTGCAAGACAAAACACATCGCTCACGTACGGTGGCCCCATCGATATTCGGGCAGAATTCAACTTCATGTCAAGGCCTGCTTATAGTCGCGGCACTGCGGTGGATATGTATGCTGTGAGCATGCACCTGGACCACTAGAAGATAGACATGATAAACCCCTGTACGCGTACGTGTCGTCTACAACTGCATACACACGTTTGCCTTATTATCATGCAGGATTACAGTTGCTTGTGTGGCCATGGTTGGGGCCTCCTATTATCAGAATGTTGTTTGCGCGGTCAGGCCTCACGTTGCCGGTTCAATAAATCCCAAGTGCTCTCGGTGTGGAAATCTATGGTGAGCGTTTATAATATATATACCTACACTTATTCATTGGGGCCTTTAACTGTGTTTTATGTCGTTTTCAGGTCCAGAAATAAAACTCATATCTTCTTTTATGATTTCGTCCTCTTTCTCCTCCTTGCAACCCACATCTTGCTTTGTGTAGATGTCTGTGGGCCAGCGATCGAATTATGTTTCAGTCGTATCGCTACCACCGCACCAGGTTCTATAGAATCTTACTTGTAGCCCGCAACAATGGCACGGAACCGGTCCCAACATCTATTGCAATCAAAGGGAGCGAGGTATGTTTATGTTTAATTATATGAATAGCATGACTTACCGGCGCTTATATCAGACAATGTACGTACAGGGTCCTGATCATGATCATCGAACTACTCATACACATCAGGGCTCGGCCCGATGTGTACATGACTAGATCATGGATCATCTCTTAGACAATTGCAAACATGGCGAGATTTGCCTATAGGGACATGTATAACCTCCAGCGTTGCCAACCTTTCTACCTTTTTTGCTGCGTCATAATCAAGACTGTCGTTGGGCAATAATTCTTACACAACGCGGCTTGGATATCTTCGCCGCGAATAGTGCCTCATTTCCTATGTACATTCCTCGAAGATTATTGACAAACTGTTGGCAAATACTGGATGTGTGTACGACGACGGGGCTCATGGTTGATCACGTAGGCGGTGGATCTAGGGAAACGTGTGCTTGTGCCGCTTTTAGTGTAACAGCTTCTACCCATGCATTGTAACGATTGAGGTTTAATGCGCGAAGTGTCGACAATCCAGGTTCACGTGACTGCAATTGCCAGGTCAAGTTCAAACGCTCAACGTCAACCTCAACATTTTCTCTCAAAATACATTCTTCGCCGTAAGCTTACACTTCTCACACTTTATTCCGGTACCTATGAAATTATTAACCAATATCTCTAGATCTGTCTTGCGATTGTCTGGATGCCTGTACATCATATACAACACAATCGTTATTCCGTGCCAGAGGCATCAACCGTATGTGCATTTTACGCCAACTCCCAACTTTATATATATCTGATTCAGAAATAGCCCTTACAGATACCCGCATTGGCTATATCTTGGGATATACTCCCCCCACCGACACATCTATTATTATCTGGAAATTCTTGGGAAAAATGTTGGGCCCTTGCTGCCCACGCTATGAGTGTACATGTAAATGGTCTGCGCGGTCAGTTGTACTTACTTTGAGAAACTCTTGCTAGTCTCATACTCTCTTACCACTATTAGATGCTTATGCGAACATCAAGGAGGCCATCACACGCCATATTCGCGAGGCAACTACGTTATGCATTAGACAGGTTGTCATGTTCAACCAGATCATTGTATTGAATATTGGCAGGCATTTTCAAGGAATAAGGATCTCATCCTCTGAAGGGTTTCATCTCGCCTTGTCAAGGTTCGAGGCATTTACTGCCGAAGCAAATAGTCTCTTACGGGCACTCTCGGCTTCCCAATGTGTTGAAGGTGATGTGATGCCTTTCATAGTCAAAGCGTGCGTATTTTTCCCTATTAACTGCTTATATTTTGCCGAAGACATATTATTCTTAGACAAGGAGACGTTACTCAATGCCTTGCAATCGGTAATCGACACAACCATAAACGCTATCAGACACTGATGGGGCGTGCCCATGCACAATACTACAAAAGCTATGACTTGACTTTCAATATCAAGATAAGGCTACCTGCGTTCCATTCCGCTCGTCTCATGGCAAGTGATGCCATTGCTCGCTTCATGTATTATGCATGTTGCGACATTGGCAAAGCAATCCGATTGGCGACAACTGCACGCCAACGGGCCAAAAAGCAGGTGGTGGAAACTACGATTACAATGAATGAATTGGAATCGGCACATTTGGATTATCTTACCCAGAATATTTCTTTCTGGAAAGAAGATCTGGCACAAAAACGCCAAACTGTGCGCATTACATTGACTTCACATCTTATACCAGATTATATTTTCCACTAGCACCTTCTGCCTTTAGATTTACCGTATTCAATGTCTTTATAATAACCTATAACGCCTTGAAAAATATTTCAAACTTGCTGCATTATATTTTGGATTCAATAATAGGGCAGAAATTGCAATTTTAATATATGGGACTTTGAGGTTAATTATATGGCCCATAATATATGCTGAGCGTCGGAGTGATCACGCTCATGTGGATCATATATATACGCATCTCCTTTCATGTACACATCATGGTCATGATGATATGTATATCGCTGGAATCTCTAAATAAAATTGTCGCTAAAAATCTTCATTACGAATTCGAACATGTACATGATCATGAGTAAGATGCAAATCATCACGATTTATTAAGTATCGACGTATCCAATCTAATACAAGTTGTAAAAAATCGCGCATAACGAATACAATTATGCTGTGATCGGAGTGGTGGATGATCATGATGTAGTCTGGAGATTGTGAATTGTACCAGTCATAGTACAGAGGCAAGCAGTTTCATGATCAGGCTTGATGGTACTTTCTGGCCTTGGGAAGCTGGTGACCGTAAACGTGGTAATCTCGGTGACTGGTTCCATGGTCTCAGTAATGGAGATTGTTGTCGTTGTTGGGCTGGCCGTCAAAATGCTGGTACTCGTATAAGTCATTGACGATGTCTCTGTCATTCTCTCCGTGATCGTAGAGGTTGAGACTGTGGTTTCTGGGGCGCAAGCCGCTGGCGTGTGAAACAACCAAGAAATTAAAGCATCTTGGTCATGAGATGTCTGCGCCGCAATAGCCAGGCCCAGCGCTAGTATCCCAATACAGATCCATATTGTCGACGAAGCAGGTCCGGTAGGCTGATAATATAATTCCGAAATTAAAATTCAACATAATATATTACTGTGGGTCATGGATACGCACCGCGAGCAGCTCGGGATCAGATAGAGAACCTGGTATCTGAATCTGCCTTGAATCTTCAAGGACAAACGGGCGGTGGTCCGAAAATTGAGGCTCAATTCGGGCAATATGAATGATGGCATTCCTGCCATTGGTATTTCCAGCTCTGCGAGGGGACACGGAAAGGATGACAGGATACTTAGAGATTATGCCGCATGCCTGCCAGTAAATGGTCAACCATAAAGCTGACCAGTGAAGGTTACACTCAACGTACTACGGTCTGAACCGACTCTGAAAATAATATGGAGTATAAGGAGTGAATATGTCATTCACACTGTAGTCGAAGAAAGCCTTACTTGAATAGTAGTCTTCAGTATTGAAAACTCCGGTAGGACTGTTGAAGCCAAAAGTAGCGAGAAGGACAGATCCTTGGGATCCGATTGCAACGGTTTCTTCATCCAAGAACGCAATGTCAACTATAAATTGATGCGTATTCTCCAACAATGTTGTACCGACGTATCGTTGGTGCGAAGTCGAGTACCAATCGATGCCGTTGGCTAGATTTTTTACGGCGAGTCTCTCACGGGATGGTGATATGGCGCATGAGCCAATCCTAATAATGATTCAGAGTGATGATCATCCGAAGTGCAAAATGAGACTATACATTGAGTTAGGTGCAAGAGATATCCTCCACTTTAACACTCCCGTGGACGTCGAGAAAGCCCTTCAGAAGTTCAGCATAATAAAGCGTCTGAAAACCATGACTGTCACCCACAAAATCCCACAACTCCCAAGGAGAATAACGAGCAATACATTATCGTTCAAGTAGAATGCAGCTCGAGGGACTGGGCAGTCTACGATTCTCCCCGTCTCGGAGAACTGCGGCAGGTCTAGCGGTACAATTCTTCCAAGAATCTTGGGGTCTAATATCCAAATAAGAATCACAAATTGTGCACGCGGGACTCTTGAATTATCGTACCGTGAAAAACATCTAGAACTATGGCCACGCTGTATCCATAGCATATGGATAATTTCTCGCCGTCTTCACTCAAGGATAGATGGTGGATAAACGCGGGGACCTCTCCACAGCAAATATCATCGTCCTGATCATGAGTTAAAAGTTTTAGTTGTCTTCGGATTCCGATGAGGGACTCTCCATCTACGCACTTTAGGGTCCTTTTTTATTTCAATTCGATATATATTTCCATTGGCTGAGCCAGAAAAAAGAATGTTTGGGTGCATGGGATGCCACACAATAGCCCGCACGGCCCCACCGGTGTTGTAAAGTCGAATGCTTTCCCAGCCTCGGCCTTGACCTTCAGGGTATCTGAATTTGATCTAATTAAATTGCGATGAGCAGCGTTTCGAAGGTAGATTTGCAGTGAAGATCCACGCACGTCCAAGAGACCAGATTCGTCGCCTATGGCCAACAGGCTTCCGTTCGGTGAAAGCTTGAGCACCTGGATATCGATAGAATTTGTTCTCATAGAGGACAACTTTGTCGGGATCATATAGCCATCGTATAGCCTTGGATAAAAGCGGGTCTGATATGACATATTTCCTGGTATGGTAGTAACCACGGAAGTATGCACATTAGCTATACATGCGCACAAAGGAAGAGTTATTTGACTCAACTTGGACTTGACTGACTGCTTAAGACTCCGGCCAATGGATCCAGATACTGGTTGGTGAGGTTTGAAATATCAATCAAAGTTGGGAACGGTAGGCGTTCGTTTCAAACAGTGAGGTGCTGTGAATTCACGAGTAACCAATGTATACGCATTTACAAGGCGGTTATATCATGCGGATTCATGGTCCCCGGACTTGGATAAGTCTGCAATCGACGCCGTGATGATCATGGGACCACATACAAGCCATGGCCACATACCAGCTACTCTGTTCCGTACAGGATACATTTTGATGACTCCTCAGTAAATTTTGAAAAGGGCGAAGCGTTGGCAAGGCGTGTTATAATTAACGCCACGAAAGTGTACGTGTTTTTCTAGTATGATACAATATGATATGGATCTTTGATAAGATCCGGAAAGGTGGACCGCAATAACCGATATCACCACCGATACCGATGAGTGGAAGTCGCGATTGAAAGCTCCTAGTTGTACATACAGATGTACATGTACATGTACTCTAGTACTGGTGCTCATGATCATCGGTTAATACGGTCAAAAATCTTTCGACGCACAACGTACTATATATAATATAGTAATAAATTGTCCAAGCAGTATGAATATTAAATTGGCGCGCTATCTCTGATAAGTAAATATGTGAAGAAGGAGGCCGACTAGTGGTGCGTGTACAATGTACAATGCATATAATTATAATAATGTTCTAGATCATCTCATGGCGAACTTGATCATGATCATGACTTCCTTTGTTCATCAACCCTTTCCACCCTGGTCCGTATAGGTAAATCTTGAATGTCCTTTGAACAGTGAGTGTAGTTCCAAACTCTAGAAAAAACGTGCCGTTTGAGGGTCCCTCTGATAGGTGGGTCCATCGGGTTAAACACCCGGCTACGTATACCGAATTCGAGCATGCTAACTGGTGAAGGTATAAAATATGATCTACTTTGGCGTAAATACTCAGACTATCAGGCAGTATTCCTCGCACGCTTACTATGGTCACTGTCAGAGTTGTTAAGAGCACCAACGGCGCTACCAGGACTACTTCTTCTACAAGTGGGTCTTCCGCTTTCCCTCTCAGGGGAGCTCAGGAAACGGTATCGTAATATTCAACCTCTTCTATGTACATTTGTCTCATAGCTTTTCCCTGTTAATATGTTACAGGCGCCCAGGTTGACTCGTTCTCGAGCGAAGCAGATTACTCAAGCGCAACCTCCATCGACCCAAAATCAGGCCATCTCGCGATTGAATTCGGATGCCGCCGTACTCACTGGATCCCGTCCTACGCATGCGCAAGAGGCACAAGGACCTATTGTTCATGGAGGCTTTCGGTTGCCCACTGTTGGCAACCGGCTGGTCCCATTGACTGGGGACCCGTATTATCCTCCCTCCTGGCCCTGGACCACTCCTGCACAAGCGGGTCCGAGATTCGTAAGTAATATTCGAGCTGTTATTACGCTGATAAGAACTCCACTTATATATTGTCCTTCCCAGACAATCCACCTCAAAAAGGGATATATCTACCCTTTTGCACCTTTAGGACGAAGTCTACAACCTCTCAAGATTTTCGTCGACGAAGATATGAAGAGCAGGCTCCCTGTAGCGGACATCTCTTTCTTTAGTAATCGCGACGGAATGGCGCAAACGACGGTTGTTGATTACAACCACAAGACGTACCTTATTATGGGGTACTGGGACAACAGCTGCCCCGTCAATGCTAACTTAATTCGGATTTGCTCTATCCCCTGGAAAGGACAATTGGTCGTTTTCGGTCTTGGAAGTAGGACACGTATCCTCCAGCGACCCGCCGGTTCTGTTGCAGATGTTGAACAAGCCCTACGTTTGTGAGTCTTAATTGTCAAGTGCAAAGAATGTTTCTCACAAGCGACGGCTTAATTTGATGCAGTTTCATTCGCGACTGCGTCGTCGCGATGATGCAGAATAGGAGATGGCCACGTCTTATCTCTTTACGCGTCGATTTGAAGAGCATTGTTATGTAGTGTTGTTATTGCACTAGTTTTTGCTGAATGATGATAAATCGGGTTCATGATCAATGATCATTGCAGTGTTCGAGTCGACTCTGAGGAAATTATAATTAGCAAGGACAACATTTGCTGGCTCTAGATCTTCTGTGTAAATTGTTGCGGGCGCTTCTGCGAATCTGCATTCATTGCCTGCTGGCCATGGACTAGGCATTAAATGCTTCGCGATCGGCCCTTCCAAATTCGGATGCGATGGATTTGGGATTCGAATTCTCAATGATAGTGTCTGGTAGTACTACAATACATGTAATTAAGCAGTAGTTAATTATAAGTGAGATTCAGACTAAGTTTATAACATTGTAAATGACTCAAATTAAACTCCCAAAACCAACTTAAATATAATTATAAAATGCCCAGTTGATGATCATGATAGATCTAGCGTGAAGTACTAATTATAAAACGCGACCTGTTTTAATTTGGAACTTGTTGCCATGTTTGGAAATCAGGTTCAAAGTCTGCGCGTGACACTCATGATCATTAATATAATGCTGGCGGATTGCTGCTCGTCGCCGTCCATCCATCGACGACCAAGCAATCGCGAGCGCAAATGTAAATGCCCACCTCGCCGACCACCCCTCCTTCACGACAACCAACACCACCCCCCATCAGACGGTCAGCAGCGTCATGGTCATGAGCTGCTGGTCATGTTGTCTGCTGTCTTTGCTGCAGCCTCCCTCAACAGCAATGTAGATCGTTTGATCGTAGTCGTCGTCGTCACCGCCTCCAGATCCGAATCCCTTACCCTTGACCAGCAGCAGAAAATGCTGCTGGTGTCCTCATGACTGCGCGGGCGCTGGATCCAATTTCCGGATCACTTTCGTGGCGATCGACCCAAGGCTGCTGGTCTCGTCTCTCGCCGCCGCTGCTACCTCTCGACGATCATCAACAGCTGATCTTTCCGCCTCCCCGCCGCCCCCTCCGGCTCCTAATTATAATTCCCATCGAGCGCAGTAGCTTGGACGCTGCTGGTCGGCCTTTCCTCCACCTCCTCACTCCTCATGCCCTGGGGCCGCCGCCGCCGATCATTTTGATCATGAACCAGCGTGGATCTCCATCCCACTGGCCATTCCCCAGACGGCCAGCAACCCTGTCTCCCTCCCTTGTCTCCGGATCCGTCCGCGACATCCAGGAACACTAGTGTGCTACTGGTCCGCTGATCACTGGCTTCCCCCCTTCTCCTTGCTGCTTGTCTCATTTGCCAGTCCCGGGGGCCGACTCCCGACGGCTCCCGATACGAGGTTGTCCTCGTCGAAGTCTTCTTCACCTTCACCTTCCTCGATCAAGGCGGCATTTCACCTCTGCTTAGATCGCACCTTTAAATTTGGCATGCGCAGAAACAGATGATCATGATTCGGTCACGGACAAGAAGAACCCGGACTAGAGCAGAGAGGAAGAAGCGAGGCGCGCGGCGAGTGAAGACCTCATTCGATGGGTTGATCATGATCATGAGAAGTCCGGCGAGAGTTTGGTTTGCGGGAGCCAGCAAGGTGTTTGATCGTTACCGATATCATGATGCTCTATGGCGAAGGAGGTATGTATATGTCGTTGCGCCTCTATATCTCTTTCCACTACTAGTTCTGAGCTTACAGTGTATATTGCCAAAAAAGATAAATCAGAAGCTACTTCAACACTTTTGAAAGCCTTGTCGTCACCAACAATAGCGGAACCTCATCCCATTCATGATCACCTCCCACCAACATCCAGATCCCGTGTTTACAAAGTTCGCCTGTTGCGGAACTTTGTGAGGCCTTGATCAGAGCTGCAGCTTCAGATGGGCGGAGGACCTTGAAGGCCTGGTTTACGGATGAGCTGGTAAAAGAGGTTCGTGACGCACAGGGTGGCAAGAACTGCGTAGTCGTTGATCATGACGACCAGGACATTTTATAATGTGCACTGTTGTTATTTGGGATGTCACAACGGTTAAATTTACCTGAAGTAACATGTCTGTGTAATGCAACAGGTGTCTACGTTTTGAAGCTCCCGGTCAATTTATTTTCACGTTACTGCACATGTACCATGGTAATTTATGTTGTTCAAAATGCTATAGATCTAGAGATGCTTGGGAAGAAAACGTGCGTTAAATAATATAACATTAATATTATAATTGTGATTTATACTAGACTTCTGACCGGTTGATGAATGGAGAAGTTGTTGGTGTACTCGTAATTTGGACGACCAAGTTGTTCCCACACCATGTATAATTGCTTACCGTCTTTAGCGCCGAAACAGACAGTCAACATACACAACCGGTACACGGTATACTCTGTTTGGGTGAAAAATACCCCTCGAGAATCTAGATCTAGTCCTTCCGGATCCCTCATCGATATCGAAGTTCATGCCGGCGTCGCGGTCGTCATCAGCATCACTCTTTGGATTCTAGATTTAATTTTACAATGTTTTGTACATGCTTTACACGGCTTATGATATTGGAACATTCAAACTTGTTCGAATAGTACATGTTTTTCATATCTCCGGATCTGGACCAACCATGGAATATACATTACATGTACACATAATCCTGCTGCTATACTGCTATTGGGCATAAAAATTACAGAATACAGATGCATACTGTTGTATCAATGGTCAGTGACTGTATTCATCAGCTTCCATATATACCTGGCCTCCTTATAGCTGATCTTGCGGGAAAGGGAGGCGAGTGCCTTTGAAAACCCATCGCACGTCAAATGTTCACGATATAAGCGAGCAATGGTGGTTCGAGCAAGCGTGTTGTAGCCAAAGGCATCGAAAAATTCTGTCGCAGCTGCACTCACGGCATGAGTGCGGTACGATGGACTAGCATCCGAGTCCGACTGTATATTTTCATAAAGGGTTCCAACTATCCCGTCGATGCTTCTGATATGCGCGTATATGGCTATTTCATGATTGATAAAAAATGGTGGTATGTATGAACAACAAAAGGCTCACGTCTGTTGGTCTGTGCCTCACCTCGAGCCACAGGGGATGGAGAAGACTGCGGGCTTAAAGGAGTGTCTGGGGGGGCTTGACCAATGCTTGAAAATGTGCTAGAAATGCTGTCAACGCCGCTTCGGGATCGATTGAGAGATAAAAGAGCTGATCTCGCTGGTGCCACCGAACGTGTTGAGTCGACGTTAGAATGGGGCAGCCACGGTAATGGCGTATATACAGGAGGAGGCATGTCTTCATCACCGTAAGTGATGGCTTGGGTAGACGAAGATGTTCGTGTAGGTGACGTGCTTTGTGTTTGCCCGTTAAAGCTTCCACTTGAGCTACCGGCTCGACCAAGGCTACCGGTAGAAATCCCTTCCCTCGATAGAGAGTTACTGAGCCTTCGGGTCGGTGTGCTAGGAATGGTGTGAATGGGGGTGAATTGAAACCCTTCCACTTGCGAGCGTAAGAGCATATAGACCAAGGCCTGCTGTAAATTGACGGTATGTTTGACAAGCCTTGGGCCTACGAGTCCGGCAAGAACAGCGTCGTAATCACTAATTATGTGTAAATGAGGATTTCTGATCTCTACATATGCCCTCGAATCATTAGACAACAAACATACCTCTCATTGCTATAGATCATCGCACTTTTGTTTTTCCCCGCCCATACAACGGCAAAATAAGGCCCAGATAATTCTGGGTTCTCAGAAATATACTCTGAGATAGCCTGATGATTCCAGATATCCCTAGCCATCCTATCTATTGGGGTGTTGAAACCTAATACATCGAGGATCGAATGGAGCCCAAGCATCTGGATTGCCTTTCTCTCATTAGTGCCGCAATGAATACAGATTGGCCATGCAACCTCATCGAGGTCGTGATATTTTCCAGGCTTGATAAAGATTCTGTATCAACGATCATAAGGGTTAACTTCGAATTCGATGCATTTGGGAGCAAAATAATCATGAACGGCGACGTACGGAGAGGAATACACTCCCGGGTTATCACCTCTGAGGAGGGTGTAATAGACAGGAGAGGCGGAATTATTGGAATGGATATTGGTGCAAGTGGACATTGTTATAGAGCTGTGAATTGTTGATCGTGGAGATTGACCGCAAACTAGAGGAGTTTGAATCGATTGTAGGCTTATATATATCACAAAGGGACTACAAAAACACCCGAGCTGAACTGGAACGGACCACTTGCCATTGTTCCATGGTCATGATCATGATCAGTACCAGGCTTAGGGCGCTTTAATCAATGTGACTCCGCAAGGACCCCGAACTGGTTCGTCAACTACCAGAGTTGACCTAGCGCTAGTACTAGTGAGTTCAAACAGTACATGAGCACGGTAAAGTTATATTGACTCGAAAGGGCGGAGAAGGAATTGTACATTGTGCATGTACTAATTTGATTATGTATGGCAGAGTCTATGGAAGATTCAACTCGTTGTAAACTTGCGGCAATTGATCATGAAATAGTTTGTCACAATTCAGGAACTACATATGTACACGCACACCTCAAATTCAAGGATTGAAGAGACGGCGCAATGTCCCCCAATTAGTGAAATGCCTTGCCAACGACGACGGTGGTTCCACAGGTCCAAACTGGCGATAGGCATTGACCTCCCAATCGCCTTCGGTGATCGGGCTGAAGCTTCCTACAAATTGCCGACCTGGATTATCTTCAATGAAGCTACAGTTAAAGTTAAATTATCAGGAGGTGATATTAAAAGTGGTCGATAACAAAAATTCGAACCTGATTCTGCCTCTAATATATCGTGTCGACTCTTCTTGTACAATGTTCTTTTCTTCGTCAGTTACTGGAGGCGGACAGTTCTGAGTTCATGCCATTTGTGAGTGAGTATGTTAATACGTCTATAAGGCCTGGCGTACTATACAATTGATCCCGTTGATGCACTGTTGCATCGTCCCATACGAAATAAAATGGCGATGAATGCGGCGTTGATACTTGCTTTGTTTGTAGGGTGAATTCATCAACACGTTCTAAAGGTTCATTAAAATAAATAAAAGCACGAAAACGACAAAAAGCATGGCTTACCATGTTATCGATATGACGGACGATCTCGTCGGCAGAGAAGTCGACCCCAGGAAGACGAGCCCAAACTCTATCATATGAGCTATTCTCTACCGGCGTAAAATCCATCACCCGCCCAAAGAGTACCCGAGCTCTTCGAATCCGTTTTCCCGGATAGTGAAGGTTAACATAGTAGAAGGGGTCGACTCCTAAATACTCGTAGATGAAGAGGCGAACCAAGCCCGGAGGAAAATAACGTATCCACTGATTATAAACCTATAAAAATGACATATGAGCTTAAAAGCGATATCAATTAACATAAAAATTGCGACGTACAAATGCGACGTCGATCCGCTCTCGTTGTAAGCTTGGTATATACACCTCAAATCCGCGTTTTCCATACTTTTGGTTTCGTACTTCATAAGAAGGAGAGCGGCGTGACAGGTCAATGGTATTAGCCTGCCGCATGCACGCCATCAAGCACCTGATGTTGGCCCAAACATTGGTTCCTGAATGGCGTCTCCGTGTCAGAATTTCTTCAATCAACGAGAAATAGTAGATTGTTATACCGTCGTACAAACAGCACGCGGCATCAATGTCAAAGCCGCATAATATTTCTGAAATACCATGGTATAATCTAAGGATAATTTGAATAGGCCTGACGCCTTTGGCTACGCGTGTCATCATTAGATTATAATTAGGAGGCTTAGAAATTTAATAAGACCTACCACGAATGGTGATGTTACCAGCCTTGCGAACACAAATCGCTGGTTGCAGGAGAGCCGAAGTAATATCCTGATATACTTCAACCATTCTCGCCTCGGCCTGATGAAGATGATCAGACTCAGAGAGTAGTACAACATAGGCTGAGTATATATAAGCTCACCTCCTCTGCATTAAGACCATAAATGAAAAGATCCACGTCGGAGTCAGGGTAAAAGTTTTCAAAATACATGTTTGCCTGCAAGGGAGTCCAAGGCGAAGCGTCAAACGATGTTGGCTGCATGCAAGCAAGGACGGCCCCGCCGGCGACAGCGATGTTGTCCCAATGCCGCATATTGATAAACGCGCGATTGGTGAAGATGTCGAAGTTCTGCAGGAACGCAGCCATGTCGGGGACAATGGTGGGCGATCCTTTGGCCCTTTTCATATCATCGGGGAGGGCAAAGAGATGTTTGCGGGGAAAGGAGTGTACAAGCCCAGTGGCGGGTTGTATGACGACTGGTACGTCCGGTTCCTGATCACTCGATAGGCGGGGGAAAGCCCGTTTGACCTGGTCTGGGACTTGGTCGAAGACGTTGAGGAGACCCTCGGCGTGATGCAAGACAGAACCATTGCGATGAGACCTGTCGTTGCGAGCAAATACCCGGCGTATCACTTGCTCCTCTGCAATCGCGAGCTCCAGGATTGTGTTGACAGGGTCCGTGAAGGAGTGGGCCTCGGTTGATTGTACAGAGATCAACTTGTCGAGACACCACTGCATCGAGCGGTGGATATGGGCGTATGGCCTCAATTCATCCGGGTCGAACTGCATTGTGGGTAGCACAAGCTGTACTGATGACTTTCGAGCTCCCCGCTCATCATGGTCAGTATATACTCTTTTGGGTTCCTGGATGGGGAAACAAACGGTTGGGTCAACCTACCACGCTTAGCACATGAAGCGGCATGCAGTTTGGCCAAGACCACATTCCTATATGATCAAAGGTTCTTTCATTGACGGCCGCGCGAAGTTTGTAATCTTTGCTCAAGGATTTGTCGAAGTGGTTCTAAGTAATTGTTGAACTGACTTTGAGTAATTGTTGAAACGGGTTTAACTTATTGTTCTTTGTCTGAATGGGTAAAAAGAAGACTCACGCGCTTTTTTTAATTTGCCTCGTGCTGATATGTACATGTACACCAAGTACGATTGCAGGAACACTTTTGATCATGACCCTAGATATATCGTATGCACTAATAAGTACGGTCATGATTCAAAGATTCGCACATGTACATGGATCAATGAACATATCCACACATATATATATAGCAAGTACTAGATCTAGACGTATAATTTATAATTATCGGGCAGCTAGATATGTCTAGATCTAGTAGGAAGTTTAATTTGTAGGAAAATTAGTGCCGAATCGGCGCGAGCACTTATTCATGAGCTGAAAATAAATCGGATGCCAATTTCTCCAACTGCTGCCTCCCTCGACGAAGTTGTCCGCTGCCCCGCGTTCCGTCGCGCCATTTATTGGAAGACTGTGGTTGACGTTGGATGTTTGTGAGGCCTTTGATGGCAGATGAATTTCGATTGTCAAATATGTCAAATATAACTTCAGAATTTTCTGTCCAACGGCCGTAATCTTGACCGGAAAGTTGATATATGCTGTGCAAAGGGAGCCATGATTTTCTTGCAATAGTATTTCCTTGTCCTAGATGCAGTTATTAATGAGTGACTGCTGAAATGGGATACGAGAAGCTAGTAGGTCAAGAGGTACGTACCAGTGTAACATTCATATAAGCCACTGAGGACCTCTTCTTCAAATTCAGTCAATTTGTTGTCAATATAGACATCCCCGTTGCAGTCATTGGCAGTAAAGTACTTGCCAGATTGTGGAACAGGTCCGCTGAAGACAACCTCAAAACTGACAATGGGGGCGGCAATCCTCCAATGATATCCTCCTGCCATCAACGCGGCTCGGCCGGCTGGATTATGCAGTAATACTTGAGCAGATCGTTCTCTATATACTGCATAATCGGTTACATCGAATTTGTAGTGTGGGGGTCGTGTCGGGTGCCTTTGTTTAATAGGCTTGGGACCAAGGGGTTGATACCAAAGAGCATCAGACGAGAGCTGGAGAGTATGAAAAGGTATGCCGTGTTGTAACAGAAAATGAGCAATTTCAGTTTCAGACCACCGAGCATCCAACCGACAAATTGTTGCAGCAGCTGAAGCTGAAGCGACTGCGAGGTTCCATTTCATGGTTCGGTCAGACCCAAAATGGAACATGTAGATCTTTTGACCGTTAGACGTTGTAAGGTTTCTTACACACTGTGATCGCTTGTTGAATCGGAGGTATTCTCGATGATTTCGACCAAGGTCACATTTGTCGTTCAATGTCAGGGGCATGTTCTGACACAAACGAGTCAAGAATTCGAAGGCTGCGATGACTCGAGGTCTTTTAAACACTTTTTGTGGGCAAGAGCTCCAACAAATACCAATGTATTTGAGAAAATTTTTTTGATCTGCCTCTGCAGAGATAGGTTTATTTGAACTGACCAGGACAGGTGGAAGGGGTGACGTATAGCCAAAGTAAAGACGTAAGATATCGAGAATTTCACTTTCTGCGGTGTCGACTATGGTTTCCCCCTCTTCGCCATAATGTGGGAGCCAGTCAGAGACATTGTTGTCATCGTATCCAGGGATAATCAGTGAGATTTTTGGAGCATCATGAACGTCGTGGAAAAGAGTACATGAGCGTTCAGACAACTCTGCGGCAGTCACTTCTAAGTTCAAAGAATTTTCTCTATTCTCAATATTGTCCTCATTGTAATCATCTCCGGGTCCAAAAAATTGCGAGCAGTCGTATTCATTGGCGAAAGAGTCATAGCGCACTTGATGAACACTGAACATAGCTAATACATCACCACGCTCTTGAGGAGATACTGGAACGCGGACATATATCCCCGAATTACCTGCCTCTTTCCATACAAAGACTTTGGCACTATGCGGGGGATTTTTGGTCCTCTCTTCACGAGAACGGCGTTTGATCATTGTCTCTGTCTCCATTTGCTGTTGATTTCGTTTTTCTCGAGATTCGAAGAATTCTTGCCAAGCATAGGCAAATAACTCATCGTTTGCTTTGCTCCGTTCTCGAATTGTTGATGGCTGTGGTGCGATTGTTGTGGTGGACAGTTGGAGCTGGTGAGAGAGAGGTGCCATATACTGCTTTGATGGGTCTTTGGCATATACCCCGTCCCAAATATACCAGACAGGAATGCCCCATTGGCAAAACCATTCAACAGAAGGCTGCAGGCAGTCGACTTTTCCAAGAGATTGTAAGTCAATGAATACTCCCACCCGGCTTCCTCTGGTATAGTCACAAATTTCACTACAAAGAAAAGACTCCAGCCAGGCCTCCTTACAGTGTTTCTCCAACAGATATTCAACCCAAGTTGAGGATGAGAGGCCCGGGTACTCTTGCAACTCTTTTCCTCTCGTTTCAGCCACGGTAATCAAATATGATAACAGGCCCATCCATAAAGCAAACCAGTCCCTGGAGCGTTCAAGTGCATGAATTGCGTTAGCTCGCGACGTGTGCCTTTTGCTGTAACCGAATGCCCAAGGTCCGACAGGCTTTAGGACGTTGCATTTTGTCAAGGTCGACAAATAATGTGACATACGCGATAGATCCTGTTCAAGTGAAGACCATTGCCTAATTTTCTCTATACGCATAGAGTATTGAGGTGGGTCGACGTCTGTATGTTCATAAAGGTCGTACGATCGAGGAATGTTTGAAAGAATTCGAAATATGTAGCCACTGAACTGCGGTTGTCGAGGTATGAACGAGACCCAGCCCCAATGTGGGTTCCACCAAAACGGATGTCGATAATTGTCAGCGTTGATTTTGGAAAAATCATATCTTATATCTGTTGATTGTGAGTTGTTTCCATGGGCCGAGAGCAACAAAGTTGGCGAGGGCAGTAGAATGTTTTTGGTATTGTCCACGACTTCAGGGATTGTGACAGATCTTTTACAATTCGGCGAGTACACAACCTTCCCGTTCAGAATCAGCACCCTACCGTTGGAACGATCAACAAACCTGGATTTATTGGCGCATTAGCATATTGGACACATCGCGGAGGGAAGAAGATTGGCGAACTTGGGACTTACTGGGCACGAGTGCTCATTTCAGAATCCTGAAGTCGAAATTCAATGAGCCTGCGGGAGCCTATGCAAAGGCCAATAATGCGTTACTATCTTCTGATAATTCGGGGTGGCGATTAGTGATCTGGACGAATCCAAAATCACGAATATACGCGACGCGACGCGATCGAGCAGCGTACCCGGATGGGAATCCACTGTACGTAGCTATAGCTAAGATACCGATCGCACATGAACATGTACATGTACCTGTACATACTGATCATTAATATTAATGCGGCATTCAAAAAATTCAATACTTTTTGTTAGACTGAAAATTACGTAATATATTCCGTTCCGCGTTTCACCGCGATTCTGTACATCGAAAAGTACTAGTACTACATGGAACAGTATAGGCCATGGCCAGACAGATGGCCATCGCTCTTATCTTCCTCTATGGATCCATGCATGGCCAGTACTACTAGTCATGTTTTACTCACATCTGGGCTCGGCCCGATGGGAACGCTCCTCAGGTGGCTATCATGATTGCTTGCGTCGACCATGGCCATGGCCATGTACAAAATTTTAATTGCGCATGCGAATTCCACTGCCAATGCAACCTCAATGGCACCTACTCATGTGCCGATCAGCTTCGATACACGTACGCGTACGGACATGGCCTCTACTAGATCTACTAGATGGATCCGGAGGTAATTAAGCAATTTTTGATTCCCTGAATAAAATCGGCAATAATTATATACATAAAAGCTCCACAAGGGTACAAGCAGGTACATGTACAGATCTATTATATATATCCAACTCCGGTTTCCCTTATATTAGGTGATCATGATCCCTTTCATGAGGGATCACCAATTCAAATGCGCATGCGCATGCCCAGGCGTGACGAATTCGAAAGGCCGCGCTTCGACCTCATGATCATAATATATAATCACCAGCCGGAATATTAGTTCAAATGCAATCGCAAATGACAACAGTGAAAGACTAACGACCCTCCCCTAGGCATCTTTCTCTGATTACCACCATGTCAAACGGAAACCAAGAAGTAAATTATACACGGGAAGCTGGAGACGTTCATCTCTGCGATCTACCAAATGCAGACCGTCCATCCTTTGCACCGTTGCTCGGATTTGAGGCTGACCTCGAGATGGATGTAAGAGCCATGATCTTATACTTCCTTTGAACTTTTGACATTCATATTGCGCCATATACCACAGATTTATAAGATGTCCATCATGGAGATGAAGCGCACCCGCACCCCTAGGAGCTCTAGGAACTCTACGTATGCTTATATATACTACCGTTTCGTTCTTACACGGGTTCACTGATGCTCGTTTTCAGTACTACACATGTCGCTCGAACCTCTTCGGAGCTGACTATGACAGTGGAACCGTATACATCTCCGGAACATGCTGGGGACGCCATTCTTTGGTACGTAGATCTAGGCATAGATTTTATTTGAGCCATGAACTAATTGTACTTCTAGATTCATCAATACATTGTCCGATCCAACAGAACGTCCAAACAGATTGCAACTCTTTGGACAATTCTATCCTGACATGGGTACCAAGCGTGCAAGCTTGATGCGGCTTTTTTATCTTTATTGCCCTCAAGCTACCGTTGGCGAAATTGTACAAGTCCTTGACAAACTCACGGGCGATATCTCGGATTATCAAATGTTAACGACCGATGGGTTCTCCGTACTCAGACCCTTCGCTGACTACGCGGATGAGGACTCAATGGCAAACGCTTGTCACTATATCTTGACTGGGGAAACGAGGACGATAGGTTCGGGAGCTATGAACCTGTAAGTTCAAGGAATCATTTTTGTTTTACTATGTTAAGCTGACCTTTTGTAGACTACATCATAGTAATCATGACGCCACAATTGCAAGATGCGCTGCTCAGCGTGCAGCTCGACTTCGAGTGCCAGAAGCTCCTGCACCTATTGCGCAAGCTTCTCTGGCGTCATCCCTTCCACTTGTGTCTTTACCAGTGTCTGTGTCTGATGCTCAGCCGTCGTCGTCACCACCCATCCCTCAGCATGCATTGTCTCCGCCACCACCGGAGTCATTACGCATTCGTGCGGATCAAGCTCCTCATCAACCACCATTGGCGCGGCCAGAATTGGTGGAACGTGTATCTTTGTCGTCACCCCCGCCGCCGCCTCAGCTGGAGCCCATATCTTCAATTCAACCTCCGCATCAGCCGTCCTTAGCGCAGACGGTAACAGCAGCACCCCAGAATATTCCCCATGTATCTTCACCACCACCGCCTCAGCCAGTGCCCATGTCTGCAGTCCAACTGCCATCATCAGCACAAACAGTATTGACAGCACCTCAGCCCACCCCTCATATAGTGTCGCCGCCACCGCTGCCGGCGGCTCAGCCTGCGCCCATATCTGCAGTTCAACCATCAGAATCATTGGCGCAGACAGTTTCAGCGGTGCCCCAGTCCACCCCTCATGTATCATCGCCACCGCCTCAGCCAGTGCCCATATCTGCGAGTCAACCTCCGCATCAACCATCCTTAGTGCAGACGGTATCAGAGGCACATCAGCACACCCCTCATATAGTGTCGCCACTTCCGCCGTCTCAACCAGTGACCATGTCTGCAGTTCAGCCATCAGAGTCATTGGCACAGACAGTATCAGTGGCGCCGCAGTCCACCCCTCATGAAACATTACCGCCTCAGCCGGTGCCCATATCTGTAGTCCAACCTCCGCATCAACCACCCTTAGTACAGACGGCATCACAGGCACTTCAGCCCACTCCTCATGTATTGTTGTCGTCGTCGCCACCGCCTCAGCCGGTACCCGTGCCTATGGTTCAACAGTTACATCAACCCTCTTTGGCGCCGACGGTATTGGCAACACCTCTGCCCATATCTCATGTATCGGCACCGCCGTTGTCGCATCAACCGTTGTCTATACCTATGGTTCAACCCCTACCGGTACCTCAGTCACTCTCTGCTCCGCCAGCTGTCGCGACCGTTCCTCCACAACAGCCTCAGCATGTTCTTCCACCTCAACAACCTCAGAGTATGCCGCAAGCTCCTTTGCCAATGTCTACTTCCACAATCAATTCTACCACTACTTCGGCAACCCAGCCAACCCAACACTCGTGGTCATCCTCCATCTCGACATCAACCTCCCACCAATTACTATTGGATCAAGACAACGCTCTCTTTGGCGTTTCTATGGTCGAGCTGCACAGAAATTCTGGGACGTTTTCATATGAGGGCCAGATGCATACGTTCCGCTGGTTTCTTTCAACAGGACCTGCACGACTTGTGACTCCTATCTATTCGCAGCAAATGGACCCGCAACCTGCAGTTGGGGACATTTTCTTCCATAAGACCGCCCCAGAGCAGACTTTTTTCAACTGTCAAGTCTGGTACAAGAAATCCGAAACCCAATGGCAGGATATCACACGTAGATATGCAGTTTATAGGGACGTTGAACCCATCACCCATCCTCTATGTCAGGCAAGAGTTCTTAGTGCCAAGAGGTCAGATGGTTCTCCTAACTGGATCTTGAGAGAGACGTGGTTGAACTACAGAAGGACGAGAGCATAATATAACAGGGCAGGGCATAGTTCTCGAGTACAATTAGATATTGAATGTGTATATCGATATCATGATGACGTGTAAGATTTCTTATGATCAATGACGTTTTTTGATGTTTGGCGACCGTGATATGGTGATCTGTAAAAGACCCAACATTCATTGATCATCACTCTAGATCCATGTCTAGTTCACGCTTGACCCATACTCCTGCACTAGTATATTCCAGTAATGGATCGCCCTGTTGCAAGCAATCCTCGCAGACAACCAAGAGGAAGAACAGTGTTGTGCAAGTGCAAGACATATTGTACCGTTTTAAATCCCGCAACGGGCCTCTATGAAGGTGAAGGAAATCGAATTTCCCGATCGCAGAGGGACCGGCATACCAGGAGCGACAGAAGCCATCCCGAATCAACATCCTCTGCGAATTTGCTTCCCATGCTTAATGACTCTTCACAACATCTGGACGTCAGCAGCTTGATTATGAGGTCTTCGCTGGAGCTCGAAAACCTGCTGTCTTCTCCAGTCATACGCATTGATCAATTATTGCGATTTAAACACGACCCTAGGACAAATGGTGCCTTTGTTTTCCCATCTGACAACGACTTGATGCTGGTCAATCAAGGTCTTTACGCTTTGGCTGATGAACATGTCAACCGGGCATATCTTCACGCTGAACGCGAACTTGTTCGCCTTATTTCCTCCGCAATGGTGCTAGATAGTGACAATCTGGACGTCGCTGAACACCTTCACCGGCTTTGGGTCGAATTGAGAAACCTTACGCTCCTCAAAGAAGCAGAATGGACCAGCCAAAGAAGTGAAGGGACAGGACGCCCTGTCATAAATACAAGTAATGTGCATGTACCATATCGTTGATCAATTTGACCTTAATCTGTGTCTCCTCTGTAGATGCATATTTTCAGCCATTTCCAATTAGAGGAAAAGAAAAAAAGGCGGCAAGCATCCTAACTCTGGTGATGCAGAACATCTATTTTTCGCCACGTCGCGCATTACGAAGCTTACTGGGCGGAATCCAAAGTATATTAGAGTCTTCAAGAGTCTCTACATCTTCATCTTCAATACATGAATCAATGCCAAAAGATCCTCGCCCGTTGTCGGGACATTTCCGCTTGAACCCCATCACACGAACGTATGTGGCATGTCCTTCGTGCCACAGCCTTTACCCTTATCGCAAGGGAGACAGTCCGCTCAAAGATGTTGATCCTTTTATACTTGATTGTACCAACAAGCGCACCCCTACCAGCACTGCTTGCAGTACTCCTCTGTGGACACTGACAACGCAGCCGAATGGGACCACCAAAGCATGGCCTAGAAGAAAATACATCCATCAAGATTTGAAATCCTGGGTTGGGCGCCTGCTATCACGAAAGGATATAGAAGAGCACCTCGATCGCCCTCTGCATGACGATTTTGCAGGCTCGTTCCCTGTCGATGATATTTGGCGTTCTTCGGTGTTTCGGAACCTCAAGGACTCACAAGGAAACCCTTTTATCCCTGGGCCGGAAAACGAAGGTCGGCTTATATTCAGTTTATCAGTGGACAGTTTCAACCCATTCCATAATAAAACAGCAAAGCAAAGCGTCTCATCTACGGGAATATGGTTAGTTGTACTTAATTTACCCCAACATCTCCGATACCTTCAAGAAAACATGTATTTGGCTGGCGTTATTCCCGGACCAAACAAACCTTCAAAGGAAGACTTATACCCATATCTGGACCTAGTGATAGACGAATTAGAGGTGTTTTACTACGAGGGTGTCAGGTTTTTACGGACGTATCAGGAGTTTCTGGGTCGTATTTTCTGGGCGATCCTTGTTCCGTTGGTTTGCGATATGTTGGCTGCGCGTCAAGTTGCTGGCCTGGGAGGCTCAAGTTCGCACTATTTCTGTTCGTTCTGCAGTATTGACGTCGACGATATTGATGTCCTGGATAGGAGGGAATGGCCCCCAAAGGATGACCAGCACATGCGAGCCATTGGCCAGTTATGGAAAGATGCTGAAAGCGAAGCCAGACGTCAGCAAATATTCCAAAGGTATGGACTACGATGGTCTCCACTTTACCGCCTCCCATACTGGAATCCAGTTCTTTACACTGTTATTGATCCCATGCACGTACTCGACCTTAATCTTCTCCAGAACCACTGTCGGTCAATCTTTCAGATAGATGTTGAACAAGATGGGGGGGATGGGATAACTGATGCAGTATTAGCTCCAAGCACCCGGAGAGACGGCACCATCCAACAAAGAGATCGTCCTTCACATCGAAGGTGTTGCCAATTAATCAATCAGGGTGGAGAAGACTTGCTGGAAGAACTAATGTTGTTTTCAAGGCGTATTCTGTTCAAAATCTGCCTTGACAACCATATATTGGGACAAAATCACACACTCGTAATCGGTACACGTTGGATCCTTGCAAATAATATAGTCGCCTGGGTAGGTGTTTTGTTATACCGCCTTTTCTTGGCCTTTGCAAAAAATCTGTTTACCAACATTATAATTACAGAGAGCCATGATACCTGACAATGAAGATGTGGAAGTGATTGAAGACCCATCGGTAAACAGCGATGAATCAGAAGTCGATGAGCCTGAAAGCAACCCAGCAGGGCACGAGCTTGATCATGAGCAAGTTGATCGACATCCAGAGCTCCCTCCCAACGAGAATTTGAATATGACACTTGTCACACGAGTAATCCGACATATAGTGGATACCGACAATCCAGCTGTCTCTCATCGGAGAGCCTACGAGCAAGGTTCTGCTGCTATCTTTGCCTACGTGTGTAGCATTTTGGAGATAGAACATGATGTCGATGAAAGGAGGCGGAGTGCAAAGAACGCATTGTTTAATTTGATTATAGAAGAGGTCAGCATAAATATTCTGAAAAACAGTAATATATCCGGTACTGATAACATTGCCTTCAAGATCGATGATGATACCGAGAAATTTTTATATCTGGAAAATCTCACAAATGATTCTGGAGTATTACGTCGTCGGCCAGTTTTGGGTAAGGACGTAATGGAATGTGTCTGGAAAGACATGAAATCTACCCAACTTCCTACATGGATTACTCCTGCGCCATCAAATTGGGGTACAACTCAGAGAGGAAAGTTGAGTGCCGACAACTGGAGGGTCATTTGTACAATTCATCTTCCTTTTACTCTTATAACGCTCTGGGGATCAGGCTCCAACCGCAAACAAGCAATGCTCAGGCACTTTATGGATCTAGTCAGTGCAATACGTATAGCAAACATGCGTGTCACCACAGCTAGTCAGATAGCGCGGTATGACACCTTCATGGATCGTTATATATCAAATCTCCGAGTACTTTACCCCGACCAGCAGTTGAAGCCCACCCACCATGCCGCTCTTCATATTGCTGATATGCTTAGGCTATTTGGACCAAACCATTCCCATAGTGGCCCTCACTATGAACGTTATATCAATTTCTTTCATAGAATCAATACAAATTCAAAAATAGGTATGGTTCTCCTGAATATCCTTGCTGTACAGAACGTAACATTAAAGATATACTTCACGATAATCATCAGGTCAGCTCGAGTCCACACTATTTCATGTTGCGACACGAAGCGCGAACCTTCGCGCATTGCTTTCGGATAACGACGATATTCGCGACAGTGTCCTCAGACTTGTACAGGTAATGGATTGCATAGATCTGGAGGACGCTCGAGGTTTCCGCCTTGCTAGTGTATTGGATCCCAACTCCCCATCGTTTGCTCCTCGGTCCGAGACCTTGCGGCTCAGGCTTGAGAGTGGAGTTCATCAACAAGTTTGCGATTTACTCGATCGAAGCATGGAAATTGATACTATGCCACAGCAAGCCGATTTCATGACAGAAGTTTCGCTGCGCGGAGTTTGCTATGGTACATCAACTGCACCATCTAGTGCCTCTATTCGAAACAGTAGGATTGTATACAAGCATCGAGTCTTGTCAGCGGATGACCTTGACGAAATACGACCAGCAATTATCGAAGACATTTTCCAATATCATTATACAAGAGAAGACGGGCATACCACATACGAAGTATTTCTGAGGTTGAAATCACTCGCACCTTTCGACATTCAAACAGATCCATACAGACGTTACGGCGAATTTGCGGGATTCCTTTGTTATCCTAATCGATACCAGATGCTGGTGATCCCTCTTTCGAGAGTTATTTCTCATTGCGCCTCTACAAAAGTAATTGGAGGTGAATATGACGGCCTTCTTCATATGCTACCTGTTGATCGTGTAAGTTGTGACTTATATATATATTACGAGCGGGTGACTGATTATGATTATGTGGATTGACACGCGCAGTTAATGTTGGAGTTTTCAATTCCGTCAGGTAGTGAATTCCAGGATACAGAAGACTCGTTAGATGTCGAAGAGGAAATCGAATATGTATAAGAACCAGAGTAGCCTTATATATCTATATATATTATTACACGAACATAGATCTCGCAAATCTGAATATCATGATCATGATAACACCTTATGACCAGTCGCGGCTTATGTTTATAATATTCTGAACGTGTAAATCTATGGATTATTGGGTATATATACATACATATCAAGTCCTAGTACAATATTGTTAGTGGGCCTCTGACACTGACGGGCCAACCCATGCGCCCAGAATTAAAACTAGTGGCGAGTTGATCACATCGATGATCATGAGCTACGACGATATATCGCTAGGTTTTGGCCTCTATCATCAAACAAAATAAAATACTAAGAAAAAGCTGTGTAAACGCCATGGTACATACTTACTATATTACGTAGTTGTCAGCTGAAAACATGAAACAATATAAATAAGCAACTTTACTAGTCTTTCAACATGTATTCAAGCATTAATCAGGATCAGAATTGCTTGTTTTGGATGCTGATTACATTTTAAAAAAAAACTAAGTAAATGTTGAATATTTTAAACCTTTAACGAGCCGTGATACATATTGAATAATTATTGAAAATATCGAAGTACATTTCAACATTTACTCATGTGATTATTGAAGCCAATGCCCGCAGTGAGTGGCAAATCCAATTCCTTCCCATCCCATACAACCCCACATCATCAAGTTTCCTCCTCCAAACTTCACAGTTTGCTTGATCCTCCTGGGGTCCTGTCTGTTTTCCTTGTCTATCCACACCTAATCTCTGCCATCTGAATCCAATCTGTTGATTTTGGTCTCATCTGACCACCAGACCCTTGCCCAGTCATCCACAGTCCACTCCAAGTGCCTTTCTGCAAACTCCAATCTAGCCCTCCTATGCTTTTTTGATAACAAAGGCTTCTTTTGTTTTGCCACTGAGACTATGCCAGTTGATTTGAGTGCATTCCTAACTGTTTGAGGACTGATATTCTGGCCATTAATAGTAGCCAGAGACTTGGCAGCTTGCACAGCATTCTTGATTTGTCCAGTTTGAATTCCACGCTTGGTATAGGTGATATTGACACCAGTCAGCTTCTTTGGGCGTTCTCCATGGGAAACCACTGCCTCAGGACAGTAGTCTTGGCAAATCTTGGTAATAGAACCAGCACTAGCTCCAGTCTGGGCCTTGATAGAGGCATAGGAGTGACCAGAAGTAAGAAGAGAGACAATAGTAGCAATGGTTGCTTTAGAGAGGGGTTTCATGCTTGATTGGGGGGATAAAGAGGTTGGTTGTAGCTATTATATATTTATTCAACATGTAGTCACATGATTTTATTGATAGTTGTTTGGTATATCAACAAAGTCATGTGATAATACATAGTTTATAGCATTTAAATTACTAGCAAAAAAACTATTCGAATGACTTAGCAAATTGTGTATGCTGCTGTTTGGTCAATTCTTGGACAAATCACATGATCAGTGTGTCATCCTTTAGCTAACACCATATAGTATATCTGTGAATAATCTCATATTTTTAACATTTTTAATTTCAAAGTTATAAATTAATCTTTTCATACGTGACCAACACTCAAACGGTTTTTTTGCCCACTGTAGCTTCTGCCCAAAATTTTCTGAGCCTTTATATACCTTTTCCTATGCTTACATAATCACAATAGCAATTTCTATATAGAAATAGGCTGACTAAACTCTAAACCTCATTATCAATCTGTTTCTATTATTTTGGCTAATTTTGGTAGAGCAAGTAAGTGCCGGGTGGTGGTTTATAAGTGTTTCTATTGTGTTCACTAAGCACCAAGTAGGAGATTACTAATATGTATCATTGTTATTAGTCAATAGAATGTTCAAGAATGTTGCCTTGACAACACATCAAATAGGCTGTGCTGATTATCTATTTTTAGATTTAAGGCTATGCACTGTCTGATTGCTGCTCCCATAGCTGTGCTGGGTGCTGATTATGCTTGTGAATCTTCAATCTTATCTGATTTGAGTGCAGTTATCATGTGATCATACACAATCTTATCTTTACAGATAATGTATCTTTCCCAACAATGTTGACTTAAGGCATTCTATGAGTTTTGCCTATTTTATTATTATTGATTGGTGCAAGGAATATTATATTTTCATTCAAAACATTTTGCATGCTTTACAATGTAATCAATGGACTTTAAGAGTAAGTGTGCTTGCTAGTAAGCCTAGCAAGAATACAGGAACACTGCCCTCGCCAACTAACTTGGAAAGGCACAGTAGTAGTATTATTAAGAGTTTCATTTTCATTTGTAATTGTGTCTTCAACTTTCTCTTCTCAGTAGCTAGCGTAGTATAAATTAAGCCATACATTGTAGTCTAAAGACAAGTAATCTCATATTCAAGAATTGAGAGTATAGATTTATTCTAAACCCACACATTTGAACAGTATGATAAGTTGTTTTGCGGATAAGCTTGTTGTCTAAGTAAAGAAAAACACAAGTGTAGATTTAGTTACTATTTTAGCTTTCTTTTTAAGTTTATCTGAACTTGGATATAAAATACTCTGGTGCTTAAAAGTGCTTGTATTGCAAGTCATTTCTATATGTTCTGAGTTAGCACTCAGGAAGTGACTAGGGCAAGAAGCCACCGGTGTGGGTTTGCAAATTCTTCTCCAAGGAAAGAGCTTACACTCTGTTTCTGTTATAGCCAAGAGGATACCTGTGACCAAAAGGATTGCAGTTTCAATTACTTGTTAGCCAAGAGAGCATCTGTAACCAAGAGAATTGCAGTTTGATTATTAGGACTTTGAGAATCTAGCCCCATACCTATTAAGGGAGAATCTCATTTTTGAATGAGACTGTTTATACTAAGAAACTTGAAGAACAAGTATGCACACACAATTTTGACAAGTGCTCTTACTTGTACTTGTGAATTAGAGGTGAAACAGCCTCTTTACATTTCAATAATGGGTTATAATAAGCCACATTTGGGCTGCTAGTGGGCTTGAGTGTGGATGGGACACATAGTTTGCGGAGAGGTACAGTAGTCAATGACTACATCAACAAAAGTGCTAAAAGAATGGCATGCAATGCGGGTCTTAGACGGTTATAGAAAAATCAAGTCACAATAGAAGGCCATGGCATTGTAGCCGGAAAGCTTTTTGCCACACTCCAATGAGGTAGATAGTTTATTTTTTATTGTTATAACTGGATAAGGCAGTACAATAATTAAACCACCTTCTAGAAAAATATTCATACTTGTGAACAGATTGGAATCCATATAAAAAAAATTGAAAATGTATTATATTAAGTCAGTAATTATTGAAACGGCAAGGATCAAAATCCAATCTTAAGTAAACAATTGATTATATCATCTGTTCTATATTAATTTCTTGCCAATAGTATACAAGATCCTATAATTTTTTACCCGGTATACATTTTTGCTTCAAGTATAACAAGAGCATGGAATTTTGTGGGGACTTTTTATATAGTATTAAAATGCAACTGAGATTAGTAAATTTTATGCAGGAAGGCACATTATATTTGACTGGTATTCAGCTGTGTGTTGCCATGAGTTGATAACTGGCTTCTACACCATGTTGAAACTGAATCGGAGATTGAATATGAATGCTGATCATTGCTTATGAAAACACATAAAAAGTCACAGGACTCAATGTAAATGGTGACCGGTAAATGGTGAACTTGGAATGAAATTGTGAACTACTTTTCTCTTTCCTACCTCCATCATTCCCTTTCCACCTACTTGTTTCCGCCCATCCCTCTGTAATATCAACGAAGATTAAGACCTTGCCCAACTGTACAAAAATGAAGGAATTGATAAGGCATTAGAAGAACGTTGGACTTTGAAGCAAACCTTATAAGTTTCTCCAATCATTGTCTCCGGTACTGCTAAGTTTTCTACTTGTTTTTTTAGGGAAGTCCTTCACTTCTATGTACTTCTTCTTTGCTTACCCAACCTTTTTATATTCAAGGGCATATAAGCAGGTAAACATGCTATAATATGTACATACTTTATCTTGGATTTTAAAGCGCATACATCCACATCTGTCACACAGTGTTATGCTTATGCTGCTGCTAGTGAACCTTATGCTAAACATTTGGTAGGTTTGAAACATATATTATTTCATGCCATTGACTAACTTGTTATACGTTATCATACCCCAATCCTGATTGGAGATGAGATGTTCATTTTGGATCTACACACGACGCCCTCAACCCAAGCAGTCATTCTTTCCATAAGTCATCCACACATCTTATCTTATCAACACTTGTCACATGGGAGCCACGTTATTCCGGATCATGTCACTTCGTTGGATCATCAAGGCTATGCGACGGATCAGTCAACCATCAAACTGCACAGCTTTCTACACTGCCTTGCACAGCCGGACTGTCAACTCTATTTTTATCAATTCAATGGTCTTACTCAGCGTCAGGCTGCGGATTACTCATTCCAACTTATTTTTGGTTTGTCTTACTCATCCTTTTGTGTTTATTTATATCTTTTCTATTGTCTGTTGCGCTTTTATTATCTTTGTCTTACCAATCTTCTATGCTTTCTGACTCATCCTTGCTTCTTTTATCTAATCTGTATTACCATTCACCTTCGTCATACACTTCTTTCTTACTCATCCTATTCATTTCTTGGTCGATATTGACATGTCTTATTGTTCTTGCTTATTGTTACACTTGCGTAGCCTCATTCTTGACACTTTGTACAGTATATGACTCGGTTTTCAGTAGCTCAGATTGGTATTTCGTTCACGTAGCTTTTAGTATAAAAGCTGTAGTAGAATTACACGAAATGACAGGAAAGTTACACCCAGTCCCCACTTTCTTCAAAGCAAGTCAATTTTCATCCAAGTCAAGTCAATTTCAAGTCAATCCACATCGATTCATTTCAATTCCAAGCTCAAGTTCAAGCCAAGTCCAAACCCAAGTCCAATTCAGTCATCAGTTCCACCCTCCATCGAGACCAAGTTTACTTCCATTCATCCAAAGTCATCTCGCTTTCCATTAAGAGAGGATTTCATCCGAGACCAGTCATCCTCCTCATCCAACGCCTCTTTTTCTCAGCATTGAATATCCAACTTCTATCCAGACCTCCAGTACTTCCCTACTTCCTCTCCTCCATTCAATCCGTCACCGCTCCTATTCCTTCTACACCTTCCAACCATCGCCGTTAGGAGTGAATTCAAGACATCCTTTCCCTCCGTCAACTCATCTGGAGCAATTTTATTCGAGACAGACTTAGTCTTTCATCCTCGATTTAGTGAATACTCCTGCGACGTATAGCTTCATTCCAAGCTTCAGAAAGATTGTCAATTTAAAGACACTTTCACCATTCTCCAAGATTTAGCCCGTTAACGACATTCCAACCCCTAGTCATCTTCTCATCTCCCCTCGGAACGTTCCCCACTCACTTCAGACAACCCCTCTAAGATTCACATTTATTGATTTCTCATACGCATTCTACGCATCTTCTTCACGCTTTCCATATACACCCGCCATCCAATTCCACGGTTCCATCCCATTTTCGGAAGGCTTATTTACTATCGTACCCAGACGACCCGGTTATCCTCTTCTTACTATTTCGCTTTTGTTACCCTTCACAATCCACACCATCCTAATCTACTTAAATCCTAGGCAGCGTCCTCCCTTAAGAAACTTAGGAGAAGGTTTTGTCCTATCCAGTCTGGACCACTCTTTCCCTGGGGTTTGTGTTTGTTGGATTACATATAGTTTATAACCAATCACAAACTTCGATCTTCATCTGGAGCCCACCGCGAGGGAGGGTTAATTAGGATTTTGTATTAGGAACACAGCAATCTACCACTTTATCACTTCCATTCCATCCATTTCGACTCTTTTTCTTTACAGGTTATTTTGCTTCGCTGGTCTATTCTCTAGGCAACTCTAGGCAACTCTAGGCAACAATTCTAGGCAACACTTTCTGACTCTGTAACTGGTTTACGCTATGACTGATTCTGGCAATCCGCTTCCATCCTCTACTCCCACTATGGCTACTACCATCATCCAACGTACTCCTGTCGATATGCCCGTTCCTAAATCTAGTGCTGCTCCAAAATTCACTGGATCTTACGTCGACGTCAAGAACTTCTTGGATCACTGCGACCACATTTTTGATCAGTACAATGTCACTCTCGACGATGACAAAGTACGATACATGGTTCAATGCTGCAACCAAGAGAGCAGAGAAATCATTGAAGGTTTACCCAGCCACCATGCCAAGCAATGGGAACGACTCAAGACTGATATGCTCAAGATCTTTGACCATGCTAGGACGACGCAGAAGTTCACGTTGAGTACTCTTCGTGCTTACGCTTTCCAACACTCCAATCTCTCTATGCGCTCTCTTGATGACTTCCGCGAGTATCAGAAGCAATACATTCGCATTGCTGGTTGGCTTCTCAACAACAACAAGATATCCAAGACGGAATACAATCAATACTTCTGGCTAGGAATCAATGAATCCCTCCGACCTGCGCTCAAAAGCAAGATCATGGTTTTTAATCCTCATATTGATCTCTCCTCACCTTTTTCCATTGAAGACGTCACCAAGGCAGTTGAAATCATCTTTAAACGAGACCGCTTTGACGTTGGAATCTTTGACAATCCTTCTGCACGCCCCTTCACGTCTCTTATTCCTCCAAAGGATTCGTATCCAGAGCGTTCATCAGTCTTTGACGAGATCAAGAAGTACTTACAGGAGATGTTTCCTAACATTGAGACACGCGATGCCCGTGAACGTCCATACAATCCCCCGGAAGAGACCAAGCGCATCTTTCAGGATCTAGACAAGAAAGAGAAGCAAGCACACAAGGACGACGAAGTAGAGAACTTGATCAAGCAGATGTCAAAGCTCACCATCCATGATTCTTCGTACGCCATTTACTATCTTCGTGCCATCAAGTTGGAACCCGCTCTTGCTAACATGCTCATTGCTCCGGCCATTATGAATCCAAGTGCACAGCCAGCTCAGCCAGTCCCAATCGCAAGTCAGACAGCACCTCCAGCACCACGAGCACCACGTCAGTCCGCATCCGAGATCATCTGCTATGGTTGCCATCAACAAGGCCATGGAATCAACAACTGCCCAACGCTCATTGATCTTACAAACCGCAAGCTCATCTCCAGAGACAGTAGCAATCGAGTTGTCTTTCCTGATGGATCCCGCATTATTCGCCAGAATGGAGAGTCAATCGCACAAGCAGTCCTTCGTCAACAACAGCCTCCTCCTCCTCCTCCTCAAGTCGCTACCACGAGCATAGCCGTATCCGAAGCATATTATGGTCAGATGTTCAAGAACTACAGAGCCATGGTTGCAGAAGAAGAAGAGGACGACATTGGAACCTGGGATGGAGAAGACGAGTTTGAATTTACGCTGGCAGGTCCTGGTAATCGAATCCCAACTGAAAAGCAAACACGTGCTGCACGCAAACAGGTCATGGACGCTGTAGTACCTCCGGAACCCGCGTATCTCAAAGGAAAGCGAGCGGAAATGAGTAAAGCTAAGGATTCTTCTCAGATCCCATCTATTCTTAAACGTCCGGCTAACTCTGGATTGCCGAACAACGTGCCTAGCTCCACTTCCATTCAACCTGTCCCAATCCCGTCAATTAATCAACCTTCTGCCGAAATGAATCCATCAATTCCTGTCAAACAAGCTCAACCCAATGTCCCGATTAGGGCAAATCCAACGGAACATCCCGAGACTGCACAACGACACGAGGTTTTTGATCCGGCCGATGATGATCAAATCATGGAAGATGTCACTCCTAGTCTAGAACGAGGCAAATCAGTTACCAAGCCACGTGCAGCCCCTCAGAAACATGTCTCTGACATATCCCAAACTGTTGACACTATGGCCATTCTCAGACGATGCCTTAATCAACCCGTTAATGCGACGTTTGGCGAGTTACTTGGAGTTTCAAAGGACCTTAGGACCCTTCTTATCAACAGCATCAAAGGCAAGACCCTTACTGTCGACGAATTCAAAGCTTCATTGGCAAACGGCAACTTAAAGCTTTCCGATAAGGAAGTTCTAGACATCATTCGCAGTGCCAAAAAGGACGTACCTGTTCAATACATGCACGAGACCAATTCAGTTGAATCCCTTCGCGCTCACGAGCCCCTTCTTTGAATCACATTAATGTGTAATGGTCACGAACTCAATGCCTTGATTGACAGTGGATCTACGCAGAACATTCTAAGCGAACAGGCTTGGAAGAAGATTGTCAAGTTGCCGATGGACAGCCGGAATACTATTGTTATGGTCGATATTCATGGCGGCAAATCCCACATGCTTGGATTTGTTGGAAATGTTCAACTTGATATTGGTACAGTCAGGACGCGTGCTCATTGCTATGTATCCGACAAAGTCCAGTTTGATATACTCTTAGGACGTCCATGGACCCGTGACAACTATGTGGACATTCTAGAACAACCCGAAGGGACCTTCATTGCCTTCTATGACGTCAAAGATCCTACACGTGAGCAGAAATTCCTTGTGACACCTGATACTCAGCACGACCGGCGTTACTTCACGGATACCATTTACGACAAGACCCCCCACACAATGTTAGCACACAACAACCTCTCCTTAGCTAATCCGGATGCCGAAGAAGGTGAAATTGAAGAAGATCTAGAACCCGGTGAATTATTAGATGACCTTTGCTATCCATCACCTACCCCTTCTATGATCGAGTTATCTATCCTTACTAGGCAACAATCTCTGAATCGGGACGAATCTGCTAACCCAAATGAGGACTTATCCACTTCACAAGATGCACCCTCTTTCTCTGACTCCAACTGCAAACATGACTCGACTCAGGACTCCTCTCACGGTCTCTACGCTTCCGATTATGACTCAATGTATCAAGATGACTCGGGAACTTCTCAATTCAATGCGACAGCCCATTATGGTCATATTTCCACACCACCTTACGATTCCACACATGAGGCCCCACAAATAGAACAGCCACCATCACCATCTGTCAATCCGTCCATCAAATCCCACACTTCAGACAATAACGACCCACATGAAGAAGAACCAGCTGATGATGATCCAGAAATGGAACAATTGAGCTCACCCGAAGTAGAAGCTATTCAATTCTCTTCTGACAATACTCACCTTACGGCTATGGGAATGCTCAACCCCCACTTGCGCTTTGAAGACTGGATTCTATACGACGCCACTTATTCTTCTCCTACTCGTGTTGTTTCTGACCGAACAGGAACGGCCTTTGTCCATTATGTTTATCTGCAGAGAGACAGCCATATAAACTTGACGACGACTCCAACTATTCTACACTTCAGTCGCACTGGTATCTCGTCTCAATCTAACCACTCTGCTTCAGTCAGTGCCTATCCAATGGGCCAACGTCACTCAGCATCCTGGACTCATTTTATTCCCCAATCCATTCGCTCTCAAAACGCTTCTCCTATTCCCCAACCTCATTCCCGAAGTTCTGCTCTTCCAGAGACACCTCTTTCGATTATGATTCACCAAGAAACACGTGTATCATCGACGGTCACCGCAAATGTAGACGAGCATCATCGAGGCCCAAAAGCTTTGGTACATCCTCTGCGAGTAGCCCACGACAGTCCGAAGGAGCCATTAAACGAGGATGAAGAAGAGCTACAAATAGCCCAAAATGGCAAAGAGGTCGACCACAATTCTTCCCTTTTACCTCTTTCCATAACCAGCACAATGCACGAATCGCGAGCTTCAAATATGGATGATGGAAACGAATGGTACTATCAGTATGGAGAAGAAAGTCCCTTTGGTATCGACAACACAGAAGAACATCCCTTGGACGCCAACACATTGTACTGACTATCTGGACGGTGCATGGACATCAGCTTGCTTCCTCAACGCCCTCTCTTTGTTCTCCAATCCCCTCAATTTTTCTTTGTCACCTTTGCTGTTGCTGGTGTTTCTTCTTCCTCATTGTTATGCCTTTATCCCACCTCCCATTTTATTTCCACATTTTGCGTTTCTCTTTTCCATTTCACGGACACTTATGTAGATTTTTCATTTGTGCAACGAGTTCTTGAATGCCTCCACTTTTCTTTTATGCGCCTTTTCCTCACATTCACACTCTCAATGGCAACTCCACGCCATACAACCTTTTCCTTTACCTTTTATTTCCATTTTCTTTCCACTTTATCCATTTGTATGTACGTCGACCGAAAAGTCGTTAAACTAACCTTTATTTATTCCTCCCTTTTATTTATTTGTTCCACCCCCGCTTTACCACTTCAGTCCGCAAACGAATCCTCAGGTCACCTATTGCAGAGTTCTTGGAGAAACACACGCAACCTCCCAAAGGAATGCTATACGGAATCTCTATCTCCAATATACACCACCATCACGCCTCCAATACACCTCAAACTCCTACAGAATCGGGAAGGGCTTCATCTTATCCACAAAGAGCAAAAAATCAAGCTTACGGACAAGATAAGAAGGACGACCACTCCATTACCTCTGATGGGTCAAGACCTACAGAAATTTCGGATAGATCAAAGCATTTATGCGAGATCATGGTCACTCAATTCAGATATTACTGCTAAACCCACCGTCAACCGAACTAATTCGGCAAGGTCGTCAAGCTCTCCTACAATTGGTTTTGTATTCACTGCCGCGTCAGGATCAACACTATCAACCTTTCGAGCCTCCATGAATCAATTCATATCACCTATTCTTTCCCCCTCTTCTGCCAATACTGCCTATAAACGAGTTGATCGGAAAGTTAGACCTATAAATCGGGTTACTCCAGAATCGGCCAAAGTTATACGACGAATTCCTGTTGATCCCTTATTATCTCTCCCACCTCTCCCGCTCCATCCCCCTGCCTTTACACCAACAACCAGACTTACTCTTGAACGCATACAATCAATGAACATTAACGCCAACAAATTCCTATGGCCGGAAGAAGAAAAGCTTTTCCTTCATATTCTTAAACTCAATGAACACTCACTCGCTTTTCATCAGTCCGAACGTGGAACATTTTCTGAAGAATACTTCTCTCCATACATCTTTCCTGTTGAGGATCACGAGCCCTGGGTAGTCCGAAATATTCCTATTCCACCCGGCATCAAGGATCAAGTTATCAGTCTCTTACGTGAAAAGATAGACGCTGGAGTATACGAACCAAGCCAAGCTCCGTATCGCTCTCCAATTTTCTGGGTCAAGAAGAAGACATCTGGTGCTATCCGTCTAGTTCATGATCTGCAGATTCTTAACTCTATTTCCTATCGCGACGCAGGAGTTCCTCCAGTTCTTGACGACTTTGTGGTTCCCTTTGCTGGTCATTCTATTTACACGGTCTTTGACTTATATTGGGGATATGACGCACGCAAAATCCATCCTATAAGCCGAGATCTTACCACATTCCAGTCGCCTATTGGACCTCTTCGACTTACTTCAATGCCTATGGGATATACGAATGCAGTAGCGGAATTTCAAGCCTGTACCACCTTTATCCTTCGTGACGAGATCCCTCACGTAGCCAATGTCTTTATCGACGATGTTCCTATCAAAGGCCCTCCAACACAGTACTTAGACAAGGACGGCAATCCAGAAACACTTCCAGAAAATCCAGGAATACAACGATTTGTCTGGGAACACGCTCAAGATGTTCATCGAGTTATGCACCGCATGGGATGTGCTGGTGCTACATTTTCTGGACCAAAGACTCAGCTCGCTCAGCCTAAAGTTCTTATCCTTGGACAGTTATGCACTCCGGATGGACGACTACCCAATCAGAGCAAGGTACAAAAAGTCACTGATTGGCCACGACCAAAGTCTGTGCACGACATCCGATCCTTTCTAGGTCTATGCGGAACAATGCGTGTTTGGATCAGAAATTACTCAGCCCTTGTCCGACCACTCACAGAACTCTATCGTAAGGACGAACCCTTTGTCTGGACCCAACAACGAGAAGACTCTTTCCAAACTCTCAAAGAAATCATTTCCAATCCTCCTGTTCTCACTTCTATTGACTATTCATCCGATCGCCCAGTTATTCTTGCCGTGGACACTTCTCACATTGCTATTGGTATCATTCTCTATCAACTTGACAAAGGAGGCATCCGACGACCTGTCCGCTATGGTTCTATCTCACTTAATCCACGAGAAGCACGATACAGTCAGCCCAAGCTTGAGTTATATGGTCTTTTCCGTGCTCTTCGAGAATTCCGCCTCTATCTTATTGGAGTCAAGAACCTCTACGTTGAAGTCGATGCCAAGTATATCAAAGGCATGCTCAATCAGCCTGACTTGCAGCCTAGTGCTAGTATGAATCGATGGATACAAGGCATTCTTCTCTTTGACTTCAAGCTCATCCATGTAAAGGCCGGTAATCATCGTGGACCTGATGGACTTTCAAGGCAACAACCAACTTCTGAAGAGTTAGAAGAACCTCAAGAAGACGATGACTGGCTCGACAATATTGCTCTTCTTAATACGGTCAAATTTTTCCCTACTTTTCTTTTTACTCCCTCTTCTATGCCATCGTATGACTCTATCTCGCTTCCTTCTTTTATTGCTTCTTCTTCTTCTCAAGAACGGACACTTCGACAAATTCTTCAATTTCTTACAGACCAAACTATACCCCCTTTTCCCAATTTGCAGTCCCGACGACGATTCCTTGCTCGCGCTACTCAGTACTATCTCAAAGATGATCAACTCTATCGACGACGACAAGGAAGACCTCCACTCTTGGTTATTCTAGATCCAGACAAGCGACGTCTCATTCTTACTCAAGCTCATGAAGAATTCGGACATCGAGGAATATATGGTGTGTTTGGAGTTATTCGCATTCGGTTTTTCTGGCCATTTCTTTTTCAGGATATCAAGCATCATCTCGCTACTTGCCATGAATGTCAGATCAGATCCACCAAGAAAAGCGAAGTTCCTATCACTATCACAGCTCCCCCAACTATCTTCACTATCATCAATGTCGACGTCATGTACATGCCCAAATCTGGACGCTTCCGATACGTAGTCCTAGCCCGAGACGACTTATCACGTGCACCTGAAGGACGTGCCCTCAAGTCTTTACGTTCCGAAGAGCTGGCTACTTTCTTTTGGGAAGAAGTCATATGCCGATATGGTGCTATTGCTATTGTACGCACGGACAATGGAGTAGAAGTCTCTGGCGCTTTCAGTCTTTTGATGGAAAAGTACGGCATTCCTCAAGTTCGCATTTCTCCTTACAACTCTAAAGCCAATGGATCTATTGAACGTGGTCACATTGACTTCCGTGAATCCATTCTCAAAGCTTGCGGTGACCAACCTCTAGACTGGCCACAGTATGTTCATCACACACTCTTCTCTGACAAATGCATCACTCGACGCTCTACTGGACATTCCCCTTTCTACGTCATGCATGGTGTTCATCCTGTTCTTCCATTTGATCTCCTTGAAGCCACATTTCTAGTTGATGGATTCCGACAAGGAATGAGTTCCGAAGATCTTCTAGCTCTCCGTGTTCGACAACTCATGAAACGAGATGAAGACTTAGCCAACATAGCCAACGTTCTGAAACAATCACGACTTCAATCCAAAGCTACTTTTGAACAACGATTTGCTCGACGTCTTCGACAAAAAAGCTTCAAGTTTGGTGATCTAGTCCTCGTTAGGAACAGTCAAGTTGAGAAGGAGATGAATCGCAAGCACAAGCCACGATATCTTGGACCTTACGAAGTTGTACGACAGACACGAGGAGGATCATATGTGCTTAGAGAACTTAATGGTACGCAACTGGCTCAAGGTGTAGCTGCTTTCCGACTTCTTCGCTATTTTCCACGAGACGGTTCAGTCATTTCTCGACCTCAGCTAGACCGGATGATCAGAGAACTTGGACACGAGAGTGAGGAAGATGAAGACACATGGAGCGACGATATGGACGATTTCTAATCTATCCCCCCCTTCCTTCCGCAACCGGGGACGGTTGATTTCTCAAGTTTGGGACGGATATCATACCCCAATCCTGATTGGAGATGAGATGTTCATTTTGGATCTACACACGACGCCCTCAACCCAAGCAGTCATTCTTTCCATAAGTCATCCACACATCTTATCTTATCAACACTTGTCACATGGGAGCCACGTTATTCCGGATCATGTCACTTCGTTGGATCATCAAGGCTATGCGACGGATCAGTCAACCATCAAACTGCACAGCTTTCTACACTGCCTTGCACAGCCGGACTGTCAACTCTATTTTTATCAATTCAATGGTCTTACTCAGCGTCAGGCTGCGGATTACTCATTCCAACTTATTTTTGGTTTGTCTTACTCATCCTTTTGTGTTTATTTATATCTTTTCTATTGTCTGTTGCGCTTTTATTATCTTTGTCTTACCAATCTTCTATGCTTTCTGACTCATCCTTGCTTCTTTTATCTAATCTGTATTACCATTCACCTTCGTCATACACTTCTTTCTTACTCATCCTATTCATTTCTTGGTCGATATTGACATGTCTTATTGTTCTTGCTTATTGTTACACTTGCGTAGCCTCATTCTTGACACTTTGTACAGTATATGACTCGGTTTTCAGTAGCTCAGATTGGTATTTCGTTCACGTAGCTTTTAGTATAAAAGCTGTAGTAGAATTACACGAAATGACAGGAAAGTTACACCCAGTCCCCACTTTCTTCAAAGCAAGTCAATTTTCATCCAAGTCAAGTCAATTTCAAGTCAATCCACATCGATTCATTTCAATTCCAAGCTCAAGTTCAAGCCAAGTCCAAACCCAAGTCCAATTCAGTCATCAGTTCCACCCTCCATCGAGACCAAGTTTACTTCCATTCATCCAAAGTCATCTTGCTTTCCATTAAGAGAGGATTTCATCCGAGACCAGTCATCCTCCTCATCCAACGCCTCTTCTTCTCAGCATTGAATATCCAACTTCTATCCAGACCTCCAGTACTTCCCTACTTCCTCTCCTCCATTCAATCCGTCACCGCTCCTACTCCTTCTACACCTTCCAACCATCGCCGTTAGGAGTGTATTCAAGACATCCTTTCCCTCCGTCAACTCATCTGGAGCGATTTTATTCGAGATAGACTTAGTCTTTCATCCTCGATTCAGTCAATACTCCTGCGACGTATAGCTTCATTCCAAGCTTCAGAAAGATTGTCAATTTAAAGACACTTTCCCCATTCTCCAAGATTCAGCCCGTTAACGACATTCCAACCCCTAGTCATCTTCTCATCTCCCCTCGGAACGTTCCCCACTCACTTCAGACAACCCCTCTAAGATTCACATTTATTGATTTCTCATACGCATTCTACGCATCTTCTTCACGCTTTCCATATACACCCGCCATCCAATTCCACGGTTCCATCCCATTTTCGGAAGGCTTATTTACTATCGTACCCAGACGACCCGGTTATCCTCTTCTTACTATTTCGCTTTTGTTACCCTTCACAATCCACACCATCCTAATCTACTTAAATCCTAGGCAGCGTCCTCCCTTAAGAAACTTAGGAGAAGGTTTTGTCCTATCTAGTCTGGACCACTCTTTCCCTGGGGTTTGTGTTTGTTGGATTACATATAGTTTATAACCAATCACAAACTTCGATCTTCAATGTTTCAGGAAAACCTTTGGATATGTATTATGCTATAGTGGACATAGGAAAGAATTACTATATTTGAAAGGTACGAGCGACATAAGCTCCATTAAAAATTCATATTAACACTACTATATTCCTACTAATTATATAGACTTGCGGCTTTGGTGCAAAATACTATTTTAGCATCTGGTACCTGTTTCTAGCTTTCTTTATCTTACCTTGTTATCATTCAGTCCCATACAATGCCTTTCTACAATACTATGTTTTATGTTTGATGAAATATAATAGATTTAACTCTTCATTTGCATGATATAATACAAATGTACCAGAAATAAATACACAAACAGGTGAGCCACCACACAAGTTTTCATGTCAATCTCTTCTGTGGCTAGAATAGTAAAAATATATATTACAGTGCAAGGTTGAACAATCTTGGGAAGCATTGGAATCTGATGGATGACCATGTATTCTGCACAACAATTGTATTGGCTGACAATTCTATATGATATTCCATAAATTTTAAGTGAACTTAATGCCATTTAGTGTAATGGAAATCAGGCAAAATTGTTCTATATCATGTTGACCATGTAGACATTCTAAGGCTCATGCATTCCATTGTAACTAAATCACATTAGACAGTTTATTTATAACGTACATTACCTAAGATTTAATAATAAGGATATTATGTGAGATACAGTGGATTTACTCCCACTACCTAATTAAGAGATTAGCGTGCTATACGTGTGATTTAGCCTGGCAAATCATAGCATACATGACGTGCCATTTAGCACTAAATGGAGCCACCGGGTGGCCTGCAGAATCCGCGTGTGGGGTTGCATGGGAAAAACACAGGCCGCAAATGAACTGAACGGGTCCATCTATATCCCATGTATTATAAGCAGATGGATCCACTTTGACCCGTGTTGTGCTGTCAGACGGCCCCATTTGACCCGTGTCTTCCCAGAGAAGGAGGATTATTTATGGGGTATTGCAAATCAATGAGCACAAGGGCTCCAAAAATAATTTATTCAGTTCTACCAGTGTACAAATGCGTTTCCAAACTCAATTCAATCCCTGTCAGCCCAGTATCAATTTCCTCCAGCGCATTATAAGTCAGAATCTCTGACTGCAGCTAATGCAGGCAGAGGTTCTTAAACGCTGTGACCTTGCTATCATAACTATTGTTGCCAAGAGAACTTTTGATTATATGGTTGTACGTGGCCCATAGCTGCTGCTTGGTATAATTCTAAAACAGTTGTCAGTATCTAGTGCTTGGTAATATCTAAGTATATACATATAGAAAAGGAGGGTTAAAATACGCCGTCTGATCTGTCACATCCTTGAACTCAATGTCAGACTGGGTGGGAGGCGAACCGGGGTAGCCGCCCATGGGATCAAACCTGCCGTAGGTTCAAAAATAAGAATTTTAAAGGAGCAGGTGGCATGCTTCAGGCAGCGGAGAATAGTGACCTTGCTTTTTCTCAGAAGAAATAGCTGGATGAGAGTCCATAATGATTTTGTCGACGACGGATGTGTATGAAACATTTGGTGTATGTGCTGCCATAGATGGCAGAGCCACATCATCTCAGATGACTGGCATAGACAGAGGAGATCTGGAATGACAGGCATAGGGGGAGGAGCCAGGCTAGGTGGAATCACAGGCATAGGTGGAGGAGCCAGATTATCTGGAATGACTGGCATAGGCGGCAGAGCCAGGTCATCCGGCCTTGCTGTACGTTTGCTTTCTTTAGAGTTGCTAATACTCAAAGATATTGCTGAGGCTCAGAAATCAATTACAATTTACTCAAATTAATACAACTAGTCTTACATTTTATAGGTTTTATAGGAGGAGGTTCCTTTAGTTTTTTGAGAAGCCTGGTAAGATTGTTCAGACTGGTGTGGTCAATGGGGGAATCCGTGCTAGCAGTAGGAATAAAGTTGTAGAAGGACATATAGTCCAGGAAGTGCAACCTTGTAGGCTTGTTTATATATCTCATGGAATACAATCCTATCCGAGGATTCTCTATTACACTGAAATAGATTTACCCGTGTATCAAACTTAGCAACTTTAGCACAAACTAGATCTGGGGAAGAAATCACATGACTCAGATTGTATATGTTTGTGTATGGTTTTGTTTTGCGGGAACGCTTTTTTTTAGACTTAACTCCAACCATGATCACCACTCCCACGTTCTACCGTGCCTCACCCATTAATATGTCTCCCCCAAAAAAAAAATGCTTTTCCAATAGCATCATCATCATCCATCACTGCCACCTTTGCCCAATGCCTTGCTGACTGGAAAAAAATGTTCACAGAGTGCTACCGCAGCGGTGAAAGCACGTTCAACGCTCAGTTAGAGCAGCTCTACAGGGACTTGGTGAGTAATAAATATCCCTTGATCATGACTTGCTCAACAAAAAAAAAATTCCAATAGGTTTTATTGTGTCATGAGTATATCAGGGATACCGCCTGCTTCCGGCTCATCGACTACATTGCGAGTCCCATTGTCTACTCTTACAAAGTCATCCAGGGCAAGGGCAGCAAGAACATCCACAGGTTTGAGGTCGACTGGGCAACACTCAAACATCAAGTTGCCAACTTTAAGGCCTACTAGGAAGGCCAGGAGGCAGAGAAGAAGAAAAAGGAGAAGAAAGAGCATGAGGAAGAGGAGAGGCAGAGGGTGGAGGAGAGAAGGAAGAGGGAGGAGAGAAAGAAGAGGGAGGAGAGGAAGAAGAGAGAGAAGGAAAGGCAAAGGGTGGAGAAAAGGAGAAAGAGGGAAGAAGAAAAGCAGAGGGTGGAGGAAAGGAGGAAGAGGGAGGAGAGGAAGAAGAAGGAGGAAAGAAAGAGGAAGGAGGAGGAAGAGGAGAGGCAGAAGGAGCAAGAGAGGCAGAGGGAGCAGGACAAGGACAAGGACAAGGACAAGGAGACGGACAAGGAGACGGAGAAAAGACGGGCCGAGAAAGGCAAGGGCAAGGCCATTGAACCCCCAGTAGAATGCGGACCCGTAACAGATGGCCATAAAGACAAGGGCAAACAGAAAGCGGCAGACTCCGTAAAATCCAGCAATGTGGCTCCAGTGGAGTACAGGAGACCACAAACAAAGACGGGGGAAATACTTCCCCACATGACTCCCTTCAACATGCCCGGCCATCCCATATACAAGGCAAAGTTGGCAAGGTTGGCGCAGTCCAAGTGCAAAAGCAAGGCTACCATAGGAAGCCACATGGACAATGACGCCAATGCCGACAACGACGACAAAGGCAATGATAACAAAGGGGTTCCGCCTACCACCTCCACCTGGAAGATGCTCACCCGGTCCGCAAAGAAGGACACCGACCAGGACGCTATCTCCCCCTATCAGGAAGGCGTGGTCAAGATCTGACAAAGCACGCCAGGTGCTGGAGAGAATGGTGAATATGGTGGAAAGGTGCAAGGGATGCACCAAATTTAAGGTGCCATGTCATGTCAAGGGGGAGATAGGCACTGAGCCTCTCGTCCCTATAAAGCACCAATCTTGCGAGTTTTGCAAGTCTTGCAAGATCCACTGCAGCTTCTATCCAGGACGCCACACCTTCACGGGGCAATTCAGCCTGACAATGCCACTGGGAAGTTATGGGGAGGTGTTGAAGTTGGAGCAGGAAGAGGATGTTCCGGCGAAGGAGAAGGCCGGGGAAGGGTCATTCCCCGAGGATGTGGGAGAGCTGCTTGTGCAGCTCTTTGAGCAACAAGGCTGACTGATGAACGGATGGATGGCCTTTCTGCGTCCATGATGGCGATGAACGCACGGATTGCAACGTTTGCCAAAACAAACTTGGCGGTGAAGAAGAGGATGAAGACTGTCGAGGACGGCTTCCAAGAGCTGAAGGCCAAGTGGACCATGGCAAAAGAACAAGTGGCAGGAAACACTTCACTTTCCGTCACGATGTTCAACAACATCAAGCAGGGGATCCAGGACGTTCAATACATGGTCGGAATTTTGCTAGAGCAGGATAAACAAAGGGATCCCGCCCCCAAATAGGCAGCAGGACCCTCCAAGACGAAGGTCAAACACAAATAGGGTCCGTCACAGAGCCGTGAACCAACCTCTGCGCCTCAATCCTCAAGCCCACCACTACCGCCAGCACCCATCCTGCCTTCCCCTCCTTCTCCACCACCAGCAGCCCTACTCCCTTCCCCATCTCCACCACCACTAGCGCCGCTCCTCCCTTCCCCGCCCCCACCTCTACCTGCACCCGTCCTCCCTGCCGCGCCTGCGCCCCAAACTGCGCTTTTCTTGCCCGGATCAACTCCAACATTGCTTTTGCCCCCCTAGCTGGCCAACCCTTACTTCCACTGGTACTGTCTATCCTTTCCCTGTCTCCACCACCCCCTCTCCCAGCTCCACATCCTTGAAGTTTGACGTCAAAGACCGCACCGTTGTCAAAGGCCGCGCCATTGTCCAAGGGCGGCCCATCTTCAAAGGGCGGCCCATCGTCAAAGGCGGGCCCATCATCAAAGGCTCAGCCATCTGGAGATGGCAACTCGTCAGAGTTGTCTGATCCATCGGACAGCAACGAGGTCGAGATTGTGGAGGAAGACGTGGAGATTGTGGCATCCACGCTGCCTGTGTCAAATATGGCCACATAAACTGCTTTGTGCAGTACTGGGGACCATGTGAAAGTTTTTCAATAGGCAGTGGGGCGTAAAAATGTGGGCTATTGAGGTGGGCATATTTTGTGAATTCTGGACTGTCCAGAAGAACTCTGAGAATTCTGTATTTGTGCTGTGCATTGATGCAATTGTCAACCAAATCCGAGCCATATAACACTTCTTCAAAGTTAAACACTGTTTTTGAATGAATAGCTTGGAAATTGTTAAATTTCCAATTTGCATCAGCAGGTAACGTTGCTTCTTGAGGCAGAATCCAAACGGTTGCAGCAATTGCATTTACAAAATGGTTTTGATTATGCATGCATTGCAAAAATACTCGGAGTGGGATATTTACATTGTCGTGGATAAGGTTAAAGGGATTCTTTAAGACGGCCGTGGATGCTTTATTTATGGCATTTTTAGATAATAATGTGTAGGCATTTGAAGTCCACTTGTGACTCATTATAAATCCAATAGCATGGATTGCGTCAAAAGCTTTTGCTGCAAGCCCGCAAGCTTTGAGATAGATTGCCCAGATTCTTTGGAAACAGTTACAATGACAAAAACAACGGTATTGCAGTTGTGCAACAATTGATAGATTTTTCTAATTCATACAGAGATTTAGATTAAAATATTTGGCCACATTGTATGAATACGCACCAAATTTGACAATGTTGTATCTGAGATCTGCTGCAAAACGTCAACATAATGTCTTGATGCACTTTCCACAACTTTCCAGAGCACTGGCACTGAATTTTGGACACTTTGAGCCCATGTAGAGAAGTCGGTATTCAGCAGATTATGTTTTGACATTTCTTGAAGGGGTAATTTGAAGAGAAATGCTGATGCTTTCATTTCACGATCAATCCTATCAGTGACACACTTGACGGCAAACTGATACATAGTGCAACGTGCACCCTCTGGCCTTTTCCACCCCACTGAGAGTCTAATGCTCGTTTTGGAGGTTTGTACCAATGACGCAAAATTGCCGGAAGTTCTTTGCTTGCCAACAATGAGGTTCTTGCATACTGGATTTTGCAATCTGAATGACAGTCTGGGGATCCCCAGCTTAATGCATTGAGAAACAGTGGTAAATCTAGTCCACAACCAATAATGCAGTCTAGAACTTTGCGTACTTTTGAAGCTATCTCTCGCTGATGGAGTTTTTGCCTTCTTAGTTGTATGTGCACGAAAAACACTGAATCTTGTAATGTTGCTGTTGCATCTTCTTCTTCGCTAGACAGACAGTCATTGGAGTCTTCCTTGGACATCTCAGAGTCTTCAATATGCATAAATTCATCTTCAGAGGCATCAAACAGCGAGCTATTACAAATGAATTTGTCCATTAACAGAAATAGAGACTGAGGGAAGGCGGTGATTGATCAAGAGATAGTGATAAAAAGACCGAGCATGAGTGGGAAGAATGTGACTGATGTGACATTAGGGGCTGTCCGCATCTTTACTGATGCAATTGCACCAGATGTTAGGGAGAGCGATTGTGCAACGGTTTTCATCAGAATTTTTGACTCCGCTTTCATTCTCCGCCGGAGCTCTCCTGAACATCTGGAGCCGAGATTACCATTCATCAAGCCTTTGTCACAGAGGACATACAGCGACGTCGCCGCGCTTCGGAGTTGCCTGCACTCGCCACCGCGTTCCAGGCCGCTCCAGCCCCTTCTGCATCCAAGCCCAAGTGCGCATTTTGTGATATGACCAATCATGCAATGGACAAGTGTCACAAGTTCATTGCTGCGCAAAAGGATGCAAAGGAGCGTGTCAAAGCGGCTCGCAAAGGCAATAGAGCGCACAAGGCCTCAGAGGCATTCAGTGAGGAAAAAGAGTCCACCAAGCACAGTACTGGCACTGACACTTTCCAAACACCTCATGCAAAAAGGGGGGCAGCTTAGAGATGATTGTGCATGAACATCACAGCCAACTCCATCAAGCACTGTCAGTTCAGTAATTATTCAAACATTGAAATTTTTGGAAAGTAGGGAAATTAGATTTTTCAATTTCTATCAGGCTGTTTTATACTACTGGTGATGCAGGGCATCAAACTTGTTTCTAAGGTTTCTGGTCTCACCAAAATTGTCAGAGATCTATTTCATAGCTAAATCATTTGCCATCAGATTGTTGATTATAGTCTTTGTCACAGTGGCAGTGATTTTTGGATTTGCAAAGATTGATAAGAGTTCTGTAGGTCGCCGAGTAGCTCACACTGCCCCGAGCTCGCCTGCTTCAACAGGTTATGGGCCCCGCGCTCTAAGCGCTCCAATTCCGTGTGTTGCAAACCAAGTTGCTTTCTGCATAGTTTTCACAAAACGGTCATTTTAGTTACTACCAACACTCGTATCCATCCGCTTACGTGTTCCTTCGCAATTCGCAATAATGACTTCTGATCCCCAAATCACTCCATTGAACTCAACCAACTACAACACCTGGGCAGGCCAGATGACCGCCTATCTCCAGTCTAAAGGGATATGGCGCATTGTCAGCGGTGCTAGAGCACAGCCAACGCTCTCAGACAAGCCCACTGCTCAGGAGGAAGCTTTGCTTGAAACCTATTTTGAGCAGAGAGACAAAGCATGTGGTTTGATCTATCTCAGTTTGGAGAATGATCAGAGGGTTCATGTGGAAGCCATCAAGGATGATCCTATCAAGATGTGGGATGCCCTCGCTGCTGTACATCAGCAAAAGCGCCCTGGCAACCGCTTTAATGCATATGATGATCTGTTCTCAATCCGAAAGGAGGAAGGTGAAAACCTTCAAACCCTGATCAATAGAGTTGAGCAAGCCATGTTGCTAATTCAGCAGCTTCGCCCTAAGGGGTTTGATCTGGCTAAGCTTGATGAAGAGCTTGCTTCGCTTGCTCTGGTCAGGGCACTCCCAGAAGAGTACAGTTCATTTGCATCCTCACTTCTCCTTTTGGACAAGTTGAACAAGGCTACAATTCATCAAGCCTTTGTTACAGAGGACATACAGCGACGTTGCCGCGCTTTGGAGTTGCCTGCACTCGCCACCACGTTCCAGACCGCTCCAGCCCCTTCTGCATCCAAGCCCAAGTGCGCATTTTGTAATATGACCAATCATGCAATGGACAAGTGTCACAATTTCATTGCTACGCAAAAGGATGCAAAGGAGCGTGTCAAAGCGGCTCGCAAAGGCAATAGAGCGCACAAGGCCTCAGAGGCATCCAGTGAGGAAAAAGAGTCCAAGGACATGGAATTTGCTGGAAATGCAAGTGCTCTTAATACCGATGTTCCCTCTTCCATTTCACCCCAAACTAATGACGATTGGATTGCAGACACAGGGGCGACTTCTCATATGACGCCCCATCGCAATTGGGTTAGAAATTACACCCCCCTTCGCATTCCAATCCGATTAGCAGATGAACGAGTTATTTATTCTGCAGGGGTGGGCACTGTGTTCTTTGAACCAGTTGTAAATGGAATAAAGTCAAGAGGCGTCGAGTTAACTAGAGTTTTACATGTACCAGATCTCCGAAACAATCTACTGTCTGTTCTATACCTCACAAAGCACAAAGGCTTCAAAATCACCATTGATGCTAATCTGATGGAGTTTTATCGCAAAGGAGCTTGTCTCTTCTCTGCAGATGTTAGTACATCAAACTGCGCTTTATTGAACGGTTATACAGTTCCTATTTCGGAATCTGCCTTCATTTCCTCCAATTCCACTCTACCCCTTAATATCAGTCTCTGGCATCGTCGGTTTGCTCATCATAGCTACACTGACATCCAGAAGATGATTAGAGAGGGTATGGTCACCGGACTCAAGCTGAATTCACAGCAACAGCCTGACCCCATTTGTGAACCTTGCCTTGCAGGCAAGATGCATTCCAACCCATTTCCTTCTTCACCCAGCATGTCAGATGTTCCGCTTGCGCTTATCTTCTCAGATCTGAAAGGTCCTATCTCGCCCCCTACTCCTGAAGCCTATTGCTACTGGATAACCTTTATTGATGACCATACAAAGAGTAGAGCTGCTGTGCTTCTTAAGCGCAAAAGCGATGCATTCAGTGCGTTTCAAACGTACAAAGCATGGGCTGAGAACAAATTAGGCTTTAAGATCAAAGCGCTGCAGGATGACAAAGCTGGTGAATACATGTCAAATGCTTTCATCAAATTCACTGACCAGTGTGGCATTGAGCGTCGTCATACAACGCGAAATCGCCCACAACAGAACGGAGTTGCAGAGCGTGCAAATCGCACCATGGCAGAACATGTTACTTCCATGCTCAATGAGGCTCGTGTTCCACCTTCGTTTTGGGGTCACTGTGTTGCAGCATACATGCATGTATGGAATCGTGTTCCTACAGCTCCTCTACCGGACAAGACTCCGTATAAAAGCTGGAACAAGCGCAAACCTGATGTTAGTCATTTGAGGGTTTGGGGTTGCCTTGCATATGTTTATGTTCAGGGAGATAAGCGCAAATCGTTGCAGCCTCATATGGAAAAGTGTATCTTTGTTGGGTATCCTACTGGGTACAAGGGCTGGGAGTTTTACAACCCAGTCACCAAAAGGTTCATTGCCAAAGTTTGACCTTTTTTCCACTTCTTCTGCAATTGCACCACCTTCTAATTCAGGTGGGCACTCTACTGGCTTCAATTTTGATGATGATGAGGATGACTCTACTCCAAGTCCTGTCATTGAGCCAGAGGTGCCTGAACAGCCAGCTGAACAGCCACAGCCTGAGGCCGTTCCTGCACCTCCTCCTAAGCCTGCACATCGTCAGCGTGCTCCAGTTGATCCTGCAATATTGAGACGCACTACTTGCGTTCCTACGCAGCCTGGTAAATGGTACAAGGTCACACATGATTCTGAACCACCTGAAGCCAATGATCCTGGATTTGAAGAGGTGGAATTTGCTGGGCTTGTTTCAAGCGCAGATCTGCGCACATTCAAACAGGCAATGAAAGCGCCTGATGCACACATGTGGGAAGAGGCTGCTAATACAGAATTCAATCTGCTGCAGCACAATCAAACTTGGGAGCGAGTTGAGCTCTCTCCGGGTCAAAAAGCAATTGGCTGTGGTTGGGTCTTTAAAATCAAGCAAAATGCAGATGGCAGTATAGAGCGCTACAAGGCTCATATTGTTGCCAAGGGCTACAGTCAGTGCCCTGGCATTGATTACCATGAGGTCTTTGCTCCTACTTTCTGCCCTGCTACTTTCCGCTTGATTGTGGCTCTGGCCGCCATTGGAGACTTGAAGTTGCACTCTGTTGATATTACAGCTGCTTTCACTAAAGGTGACCTAGACGAGGAGATTTACATGTTACGACCTGAAGGATTTCACCAAGGTGGTCCTAACATGGTTTTGAAGCTCAAAAAGTCACTCTATGGTCATAAGCAGTCTGCACGTCAATGGAACCTCAAGTTGCATGAGGCATTGTCAGATATGGGGTTCAAACGTATAGAATCAGATCGCTCTGTCTACATCTATTCAGATGGAGATGTGAAGATTATTGTTCCCATTTACATTGATGACATTACCTTTGCCTCCAAATCGGACGCTGCCATAGATAGAGCTGTTAAGCAGCTAGCTGCGCGTTTTGAACTCCGTGATCTGGGTCCTACACAGTATTTACTTGGTGTTGCCATTGAGCAAGATATGGCTGCTAAAACCATTTCCTTGCATCAGCGTCAGTATATCCTTGATATGCTTGATACATATGGCATGACTGATTCTAATCCGGTCAAAACACCTATGGCTGTGGGCACTGTTCTGTCCAAGGCAGATGGACCTCAGAATGGAGATGAGGTGGAATTTATGCGAAATGTTCCCTACCTCAATGCAGTTGGCTCCTTGCAGTATCTAGCCACCATAACCTGTCCTGACATTGCTTTTACTGTGTCCTATCAAGTTGACTTATTCTGGCGCTGTGGGCCATGATAACTTTGTCACCTACACTGATGCTGCACATGGTGATTGTGTAGATACTGGACGCTCTACAAGTGGTTATTTGACCGTTCTAGCTGGAGGTGCTATTGGCTGGGCAAGCAAACTCCAAACTGTTGTAACTCTGTCTACTACTGAGGCAGAGTACATTGCTGCGGCGGAGGCAGCCAAGGAAATTGTGTGGATGCGCAATATCCTTGAGGAGTTTGGCTACACAGTCACTGAGTCCTCTGTGCTGCATATGGACAACCAGTCATCTATCAGTGTTTCCAAGAATCCAGAGCACCATGGACGGATGAAGCACCTTGATTTGCGCTATTATTGGCTTAGGGATGCTGTTAGTGTTGGAAAGATTTCTCCTTCTTATATTTCTACTAATCAGCAAGCTGCTGATATTCTTACCAAACCCCTCTCACCTCCTAAAGTGGACTTTTGTAGAGATAAAATGGGTCTCAAACTTTAATCTTTCTTTCTCTGTTTTGCTTTATTTTTCTTTGTTCTGGAGACTTGTGAGAACTACATATTAAAATTGCTCTCTATGTCTCTCTCACTTTGCTATCTTATCAGATTAGATTACTTTCTTCTTATCTTCATTTGCTCTCCAGACCATTCTAGACACATGATATTTATCAGTCCATAGACTGGTCTGGACCGGACCAGAGTAGACCTAGGTAGACCAGAGTACTTGAGTCTACACAGTATATAGTCACTCTAGTTTACATCCTGAAGTCCCCAGTTACTCACTTCGGACTTCAGGTTAGTTTGTTAGCACTTTGCTCAATTCACCCAGTTACTCACTTCGGACTTCAGACGCTTCGTGCTCGCTTATCCCTGCGCCCTACGTTTTATAACTAGGTCGCCGAGTAGCTCACACTGCCCCGAGCTCGCCTGCTTCAACATGGCTTTGAGAAGATGTGTGCATATTTACTGTCTTGTCCAACATGGGTCTTACATATGCTCCTGCACCACAGCACATTGTCTGTTGGGTTATCAGTAACCCCTTCATTAACTGAGTGCATGTGGACTCACCACTGGACTATCTTTGCTCGATTTGGCATCTGCAATAGCGGTGCTACAAATTATACCTCTCTAACAAGGGCTAGAGTTGAAGGCTACACAAAAAGGGTGAATTCCTTATCAGCATCTATGTTGAACAAGATAGAAGAGCAAATTTACCTTGTCTAGCAGTTCAAAGCTAAACAACAGGAAGAAAAAGAAATAGCATGGAAAAATAGAGATGCAGAGATGGTAGATAATAGGAAAAGAAAGAGGAAACAGAACAAACCAGGTAAAGAGGAAAATGAGAAGAATAGCAGCAAGCCTTTTGTTTGTCATTCTGATTAGATGCCCTTGTAAATGCAAGTGTATGACAATGATGAGGAGCACAATAAGAAGGTTGGACACAGTCACAAAGACCACAGCACACAATATAATTTGCCAAGTCAGCTGCAATATAGCCAATACAAATGGCAATGGGCAGGATTATGTAGTTGTATAAATACTAGTGCTAATGTCGGTTTGTATTCCCAGAAAATATGAGCTACAGGTTAAATGGTACCAGGCAGATTGAAGAAGCAGGCCTAAAAAGTTCTGCTGTTGATTCTGCATGTGCACTTGGAGCTATTGCTTGAGCAATTGGTATACAATAGCCTTCATTGCACTCAAGCACAATCCGGCTAGTAAGTACCAGCTAGGCATGTACATTGCACCATGCAATCTTGTATATTTGCAATTCTGTACAGGTTTGAAAAGGTGTATTCTTGTATCTGCCTTGAAGCATTTTTGACATTTTTCTGGATGAGGAGATTGAGTAGAGTATAATTGTGTCACCACATGCTTTCAAATCATGTAAGATAAATTTTATATTTATATAATATTCAATGAGCTCCTTTGTAACCCAATAATTCTGCATCTTCCAGTCCAGATTTCTTGACAACAAACTATAGATTTTTTAAATCCTCTGTATGATAAGAAAGAGACTGCATTAAGACAATAAACATTATCTCCTTCATTGGAAGACAGATGAAGCTGTTTTGTCCAGTATATAGGATGAATTAGTAAAAATTTCTTCATTTGGGGGACCATAAATCAATATAAGTGCATATGAATCTGATCTCCAGGATTGCCTTCATCTCAATCAAAGAAATAGTATTGAATTTCAGCAAATTGAATTTTACTATTACAGCTAAACTAATTGTAATGTTATGATAGTGCTATAGATATAAAGAATAAGAAATATTACTATACCTTGACATTGCAAGGGATTCTTTTGTCCTCAGAGGTGTGTTTTGATTTTAAAAAAAGGCTTCACACTATCTGTCTATTGGGTGATTGAAGTCAGCCCCATTTTTGCTATTTTTTTTTTTGTCAAATATCTGACTGACAGCTTCAAATTCTCTTTTAGAAAGTGCATGTGCTGCTTTTTCTTATGGTCAAAGCAAAATATAACCGCTACCCAGATTGAAAAAGAATTGCAGTAGATTTTGCATCAAATCTTTGTCAAGTTTTGGGCAAGCTGCTTTTAGTGTATTAATTTGTGCATATTAGAGGGCAAGTTAAGCAAGATTCAAAAAGGGGTTTGATGGCTGCCAAATTCCTCTTCCAAGATTCCTAATTGCACATTCCATAGTATACTGATTATTAAGACATCCATTTCCAACCCAGAGAATCTTGGGAGCAGTATGTAAAAGTGAATAATAGCAGGGTTAAATAAAATGTAGCAGTCTGGTTGGCTCTGATAGTAAATATTCTTGTATTCTTTCACAAATTAGACAAAACAACTATGGGCCTCCTATATTTGTTTTCCACTTGTCTTCCTTTGCATGATAATACAAAAATCTCACACAAGTTTGCAGAAGTTTTTTCAGTATATCTTTAGAAGAACTATTTGGAAAAAAGCTGGCCCATGCCCAAAAAGATAGATATAGTATTTTGTTGCTTTATATTTGCTAGAAATTTTCTCTGCAGAATTTTAAGGAGGGCAGTGAAAAAAGAATGGAAAATACTTAGTGGCTACAGCAACAAGTTTTCCATGAGCTTGCCAAGTTTCATACCTGTAGCTGCTAGCTAGGTTAATGTATCACATCTGGACAGTTGCCCAGTATATGTTATACATCTATAAGGGAAGTTTGCCCACTCTTTTTGGCCAGCCCAACCAACTGGGCTACTGGGCTATTATGGAAGTTGTTTATTAATAGGCGGGATCATGTAAACAACAGTAAAAATCACTTTTAATATTGGGCAGGCCTCCATAGTGTAGCTTAACTCATTGTTTAGGACATTCTTAAGCACCAAAAAAATAGTAAATGGGCAAATATATATTTGAAATCTATATCAGGCATTTGCCTGCCTTTTCAAAGGTGGAAAGAGATGGATGCAAGAGCTAGACTTTGGATGACAATCTCTGATATTTTTTTTTGCTAATAATAGAACTTTGCTCATCAAATGATGCACACTATTGATTGCATTAAATCTGATGTCCAATATTGATTGACATCAAAATTGATATCAGGAACTTGGTCTAATTATATCAGAATTAGCTATAATATCAGAATCAATTAGGGTTTCCCTGCCTTTGGTCCCTGAGTCAATAAACAATACTCATTCTATGCTACTTTTATGCATTGCTAGCAATAGATTGGATGCTTTTGGGGGCATTTCTGGACTATTTCTCTTGGTCTTTTTTGGTAGATCTATATGGAAAACCCTTTAGTATAAGAGAAAACACTCACATGCTCAATAGAATCATAGATCTTTGGTATATTAAAATGTTGTAGGGTATACATACAAACTCTAGTAAGACAAAATGATGGAAGAATGAATGAAAAAAAGAAAATGAGCTTGTATCAATTGAGTATGAAGTGACGTCAAACAAAATATAAGTAAACAGAGGTGTCCATGTTTATACTTTCCTCTCTCCATAAAAAGAAAAAAAAAAAGATAAAAAATATGAAGCAGGGAGCCAAGAAATAGTCAAGAGCGGAGTACTACAATGCTTAGCATAGATGCCTCAAAACCCAATGGGAAAAAGCTACTGGCTAGCCACAGAGAGAAGTAAGAAACTACATAAAAAAATGCAGTTTGCTACAGCCGGTTCCTTTTAACCAACCAGATATTGAGTACTTGTGTATCATTGAGATGTGATCCAGGCAGCCACCAAATTTTATTATCATCTTTGTTGAGCCATCTAATGAGATACTGATACCCTTGGCCGCATTTCTTTTTATCAATAATATTGCAAGTCTTTATTGATAACAGTTGGTGGGTTAAGTTTTACTCTTGATGGGAATAGTGTGTTGTCATTTGAAATGTGAGATTTCATAAATGAAGTGTGGAACACCCGACATATTGACTTTGTTGCGTTTAGCAAGTCAAGCATAACTGTGGAAGCATTCTCATTGCATGCCAGGACAATATATGGTCCATTGAAACATGACATGAACTTTGCAACACAATATTTTCTACTAGCCTTATATTTTTTGTGCCTATTTTTGGTAGATAGCATTACTTTCTATCCTACAAAAAAAGGGAAAATTAGAATACAACATGAATTAGCACTAGTAGCTGCCATTTAAATCAATCATAACGTGCTGAGTGCCTACATGGCAATATGCATTTTTACCACATTTTAATGATATGAAATTATGGATTATTGCTGTAAGTTATAGCTAAATGATATATCTTTCAATATTGTAACACAGCTAAGTAATTGCAAATCATTAAAAGGCTTGTAATCTACAGTATTTTGTCAATAAGATATCATAAAGTTGCTTATAAGCTACCACATTTTGGAATTGGATTATTAAGATCATTGTAAATTACAAAAGAATAGTAAATATTGTATGATATTATTATTTATAAGCTACCACACCCTAGAGCAAAATCATTAGAGTTACTATAGTCTACATAAATGCAGTAAATGTTAGATCATATCATTTCTTGTAGATTACCATATGCTGGAATTAGATCATTCAGATCATTGTAAATTACAGAAGAATAGTAAATATTATATGATATTATTGCTTGTAAGTTACCATACTCTGGAGCAAAATCATTAGGGTCACTATAGTCTATAAAAATGCAACAAATGCTAGATTATATCATTCTTTGTAGATTACCATATGCTAGAATAAGATTATCCATTCTTTTTGATTAGATATAAGCATGTATCTTATTTGTGCTTGATCATTTGTGATATAATGCCATCAATTCAAGAATCCTAGCTAATTCTGGATCTTGCCATTAGCTCTATCAAAACTATTATTAAATAAACCTTCTGATCTTGGCCCCTAGGTCTATAAATAATGCTTATTCTATGCTACTTTTATGTATTGCTAGCAATGGATTGGGTACTTTTGGGGAGGCATTTCTGGACCATTTTCTTTGATATTCTTTGATAGACCTATAGTATTAAGGTGTCCCAATCTGAATCTAAAATCAGAATTAAAATATCTTTACTTATTATTGTGTAATTAAGTATACAATGTTTTTTTAGCCAAAAAGCGCACTTTGAATAGCACCCTCCAGGGGTTGGTATGCACCCTTTTAACTATGCCATTATTTTTTATTTATGTTAAACAGAGTACATGCTAAGTTTTAGCTAAATTTAAGCAGCAAAATTTATTGAACTAGGATATGCACCTTACCCCTCCTTGTACCTCTTGTATAAATGTCTTCCTGATCAGATAAATTCTGGCATAGCTAGGATTGAGTAAGTGCCTACTATACAAATTTTTAGATCCTATAATCCTGATCAAATTCCAAGATTGAAGCATGACACTCCCCATCCTCCCTACATTTTGTCTATTTTATTACAGAGCAGAATAGGCATTCACACTATTAACAAGCATGTAGATCCATTACTAACAGTACATAAAGTTTAAAATTTATTCTTGAAAATCCTTTAGAGCAAGAAAACATACTGATTTAAGGAGGGTATGAGGAAAGGTATGGTAGGTTATTGATCAGGACATATCTCTACAAATACTTTGTCATAAATCATATTCTTGATGTCTATAGATATCTAGAAGTGCCTTCTGAATATCATTTTAAGTTGCAAAAAGATCCATTTGCTAGATGAGATGTTGCAGAGAGAATATCATTCTTTATCAAAATGCACAGTATTTTTGCATTTACTATATATAAACATTCAAAATCAAGAAATATAAAAGCAGGATAGTATAGCCCTAAATCTTAGCTTTCCAGAACATTAAGGATATTGTGCATTGGACTAGTGGTTATTGAGATATAGAAAAAAAGGTGTTAAAGAATCCATCAGAGACCCAGATGGATATTAGCCTTTATTTATGCTTTATTTGTGGTCAATTACCTCTTTGGCTATTCTCCAAGATACATTTTGACATATCTTAGCTCATACTTATTGGATTTCCATAATTCTATATACCACAGATAGGTGTCATTTGGGGCTATACAGCCGTATTATATTTGTATTTTTTGAATGTTGTCTTGTTCATTATATCTTGCTTTTTTGGTATTTTTGGACAATATTGCTTATTCTTCTGATACCATCTTGTGAAGTGTTTTGGCTGTTTAGCATTCTGAATATAATATGTAGAGAATATTAATAGCTATCCGTAGATGTATGGTATGTGCATTTTGGTAAAGAATAAGCAGTAATATACTAATATTATAATGGAAATCCAATCACTACTTGTTTGCCTCACAACCAAGATGTTTTTCTTCATCCAGAATGTTTCAAAGATATATGTTATATTTTTGGTACTATATAGAGTAGCATTACATATCTATATGTGCTAGAAAAGGTTATTCTATCCCATACTAAAGCTAGAAATGGCTATTCTATCTCATAATAAAATATACAAATTCTGGAGAGGATGGAGGTAGTACCCTTAAATCTTAGAGTTACACCAAGATTTTAGGCTTTAAAAATTGGCATAACAGATGCCTACTCAGCCCCAGCTGGGCCTAAATGTATCTGATCAGGAAGACATTTATACAAAGAGTGCATATCCTAGTTTAATAGATTCTGCTGCTCCAATTTAGCTGAAACTTGACATGTACTCTATTTAATATAAATAAAAAATAATGGGACCACTCCTTAAACCACAACTACCACTTTTTGGAAACTTCCCACACACTAAAGAGTGCAGGGAATTGTCTGCTCAAGCTGCACAAATACAACACAACCATACAAATCTACATAAAATGTATACGCGGATACAAAACAAATAAACTGAGAAATATATATGCATCAATATATGCACTATATTTCTTATAAAATTCCAGTACAGTGAAAAAAATTGCAATATTTGTACTTAGTATTGCACAATTAAGTGTATAATATTTTGGTCAAAAAGTAAATCTTAAATAGCACTCTCCATATATTGATATGCATCTTTTTGACCATGCCATTATTTTTTATTTATATAGAAGTGAGTACATGCCAAGTTTAAACTTAATTGGAGCAGCAAAACCTATTGAACTAGAATATGCACCCTCTCCTCCTCCTATCCCTTGTATAAATGCCTTCCTAATCAGATAAATTCAGGCACAGCTAGGATTGGTTAGGTGCCTATTATACTAATTTTTAAAGCCTATAATCTTGTTTAAATTCCAAAATTGAAGAATCTACTCCCTATCTTTTCTAGATTTTGTGTATTTTATTATGGGTCAGAATATGCATTTCTTTTACATATTACTACTGTGGAACTCCTGAACACTAAAATATACTAAGCAAACAGCAATTGCTCCTTTTGTCTAATAAAAAATACTATTAAAGATTACAAAAACAAATTTCACACTGATAATTATTGATCTAATCATCTTTCTCTATGCTGAAAGTTAGAACATGATTGCTTGGCATTTTGAAACCAGTAAAAATAGCTGATATGACAAAAAGAAGACATTTTAGTATGAATAAAATAATTATTATTAGTGCTTTAGCAATACATCAGATTTTCTTGGAAATTTAATAGTATTTTGTAGAGTATTGGACACACTGTTAGCCAGACAGCTATATTTAGTATGCTTTTAATACTATATATTTAGGTGTGCTTCAAATCAGTAAATTTAGGTGTACATAATATAGGTAATTTTACATGTATAAGAATACAATTAAGTAATAAAATTCAAGGGTGCTAAGAAAAACCGTAAGATAATGCTTTAAACAGGTAAAGCAAATAGAAGAGATGTGTTCTAGTATATGGCCCTTAAGAGCTCAAAGTTGTTGGGTAAATGTGAAACCCTGGTATACAATAAACAAGATCAATGTGGGTATTATTATAGATGTGGCTGTTTCAATAAAATATCCAATGGCTCTCAAACTTAAAAGGTCGGGATTTGACTTCTGTGTAGTGACTTAATAATAGGCACAAGAAGACTGGACAATGTTGTGTGGGCAGTTGGTCTTAAGCTTGCATAGGGCATAGATGGGGGAAGGCAGAATAAATATGGACTGAAGGCACTAAATTGTCGACTATTTTTACAGCCGGTGCATATAGTATTAATCTGGGTGCACTAGTTGATAATATTAAGGCCATGAGTGCACTAGTGCCTACCACTTTTTATGATAAAACAATAGCAAGTGTTAGCACACTCTTTTTATAACTGTTGATGGTTTTATCACAAAGCCAAATAATGAGAAGATTAGCCTATTTTTTATAAGTTTTGCTTTGCTTTTTCAGTCTTTTTCATTAGATAATACCATGCTTTCTCATTATCTTTAGGATACTTTTTTATTACCTTTTGATTAGATACCAGCCTGGTTATTTGATAAGATAGTTCTACATCAATATATCTTATTTATGCCTGGTCATTTCTAATGCCATGCCATCAAATTAGGAATACTGTGGGTACTTCTGGATCATGTCTATCAATCTATCAAAGCTATTATTAAATAAACTTTTCTCTTCTTGGCCTCTGGATCTATAAATAGTGCTCATCCTATGCTACTTTTGTGCATTGCTGGCAATAGATTGGGCACTTTTGGGGGCATTAGTAGATCTATATTTTAAAGGTGTCTAAATCCAAATCTAAAATTAGAATTGCAATATCTTTACTTGTTATTGTACAATTAAATGTATGATGTTTTGGTCAAAAAGTGCACCTTGAATAATATACTCCAGGGGTTAGTCTGGGCACCTTTAACTATGCCATTATTTTTTATTTATAATAAACGGAGTACATGCTAAGTTTCAGCTCAATTGAAGCAGTGAAATCTATTGAACTAGCATATGTATCCTACCTCTCCTCCTACCCCTTGTATGAATATCTTCCTGATTTGATAAATTCAAGCCAAACTGAGATAATGTAGGTGCTTATTATACCAATTTTTAAAGCCCAAGATAGGAAACGGTCCAGAAATGCCCCCAAAAGTGCTCAATCCATTGCCAGCAATACACACAAGTAGTATAGGATGAGCGCTACTTATAGACCCAGGGGCCAAGGAGAGAAAAGTTTATTTAATAATAGCTTTGATAGATTGATAGACACGATCCAGAAGTACCCACAGTATTTCTGATTTGATGGCATGGCATCAGAAATGACCAGGCATAAATAAGATATATTGATGTAGAACTATCTTATCAAATAACCAGGCTGGTATCTAATCAAAAGATAATAAAAAAATGCCCTAAAGATAATAAGAAAGCATGATATTATCTAATGAAAAAGACTTTGAAAAAGCAAAGCAAAACTTATAAAAAATAGGCTAATCTTCTCATTATTTGGCTTTGTGATAAAACCATCAATAGTTATAAAAAGAATGTGCTAACACTTGTTATTGTTTTATGATAAAAATGGTAGGTACCACTCATGAGTGAGACATTTGCATCAAATCTCAACTATTTGATTTTGTTACCTCTTTTCCTCCTTCTCTTGAAGCACAAGAAAAACCTCAAAGGTCAATAAAATATATAACAAAAGTAAAAATCTTGATTGCATATAATACTTACCCTAGCTGTATGATTAGCATACAAAACTTTGCTATCTAAGTATATTGATTCATTTGTCAATATTTACTAAATGCTCTACAAAAGCCTGTTTATTTGCACAGCTTCTATATACACATCTCTTCTCCAACAACCTTTACCTTCCTTACAGTCTTCCTCAAAACCACTCCTTCAACCTCTTTTATCATTTTAAATTTTCTCATTCAACTCATTATGCCCAATTTGAATATCCTTGTGGACAAAGCAATGCACTACTTTAATTTTGTGATGGTAGTCCCAATTTTTATTAGTGGAATGTTGTGCATCATCCTGATGTTCCTTGGCAACATTATGGCCCCTATTTGTCAGGGTTTCTCCAGTTTCCCCTTTTTATCTTCACAGAATTATCTTATCCTTTCATTATCTTATCAATTATCTGATTAGATAGTTTATTTCTTTCATCACAGCCTTTTTGCTCCACTTCTTTCTAGTAAATTCTATATGATTCCTAGTCTTACTCATCCTTTTTCTATATGATGTCACTTTTATTCTTTAACCTTCCTTTATGATGTAATGTAGGGAATATTCTAGAATAGCTGTAGAGTATAAATACTGGACTTGTAGGTAGCTGTAGCTTCAGCTTCAATCTCTTAGGATATCCACTATTATTAGTGTGATCTCTTAGAATCATTGAGTCTCTCTCACTCTCTTATTCTCTCTTTGCTCTCTTACTCTCTCTCTGCTCTCTCTCTCTCCCTTGCTTGATCTTTGTTGGTGGCCTTGTCACACTAATTATAGTGTTGCCCTGACAGAAGATTGAAGCTCTCTCAAGACAACTCCACCATCTCTCTTTCAACACCAAACTCTTCAACCTCTTCAACCTCTTCAACATCATCACCTCAACCTTCTTCCCCCACTTCCAACCCACCAACCTCTTCATCAACCTCTTCACCAATCTTCTTATCAACCTCTACATCTCCACCAATCTTCAACATCCTCCTCAAGACCTTTCCTCAAGACCTTTGGCTCATCATCTTTCCTACTCTCTGTTGTGTGCTGTGTGTGAACTTAGTAGATAGGAATACCAACTGTTGGGGCAGACACAGTCCTACTAGTGTTCTGTTTTTGGTGGTCTAGGAAATATCCAGTAACCCTGTGATGCTAGGTTTAGAGCCCTGAGTGGTGTGACAACTGGGTATCCAGTAGATAGATATTTTTTTTAGAATACTTAGTATAGTTTCAAGGGCACTTTTAGTAGATAGCTTCTCCCACACACACATCAGAGAGCCTACCTACCCCTACCCATGGACATGGACCTCTCCCAATTGCCTCCCACCACTCCTTCTGTGGAAGAGCTCATGCATCAGGTTCAGCTCCTTATCCAAGAGTTGAATTTCCTTAGACAGCAGCAGCAGTCATCATCCACTCCACCACACCCTCAGCAACCAGTCAGTCAGTCACCATCATCACCACCACCACCACCACCTGCTGCTCTAGATATTCACTCTTTCCCTACCCCTCATGTTGCCCCTTCCTGTTCACACTCTCTCATTAAAGTCTCACCTCCAGATCCATTTGATGGTTCTATGGAGAAGGCAGAAAACTTCCTCAGTCAGCTCAAATTATATTTCTATGGGAAAGGGATTACAGATGACTTTCAGAAAGTTATTTGTGCTCTATCTCATATGAAAGGAGGTACTGCTGGGAAGTGGGCATATGAGAAGACTAAAGTAATAGACAATGCTCAGTCCCAAGCAGGTCTTTGGGCTGACTTTGTTTATGAATTTAGGGAAGTGTTTGCAGATCCAGACCCCTCCAACACAGCTAAGCATAAAATGCACATGCTCAAGCAAGGCAGACAGACTGCTGATGAGTATGTTGCTAGCTTCAGGGCTCTGATCTCAGATACTGGGTATAATGATGCTGCTTTGGTAGACCAATTCAAGGCTGGGCTTAATGAAAATCTCAGGAATGCAGTCTACTATGTTCCTGACATGCCCAAAACCTTGGATGGATGGATTAAATGGAGTACTAGGCTAGATAGGCAGTGGAGACAGAGTGAGGCCTTTACCAAGTCTCTTTCCTCCTCCTCTTCTTCTCCCTTTCTTAAAGCCCCAACTCCCAAGGCTGTTTCTAAGCCTACTCCAAATCCTCCAGTCTTTTCCAACAGCAGCTCAAGAACCTTTGGTGCTCAGGCAAAGCAACCAGATGTAGTTCCCATAGAGGTTGACTCTGGATAGAAGTCAGTTAGGCCAATTGTTTGCTTCAAGTGCAGAAAGCCTGGTCATAAGGCTATAAACTGCAGGTCATCAGTTAACATCAATGCTATGACCCATGAAGAACTGGCTGACTACTTTGGGAAATTAATCTTGGAAGGCAAGGAGCAGAAAGATGAGGAAAAGAAAAATTTTTAGAAGCACCATTGGTGAAAGACATGTCCCAATGAAATAGATTTAATGTACTAGAAAATGAAATTGACAGACTTGATCCTCAGTCTTCAGATTCTGGTGCAGAAATCATGTCTTCTTCTTCCTCTCTTTCTACCTTCCCTGAAAAGATCTACATCCTCAACCATAATCCTAAAACCTCTACCCATTTGTCTGTCATCTTAAAGACAATGGACACAGAGAAAAGGTTATCTGTTGATGCTTTGCTTGATTCTGGAGCTACTGGCCTTTTTCTGCATTCTGGTTTTGTGAAATATCATAATCTCAACACAAAAAAACTTCCTAGAGCCATTCCAGTCTATAATGTTGATGGTACTCTCAACAAGAGTGGCTCTATCCATGAAGAAGTAGACTTAATTATGGTATACAAGAACCATACAGAAAGGGCCACCTTTGCTGTTTGTGACTTGGGAGACAAATCTGCTATCATTGGACATACTTGGCTTTGGCACCATAATCCAGATGTTGATTGGAAGACAGGGGATGTTCAGTTTATTAGATGTCCCTCTGACTGCCAAATGGAAGCCAAAAGAGCCAGAAGAAAGAGGCAGAGAATAGCTGCAGTCAAAAGAAGAAAACTCCCTCAATTTGATGAAGAAGAAGATGATTCTATTGAAGATTCTTCTGATTCTGAGATTGAGCCTGAGGACAGAATTTTCATCTCATACCTTCATCCTCAGAAGCAGTCTATTAATGCTACTTCTACTATGTCTCAAAGATTAGCAGAAGAGTCTCATCAGCAAGCTGATTCTCCTAAGAAAACCTTTGAAGAAACTGTCCCTAAGCACTATCACCAGTTTAAAGATGTTTTTTCAAAGGAATCTTTTGATAGGCTACCAGACAGGAAGCCTTAGGATCATGCTATTGAGCTGAAACCTGGTTCTGAACCTTATAGATCCAAGATTTATCCTCTCTCTCCCAATGAACAAAAGGAACTTGATGCCTTTTTAGAGGAAAATCTGAAGTCTGGCAGGATTAGACCCTCCAAGTCACCTATGGCCTCCCCTGTATTCTTTGTCAAGAAGAAGGATGGATCTCTTAGGCTTGTCCAGGACTATAGGAAACTGAATGAAATGACCATCAAGAACTCCTACCCCCTTCCATTGATTTCTGACATTATCACCAAACTCAGCAAAGCCAAATACTTCACCAAACTTGATGTTAGGTGGGGATTTAACAATGTCAGAATCAAAAAGGGAGATGAATGGAAAGCAGCCTTTAGAACCAATAGAGGGCTGTTTGAACCATTGGTCATGTTCTTTGGTTTAATCAATAGTCCTGCTACCTTCCAAACTATGATGAATGATATCTTTATTGAGCTCATTGATGGAAATGTTGTCATTGTCTACATGGATGACATTTTAATTTTCACTGAGACTCTTGATCATCATAGAGAGGTAGTCAAGCAAGTTCTGCAAATCCTAGAACAGAACAAACTCTACCTTAAAGTAGAGAAATGTGAATTTGAAAAGGAAAAGATTGAATATCTTGGACTAATCATTTCACAAGGCAGGATTGAGATGGATCCTGTCAAGGTAGAGGGAGTTTCTAAATGGCCTGAACCTGAAAATGTCAAGGATGTCCAATCATTTTTGGGATTTGTTAATTTTTATAGAAGGTTCATAGAGGATTTTGCAGACATTGCTAAGCCCCTTTATGAATTGACAAAGAAAGGAACAGTCTAGAGATGGAGCCTTAGACAGCAGGAAGCCTTTGACCAGTTAAAGAAGAAAGTCACTTCTTCACCTGTCTTGATTTTCCCTAATGATAACAAGCCATATAAAGTTGAAGCAGATAGTTCAGATTATGCTACTGGGGCTGTTTTATCTCAGGAAGGATCAGATGGGAAATGGCATCCTGTAGCCTTTATGTCTAAGAGTCTATCTGAAGTAGAAAGGAATTATGAGATCCATAACAAAGAGATGCTGGCTATTATCAGAGCACTAGATGAATGGAGACATTATCTTGAAGGAACCCAACATTCCTTTGAGATTTGGACAGACCACAAAAACTTAGAGTACTTTATGGTTGCCCAAAAGCTCAGCAGAAGGCAAGCCAGATGGTCACTCTTCCTGTCCAGATTTGATTTTACTCTTCATCATAGGCCTGGTAAAAGATCTCTTAAGCCAGATGCTTTGTCTAGGAGACCAGATCATAAAAAGGGAGTGAATAATAACCAAAATGTAGTTCTCCTCAAACCTTCCTACTTTAAAATCCAGGCTCTCAAGCAGGGTCATGCTACCATTACTGGTGCAGAAAATGATCTTCTTAAGAAGATTAGAGAAGCTAAGGAGATGGATGAAAAGGTGGTTAAGGCAGTTCAGGAGCTCAAGAAATCTTCTACCAAGAAGATTGAAGGACAAGAATAGTCAGAAGAATAAGGCCTTATTCTCTACAGAGGGAAGGTGTATGTTCCCAAGGACAAAGATCTTAGAAGAAAGATTGTGGAACTGCACCATGATGCCTTCATTGCTGAACATCCAGGGAAATGGAAGACAATTGAGCTAGTCTCTAGGAATTATTGGTGGCCAGGAATGTCACATTTTATTGCAGCCTATACCAGAGGTTGTGATAGATGCAACAGAACCAAAACCTTTCCAGCCAAACCTCTTGGCCTTTTAATTCCTACTGAGATTCCCTCTGATGTCTGGCAATGCATCTCTGTGGACTTTATTATGGGGTTACCAGAATGTCAAGGGTATAATGCCATTATGGTGGTTGTGGATAGACTTAGTAAAATGATCCACATTATCCCTACTACAGATGAAGTCACTTCTGAAGGGACAGCCAGACTATACAAAGATTATGTCTGGAAACACCATGGCTTACCCATTAAAATTCTGTGTGATAGAGGTCCACAGTTTGTCTCAAGGTTTATGAAAGAACTCAACTCAATACTTGGTATCCAGACAGCCTCATCTACAGCCTACCATCCCCAAACTGATGGTCAGACTGAAAGAGTTAACCAAGAAATTGAGCAGTATCTTAGACTCTTTATAAACCATAGACAAGATGATTGGGTTGAATGGTTAGCTCTAGCTGAATTCTCTTATAACAATAGAGTTCAGGCTTCAACCATGCAGACACCATTCATGCTCAATAATGGCAGACATCCCAGAATGGGCACTGAACCCCTTAGAAATAGTAAAATGGACACTGTGGATACCTTTGTGAAAAATATGGAAGAAGCCAGGAAAGAAGCAGAGTCTGCACTTAGAAAAGCTGCTGATGATATGGCTAAATTCTATAATAGACACAGAGGTACTCCAACTCAGTACAAAGTTGGGGATTTGGTATGGTTGGATGGCAAGGACCTTAAAACTGATAGGCCCTCCAAGAAATTGGATGATAAAAGATATGGGCCTTACAAAATTACCAAAGTTATTAGTCCTAATGCCTATGAGCTTAAGCTGCCATCTACCATGAAAATCCATCCAGTATTCAATGTGGTTAAACTTTTACCTTATCACCCAGATATTGTAGGAAGAAAGCCTCCTTCTAGACCACCACCTGTCATTCAAGGAGAAAATCCTGAGTGGGAAGTTGAATTTATCAAGGACAGCAGACTTTTTAGAAACAAACTTCAATATTTGGTCAAGTGGAAAAACTATCCTAATGAAGAACTTGTTTTAGTGGGCCACCGCGGAGCGTGGTGTGACAAGTCTTTACAATTCAGTGTCATGCTTTGTAATAATATAATATATATATAATATAATATATATATATAATATAATATATATATATAATATAATATAAATAATAAATATAATTACAAATCTTGAAATCATTCCCGCGCGCCCGTTTGGGTAACTGAAGAAGTGCGGCGCAATAGCGGCTATCGACTTCTTAGAAGTTGATAGGCTGCCATGAAGTGGTGGGGGTCAAACAGACCCGCCCATCTTCCTCTTTCTTCCCAACCCCCACCATCTCCAACACCTCCCAGCAGTATTCGGCCCACCTCGTGCTCAAAAAAAACCGAAAAAATGACAAAATATTCAGACGGATTGGCATTGACGGCAGGTACGTGCCGAATCTATTTTAATCCGCAGTTTTATTTTATTCATTGCGTTTCGTGCGTTTTGCGCTGTGCAGGCAAAACGCTTGCGTGCATATTTGTTAAAGGTGAGTAGTGGCCTGTTTTCAACTGTTATTAACTCACCTATCGCTTTTAGACGGCGTCACAGACGTATATCGTCCGTATTCTCTGATTTTTTGCATTTGTTGAAGGTTTTGGCCGCACGCAAGCCAGAAGCATCCTCAGTTGTACCAAATAGTTTCAGATTGTGTTTCGTCTTTATGGATTGCGCATGAAGCGCATACATTTTGGAGGCAACAGTTTCGGTCATTCCAAAATGGGCAATGGAAGAGCATACAATATAAGACTTCTTCTTCTCACAAACACGTTTGAAGATGATGCATCTTTGGCATCGAATGGGATTCATGCCCTTGCACTCTTTGCTGACGTTGGTACAACCCACGCAAGTTGGTAACGGATTGTCTTGCAAGGCGATGAGATAGGGAGAGTTGTTTGATAACAATTGTTGCACAAATTCAATGTAATCCTTTGCAGAGACATTGGTAGATGTCGTATTATTGATGGGGGAATGATCATTGGCTGATTGTAATGTGGAGCTGTCTATTCTGAATCGTTTGAGAGATATGAAGAAAGTGAAAAGTGAAAGAAAGGAAATGAAACATCATGATGAACAAAAAAACATGACTTTAGGGCAAGTGTATCTGTTCAAGTTTATATGACAGGTGCATAACTAAGGAGTTTATATGACAGCTGCAAAACTAAGGAAATGTTATTTTGTGTATGGCATGAATATGAATAGAGATCTTAAAGCTGGATAGCATGAGCATCAAATAGACGCTGAGTTAAGCAAGTTCATAAACAGGATGACCGTGGGAACATCCTGTGTACAGTGTACACAGGATATTCCCACGGGGGCAGCACGTCACCCCTGTGTCCAATTTGATTTTATATCATGTCGACGTCACCAATACATTATGGTCCAACCACCTCAAAACCATTTGAAACAGCACAGAATAACAGAATTTGAATGCCATAGATAGTAAAACAAACTTTGATTGTTTTATGTAGAATTAAAAGAAAAGAGTAGGTACATATTTGCAACCCACTCTCTAGTCAACAGTTGGACTGGACAGCAAAAATCCCCACTATGCATAGCATAGTTGAACAATTTAAAATGATTTCGACCGGTTGCAGGTTGTGCAATGTGAATCATATGGGACATAATGACCATCGAACCATAGGGTATTTCATTCCACAAAGGAAGATATAAATTTCTGTCTTCCAGCATCTCCTTGGTGAAAGTCTTCTCAGAAAAATCCTTCAACAAAGTACGCAAATCATAAATTGGAACTGCCGCAACGTATTAAACTTGGCAATAAATAATGGGATAAACTGAGGACTCACATTTTTTGCCGTAAGCCAACATTGTGGCTTTTTTCTTGGGCTGAGGAGTCGTCTTGAGCAATACCGCCGGTGCGGTTGTAAAAAGCAACTTAGGAAGTGTCTGCGCGGTAGAGCTCATTTGTTCATCTGCTGTGTGCGGTAGTCAGGAATGTCACATAGCCAAATAGAATTATGGTACTTACCACTTTTGTTGTTTGGTTTGTTCTTGGTGGTAAATTGTATCACGTTGTAGTAGGAAGGGACCTCTAACTTTGGTTGATGGGTTACCATCCTGATGACAGCCAAAGCCCGGTCCCACCAATATGCCATCGGAACCCCTTGGACGTAATGGCCTCCCCATGTCAATTGAGGATTCATTTTGTGAAGAAACGAGGACGTTGTCACAATTGGAGTTAGGCACTGTAATGGCTCTCCAGATGCGTTTCAAAGTTCGTAATGTTGTCCCCACATGGACTGTGACTTCAATAGCAAAGGGCTAACGCGACCAAGATTGACAAAACATTCCTCAATAGAAAAGTTGAGGAAGGATGCAAGGAAACTACCATTGGGAGATATATCACAAAGGATGGCAAATAATGACACATAAGCGACTTACCTGGAGGGAAAATTCGCGCCATGCCACTGTTGCAATTGACTGAAGCCCACTAGCCCATGAACTTGAGTGGTGTCGACGTTGCTAAAGGTCTCTATTTGCCTGCACTATCTGTCAATATGTGTGCTGTGTCGCATATGATTTGAGGTTTACCTGAGGTGTGGAAGGTTTTTGTAACATCCTTTCACTTCGAATTTGGGATCTCTAGTAATTCCAACCAAAACCTCGCACGCAAATGGCAAAGCCCTGAATGATATACAAATGTATGTGTAAGCTCATGTCACAAAATAAACGAGAACATGTACGCTGATTGAACATGATTGAGATTGGAGTCGTATACCAAAAGAGCAGGATTTCAGAGGCTACGTGGTCCCAGGGCGGGTGGCACAACACTGGGAGCCGGAATAGCGGCACTGGTGACAACAGGAGCAATAACGCTGGCTGTAACGGGGGCAGACACCACAACAGTATCATTGTCGGTAGCAACAGAAACAGTTCCCGCCTTGGGTGCCTGAGACTTCTTCGCAATCTTGGAACGAGGTGTCGACACTTTGCGGGTATTTTTTGAAGGAGATTTGCTTTCAAATATCAAAGAAGGAGTTCCAATATTGACGATAGAAAGAGCATTCATCCTGGAGGACGGAGTTTCTGCAGCAGCCTTGCGGGCTGATTGCCTGGCAGGAGTAGCAGGAGTTTTGCCGGCTTTCTTCTTGGGGGTGGCCCTCTTTGTCGGAGAAGGCGTAGGCGGAGGTTCTGTGCACATACGTTTGGTACTGCACCACTAGGGTCAACAAAAACCAAAGTTCAAATCAAATTAATTGTAACGTACAGAGACCTATCTGCAACAGGAGTTGCGGGTGTTGCTGGCAATTGTGACCGACTGAGATTTAAAAAAAAAAAAAACCAGCCATATCAGTACGACTTGAAAATCCGTATAACTGATGAACAACATACTGCGTAGGAAACTCAGGTGTAGAGGTAGACTCCCTCGGCCTTTTGATTTTGCGGGATTTCCGGAGAGTTGGGGCAGAAGTAAAGACACTAGAAACAATACAGTGAGAGAAAAACTACCAATAAGTGAGTAAAAGACTCACTCGTCGATGGGAGGTGCGGGGACGCTGATGATGTTCAATCAATAATTGACCAGACAGTGAAGATGATAACATACTTTTTAATTGGCTCCTCAATGTCCTCTCCTTTGTCAGTAAGAATACCTCCTTGCTCTTCAAGATTGTTCAAGTCATCTTCAACATCTTTGTCACCTTTGTCTTCCTCCTCTTCCTCCTCGTATTCTTCGTCCTCAAGTGCGTCTTCATCATCTTCAATGAAGTCTTCGAGGTCTTCGGAGTCACCGCCTTGCTCCTTTTCATCTTTGTCGTCGTCGTCGTTGTGGTCATCATCATCATCATTCTCGTCACGCAGCTCACCATCTGTAACCACCTCTTCTGCATCAGATGCTCCTTCATATTCCTCATCAGCTTCGACCGCGTTGACCGTTGCCGCTGTGGGAACTCCTTGGCAAAGCCTGATATAGAAATTCATTAGAAATGAAACGTAATTGCCCGAAGGAGAAACGTACATGGGGTTTCTATAAAAAGTGCAAATATTATTTAAGAAAATACATAGGTTTAGAGCGCAAAACAATCTATAAAACAAAAGAAAATGTACCCAGGCCTGAATTTCGTTTCACTGACAGTCACATGGGTCTTCTTGGGCTGTACAGGAGGGACTTTGGACAAAGGAGGCTGTTGAGCAACAACATTGGATGCAGGTTTACTAAAAGCACACAATAATCAATAACAGACTTATAGCAAGACAAATAAAAACACTGTACATTGTTTTCTTTTTTGGGGCAGCTCTCTTAACCTGGGCGTCCATGTCAGCAGTTTTTCTAAGAAGAAAAACGAAGATAAAGGTAAGTTAAATTTGGGAACAAAATAACAGAGGTACATACTTGACAACCTTCGCTGCAGCAACTTGTTTGTTGGTGACCTTTTGAGCAGGGGGCGCTGTACTAACAGGAGGGACAGCAAGAGCTGGCAACGGAAGTCAAACTGCCAAAGCAGCAGTATCAGCGTTCTTTTTAGCTTTAGGAGGCATTTAAGGACGAAGTCTTAGGGAAAGTTGAAGCGTGGATGACAAGGACAAGAAGAGGGATAACAAAGAATATATGCCAAATCAATTGGCTTGGACTTAGATAATGATCAGGGCCATTGAATCTTTCAGACGCAAAGTAAACAGGAGAGCAGGAAGAAATTTGACCCAGCAGAAACCTTGGAATTCTCAAAGGAATAACCAATCAATTTTAGTGATCGCTTGAAGAGAATATCCAAAGACCATGGTGCGAATGATTGTACCAAGAAAGATAAAAATGAAGATCCACAAGAACAGGGGGCATAAATGAAGAACAGCAAGAACAGGGGGGGCGGGCATACATTATAATATATCAAGTGCGATTTGATTGAGCATGATACAGAAGTACTTTGACACCCTTGGAATGTCATTAACAATGGACAAGAACTACAACATAAACGCCGCGAGTGAGTTTTTCTTTCATTCTTCATGTGTACAAAAGCTGATCAAGATTCAGAACTTAAACTTGAAAAAATAGTGAACAAACAACAATTGAACCCCAGCCACGTTCAATTATACAACGCGGATGTAAGGAATTCAATTGCTAAGCTTCAAAAACTTGCTACCACCAATGGCAAAGCCTGCTTTGTACGTCTACTCCATTGAGGTAAATTAATTACGAATGAAGACTTAACACTGTGTTACAGCTGCAACAGAATGGTCAAGCAATGACCATATTTACGTACCGCCATTGCTATCATGGGACTTGGAGACATTGCGTTTGATAAGGCGATGGAAAAGCTAGAAGAAGTTTTCCTCCATTTTGCAAACAATTTTCCCGCGGACAGCGTCAGCGGCTATGACCCAGTTCTTCACAAAGACACAGGTTTCAACGTTTTCCATGCGCATAGCCGATATTTCACAAAGGTATCCGCATATCAAGACAAATCTGACAACATAGGTTTTCATCCCCTGGTTGACCCTGATAACGTGTTGGCGTCCATGGCAGGGGACGGTTTCATCCACGCAATCGATAACGAGGTACAGTTTCTTCGTCGGGAGATACTTCCTGACGGAACAGCCAGGTATGTTTAGAAAATACCAACAATGCATCACAACCAAACTAACATCATGTTGCAACAGATATTATCCTTATAATCCTGTCTCCATACAAATTGGAGACATTGTCGAAATCAGTGTTGCCTTTGTCGCATTTCCTGCCCAAGGAAACAAGTACAAATTTGTTGTCGCTCTTCGCGGAATACTTGTCTTGGACCAGGAGGCAAGAGAGGTAAGCAATGTTACGTTGAACAGTCTCATAGCCATTCATAACTTCCAACAGAAAGCTGATATTCTCAGAATGCGGTCGCGCTATACTCCAGCGAAAAGACAGGTTGCTGTTTTGCATAGGACAAAGAGGCAGCTATACAAAGGTCAGATTGACATTGAAGACACGCAACAGAGGATGGCACGTATGCGCTTAAACGAGGACACAGTCCACAATAGCAATACTATGTCCCAAGATTAATACACATGTAGTATATAGAAAGACAAGGATATCATAAATGTGCTAAACAAACAATCAATCCATTTGCGAGAACATTGTGAATAACAAGGAATAATTTGTCAAGTCATTTTCATGACAGAAATTCTCTGAAGGTGTTAGTTGGCATCCCGTGGGAGAATCCTGCGTACACTGTATGCAGAATATTCCCACACTCGGCTGAATATTGGGAGAGGTTGACCGTGGGAATATCCTGTGTACAGTGTACGCAGGATTCTCCCACGCTCATCCGCAAGTCAAATTTACAAATTAAGACGAAAAGAATGAGGACAAGAACACAAGTTTATTTCAAACAAAAATTTGACTAAGGATGGAAGAAATTACAAATATCCATTCCACAAGAGGCTCTGTGGTCGAGGGCAATGCAACCAAAAAATATCTGCCTTTCTGGATAGCAAATACAAAACAGTCGCATGTACATGGTCATCTTTTTGCCTACATTACAGGAATTAAATTGACGAATGCCAAAACTAAAGAGCACACACCTTATACCCCTTTCCCAGGATTTGATAGCTTTTTTGATGCGCTCGTGTAATTGGTAAACATCCACCGCTGTGTAGTGAAAATCCAATGCGATACCGCTGATGCAACGGACACCAAAATGCAAACAATTGAATTCATTGAGCAACAATGCCTATGAATTGGCTTCAATAAAGGAAGTCTGATTTGCTTTGGGTAAAAGAGGCAAAGAATAAACCCAACAATGCCTGTCGCCAACCCGTCTAATCCCAGGAGAGAACAACTCTGGACAAGGATCGTAATGCAGCTCAACGAGAACATGACCACGAGATGAACTATATCCAACATTTAAGTTGTCCCTGATAGACTGTATCCTGCTTCGGATATGGCAGTCCATTTTCAAAGTTTGCAATAGAATGGAAAGAACAAATTTCAAGCCACGGGAATGATATTTTGCAAGAAATTTTTGCGCGCGCTTGAGGTCGGCAGGAGGTTGCAACAGAGAGACTTGATGTCCAAAGGTAGCATTTGGATACAAGCTGTACACCTTCTCAAAGGTAACAAAATTCATGACGCCGGCTGCAGTAGAACAAAATTGAAGTTAACATTGTTTCGACACATGATATTGGGGACATACTGCTATGATACCCCAAAATGCACTCTACCACCGATTGACAAGTCGTAATCAGTTGGACAAAAGAACCTTGGCGCCATAGGTTAATGACCACTCCGGTGGTATTGTAATGTCGATGAAGAGGATGTTCCTGAAGGACGATTTTTTCCATTTTCAAAATTTGTTCCGCCGTGGCGTTGTCCGGATATTTGGGATGCGGCATGATGGTAAATCCAATGGACATCATCCAGGAAAGAACGGGAAGTGCATATCTGTGCTCAACATACATGTCCATGTCACCCGGAATCCATGTATTAGCACGATTGATAAAATGCAAAACGGTGGAACCTGAAATAACTAGGCCAGTCTTGAACTGGAGAAGACGAAATGGCAAATGTTCATCGGGTTTGAAGATAGGAGCAAATAAATTTTCGGGACGGAAGGCGCAGTGCATATAGCCCGAAACGCGGTTGTTTAGCTCCTTGCAAGTCCAAGAGAAACGGTAGAGGGTTTTCAGATCCATCTGATCCATGTACACATCGTCCATGGGAGGCGGAAAGACTCTAAAAAATAAATAATAACCAAATGAGATAAAACAGTGAACATACTGTTGGAAACGGGGGGATAACGCGGAAGCCATGGGTAAAACAGTGCGGAGGAAAGTGCATTGTTTATACTACGTCAATAAATATATTAACCGTAAGCCAATAGACGCCCGACATAGGGGAAGAACAAATCAGTATGCGTGAGAAACGATCATGAATCAGAAAATCAAATTCAAATAGTACAGAACGCCCAGAACCCAAGAACGCGTAATTATTGAACGTGTGTGCCTGCACAGTTCTATTTCCAACCTTTCAGACCCATAGTTCAAAGAGTGCATTCGTTCCATCTCTAAGTATTAGTACAATATATAAGCACGTCAGCTAGACGGTTCCACATGGTTTTAAAAATTAAACAACAACGCAAAAAAGTGAATTGAGTAGGACTATTGTTGTAATTAATTTTATGGAAACGCACATTCACATTGCAATCAAAACAAATCAAAAACAAACTTTAAAGTAACCAATGGTAAAAAGAAGTTGTAGAATGAATTGGAAAGGGGTTGCTTAGGGGGTCCAGTGACCGCTTAAGGAAAATACCGATACCGGTAACGACATTGATCGCATCAATAATATTTTGATGGGGACAATTGGCGAGGACATTTTTGCTCGCTGGGTTGTGGGGATAAAAGAACTCATCTTTACTTATGTAAAGACTTGTAATGCACTTAGGAGCCTGCAGAGCATTTGAAAAATGCTTCTAAGGCTATCAAGGACTTCCATGCCAAACATCCTTCAGCACCTAGAAGGATTTCTGCTGTGACCTTTGATAGACTTTCTTTCACTCCTATTATTAACTTTACTGAACCTCCTCCTCTTCTTAAACCCTCTAAACTAACCCATCCATGTGCACATTGTGGAAAATGTGCCTTAGAGAGGGGGTGATGTCAGGGTTTCTCCAGTTTCCCCTCTTTATCTTCACAGAATTATCTTATCCTTTCATTATCTTATCAATTATCTGATTAGATAGTTTATTTTTTTCATCACAGCCTTTTTGCTCCACTTCTTTCTAGTAAATTCTATATGATTCCTAGTCTTACTCATCCTTTTTCTATATGATGTCACTTTTATTCTTTAACCTTCCTTTATGATATAATGTAGGGAATATTCTAGAATAGCTGTAGAGTATAAATACTGGACTTGTAGGTAGCTGTAGCTTCAGCTTCAATCTCTTAGGATATCCACTATCATTGGTGTGATCTCTTAGAATCATTGAGTCTCTCTCACTCTCTTATTCTCTCTTTGCTCTCTTACTCTCCCTCTGCTTTCTCTCTCTCTCCCTTGCTTGATCTTTGTTGGTGGCCTTGTCACACTGATTATAGTGTTGCCCTGACACTATTGAAAATACCTGTGACTGGCTCTACAACCAATGCCAGGAAGTTCTGCTAAAGAATATTAGAGAAAATTTGTATGAAAAGTTAAGGGAGATGAGATTGGGAAGAAATGTTGAGATGGGTTCACATGTAGAAGGTATATTGCTCCAATATATTCTAATAAGTCTAGTTGCTAACTACTTTATAGAGTTATTAGAAAACATTGAGGACTAGAGCAACACATAACCATCTAGTATGTTGGGCCCATGTTTGCAATAAAACCACAATGCCTAGTTGTGTTCACTACTCTCCACTACTCATTTTGTGGACCCATATGGTGCATAGGGCCCTTTGTCACTTAGCTTATCCCAACAACGCAGCCTCAACACACTATACTGTCTTTTGTACACATGTTATTAATAAAGAATAAGTTTCTTTTTCAATATAATATTATACCTCATATTCTGTTTATTTTTTGTAGCCACTTTTTTGAATATCTATTTCTTGCTTCAACATGGTAGTATTCTATACTTCTTTTATGCTCTTGTATTGCTTTCTACTTTTACATTCTTGGAAATAAATTCCTATTTAGTTATCTTATCAGCCATTTGTACTATTCTACAATATTTTTTTTTTGATAAATATGTCATTGCAGTTAAATACCCTAACATAATCCGCTGTAGAGTAGCACTCAATATTAGACCTAAAATAAGCTGGACTAAACATCATTTTTTACTCACTTAATACTCGTTGCATCCCAAAACCTTTTTGTTATTTAATAGATGACAGTACTATAGTATAGAATATATTAAAAAGCATGACAAGCAGCTATAAGTTGCTTATAATTATCTTGAACAAGCAGGGTGCCAACTGAGGGATATTATATGGGCATTTGTGTCATTACCTTATTCTGGAATTCATTAATCTTCTTTTATTATGCAACACAACATCATTGATTTCTTGTATTTCTTCTACCATACTAGTGGCATTAGAGTTGGTGAGGAAGAAGTAGTTGATTATGTACCTATTACATAGAAGAGTCTGAATAGGATGTGGAAGTACAATATATAGGATAATAGGGATATGGTTGGGTGTGGCTGGGTGTGCATAGATTGGGCTGGAAAATGTGGAGGTTATTGGTATGCTGCCAATTGTACCTGTCTCTAGATTGGTGGTAAATAGAGAGAAGGAAGTGGAGATAGAGGTTGTGGAGGTTGTGAAGAGATAGACAACGGTATGGAGGAAGAGGGCTGTTACTACTATAACTGCAGGTGAAGTAAGATAATAGTGGGCACAAATGCAAAGATTAACGTTAATACTAATGCAAATGCAAGCATCAATGTATTTCCAACCAAGGAAAAGGAAATGCAAAAAGTCAGATGGATACCTACCATTTTTATAATAAAATATAAGCAGATACCAGCAGTCTTATATCTTTCTAATCAGTAATAATTAATATGAAATTCCAATGACAAGTTATGATATGAATTAAATTTTTCTTTTCATTCTTGTCAAACAGATTTATTATATTTTGCCATAAATTTATTATAACTTGCTATAAATTTATTATATATAGATAAATATTAGACATGGAAATCAATGATATATTATTAAATATATAGCAACATTATGATATAGAATTTATTAGACAGATTTATCATTTTTAACATTACAATCAAAGCTAGAATCCATAGAAAATATAAGTATAAACAATATAAACAACAAAAACATATTTTTGTTTGGTGTTAACATCCCTAAACTTTGCCAAAGCCATATCATTTCTTTCTAAATAATTGTTGTTTTAGTCTTGATAGAGTTCTTGTACACTCACATAAATGCTAACAGTCTTTTAAAAGCATTGCTTGTAGGGCTTCTCCCTAAAATTATAATAATGAATGCTATGACCACAATAGAAAGTTTGATTATCAATAAACTCACCTTGTTTTTGCCTTTTTGGACTTCCGGAACTGCATTTTATCACCCAATTCATACTCTTCAATCCAATACTTATAAAAGGCCAGCTGTGTCTGAAGTATTAAAGTGTCAAAGTATTAAAGTGTCAGGGCCTAAGATTTCATTCTGAGAAGTGGTCTCGAATGATATTGATGAAAATAATGCATTAGATTTGAGCTGATGGCTATAGCGTGCCTGATAGCCAAGTGTTGAAGCAGTTGTGGATGCCGGCATTTGAGACTGGGAATGTCTTGGATAGAATGAGTTATCCGGAGTTGGCATACCTAAATCTAAGTAATAAATCAAGATATATGAGAAATGTAACTTCAGATATACCTCTATCTAGTGCATGATTGCACTCATTCTGTGTATACGGAGGCCCATTGTTAAATCCTACTAGATAGATAGGTGCATTATGGCTATGCTAAGTCACCACATTAGGTTGCTCTTGTGTGCCAATGACATGGCCATAGAACAAAAATCCTTGTGCACCTGGATGAAATGCACCACCAGGTTGGTATGAGTAAGAAGACATATAGAAAGATATTCCATATTTTGGCCTTAAAAAGTCTGTATGGCAGAAAAATGAGGCAAAATAAAAACAAGCAGATGAAAAGGAGTATAGTGGGCTAGATTTTAAAGAACATATGTTTCTAGCATTGCCAATACTGATCAGTGTATGTCCTGGCTAGAATATTCCTAAGCCAGCATTGACAAATGCAAAAAATGTTAGTTAGAAAGTATGTGGTTGAGAAGAGAATGACAGCCTATAGAACACAAAACAAACAGTGACCATCATACTAGCACATGATATGTACATTATAATATATTTATATGCCTTATTCAACAAAAATTTAAAGAATAGTGGCTGAAATGTTCTTTTATCTCAAATCTACTGCTTTTATAATTCTGCAACTCTACAGCTGTTAACTCTTCAGCTATTATGCTAGAAAACAATAATAAAGCACTACCCACAATAGTTGGAAGACTATTAGCATTTACTGCTAATACATTGGAAAATCCAGCACCATAACTAGCTCAGGTTAATACAAACAGTTCCTCAAAAGAATCTGAGGTCAAATGCAGCCATTTTGAATATGAATTAGAATTGGATAGATGCTAGTATTAATATGAACCAAAATAGTCAAGATAAAAAAAGATATGTGCCTTTGATTTGTAGAATTTTGTTGTTACAGCTAAAGTATACGCTACAGACTGCAGAGAAAAAGACAAAAGAATGTGCTGCTGCTAAGCAGGAGGCCAAATAGCAAAAAATTATTACGCAGCGGGTACATTGAAAAATGGCAGCCAGAACAGTTGAGGCCTCAACAATGATTTATATGCATATTAAATCAGACATCAGACATAACAAACCAAACAGTCAATATAATAAGATCAACAATAAGGACAATGGTGGTTATGAGGTGGTAGATGAGCCAGCAGCAAAGGTGGCACAAGCCTAATAGAACAACAATTGAATGGACTGTGTAGCTAGTATATGATGTACATACCTTCTGGACACATTGGGCAGCTCATCAAAGTGCTCGATGTTGCAGCCATTGATTTGTTTATACCTGGCATGCAAAAAATACATATAGAGACCCAGGCAGAGTGCTTTACAGATGAAATTAAATCAAGGAATAATTAAATCATACTTTACAGATAAATGTGTTATTATTGCTCTAAATATGCTTGTATTTACACAAATAATAATGGAATATATATATTTCTTAATATATACTATATGCTACTTATTAGGCTTAAAAATTCAATATTTTTAGCTAAAAATATATATAGATACTTGTTATGGATGGTGTAACACTTGGCCACCCTTATTATGCTATCCATAATTGCAAAATACCATTAGCAATATTGCACAACTGCTATTGTAAAACTCATTGGGAGCTAAATGCAATTTGCATTATTAAAGATTGCCAAAGCCCAAGCTACAATGAGAAAAAAACATGTAAAGACCTAGCCTATTAAGAAGTTGAACAACTTTATATTTTACATAGACAATCATAAGTTTAGCTATAGGAAAGGTTTAAATGCTAGCATATTTCACATACTAATGTTGGCATTGCTAGCAAAATTAATATTACAGAGCTTATTGGTGATGTTGAAGAAGAAGAATTCAAACTTGCCAAGCTGACACAAGCTACAATTAATATTCCTGCCAAGCAATATATTTCTGCTTAATTTGGAAGAAAGAATATATAATGAACAAATTATTGTCAACAGAGGCCAGGCAAATAGGAAGAAGGCCTGCATCTTTGGAGCATGCTGGAAGAGTTGGAGCAACAAACAGGCTTTTGAATATAATTATATGTCATTTTAAATTTGTTAGTTACTACACCATCACAGTAAAAAATCAATAACTCCTTGTTCTAGGCCTAGTATAGATAACACTCTTGCTCTACTTAGAGAACCTATTAATCTTAAAACCAATGAACTGCCTTGAGATCTTGTTAATTAAAATGTGTTAAGGTTGACCAAACAAAACTTAGGTTTGAATTTAGATGGCTGTGCATAAGCTACCTTCCTCTGGTCTATCTTTTTTTTAAAACTTTGCTACAGGGTTGTCACTGGGTCTAGTAGAGTGGTAGTCTGTCAGAACTTCTGAAGATGTACAGCATCACACATTTGGCAGATGTTGAAGATCATATTGTTTAGTAAACCCTAATGTTGTACTACCAGCTGTGAATGCTCAGTAAATATTTATTCTTGATACACATGTCATTGTCCAGTCTCTTGACATCTGTTTTCATAATAGTTGTGTTAAACATTGACTATGCACAATAGTTTGCCAAGATTTACAAGTACTCATTTATTTGACAAAGAAAGTTGAGTAAGATGAAGGAATTCTAACCCATCACTCAAGTTGAGCCTTTGTACAAGGATGCTGTCAGGGTAAGATTTGAAATGATTTGTTGAACTGACATGCTGAAATATTTTTTAAATATAGCCAATAAATGTCACCATTGCATGTTGCCCTAACTTGCAAGAGTCTTTGTTGTGCAAAATCATTTCTGTACTGGTAATAAACTTTGCATTATCAGATGTTTTTAGAAATACCCCAGAATAATGAAGCCTAGCCAGAGTTTGCCACCATTTTAAGGGTGGGTTTCCATCTAGTTTGCAAGACTCTGAAATAATAATTAAACTTTGTTTCCAGAGTAGAAATTAAAATGCATACCAGGTATCTTTTCTTAAATAGGTAGTAAACCAAAATATTGTAATAATGTTAGATCACAAGTCAAGGATATGACCACACTAGGAGTGTACCTCTGAGTTTTTGATATTGATTTTGGGCTCTATTTTCATTTTTTTTTGTAGATGGGATGGAAGAATTAAATTCTCTACTTAAGAGATGACAAATTCTGTTGTTTTGTGCAAATCCATATGCAATGTCTTGTAAAGGTGCCTGTTGGTTGCTTTGAATGCTTTGAGCTCTGATAATTGCATTAAAAGATTCAAACATCTTAATTGCAAACAAAATAACCAATCCAAATTGTTGAATATGAGCTGGTAAATGAACAATAATATGAAATTTTGCCTTATTGAACCAGGCATTAATCTACCAAGTTGTTTTTAATAAAAAGTTTTAAATTTCAACTTCAAGGGTTTTTTATTGACATGATTTACAAGTTAGTATAGGTTTTCAGTTGAAAGGCAAAATTATACCAAGTATTAGTCCACATTCTCAATTATTGGCTGCCATATGAGGGACACAAGAGTAAAATGCCACCCAAGCATCATAAATATTAGAAGGAACCATTCCATGAATTACAAAGGGGAAATCTATGCAATAGCCCAAAAATCTCAAAATTGAGTCTTGCAATAAGAGCCTTCTTTTGGTCATTGTTTATTCAATTTTGAATTAGATCTCTCCAAAAATATTTCATAAAGCCCAATAAAACCACATGCAAAATCTTGACTGGTGTGTCCTGATAAGGGTCTAGGTCTAGCTATAATTTATTAACTGTAAGTTTAAATGTGCCAATCAAAGCCTCTTATTAAGTTGCCACACTGGACTTGCCACATTTTCTAAAAGATTTTTAATAGCTTGATCCAGTGCATCTTGCTTTTTCATAGGCCCATATTGCTTGCTGTAAGATGCAAAAAGCTTTTCTACAAAAAAATCTTGCATGATGTGCTTAATTCCAGTTTTAGTCTTGTTTTTTTTTTATTACTATCTTGGTTTCTATATTTTTTGCCATATTAAACTGAGTCTTGAGAATCTTTTTTGTTTCTTTTTTGTTTTGTGGCTGACCAGGCTACCAAAGTTTAAATATAAAATAGTTGAAAAGAATTAAAGAAAGCATAATACCTTGATAAAAGCTGAAATACACTTGAATATTGTCTCCATTGATTCAAGATACTTTCTTTGTTTCTTTTGCCTTTTAAGTTCAATACTGCTACATCCATCATCTTCAGTGACTAAGCCTCTATTGGTACACTGTCAACAAGGTCTAATTGACTATGTCAAAGTGGAGGCAGCTCAAAAAGAATGTTGGCACCATCTTGGGAATCCAAGCCTTTGACCCAACAAGTTCAACAAAAATATTTTCCCTTTAGACCAATATGGCATGATATTTTGCTACATATGTGACGGATCAGTCAACCATCAAACTGCACAGCTTTCTACACTGCCTTGCACAGCCGGACTGTCAACTCTATTTTTTTCAACTCAATGGTCTTACTCAGTGTCAGACTGCAGATTACTCATTCCAACTTATTTTTGGTTTGTCTTACTCATTCTTTTGTGTTTATTTATATCATTTTTATTGTCTGTTGCGCTTTTATTGTCTTTGTCTTACCAATCTTCTATGTTTTCTGACTCATTCTTGCTTCTTTTATCTAATCTGTATTATTATTCACCTTCATTGTATACTTCTTTTTTATTCATCCTATTCATTTTTCATCTGTTGTCGTGTCAATATTGACATGTCTTATTATTCTTGCTTATTATTATGCTTGCGTAGCCTCATTCTTGATACTTTGTACAGTATATGACTTGGTTTTCAGTAGCTTAGATTGGTATTTTGTTCACATAACTTTTAGTATAAAAGCTGTAGTAAAATTACACAAAATGACAGGAAAGTTACACCCAGTCCCCACTTTCTTCAAAGCAAGTCAATTTTCATCCAAGTCAAGTCAGTTTCAAGTCAATCCACATCAATTTATTCCAATTCCAAGCCCAAGCTCAAGCCCAATCCCAAGTCCAAGTCCAATTCAGTCATTAGTTCCACCCTCCAACAAGACCAAGTTCACATCCATTCATCCAAAGTCATCTTGCTTTCCATTGACAGAGAATTTCATCCAAAACCAGTCCTCTTTCTCCTCCAATGCCTCTTCCCAGTATTGAAGATCTCACGTCTATCCAGACATCCAGTACTTCACTACTTCCTCTCCTCTATCCAACCCGTCATCACTTCTTCCCCTTCTACACCTTCTAACCATTGCTGTTAGGAGTAGATCCAAGACATCTTTCCCTCCGTCAACTCATCTGGAGTGATTTCATTCAAGACAGACTTAGTCTTTCATCCTTGATTCAGTCAATACTCCCACAACATATAGCTTCATTCCAAACGTCAGAAAGATTGTCAATTTTGTAAAAATCTAGACCTAGATAGATAATGACAATGCCACTCAGTCATGAAGATTTGGACTATATTGAAAGAATCTGTACCTAGATAGATAATAACAATGCCACTACAGGTACAGTAAGTAAAAGAGATATTAATGAAAGGTAAAAATGGGTCTCACCTCAGTCACAAAGATTTGGACTGAGATGGTGAGTAACTACTGAACGTCCTATATATCATACTATATTACAATGGCTGTTTGTATAAAATATGATGTGGGTGCATAAAAAGGGGAGCACGTGCGGTGGATATTAACACTCCTCCTCACCGGATAGTGTGTACTTCTCCTCGAACAGAATTGTGGCAAATTAAAGATGTAAACAAGTAGGGGAAAAATCAGAAAGAAAAGAATAGGTGGAAATATAGAATAAAGAAATGGAAAAATTATAAGAGACCAATAAGAGAATATAAATGGAGGAATTGTTGTGGATGTAGAGCTTTAGTAAATATATCGGCAATGTTGCCCTTGGTGTTGATGTATGCTGTATGAATTTCGCCGGTCTGTACTTGCTCTTGTAGAAAATGAAGCTTAATATCAAAATGTTTCAAGCGATTGTAATGGGATGGATCTTTGGATAAGGAGATGGCGGAATTGTTATTGCAAAGTAAAGGAGAGGCGGCGTGTGGTGAAAGCTGAATTTCTGTGAGTAATGTTTGTAGCCAAATTGCCTCCTTTGATGCTTCAAAGGCTGTAGTGTACTCTGCTTCCGTAGATGAAGTTGCAACAGTTGTTTGCTTCCTAGAAGACCAGGATACAAGACCTGAACCGAGCATAAAAGCGTAGCCACCTATGCTGCAACATGTGTCAAGGCAATTAGCCCAGTCAGAATTCGTGAATCCAATGAGATTGATCTTATCTCTGCCAAGTTTCAGTTTGAGATCTTGAGTACCCTTGAGATAGCGTACAATCCGTATTGCTGCATTCCAGTGTGCGTAAGAAAATGAATTGAAGAATTAAGAGAGTTGTTGTACAGCATATGCTATATCTGGGCGGGTGCCAACTGTTAAGTAGATAAGGCAGCCCACAAGAGATCGATAAGGGAACTTTGCTAGCCTGTCTTTGTCTTCCCAAGACATCTTGGATTTGTTGGGTTGTCGTAGCTTAAGTTCCGGATTCATAGATATGTTTACTGGGTGCAAGTCTGACTGGCCAAAAGTGGTGATAATTTTGTCAATGAGGGCGGTTTGAGATAAATAAATGGATTTTGTTTCTCTGCGGCGTTTGATTGCAATTCTGACAACAAGTTTGGGTTCTCCAAGGTTGGATATGGTCCATGCTGTTTTCATTTGCTCTTTGAAGTGAGTGTTTTCTTCTGGTGAGTCTGAAATAGATAGAAAATCATTGATGTGAACTCCAGCGATAACAGTACCAGTGTCAGATTTCCGAAAGTAGATACAGGCTCGCTCATAAGACATTTAAATCCCTAGTTCTCTATCGATTGGTGAAGAATTTGGTTCCATATTTGGCCCACCTGCTTTATCCCATATAGTTCTTGCTGCAGCATCCAGACATGGTCCTCTTTGCCAGGTTTTTCAAAACCACGAGGTTGGTTCATATATTGAACCTCATTGTCTGGAAGTATTCTATATAGAAATGCCGTCTTGAAGTCAATCTGTTGGATGTCCCAGTCCAAAATAGCTCCCACATACAACAGAATACGCCACAATGACGTTCGTGCTGTAGGTGAGGTAGTCTGCATATAGTCGCGACCATATACCTGCTCATAGCCTTGGAAAACTAGACAGACTTTGTAGCGTACAATGGTGCCAGTTTCATCATGCTTTGCCTTGAAGACTGGTCTACCCTTGCATATCTTATGGTTTGGTGGGACCTCACTGTGTGGTATTAGTTTGTAGACTCCCATCTCCTTGAGGCTGTTTAGTTTGTCTTAATACCCCTCTGCTCATTTATCTGTGTTGGATGAGCGCTGAGCTTCTTCCCATGATTTGGGTTTGTCTTCAAATTGAAAATTGTTAGGGTCAATAGAAGATGATGATGCAATGGAGGACAGGATAAGATGAATATTAGATTTGGTAGTGGGATTTTCTTTTGAAAATAAGGCGCAGAGTTCCTCTATTGCGGCCTGGTTGACGACTTTGGGTGCATTCCGCAGCTCCTCCTCATGGATGTCGGCGAGTATTTTCTTGGCCTCTTTGCGTTCCTCTTTTTCCAGTTGCTTTTGTTCCATAGCCTCCCTTGATTCTGTTACCACTTGATGTAACTTTGCCTTGGCATTAGAAGGAATTCAGCTAGATCTGCGTGGGGGCTGTGGTTTGATAGGCACCGGTGGATCAACAGGGTTAGGCACAATTAGCGCTGAGATATCCAATGGAAGAAACTCCTCCTCCTCTGAGTCATCAAGATTAATTGGAGTTGAGGTTGCGGAATTGAGGATGTCATTGAGGGAAACAGGTGGAATGGGATGGGGTTGAAGTCCTTGGTGAAGATGGTCTTCATGGCTTTCAATAAACCTGACATGGTGCGAGCGGTGAATGGTTTTTTTGGTGCAATCCTAGCAGTGATATGCTTTGGAGTCTAAATTGTACCCAATAATAACCATTTCCATAGAGTGTTCCCATAATTTGGGGTTGTGTCTGTTCTGAATTAGAACGAATACGCGGCAACCAATCTCCTGTAGAAAAGATATGTCAGGTTTCCGAAGGAGGTATAATTCATTGGGTGTCTTGTTATTGATGGCACGGCTGCTTGTCATACCGGTAAGAAATGTCAAGGTTATATAGAGATCTTCCCATAAGTAAGGCGGGAGCTTTGCATATGTACGTGTTGCACGCTGCTTTCCCATGATAGTACGGTGCATGCATTTGACAATCCCAATATGGGAAGAAGTGTAGGGCGCGGTGAACTCAACTTTAATGCCTCGCAAAGCGGCCCATGCTAGGAATTCTTTGCTACAAAGCTCCCCGCTGTTAATACAAATAATGAGTATCTTTTCACCCGTTTGTGCTTCCTGAAATATGATCCAAGCTTTGAGGAGTTCAAAAGCCTGGCTTTTATAAGCAAGAGGTATACTCCAAGGCTTTCGGGAATGGTCATCAACAATGCACATAATGTATTCATTTCCATGAATAGATACAACAGCAAATTTGCCAGTAAGATCCACGTAAATGATCTTCAAGCACCTATCTGCTCTCCCATGACCCTCTTCTGTAGATCAAAGCTTTGGTACAGTGCACACGTCTGTTTGCCAAGCACACATGAGTCATATATGGATGGCTTTGTCTGAAAAGACTTAGGCATATCTTTTACGGCGCCTAGTCATGCCATGTCATTCACAATCTGGAGATTTGCATGACCTAAACGGCAATGATATGTCTCTAGAGTCGGGGGAATGGTCATAGAGTGAGCATGGATGGCAGTTGAGGAAGCAAGGTCAAGAGAATAAAGGCGGGTAGAGGCTAGATAGGTGCCTTTTGCGACAACGGAACCATTCTTGCAATCAAAAAAAGAATATCCAGTATCTGAAAAACCAATATTGATATGCGAATTGTGGGTAATAGCAGCAACTGATATGAGGTGCACTGTTGCATTAGGGATGTATAAAATGTCACGGAGGAAGAAAATGCGACCGTTCTCAAGACAAAGTTGAATGTTGCCCACTGCAACGGCGGTGATAGTAGATCCGCCAACGCTGTGAACAGAACAAGAAGCAATAGGACGTACATAGGGACATGAAATCACATTTATCAGGGGACAGGTGCATGCTTGCACCAGAATCAACATAGAATGGACAATCAGTCGTCGATATTGGCGTAGATTGTGTTTGGTTAAGGGCAGAAATAACGGGTGTTTTGACTATAGGTTTAGTATACTCGTTCCAATCAAGGCTGCATTGAATTAGGAGGGAATCCGAGTCAGGTACAATGGCACTGAGGGCGCTAAAACCATAGGTTTTATAGTTGGTAACGTTGGGGTCAAAATTAGCGGGGAGTAATGCAAGAAGTGCTGAGGCATGGGAGGTGTTGGGGGCTGGAACAGCATTGACGACATCTTGTGTGCTAACATGCGCAATATACGAGCAACCTTCTTTGTCCATGAAAGAAACAAGGATGGTGCTAGACTTGGCCTTATTGAATTGTTTACCCCCTTCACAATCCTTCCGCCTCGCAGCCTTTGACTCCTCAATTGTCTTACCGGCCATCCCGCCACCCTCTGCAATGCAATACTTGGTGGAGTGGTGCGATTTCTTGCAGTTAGAGCAAAGATTATTGGACATTTTTGACTTTGACTGTGAGGCTAGCGCGATTGCGTTTGGTGAGTTGTCTTTTTTGTTATTAAGGATGAGTTGACGCTCTTCTGTGAAGCAAATGATGTCCTTTGCAGTAAAGGGTACCCCACTAGCTGTTCTCCAACGGATATTGTCAAGCAGAGCAATTTGGTCTTGCTCGCAAAGACGTAGTGCGTTGACGGCCATAACATGCTTCAGGGCGTTGAGGTTGAGTTTTCCCATTGCCCAGACCTTGTTCAGGAGGTCGAACACCTTGGATAGCTTCTCAACGTAGTCGGTGATATATTCCGGCTCAAGAGAAAGTGCCATAGCATCACGCATGAAATAGACCTGCCCCATAGGTCCCTGTTGCATGTGCCTCTCTTTCAGCAGTTTCCAATACTTGGACGCATTATGTTTGAGCGGTTTCAAACGCTTAATCTTGTTATCAGAACATCCTGCAGCAATGAAGCCGCAGACACGCTCATCGTTCTCTTGCCAATTGGCATAGGCTCAGGGTTGGGTAGTTGAGTCTGGTATGATGGGGTTGGGTTTACAGTATCTGAAGAGACTGTTCCCTACCAAGGCACCTTGGACGTATTGGCTCCATTCAATCTAATTCCCTTTGTCTTTGTCAAGCTGCTTTCCGCCCTAGAGTGGTGCAAATGTGAGTACAACAGTAGGACGGGAAAGGTCGGCAGCAAGCAGGGCTTTAAGATCCTTGGCTTTGATTTTGGGGGGTATACCTTTGCCAGGCATAGTGTAGGGGATGATTTGGGGTTCAGATTAGAACGTAAAAGATGAGGGGATGCGGATGACTCGCGTCATGAAAGGGATAAAGGGAGTGAATAGAAGCAAGGCGCTTGGCGTTGCGTGATAAGCTATAGATTAGATCAAAATTTCCTATTGGCTCATAATCTGTAAAAATCTAGACCTAGATAGATAATGACAATGCCACTCAGTTACGAAGATTTGGACTATATTAAAAAAATCTGTACCTAGATAGATAATAACAATGCCACTACAGGTACAGTAAGTAAAAGAGATATTAATGAAAGGTAAAAATGGGTCTCACCTCAGTCACAAAGATTTGGACTAAGGTGGTGAGTAACTACTTTCACCTTCACCATCCATTTACCAAGATTCGGCCATTCAATGATGTTCCTACTCCCAGTCACCTTCTTATTTCCCCTCGAAACGTCCCCAATCCTCTTCAGACCACCCCTCTAAGGTTCACCTTTATTGATTTTTCCTATGCATTCCATGCGCCTTCGTCACGCTTTCCCTATACACCCGCCATCCAATTTTACGGATCCATTCTGTTTTCTGAAGGTCTATTTACCATTGTACCCAGAAGACCTGGCTATCCACTACTTTCAATCTCGCTTTTATTACCCTTCACTATCCACACTATTCTTATCTACTTAAATCCTAGGCAACGTCCTCCCTTAAGAAACTTAGGAGAAGGTTTCGTCCTATCCAGTCTGGACCACTCTTTCCCTAGGGTTTGTGTTTGTTGGATTACTTATAGTTTATAACCAATCACGAACTTTGATCTTCAACGTGCCAATAGCGGATGCATTGGGCACAAAACAATGATGAATGCAAACAAAATTAACCCAGGTTCTAAATTTACTAAAGCTATTTTATCTCTGTATATCAAATTCTAGGCATGCAGCTTAAGTAATTAAAGAAGGAGAGTATTTTGACGTCAGGATCATAAAAATTCAAATTTTTTGTCACACATTATCATGATGCCAATTCAAGCTCAGAAGATGGCCTACCATTAGTTCAAACTTGGAGTTGAGGCAACAAGACTTGTTGGTTTCATATCCTCATTTGTTCTCTAATTTGACTCTTTTCAACCTATGGAGAGATATAAAATAGCTCTTCAGGCTACTAGCAGAGACTATGTATATAAGAAAATGGTTAACTCTACAGTAAATAAGATTAGAGTATATAATACTAACAAGTATGAGTCAAAAACTCAAAGTAAAGTATCTAAAAAATCCAAGATTAACATGTATAATAATAATGTCTATGAATTATAAGGCAGACTAGTGGGTTTGTGTGGAGATATGGAGATATGGCAATAAAAGAGTATGCATAAACAGGTCTAAAATCATACATAAATTGCTGATGTAGCATTGGTGGTTGCATAATACCCGGGCCTGCAGTTGGTTAAAAGAAAACTAGTAGAGTATTTGTTAAGTTTGAAGTGTAAGAGACATCTTTAAAGAAGAATTGTTGGATAGCACAGGGTGGTATGGAAATTAGAGTAGCAGTATTGATTTTAGTATTTTTATTGACATCTAAGTCATGCCGCTGACATTGTCAAGCACCAAACAAGCCCTCATATTGTGGATCCTGTTGTTTTTTGGAATAAAAGTCAAAATAAGAATAAATAAAGTCTTAAATAATGTTTTTGGTGAATTTTCCTGGCCTTTTGGCACATTTGACTTCTTGAATGTCTAAAACATATGCAATGTCTATAAGATCTGGTCATGATTTTGATTTCAAGATTCTGGTAAATATAAAGTCTAAATCGCAAGTCAGCCGGACATGCTATTGCTCTTTTTCCTCAGTGTCTTGCTGCTCTTGTGCTATCTATTTCTTTTGCTGCTCTGCACTCTTTGCTATCTCTTTTTTAAAGGCAAAACAATGACTTTCAGATGATGTCAAAGTTCAAGCATCAATATTAAGTTTTGGCCTTTTAGAATTTATGTTATCCTGTGAGTTTTGCTTCCATTTGAGGTCTTAAATGACATTACGGGCCATGGAAAGATGAGATTTCTGGGTTGCTGACTCTGCTTCAAGTAGTGTAACACGTTTTTCTAATAGCTAAATCTAACTTTTTGATTTTTGTAAAAGAGTTAGAGTATTGGCAATAGTAGTATGAGACTGTGTGGCAGCAGTATGTTTAAGGTGAATCGGATGAATGGGTATGGAGTAAAATATATCTGTGGATGTTAGTAAATTATTTGGATCTTGTGAATCTGGTTGAAGAAATCCAAAAGGATTATAGATATTGGGTGCTGATAATGTGTTATACTGACTTAGAGCACATTTATGCCAGGAATCCAAGTTGTTGTCACAGTTGTCAGCCTCTTCTTCTTCTTTATCACTATTCTCAATATCTGAATCAACCCCACTATTGTTATCCTTGTCATTTGTAGTATAAAAGCCATTATGCTGGGCCTTGGGTGATATGGAAAAACTTGTCAGAACATGATTGGCCATGGTTGAGGTGAGAACACTTGGGGAAAAGTCCTTGTTGTTAAATATATTAGGATTAAAAGGATAGATGCTGCATTTTTAAAAGGCTTGAGTAATTGTAGATAGCTTAAATAATGCAGTGTGGACATCCATGTATTCTTTGACAAAGTTTTTCCATAGCATTTCTTTGCCTGTATCCTCCAAAATGTTATCATACCAGTCTGTTCATGCTTGTGAAAATGGCACAAAAACTCCGACATTAAGAGGTTCAAGCATATGAGTTGTGTGGGGTAGTAAACAGAAAAAAATAATGCCTTTAGAAATTGCCTTGTCAATGATTTGAATAGTGTTATGAGATCCATGACCATTATAGATAAAAAGAATTGGAGTATTAGACAAATTATGTGCTTTTGCCTGAGGAATAAAAGATTTTTCAAACCAATCAGCATATAAAAAATCAGATGTCCAGCCATTTTTAGATGTGAAAACATTAAAAAGGTTGTAAAAAGAGAATTACCAGATTTTATCATCAATATCAAACCACTCTAGACAGAATTCCTTTCCCTAAAACACAAATCCAGGCTTGAAACTTATTTCATCTGCACTAATACACTCAATAATCATGACAAGCTCAAGGTTGGCACTATATTGTCCGTATCTTAGGCATTATGTGCATGAAACAAAATATTTTTCTGACAATGACTTTCTATAGTCTCCGCATTGACATTCTTTTTTGTTTATATTATATATGTTTTTGGGTGTAATCTTGTATTTTTCAATAAAAAAGTTGAGTTGCTTGAAATATCTTGAGACAGTTGGCTTGTTAAATGTCTGTGTACACTTGAGATCTAATCCAGAAGGCTTTCCAAGTCTAATCTCTGGCCATTAACTGAGAAAAAGCCAGACCACCCTTTGCTTGGCTTTTTATCAGAAATACATTGAGCATTTTGGCAAATTGTTTGTTTGCTAAGATGGTAAGAAGTGTCAAAGTAAAAATGGATCTAGTCAACAAAAACATGTTCTGTCTCTAGAGAAAGGAGTTCATTGTGATTTGTAAGCATGTCTATAAGGTCAAGTAATTCCATGAATGTGATTTTGGAGTATATGTGTCAGAGTACATATTGGTGCCACCCCTATCCGTTATCGTTATCTGTTATGGTCCCACGCTGTCATGCCTTGTTCTATCTTTGTGTTTAGTCCCACGTCTATCATTCTCCTGTTTCATCTATTGATAGTTGTCATATGTCGAGTACTCTGGTCCGGGAAGTAGTTACTCTGGTCTCCATGTATATATAGGGTCCTGGGGTCAGTAGTCAGACCCCAGCTTTGATATCAACTTGGTCTTTGGGCACTCTTCTCTCTTGACTTAAGTCGATTCCTAACAATATGATAAGGAATGTCAACACCATAACATTCCAAAATATTTTTACACACAACCACAATATTTGGCTTGCCTATAATCCATAGAAGCTAAACAGCCTCCTTGAGACACTTTGAGACCTTGAGATTATTTGCTCTGACATGTTTCTTAGCCATGCCATTGCAGAAGTTAGATTATTTTGAGTGAATTGTATCAATTTGTAAATGAACAAATCCATTGTGTTCAAATTCATGGACACATTGCATTTCAGACAGAGTTTAAATTCATCAATGTGACTTTGCAAGATGTTACCATTTTTTATAGTTTGGGGTCTGAAAGACCAAAAAAATGGTTTTACAAGCTATAATTCTGCACAAAGGCATTGAACGCTGCAATAATGGTGTGTGCCAATTTTTGTGCTAATAGCACAAGTGCAAAAAAGAGAAATTAGCATTTGATGCCCTGTTATCAGGATAGACAGCTAAAGATTATGAAACTAAATACCCTTACAAGCAAAATTCTCATTTTTTTTTGCATATTCATATACCTATAGGCAAAATACATATAAATGCACAAAAAGATTTGGGAAAAACACATTATTTTAAGGCAAAAAACAGGAATTACAAGACTTTATATAAGTAAAGCAAGTTTTTTTTATCTCCACAACCCTCTGTGCCTTGTTCCTATCATGGGGATATGGAAATTAAAATCCTGGATATTAGCTAGGTAGATAGGTTGGCTGCTATGTGGTAGAAAACAAAATTAGATATCATTACATCATGATTTTTTAGTCACAAATTAAACATTTTAAAGCAGAGATTTATTATTCAAGACCAAAAATTTTATGATAATGACACCATTCAATTGATTTGAGCCCATTCATTAGTCACAATCAATTCTATACCAAGTGTTTTGCATGCTTTTCTACACTTCCAACAGCAAGTAGAGGTAAATAGAATGCTCTGTTGTTATCAAATGAAGTTAGCATGAAAGACTATTAGACTAGGGAGGAATAGAATAAAAAATAATAAACATTATATATCTAGCTATCATTAATGCCACTTCAAATAACTTGTCATATTAGACTTGTAGTGTTTGTACTGGCTATAAATTAATAAGTAGGTTGTGGGAATAACTTGCATACAGTATATGCAAGTTATTCCCATGGTTATTCCAGTATGTCTTAAGCAAGTTGAACTTTTTTGGTAATTTCTGATACATTACTAAGATGCATTGTATGTGTTTCAGGTAAAATACAAGTATCTTTGGCAATAGTAATTATCTTCAATATTACTTTAGATTATCTTGTCATATTAAACTTGTTGTGCTGTTTGTACTAGCTGTAAATTAATAAGCAGGTTGTGAGAATATCCTGTGCACACTGTATACAGGATATTCCCACGGTCACCACACTCACTTTGCATTGAGCAATTTGAACTTCTTTGGTTAATCACGGCAATCACAGCTGGCCACTATGGTCAAGAGATAATCATTTTGAATAATGTTTTCCGTGCATTAAAAGGTTTGTTCAGCATACAAAATGTACTTAGCACATGTAATTTACACATTGAATATATTTTAGGAAAGAAATAATGTACTAGCATCTGCAAATTATGCTTGAAATATGTTTCTGCACAGCCAATTGTGTTTATGGCAACATTATACTAAGCCAAAAAGCAATCCACACACCAAACAAATGTTTCCACACACAAATTTTGTTTTATTCTTGATGCACTTTTCAAAAATAAGAAAATAATATTTATGGGGAATATTTCTTTACTTGGGCAGCCATACACATGAGCATTCTTCCATCAGTTTTTCCTATAAGATTCTTTTAGCAGATTTGGAGCTCTTGAATATTTAGCAGGTGTGCAGATTATAATAGACAAGTCCTTGGTTATAATCAGGCCTTATAATCTGCATAGCTCTTTTGTGTCCGACACAACTAAGCTTGTAGTAGACCTAAGTCATAGTGACTTAATCATGACCTTGCCCAGTATTTGGTTGTGCATTCAGAACATATTAATATATTAACTATGTTACATAAATCTAGATTAAAAATATTTTATACAATTGTGAGATGTAAAGTCTTGTCATGCCACACATTGTGTTGGCCCATTAAAACAAGTTTGAATCTCTAGGTCAGTTTGAATCCCAATGATCACATTAGTACTTATAAAACAACATAAGATTGGGATCAAGGTCAAATCAGGTAAACCTGTTTTTATCAAAAAAGATACTATTAACAAAAAAATAGTTCTGCAGAGACAGATGGAAAAGAAAATTGTGTACTGGTATTGTACATATGATATGTAATGCAAAGACAAGAAAACAAGTTGGACAACAAAGTGACAGAACACACAACAAGGCGAAATAATGTGCAGCAAACGAAGCAGACATTTTTTTCTTTCCTATTCAAGGGACTGAAGCTAACATACGAAGATTGTATCTCAGTTTGCCGAAGCTGTAGCGGACTTGCTTGGTATGCCTCGCGAGGTCGAGGACAGAGGTGCGTTTTTCGCCGGTTTATCCTTGAACTCGAGCAGATCATACAAAGCCGCTATTTTGTCGCCCTAAAAGCAGAATAATTGATTATTAGAAGCCACAGAAAGAAGATACAAGTTGATGATGATCTACCTTTTGCTCCAAAACGTCGACAACTTCGCGCAAATGCTTTGCAAGCAAATTTCGCCTTTTGACATCCGACGCGGCGTCCATCACTTTATACTGATCGGCAAGTTCGACGTAAATGCTATAGATCTAGCTTAGTACACGACGACACCAAGAAAAAAGGGCAACATACCTCTTATAATGGGTAAAATCATCCTCCAACTCCCGAATAACCCGTGCGACAACCGTTTGCGGCGGCACACCGTATGTCTGGCCGACCCTTTGCCAATGGCGGATGTCTTCGGAGAACGCAACATATTCCCGTTGTTTACCTTTTCCATTATTTCCACTGCCACTGTCTCGAGCTGGTGCGGCACCCTCGGAACCCTCGTACCCCTCATCCTCGTACCCTTGGTCTTGTCGGCGCGCAGCTGGGCGCGACCAAGAATGTGAGGACGAATGTCCAGGCGACGTCTCATTGCTGCCAAATGACCCAGCCCTCTCACGATTCCGACGCCTATAACAAACTGTACATGTTTTTGCGTTATGCTCCGGCGCAGAAAAGAATAGACGTTCGAGGCGCTCGCCGCGGATCTGAGGGAATGGGGTTTCTAGCGCCTCGTCGAGTTCTACGTTTGCGTCTGCATGCACAGCATGGTTTGCGTATGGCTCGGGAGAGATACGCGCCCTCTCCCCGCTATCTTGACGGGTGCGATACCGCTGGTTTGCGTGGTTCGGCGTTGGTGCCGCGGGGCGTGTCATTGTAGATTGCTGATGAGAATGCTGCTGACCAGACCGATTCGCGCGCCGCTCCTCCATCTCCTGAGCAATCACGTTGAGTTCCTCCTCGCCCACAAACCGCGGGCTTCCTTCTTCATTGTCATTGCCTCTATGTTGATTGTTAGGCGTGTACATCGATGAGCCGAGTGTCGCATGGTCGGTGCGCATAGTTCTGTCTGCCGCGCGTTGGGCAGGCGAGGAATGGCGTACAGATGAAGGATCAAAGGGCTCAAGATTGGAGTCATCGTCTTCGTCTGACGCATCTTCCTCTGTCTCTCGGCTTTCATCGTCTTCATCTTCGGCTTCGGAGTGAGATTCCTCTTCCTCTTCCTCAGATTGCTCCTCCAAATCCTGTGACATCCCCACATCGCCGACAAAACTTTGCACGCCAACTTCCTGAACGGCAATCTCTTCACGACTTGCTCTCCTCTCCCGCAATCCCTCCTCCACGACTCCCCTCAGTACTTCTACCTCCCCTGCGAGCCGCTGAACTTCATCGCGGAGTCGCACAATTTCATCACCTTTCTCGCGGATAGCTTGCGAGTCGGAGGATCGTAGGGCGCGAAGCTCGTTAAGTAGTGATTGATGCGACGCCAATTCAGACGTGAGGCGCGTAAGGTGTGAACGCAGAGAGGTTATTAAAGCTTCTAGTGCTGGATTGGCATGGGCGGTCATGAGAGGAGACACAAGAAAAAGAGAGGAGAAAATTGATTTTCAATGAGCAGATAAGATAAGATTTCCCGAAAATCAATCTTACCTTTCTTCTCATCCACCGCCTCCTTATACCTTGCGTGCAGCCTCTCCTCATCAATATCTTCCATGTTCCCAACAGCCTTTCCCTTCCCTTTATCCACCTTCCCACTGCCACCCGCGCGCTCGCGCACGTACATTGACCCAGTATTGGTTTCCTCGCGCTCAAATAGCCTCGTCCGCTCACGGGCGACATGGCGCTTACACTCTTCAAGCTCCATCTCGAGCTCGCGCACTCTGCGGCGGGAGATACTATTTTCTTCTTCGAGGTTCTGGAGTTGGGTCTGAACAGTGGAGAGGGTTTGCAGGAGTCGGGCTAGGGTCCAAGTTTTGATTGGAAAAAAAGGAGGGAAAATGAAATAATGCAAAAAGGGGCATCATCATTATAAATTAATGCGTCTGCAAAAAAAGACCAATGAAAAGCCAACACACCTTCGCTATCGCGCGGCCTCTCACCAGCCTTATATTGCATGAACTGCGCACCGGGTTTTGCGGGCGATTCAACGGCGCTAGTAAGACCTGTCACGTCGGGAAGGTATACTTTTCCGCTTGCATTAGCCGTAAGATTGGCTGCATCTCGCGCTGTCGTTCGCCGTGTTGTTGCGCCTGTCCGACCACCGGAGCCAACACCAATATCGTAGAAAGGGTTCCGTTCAGGCGGAGCAGACGCGGGTCGTGGATTAGCGGTATATGACGCCCTAGAGGCCGCAGCAGCGGTACGTGCAGCATCAATCTCTTGGGCCTGTGTCTCCTCAATCTCTCTGTTAATTCCCCTTGCCATACGCGTGAATTTGGAGCCGCCTGTGGAGGGCGTAGCAGGCTGCAGGCGAACTTCGGGCTGTGCGGGTGAGCGAGCTGCAGCGTGATTAGAGGAAGCCGTCCGGCGTGCGGGGCGCGGTGTGGGCATATTCATTGACGCGTTGTTGTTATTGTCGTTATTTGTATTTGGCTGGGTTTCTTCTAGAGGGCGAGTAGAGCGTAATACAGGAGATTGCGCACTCCGTGGCCGTTTAGGAGAAAATGAGACGTGGCGGAGATGGTCTGTCAACTTGAGGCGTGAGCTTTGTTGATGCTGAGCCTGGTTTTCAGAGTCGGAAGAAACAGAAGATGTGGGTGGTGTTGGGTGGAATGAGAATGAGCGGGATATTACGGGTGGTGGTGAGGGCGTCGGAGGAACTGCCGCCGGAGCGTGGCCTGAGGCAAGGATGCGGTCGAGCTCAGCGGTGTTATCAACGACGACAGGGTCATATGTCATTGTTGCTGCAGCCTATACATGAAAATCAAAATGATTGTGGATTTACCCATACAAAAGGGTGATGAACGTACGTTATGCTTGGACTTGGATGGGTCCATATCGAACATGCTGTGTTTACTGTTCACGCCCGCGATCATAGCATGGAGGGGTCGGTCGGGATCATACTCCGCGCCGCTCAGACTAGGCTCCCTGTCCCTTCGAGCAGCGCGCCCCCCGCCAAGGCCAGTGTGGATTGTGATGGCACTGGCATGGTGTGCTGCAGTTGAGACCGTATTATTCCCGCCATACGGGCTTATACCTTCTTCGTCGTCACCAGAGCGGTACGACCACGCGCCGCGCATGTGCTGTTGCTCATCGTTGAAATTCTCATCATCCACCCCCCGAGAGCGGTTCCCCCAGAAAGGTGGATAGTCGTCGGCAAGAGACGGTTCGGAGATATGTCGCGGGTACTCGACTGAGCTGTTATTATGATTTTTGCGTTGATGCTGCCTACTGGATCTCTGAGTCCTGTGCTGTCCATCTTGTCGTCGTTGGTGTTCGTACTCGCGCTCGTCGTCGCTAGTCGTCGAGAGCCGAAACGAGAGCTCCGTGTTCTGGAGATTATGTTCAAGTTGGATACGGTTGTTTTCGAGCTCGTCTCCGTGGATGCTGATGTCAAAGACAGTCCCTTTGGATTGTCTCTTCATCATTGGTATCGCCGAGTAAGTTAAGAACGAAGTCAAGTTCAAAGTTCAGGCGAAGTGGCAGATCAACAAATCAAACGCGCGCATCACGTGGTGCGTGTAAACCCCAATTTCAGGTTTATTAGTTTTTTTCGTCGACTACTATTTGCCAATTTTACCATATTTCTGATTTCTGAATCGTTCTTGTCATGGACGACAGACCACACAAAGCACATCGGCCTGCGCAGTCAGGAAACAAACACGAAAAGAAGGAGAAAGGAAAGGGAAAGCAGAAACAGCACGGTTTCAATGAAAAAGTATTCATTTTTCAGCAAAACATTCACCTCTGGCTTATCGTTGTCTTTTAAATTTAGGCATTCGCACCCAAGTCGGGGCGCAGAGCGGACAGACAGGGTCGCCGCAACGTCGAGCGGGACCAGACCAGACTCCATGTACCATTGGTGAACCGTACACCAGACGACGACCCGCCCCCGGTCATCATTGCCATCGTTGGGCCTTCCGGTGTCGGCAAAACCACACTGCTCAAGAGTCTCGTACGGCGGTACTCCAAACAGACGCTGAACGAGGCAAAGGGGCCTATCACCATTGTCAGCGGCAAGAAGCGCAGACTGACGTTTATCGAATGCAACAATGACCTCAACAGTATGATTGATATTGGCAAGATTGCCGATTTGGTGCTGCTCATGGTCGATGGTTCTTTCGGGTTTGAAATGGTGCGCAACATCATATTATAATTTTATATAGCTACTAATGCATTACGCAGGAAACATTCGAGTTTCTCAACATCCTCCAGTCGCACGGTTTCCCCAAAGTCATAGGCATCCTCACCCATCTCGACCTCATCAAAAAAGCCCAAACGCTCAAAGACACCAAAAAAGCTCTCAAAAAGCGCTTCTGGACCGAGATCTACCAGGGCGCAAAGCTCTTCTACCTCTCCGGCGTGCTCAACGGGCGCTACCCCGACACCGAGATCATGAACCTCTCGCGGTTCATCTCCGTGATGAAGTTCCGCCCCCTCGTCTTCCGCAACACCCACCCATACCTCCTCGCAGACCGCCTCGAGGACCTGACACCGCGCGAGGAAGTGCGCAGCTCCAAAGGCAAATGCGATCGCACTGTAACAGTGTACGGATACGTGCGCGGCACGAATCTGCGTCTGGGCACCAAAGTGCACATTCCCGGCGTAGGCGACCTCGAGATGAGCGGGGTGACGGTGCTGGGTGATCCATGCCCGCTGCCAACGGCCGAGTCGGAGAAGAAGCGCAAGCTGAGCGAGAAGAAGAAGCTGCTGATACACGCGCCGATGAGCGATGTGGGCGGGGTGATGTACGACAAGGATGCGGTGTGGGTGAATGTTCCGGGGAGCTTTACCAGAGGGAATACGGACGTGCCTCAAGGCGAAGGAGAGCAAATGGTCATGGACCTCCAAGACGTCAACCAGACTCTCGAAGACCGCGTCGCGCAGAGCAGCATCCGACTCTTTGGCACATCCTCACAGGCCCTCAGGGTCGACCCAACATCCTCAGCCTCTGACGACGAAGATGAAGACGACTTTGACGTTTCCGGGTCGGAAGAGGAAGACGAGTCCGGCATCGACTCGGAAGATGACGACGAAGAAGAGGGTGAAGACGAAGACGAAGAAATTCCCCGCAATGCGCAAAACACTGGCCGCCAGGGCCGTCGCACTGTCACACGCAGCTTACCCTCGTCCGTCAAAGAGCGAACAGACATCCAGTACGCAGAATCCGATTCGGACCTCGGCGAGGACGAAGACCAGTTCACGTCGCGGCGCGTGCGGATGGACGATGAGGAAGGGGACCACGACATACCTAGCGATGAGGACGACGAGGATGAGGAGGCGGAAGAAGATGACGACGAGGAATCGATTCCGAAATGGAAATCCAACCTCTCCTCGCGCGCGCAACAGCTCGCCGAAAACTCCAGAAAACCGAAACGGAAAGACTGGACGAAGCTCATCTACACGTCTACGCTCACACCCGACGAGATCCTGCACGGGCAGAAACAAACAGAGGTCGATGAAGACGAGGATGATTTTTTCCAGGTGAAAAAGAAGGCTGCGGACGAGGAAGATGCGGAGGCGCTGGATAAGAGCAAAGAGCCAGTGGATGTCGAGGCACTTAAGAAGTGGGAGGACGAGGAGATGTTGGATTCAATACGACGGTTGTTCATTACTGGCGGGGACACCGTGGGCGAAGATGATGAGGGAACGTTCCAAGACGAGGAGGGGGGCTTCGGTGCCGAAGACGAAGACGGGGAAGGCGGCGGCGGCGAAGATGAGGAAGGTGATGAAGCAGGCCCCTCACACTCCAAACCCAAAGATGGGAAGCTCTCTCGCGCCGAAGCACTCGCACGCAAAAAAGAGATCCTGAAGCGCAAATTCGACGAACAATACGACGACCCCGAAAGCGCCAAAACCGACTTCTACACCGAGAAAAAGGACGAAATGGCGCAGCAGCTCGCGTTGAACCGCGCCGAGTTTGAGGGTGTCGACGCTGAAGCTCGCGCGCTCGTTGAGGGTTTCCGCCCGGGCCAATACGTGCGCGTCGAGCTGCGCAATGTGCCGTGCGAGATGATAAACAACTTCGACCCCACGTTCCCCATCGTCGTCGGCGGCCTGCTTCCCGCGGAGGAGAGATTCGGGATCGTGCAGGTGCGCATCAAGCGGCACAGATGGTTCACACGCACGCTCAAGACGAACGACCCGCTCATCTTCAGTTTGGGGTGGAGAAGGTTCCAAAGTATCCCAATTTACTCCCTGGACGACCATTCGATTCGTATGCGCATGCTCAAGTACACACCGGAGCATATGCATTGTTACGCGACCTTCTATGGACCCGTGACGCTCCCAAACACTGGTTTTTGCGCGTTCAATTCGCTCGGCGCTGATACACCAGGCTTCAGGGTGTCTGCAACGGGCGTGGTGCTGGACATCGACCGCTCGGCAAAGATTGTGAAAAAGATCAAGCTGACGGGCACGGCGTACAAGATCTTCAGGAACACTGCATTCATAAAGGATATGTTCACGACGGCTCTGGAGGTAGCCAAGTTTGAGGGCGCGAATATCAGGACGGTGTCTGGAATCAGAGGGCAGATTAAAAAGGCTCTACCGAAGCCCGATGGTGCATTCCGTGCGACGTTTGAAGATAAGATTCTCAAGAGCGGTAAGTAATTCTTCCCAGTTATGAAAATTCTTGTGCTGATTTTCCAATAGACATCATCTTCCTGCGCGCATGGTACTCCATTCAACCCCGTAAATTCTACAATCCCGTTACCTCCCTCCTACTATCCGAAAAGTCCTCCTGGACAGGTATGCGCCTGACTGGACAAATCCGCCGAGATGAGGGTCTCAAAACTCCTCTCAACGTCAACTCGACGTACAAAAAGGTCGAGCGCGCGCCGCGTCGCTTCAACCCGCTCATTGTACCGAAGAAGCTGCAGGCGGCATTGCCTTATGCATCCAAGCCCAAGCTGATGAAGCCACAGAAACATATGACGTACCTCCAAAAACGCGCGGTGGTGATGGAGCCTGAGGAGAAGAAGGCGCTGGCGCTGATGCAGCAGATCCGCGCGCTGCGCAAGGACCAGGTTGCGCGTCGGCATGAGAAGAAAGAGGAGAAGAAAGCCGAGAGGGCGAAGAAGTTGGAGAAGGAGGAGGCCAAGAAAGCGGAGAAGGAGAAAGAAAAGAAGAAGGATGTGATGCGTATTGCAGGCCAGCGGAGTAAGCGCGAGGCAGAGATGCAGGAGGGCGGCGGACGGGGCAAGAGACGGAAGACGTGATGTTTTTTTATTCTTCCTCCTTTCTCCTTGGTTTCATTTCCTTTTGCATTGCTCTTGTACTATCCATGCTGCTTACAATCTAATTCCCTCTTTCATTGGAAACTTGTGCATACATTCTTGTTAAAATTACAATCAGACCTTGTTAGTCGACTGAAATAAGTTATTGTAATAATTAAGTGGAAAGAAATATCACGTCCGAGCTAGCGAACGTGCATCCAGTCATCCTCTGGCAAATGCCCTAGTTCCTGCAAGGTAATCGCGCCCGTCTCGGGATTCCGAGTAAATTCATATCCGACCTTTTCTACCAGCACCAGCCGCTTCAGTGTCGACAAGGCAGTAAATATTCTGCGGGCGGCAGACATCCTCCCTAGGGGAGTGCGGAGCTCGAGATATGCGCTAATTTTCAGGTCTCTGCCTGTGGTATCGCATGCGCGAGTTGGCGTGCGAAGAATGAGCGTCTCAATCTTGTTGAGACGGATTGGAAAGGGTAAAAACGGTACATGGTATGTCTCCAACTGCTTCGTACGTCAGACAAATTCATCAAGGAATAGAACAAACGTACTCTTGTGGAATTATCCACGATCCGGAGATACTTGATATCAGGTAGTTGCGATGCAACACAGGCCGTGAGCACGGCGAGGTCGAGCCCATGTCTGCTACTCCTGCGCCTAATGCTCAAGCTCTTCAACGACGAACTAAACTGCGTCAACGCCACAAATGTGGCCAACTCCTCCACATCCGTAGAATCCTCCAAATGGAACTGAAGCCTCTTGATCTTCCTCGGGTGCCAACTCGGCATGCTGAACTCCTGCACCACTCCAGCGGAGCAGTCCAGCGTGGTCAGCAGCGGCAACGGCGCATCACAGATCTCCGCCAGGTCCTTGCACTTGAGCACGAGCGTCGTGATACCCGGCTGCGACTTGAGGAACCCAACCAACATCTGTGGCTGGAAGTACGAGTTGGTGAACTTGCGCAATTTGAATTTGTGTCCATCAAGGATCCACCATTGGACTGCATCTCCGTACTTTCCAATTGGGCCGTGATAGAAGTCTTTCAGGACGTTGAGCTCTTTGAGGTTCACAGAGAGGCGTAGGGCGGTCACGATCCGCGCGAGGTCGTCAGCTTCAAGATTGAGCTGGGGAGGAAGCCGCAAAGTGAGCGACTTGGTCCGAAGAGCGAGATATGGTCTTCGGGCGACAGAAAGGCAGTAAGACTTGATACGGCGCGTGTCCCGGAGGCGAACAGAGGTGTAGAGCAGCCGCTCAGCCTCAGCGCGGAAGTTATGGGAAACGAAACAAAGATTGTGCAAATCAGCGTTGTCGAGAGCTGGGTCCTGACAAATGATCCCGCAGAGCTCTTGAGGTAGGATTACCGGGCCCGACATTGTGTGCAAATTTATATGCTGACTCGGTAGGTCGTATAGGACCTTGTAGGTGGACGTTTCTCAAAGGCTTCGACCTTTGTCGTCAGCCGATGCTCGTAATTCGTGCGTCCTAGAGTGTTAGCTTTCAAAAACCAGAGAAATGGAGATGGGAGATGGTGGTGGCATTGGCTCAAACGCGCAATCAAGCAGGTTGCCTGATTTTATTAAAAAATCAAATCCCGACTCCGCCATCATCTTGTCTCTTGCCGCCACCCCACTACTTATTGTCAACGTCTGCATTGCTCGCTAGACTTATCTTTAGCTGTTAGGATCTTATGCAAATATCGCGTTGTACACGGTCGAATCAGGATACCACGGTGGTCATCGGCCTTACGGAAATTTTGGTTGTGTCTTTTGTTCCAGGTTGGTAACTTCTTTTGTTAGTTGTTACTCACTGGCTGGCATTGCATCCATGGTCCGAAAGTGATAGTCTTGAGGATCTTATAGAAGCGGACCAACAGCCGTGACATTAGAGCACTCAGAAATATTTCCTAGTTTGCGATACTTTCTTTTTCCTGAATAACAGAAGACTTTGACATACCGTATGCAGGTCTTTTTTAGAGCAGAAGCAGGATTCCGCTCAGTGTCTTGTTTCCCTCCTACAGAAATGGATTTGAACATGGGCGGGATTTTCAGGGAGTACCAGTACTGACATCGACTCGTCCTGCAAATAGTTTGGGATCGGACCCTTGCTTCTTGTCGACCCTGCTGCAGATCTCCTCCTCAAACGGTCTAGAACGCAACAAAACGTCATATAGTACCAGGTTCCTAGTGCTCTTAAAAAGGGGCCGCCACGTTAATCGGGGCCGGACAAACATGGCCAACTTCTGTCGGAAAACATATAAAAGCCTCCCATTCTTCCGATCGTTCTTTCTTCCTCACCATCACCCACCATCATCGGAAGTCACCACACCACTATCACTTCAAGACATACCTATACCCCACCCCCGTCTGATGGAACTTCACTTGTGCCGTTTTGAGCATCTTTTGAGATACTCATCTACTTCTGCCACACTTCTGCCACTCTGGCGTTGTGACCGCAGTACAATATTCTGGCGTTCGTTCAGGCGACGGGGCGGGATTTTGCTGGCTCCTTGCGGCGCACACTCGTGTCTCTTTTACCTTTTCCTCACCTCGCCTTGAACAGCCTTGCCAAGCTATGGTTTTGCAGTGGCTTCCTCGAATCATTCGCCGCTCTTCGTGATGAATATCTCGCCGACGGTTGTCAGCCACCTTACTGGACATACGGAAATGCGCTGTAGAGGCAAGACTCAAAAGCATGTTTTATTCCTCTGACTTCCATTCGCCGACACCTGTGCCTTTCTCATGACAAAACCCTCATCACACTGCCAACCGCCCTTTGTCCTCTCCAGGCTCTCCTGTTTCACTTTATCTATGCCTTATGTCACTGTTAATGCCGAGATTACCGGTGGAATCTTCGCGTGCATCTGTTGTGCAAAAAGTCTTCATAGACTGCATGCTACTTCGGTGCATATGGCGCAGTTCCGTATTGTCCCGGCATTATAATGGCAAAGTGAATCATGTTGGCGCCTACACTAAGCAATTTGTCCGACATGCAATTCCTCATCCTGCTCTCCAACATTTAAGGAAGCAGATGCTGCTCATCCGGACTACCTGACCCAATCCTAAACCACATCGCACCAATATATTGCCCGGTCCCTATTTCAGACTTACCCTTTTCCACTGACAGTGATGGGGTACACTTCCAACCCAAATTTGCCTAACTCCATTATATGCACCAAAAGCTGAGGCTCAACCCACAATTGAACAAGCTAGAGATCCATTCATAATCAGGAGTCAAAAATCCCACAATTGAACAGGCTTCAAATCCATTCACAATCAAGAGTCAAAATGTGGAACTCAACACCTTCATTTACACTGTACTGGGATACATCATCAACTAATCTAACATGTATTGCGTCAACAATATGGACTTGCATCCCGTTGCATATTCCTAATGCTGCCTAACAGTGAACATATGGCGATTCTGAGAACTTTCAAGGACGTACTTCGGAAAAGAAAGACACATTCAAGCCCCAGGATGCATTTTTGCCCACAATACAGGATCCATATGGTCTGGCCTCACTTTATTGTACTGGTCAAAGTATGCCACAAATGGTTCTAGGTCTTCTTCCAAGACTGCATCGTTGTATTCGTTAAAATAAGTATGGTCCTTCGAGCGCAGCCCAAAAATATTTCCACACCACACGTGCCCAGCTTTACCCCCTGTCATGTTCACAATGCACCGGTTTAGAGGGAGTCTGTTGATTATAGAGTTGTCATCGTAAAAAAAGCAAAGAGTGCGTCCAAGATCTGGCCCGTTGATCCCCATATTGTTAAAATAGTCGGCCTTGACAAACGAATCTGGGTGTTTGAACCAAACATTGCGCTGAAGCTTTTGCCAAGAGATTCCATCCTCCTCATCTATAACATCCTCGAAGGGAATCTTAACAAGACGCGGTCTCCGTTCATTAACAGGAAACAGAATGGCAGTGAACGTTTGGTCTCCGGCTGCTTTGACCTGGAGACAGTACTCCTTATGCGCACGCCAATCCTGTCAATAAGAAATGGGGTGCCGCATCAGTCACAATTATTCAATGTAGACGGAAATGCTGAAGTTTCCCGAGTTTAAATCAACCCCTACCTGTTTTTGATGCTCCTTGCTGCAATACCTTGCTGTTTTGCAACTTGAACATTGTTGTACCCCAGGAGCTTCGCAAACAATGCAATGATTATAAAGTTCTCCAGCCATCAAGCTTGATCGGCGTAATACTAGGAAGCCAAGATGAGAGGAAATGTATTCAATATGGAGATACGGACGTACAAAGGGTCTTGATACAGCAAGATGGCTATGTTTGCGCAGACGATGGTGAAAGAGAGGGCTCGAAAGACGACGGGCGTTTAAATTTTGATGAAACTAGAATCAGGCTTGAAAGTTCACCCACGCCACATCTGTTGTTCAAATAACTTTTTTATTAACCTTGCTGGTAACGGCGGTTTATTTTAATCATTTGTTCAGCATACGAATTGCAGATTTATTATACCACTGGCTGAACAAAGAATGAGGTGCCTCGTTCACCTGTGTCCCTTTGCAGAATTAAGCGCCGGTGAGTCCAGCCAAGCTCTCTTTTCATCGATGTGAAATGTTCGCGGATAGCCTTTAGGGTGTTATACGTCTTGTATAACTGGAAGACCTACCAATGCATTTCTGACCTTCGATGCACGTCCGAGTCTAGCCTATTGCACTGCACGAGGTTGATCCGCCCGCCAAGAGAACAAAATCCTTGCAAAATACCTTCTCCGAATACCTATCAATTCAACCACCAAACTTTACACTTTTAAATACCGTTGGGTATATGCCTGATGTAAAAGAAATAAGAAAAACGAATGTCGTAGAGCACGTAGGAAATTTACGATGCACGAATGAGCCAGACAATTTCAAAGAGGAACTGAAGACGCATTAATAAAAATAACCACCAAAAATATTCGAAAGTCGAAAAAAAAAATTTCTTATTATTAGGGATAGATTGAGATGGGAAGGGGGGAAAGTGCTTAAGCAAGCCCCACATCGGTAAGTTACTACAAGGTATGATAGAGGAGGAGCCGATTGAACAAAGAAAAAATTGAGCGGGAAGTTTGAATGGGAAAAAACACACGACAACGTGACACACACTTACACCCCCTCATATCGAGGGGAAACAGAGTGTTATCATGGATATGTCGATTGATGTACATGTCCTTGAGGAAAAGCGACAACACAGCATGGGCCAAGGCAAGCAATAATGTAAAGGGAGGAAAGAGGGAGATAGAATTTAGAATCTTTAACGGTCAGAGAGATCAAAGGCGGCGTTGATGAACGCTTCAATCTCCTTCTTGTGCTGGGTCTGTAAGATTGAAAAGAGAAGGAGAAACGAAGGAGATTAGCCAATGCCAACAGCGAAGATAAGACCAAGAAGACTTGCCTTGCTTCCAGTGGCGACAGAGCTAGTGGGTTCACGTCCTGCATAGAAGGGGTATTTTCCTTTGTGGTGTTGCGTCTTGCTGGCAGCGGTATAGATGCGAGGGCCGACATAGCTCCATGCTCCGTTGTTCAGAGGTTCTTCCTGTTTATCCGGGAAAACAAACAGCAGTCAGAACATATCTCTAAAGCATATATTTAGTAAGAATGTACGGACCTGACACCAGAGGAGGCTGGCGTTGGGGTACTGGTCGAGGTGGGGAGTGATCTATTTTGTGCGAAGAAATGGCAATGAGTAAGTGATAAAAGGCTAAATACACATAAATATATGCGTACGAGATCGTAAGGGAATGGCGAGAGTTGTTCAATACGGCTGATAGCGATGTCCTTGATACCTCTCTCTTCACGGGCCTGGACGAGAGCAGCGTAGACTTGACCTGATAAAAAAAACAGACGACATCAGACATTATATCGAATTAATGAGAAACAGACATTTACCTGTGCAAAGAATGTGGCGCTTGATCTCCTCGGGGGCAACGAGCGAGTCCTGGTTGGGCTCGGGGATGTAGCGCTGGAAGTGGGTATCACCAGTCATCTCCTCGAGGTTGGAGCGAGCCAAGGGGTGGCGGAGGAGACTCTTGGAGAAGAAGACAATCAACTGAAAAGCAGAAATTGTTTAGCTATAAGCATTTCTAAATTTCAAGGATGCTGCGTACAGGTTTGCGGAAGTCACGGTGAATTTGACGACGGAGAACGTGGAACTGTTGAAAGAAATATCAGAATGGGATGTAAACATGGAAGAGCCGTCAATGCGTACGTAGTTAGCAGGGGTGCTGGACGCATATAATTAGTAAAGCAACAAATAATTGAAAAATCAGGACATACGTTGGGTAGACAACCTGCATGTTGCAGTCCTGGTGCTGGCGCTCAATCTTCTCGGGTGAGGGGAAGACATTAGGGTGGTCATCGCAAAGCTGCAAGAAACGTTCAATCCTTCCACTTGAGTGCTCCGGTCCCTGTCCATCATATCCATGTGGGAGCGAAACAACCAATCCAGTGCGCTGCAACCATTTCCTCTCACCGGCCGCAATGAACTGATCGATAATGCACTGCGCGTTGTTGGCAAAGTCACCGAACTGCGCCTCCCACATCGTGAGCGAGTCGGGCGAGACGAGGGAGTATCCGAGTTCGAATCCGAGGGTACCGTATTCCGACAGCGACGAGTTGCAAATGACGAAGCGCGCCTGGCTCGAGCCGAGATCGTTCAGCGGGACGTACTGTGACTCGTTAACCTGGTCATGGATGACGGCGTGGCGCTGAGAGAACGTGCCACGCTCGACGTCTTGACCAGACACACGGACGTGGATGCGTTCAAGTGCGAGGGAGCCAAATGCCAGAGCTTCAGCGGTGGACCAGTCGATGTTGGTACCCTCCTCAACAGTCTTTCCACGGGTGCTCAGGATACGCGCAAGGTTTTTGTGCGGGGTGAAGCCGGCGGGGTAGGTCGAAATAGCCTTGCCAATGCGCTTGAGTGTATCGATGTCGGCACCGGTAGGGCGGGTGGGGAGCGTACGTTCAGCGAGTTGTTTGGGCGAGGGGAAGCCTTGCCAGGCAGCAGAGAGCCATTCCTTTGAGGTAGGCACATAGTCCTTGGCGGCGGCGGCAGCCTTCTCCATCATTCCCCAGACCCATTTCTTGTGCTCCTCAATGTCCTTCTCGGTGAATGTACCACGGCCGACGAGGAATTTGGTGTACTGGGTGAGAGGCGTCGGCTGCTTCTTGATCGCCTCGTACATGCGAGGTTGGGTGAAGCTCGGCTGATCGGTCTCATTATGTCCGTAACGGCGGTAGCACACGATATCGATGACGACATCCTTCTTATATTTGGCGCGGTAATCGGCGGCGAGCTGGCAAACGAAGTTAACGGCTTCAACGTTGTCCCCGTTCACGTGGAAGATGGGTGCGTCGATGGATTTAGCGATGTCGGACGGATACGGGGTCGAGCGAGAGAAGCGGGGGTCAGTGGTGAAGCCGATCTGGTTGTTGACGATCAAGTGAATGGTTCCTCCGGTGCCGTATGAAGGCAGGTTATGCAGGCCCATAGTCTCGTATACCACACCTTGTCCAGCAAACGCAGCATCTCCGTGAAGAAGAACACCCATGGCAGTATTATGCGTGGTTTCATCACCTTCGAAGTGTTGGATAGCTCGAGTTTTGCCGAGAACCACAGGGTCTTCGGCTTCCAAATGAGACGGGTTGGCCACCAGAGATAGGGATACCTTTTTGCCGGAAGGGGTCGGACGGACGTAGTTCGCACCCAAATGGTACTTGACATCACCAGCAGGCCAGTCGTCTGCCTCGTCGCCCTTGAACTCGTTGAGGATAGCCTCGATGGGTTTTCGGATGACGTTGGCCAAGACATTGAGGCGACCACGATGGGGCATGCCAATGGTGATGTGCTTAACGCCATTATCAACAGATCGGTCGATGAGAGCTTTCATACCGGGGATGAGGGCCTCGCAGCCCTCGAGACCAAAGCGCTTTTCGTTGGGATATTTGCTGGCGATGAATTTTTCAAACGATTCCGACCAGATGAGACGATCCAAAATCATGCGCTTTTCGTCGACGGTGTAGTTCCAGGGTTTGGGAGTCTCAACGCGCTCACGGATCCAGTCGCACTGCTCCTTGTCGGGAATGTGGACGTACTGAATACCAACGGCACCGCCTGAGGAAATGGCCATGAATTGTCGATTTTGAGGGATGACAAAAAATCTGACTCACAGTAGATACGCTTGCACAATTTGATGATATCCCTCAATTTCATGGTTTTGTTCTCCTCAGTGGCAAAATGTGGCAGAATACCAGGTCCGAGAGTGATTTCTTTGTCCAGATCTCTTTCGGTGAAACCGTAACGACTGAGCTCAAGTTCCGGTGGTTGGACATCCGCCAGGTCAGCATCAAGAATGCCGAGAGGATCGAGTTCAGCAACGTGATGGCCACGAACTTGGTATGCACGGACGAGGAGTTGAACCTGGGTACGAATGTCAACTACATTCACACCTAACAATTTTGATGCAACGAAAACGCACCTTGAGATGGTCGTCAAGTTCCGCACCTTGACCGACGTGTAAAGCTGGGGCTCCATCAGCGGGGTGTGGGAGCGTCGCCGCTGTTGGAGGCGGCTGGAACGCCTGAGCGCTACTTAGGCCCTTGTCGAGTCCCGAAAAGTAGACATTCCATGACGGGTGGACGGATTTTGGATCTTGCTTCCAGAGCCGATACATCTCGTCCGCATAGTAGGAGTTGGTGCCATTGGCGAATAGATCGTTGGCGGAAGGGCTTTGAGCGACGGTGCCCTGGGAGCGGGCGTATTTTCTGGGGGTGATGAGGAGAGGGGCCTTCGTCGCCCGCAACGCTGCGGGGACTCGCCCAACCACTTGCCTCGTCAACATTTTTTGAGGAAGAAACGCTTGCACAGAATCTATCCAATTTCTCCGTCACCGGTCACATGACCTTTCAATCTCCGCCCGCTTTCTTCCTTCCCCGGCAACCCGGCAATACCACAACCGCCCCACTTTGACTCTGTCCTTGACATCGCACTGAAGTCATGTACGACGTTTGAAACTTGTTGAAGTAGTCTCGTGGAGTCTTCCAGACTCCCCTTCATTAATTTCTGCAGCAAAAGTGTCGAAATCGCACCTTGAATTGTAGCATGGAATCATCCCACTCATCGAAAATATCCCAAACTTGCGGGTGGACGAACGAAGGCGGGAGGTGGAAGAGCAGATAGCGTGCTTTCGTAAGTTCTGAAGTGATTTTCCGTCCTGTTGGTGAGTTGGTTCATTTCAATGCTGTTGTTGATGGTTTCAGCAAAGGCCTTGAAGATGATCAGACAGGCAAGAAATATTTGGTGCTCAACTCCTTCAACGACAATGGCCACGAAATGGATTTTCGCTTGTGATACACAGAAAAACAATCCGAAGCTTCCACCTTTAGTATATGCGCGAAGAGACTGAACTCGATGGGTGGATTCATGTCTGGCAGTGTTCGAACAATCCCCGAGTTTCTCTAATTGATGATTGTGTTGTTGTGATAGACACAGGTTTTCGCCATTCATAGGCATCGGAATGAAATTCAATTTGAGCAAAATATATGCGCGAAGTTTAAGTATCGAATCCAGTGGGATTAGGTATTTCTTCGGATAATTCAAGTTTGCACTTCCAAACTGGCAGCATCGATTCGATACCCACGGCAAGTCCTATTTCAGGTCGTCTCAATCACCATGATCATTAACATCACAGTACATCTGAACATCAATCAGAAGATTGCCTCAGTATGTACCTCAGATCATTTTGCACCACCATGAAACATATTTCGAACGCAATAGTGATTACCGTCCAATCTCCTAATCTCGCCAGCAACACGGTCGATCGTTCAGCTACCTTCACATCTTGTGGACTCATTATCGAGTTTTATTGTCAATATGAGAATTCGAGACAGGAAAAGAGAACTAACAACTTCGGTTTGCTTCCCAGACCACACCCATTTGCATGCTATTTAAAGTCTGGCTTGAATGATAGGATCGCGTATCACGGAGGCCATAGAAGAACAAACTATTGAAATTCGAATCTGATTGATGCTTGAGCAACAGAAAAGACACAGTCATCCCCTCCCTGTTCTGTTGGTTCCTCTGCTACCTAGACGATCTGCGCTACAGTTCTCGAAATGGCGGCTCAACGAGCAATCATTATCGACGACACTGATTCCAGGATACAGTACAGTGGCTCAGGTTGGTCTCCAACCAAAGGCGGTCAGGATAATCTTGGAAATTTTGGAGCTCCCTACAAGGACACACTGCACGGAACAAACGTAGATGGGAGCCTGTCGTTTAGCTTCACCGGTGAGCAACTACTCAACTACAGCAAGTCAGATTGGATAACTTTGTGCAGGAACAAAAGTAACCGTATTCGGTACAAATAATCTTCGCAACGACTCGGGCGTCCTAGACCCTACTTGGGAGTGCTTCATTGACAATAACAGTATAGGAAACACACCTGCATTTCAGTTTCCAGAAAATAATTGGATATTTTGCGAAGCCGACGGACTTTCTGACGGTCCACACATCCTTACTGTGAACGCGTCTGTGAAAAAAGGGCAGACCTTTTGGTTCGACGACATCCAATATGTTCCTTCGAGTTCGGTCTCTCTCGATAATACGGAAATTGTCGTCAATAATCAGGATTCTGCCATACAATACGGGAATGGATGGGTTTCTCTTGGTAACAACGCCAATGCCACGCAAAATACCAACTCAATTTTCACATTCAACTTCGTCGGTGAGTCAAATCACCGTCTGCCACAGTCCTACACAGCCCTCTTATCAATCCATATTCAAACTTAGGTGTATCTCTAAGCTGGTACTCCTTCATACCGACGGAATACCCGCACGGTGCCTCACTAGCGAGTTACTCCGTTGATGGCCAAGCTTCGACCCAATTCTCGATAGGTCCAGCGCAGGGATCTACTACTGTTTACAACCAGATATTGTTTGAAACCCCTCAATACTCAATGGGCCCGCACCAGATTGTTGTTACGTACCATGGCAGTTCTTCGACAACACCTTTGGCTCTCGATTTCATGATTGTTCAAAATGGAACTTCACCAGTTTCCGGAACTCCCGCTCCCGCTCCCTCTCACTCTCCCTCCTCTCCCTTCTCCTCTTCCTCCTCTTCCTCCACCTCCACCTCCTCTTCCTCTTCTTTTTCCTCTTCATTTCCCCAATTCCCCTCCTCCCCCACCATCGCCTCCCTTTCCTTTACCACCGCCACCTCCTCTTCCCCGTCTTCATCAGTGTCACTAACTAGTAGCGGCGATACAAATTCAGCAGGGTCACGCTTCTCGAGTAATGTTGGTGCCATCACAGGTGGAGTTGTCGGTGGAATAGTGCTCATCATAATGGCCATCTTGGCCGTAATCTATTTTCGTCGATGGGATCGAAAGCAACGCTCCACCGCTTTGTACAACCACACGGGCCAAGAATCTGGAAATGCTGTCGATCCATTTCAACTGACTCCCAGTCTTTGGTCCTCTCCAGCCAGCTATTCACAGTACACATCTGTCCCGAATAACATGGGCGATTCGAGGCAGCATCAGCCTATTCCGAATCAATCCACTTCCGACATCAACTTTGCTGTGCCACCGAGCTCAACTTCCAGTCGAAAGAATCTTCTGGCGGGAAGCAGTCATGACGATACTCCGACCCCATATTCTTCTACGCCAACAAATGACTCGCATGTCGGCAACAACTCTTCAATGCAAGGAGAGATGTCTTCAAAGGCAATGCGAGAGATTGAAGCTGTCGCAGCTGTTCGGCTTCAACCACTACGACACTCCGCACATCCTACTATATATACAGTGGCAGAGTCCGTACCGCCCATGTACTCCGCTGAATGATATTGAGATGCCTCGTCATGAATTGTGTAGTTCGATGCATCTTCAACAACGAAGGTTCAACGTTCATGATTCATCAATTCAATTTGGGTATACTTGCACTGTCATTGCTGATATGACCTTGAGACAAAATTCCGATTCTTCCCATTGTCATCGGCGCCTATCTTGTCAATGAAATGCGATTTGGATCCCGAGGTACGTTTCCAAACCACACGTGAGTGTGAAGTACCCTTATACGGCCGTCCAAAGACATTTTTATACTCCCAATGTGAATGGACTACACGCACAAGTATAGAGCGGCTATAAGGTTCCACGTATAGAGTACTTTTCTACCCAGAACGATACTGCACTCTTAACTTATCGCATACAATGCTGGATTTCATTAGGGTGGGCATTATAGGGGGTGTCACGAGGCGGAGACAAGCGAATGGTGAAGCTTGAAAGTTCTCTCAGACTGCCACTATCTTGGGTGCTGTCACCAGGTGGTTATGTGATGGAAGGCGAAGGAAAAGGAGTATGCGGATGCTGATGACAACGAGCGCTCTTTAAACTGAGATTGAGACAAACCATGAAGTTGAATTGGATTTTAAAGGCCGACTCAGTTTCGATCACCGTTTTGATCTGCGCTTGAACGACTTCGGATTTATTGTCAGCACAACCTTGAAGGCGTTAGTCATAGTACAGCTAGTTTTTCTTCGCTCTAAGATGGTAGTACTCTTTGTACACTTCCATTGCGACAGATCACTAGTTAGGTCTCGGCCCACGGGGTCAATCTCATCGTTGAAGATGGGAAATTAATACCTATTCACTGCTTTACCCTATGTGATAGGAGAAATGCATAGACTATGTTTACCTCCTTGTCTACACCAGATAGTATATTCACAACTGACAATGGGCGCATCTGATGTAGTTACAAACCTATTATTGCTACTGTTCCACTCCACCGGGAACCCATAGGAAAGTATGAGATACCTTCTGAAACATTGTCCTCCTTTATTACACAGATGCTTATTGGCCGCTTTCACCACTGCCATAGAAAATTCAATAATTGTTCTGTGTTAAATAGACTTGGTAGACCGTATGTGTGTGCATGTAATGACATGTAGATACACATTTGGGGATAAGCAAGTATAGACAAGTTACAATCAGGACTGCGGAATGGTACTATTTCCAAATGAGTAGGTATAAGCTGATATACCTTCTGATCTCTAATTCTCACAAAAGATAACGCGGATATAGCGTATCCTTTTTCTACTATGCACTTCCTAGAGAAACCTATATAATGCTGGATAGTCAAAGCCAGCCTGTATCGTTACCCACTTGAGTCTCACTCAATTAAAGGAACATGCAGCTCCCAAAATTCTCTATCACTCTGCAAGCCATGGTTACCGCCATGATGTTGGCTACTGCTTTAGCCTCTCCCATTCCACAGGAAACAACTGAACGTAAGTTGCAATGAAGTGTCTATGAAGTGATTGTTTTACTAAGCTTTGTATCATTTGTTATGTAGCTTGTAAGAATGAGAACTTATACTTACCTTAACCGCATGTGCACTAATAATTGAATTTTTTGTTACATTAGGTGTAGGCGCAAGGTGCGCTTGTCGATCAATAGAAACCTGTCGGTCACTGGATTAGCGACGAGAGACATATATACGGATGGGAGATAATATTTCAACGTTACAAAATTGTAAATGTGATATAGGACAGGGTTGTCGTTGGCGCATTGCAAAGAGTCAAGGGGAGTGTGGGAATCAGACAGATGCAGAATTCAAACATAATAAATCATATACAAAGTGCAGCAAATTGTCAAGTAATTTCCTTTGTGGGAACAGCGTCAAAAAATATTAGAAACTATCTACCATAGTTGACAGCAGTAAATACGCCTAGTATCTTTGTGCTCGCTGACTCAGTGTTCTTCCGCCAGGTGTCCCATGCGGAACATATTCAAGGCAATCATAAAGCACATATAGAACTGAGATTTTATCTTTTGATACACAAATTCTTCCCATACTGGCACTCCAAGGTAGCTCGGGTATGACGGTTTCTTACCTTTATATCCACACGTCAATCATATCTATTCGATGCGCTCCAGTCAAGAGCCGTCCGATATCTCTGCTTCTGAGCGACATGTTGGGTACTGGCATGGGAGGTTCAACTGACAATTATTTTAGGATTGTGCCGTGTTAATGCACTTTGGAAAATCATACAATCCAGCGTGAATAGATCGTCTATGTAACTACATTTGCAATAACTCGGAGCTACAACACAAGGGGAAAATGACGGAGGGTAGGGGGTATTGGAGTAAGGACAATCCGGTGTACCATACAGTAACCAGAGGGAATCAGTAGAGGCTGTCACTAGGTTGAGGAGGTATCAACAATCCATCGTCTCTCGCTTGGGTGAGATGTATATTTATTTATAACTACTTTGGGGATATCCAAGTATAGAAAAGTCACAACGGGCTGTGGCAGGCTACGGGGCAAGCAAAATGAACAGGCATACTAATTTTGATATCTTCTGACATCACCCTTTCTTTTGTCGTTGTTCTATTTGGATCATTGCACAGGAAGATAGTGTCAGAATGCTCCTTGTATGCTAATCTTTGACTGCGTGCCAGCCGGTCATATCATTTTGTAAACAGATAACTTGATTTATGCAAGAGAAATTGAAATGGGCGGTCTTTGACAAAAAGAAACTCAGAAGAAATTCTCTTCCTTACTAGAATGACGCTAGGCAGGTTAACAGCCGAAAGCTATTAGGTCTTTATCTCCCGTAATATTAAATCAAACAATATTTCTCAAGATAGAGCATGCATCGCAGTTCCACTTGCTTGATGTAGTCAAATCATGGCCTGACAGATATTTTTAACGTCACTGCATACTGGAAAAGATCCAACATTTTTTAAAGATGTAGGTAGTGCAGTATGAGCTGTAACACGTAGATACACAATTGGAGATAGTCAAGGATAGCAAATTACAATAACGGCTGCAGAAATATACTTTTTACAAAACAAGCAGGTATGCAATTGAAATACCTTCTGGTATCTCGGTTGTCCTAAATTAGCAAGGGACACACACTGCTGGCGCTGATACATATTTGATAGAAAAATATGTATCGGTAATTATGTTTCCTGTTGGTTTTTGACGTATTTTTCTCATATATAGAGTCCGGGGTTACCCAATTAGGGAAGCCCGAAGCCTATATTCCAATAAAATACGTCAAAAAAATGTAGGAAACATAATTACTGGGTCTTATTTTCTTTGAAAATATGTATGAGCGCCAGCGGTGACAGACGCCAGGTGTATGCAGTCTGGCACTAAATAAATGACGTATTTACAGAATTTAAACTGTGTCACAGGCCAAATTGCTGGAGAAAGAAGCGCGATTTTCTTTGTTTTATTTTAGAAAAGTTGCAACTTTGGGGGATACCTAAGGCCCTGTTCAGTACAGATCAGTTTCGGTTGCAGTGCGCATTTCAGTTGCAGTTGCCGTGTGACTTAGCGTGACATATTTGTCATTGGTGTAACATTCCGCGCGGCGCGAGACCATTTAGTTGCCGCTTGAACCGGCTGAGTTGCCGATAACTATTTGAACGTTCGGAAGTAAAATGACAAGTCAAAACATATTTAATTTATCACTTTGTACCTGTAGAAGTTCCCTATAAATGCTCTTTAAAATATTTATTAAGGAGATACTGTACGCTTTTGAGATACATACCTTCTATTAACCAACTCTTTCGTTCAAGATGACTGGACTTCCAATTCGGCCGCTGATGCCGAATAGACTTTTTACATCACAAAAAACTCAGAATAAGCTGTATCTGCACTTCTAAATCTTACTTATACCATGGCAGTAACATTTATGCGACAACATTTAGGATGATAAGAGCTCAAGAATACAACTAGTTTTCAATCTCGTGGCATGAAGCGCTGAGTTTCAATTGCGCATCAAAGCCATCGGAATGATCGGGATAGTCACGGCATGACCATGGGTAAGTATTACATAAAGGTCACAACTGCAACTGAAATTAGTGTTGCCGCCAGAGTGCAGTGCAGTGACAGTGAAGCCATTTTTGGGCGACTGTGACACGCTTCACAGTGATCACAGTCCCTGTGAAGTGCTGTGAAGTGTTTGTGACGTCATTCACCGTCTCGACCTCATAAAATGGTCGACGAAAGGTTGACGCTTTGCAAGTCATTTTGTCTATATGTATTTGCTCATTCAGTGTCCTAATAGTCCAAGACACTTCAATGTAGCAATTTTTTTGACTTTTCTCAACAAATCCGGCGAAAACCAAGCAGAAATGTGCGTCGACGACAAGATCAAAGGGATCTGGACCACGTGCACTGTTGAATACTTTATTGCAATCTTATCTAGATAGATAAAGGTCATGTGCAATAAATATCCTCCATATATAGTAGGTATCCCGGACATTCTCATGTATTCGACAAAAATGCATGTAATACTTCCATATTTAGTCTAGATTATCTGACACTGCAATTTACGGCACACTTTGCAGAGCACTTCACTGCGACTTTGTTGCGCTGTGAAGTGTGTCGGAGAATGAAAAAACAGAGTGCAGTCACAGTCACTGCAGAGTGACTGCGCTCTGGCGGCAACACTAACTGAAATGCGCACTGCAACCGAAACTGATCTGTACTGAACAGGGCCTAAGTATAGGAGCTACAACATGAATTGCGGCAGGACTGACAAAATGACGAGGTTGAAATTAAGATACCTTCTGATATTCCATTTTCTCTCAAAATAATGCGGGCATGTGGGATTCCGTATCTCTTTTAGCTTGGCCAAAACATATATAATCCGTCCCAGTCCAAGTCCTGACCTTCATCGTTGCCTCCAAGCTTCGCTCAGATCAAATTCCAAAATGCAATTCCCAAGTTTCTCAATCGCTCTTAAAGCCCTAGTTGCCGCCATGATGTTGGCCACCGTTATGGCCAGCCCCGTCCCCGGAGAGGATCAACGTAAGTTCTACTTGACTGTACAGCATTAATTCTACTAAGCCATATGTGATATTATCTGTAGAGTGTAAGCATAATACTTTACCCATGACTTCACTATGGCAAGTACAATGATGGTTTCGTCCTGATATTTTAGGCACCAGCTCAGCATGCCGCCAACCATGTGGACCTGGCATTACAAGCTGCTAAATTGTAAGTTGATTGAATGGACAATGAAATGTGGAGCTGGTGAGAACATTGAACTTGGTGGCCTAGGAAATTGATACGCAGCCGCGCTGAAGTTCAAAATTTTCTGGACGACTTTACAAAGCTGGGAAGATAGAATCAGAGATAAAAAACGTAAAAAGATGGGGCGGGTTACTAGTATACTATCAACTTGAATCAAACACGACCTTACTTTTGTAGAAATAATTCGAATATTAGTTGAACCCAATGTGTTTGATGTGTCGGAGCCTTACGGAAAAGAGCTGTGTAGTAGACGTTTTCGTCGACCTTGACAGTGGTGTGAGATTAGATGTCTCGGAACGAAGTCATTGAAGCGCAGATTGAAAGGGTGATTGTATTCAGATGACGTTATAAATAGCACCGACTTGCCCCTTTGTTCTTTCATATACGACTACCACCATCCTCTCCATCGAAATACTGCGATACCATAATGCCACCTGTGTCATAACATCTCTTCCCCGCACATTCAGACCACCTGCTCTCTGCATGAGTGTCCTCGGTCGTTAACTGCTCTTTGGCCTCACTCATACATCCATTTTTTTTCAGTAGGTTTTTTTGTTCTTCGTGATATTTTCTGACTGACTCTGTTTACAAGGTTTCTAAGCATACCATTTGCTTCAGCATTTTTCTGGCCCTGGAATATATGTGAATATTATGACACGATTTTCCGTTGAAAATGCGAACACTCAGAAATGGAGTTGTACTCACTAGTTTTGGACCTTTTCTTACGTTGTAGTACTTACATTTTGAGTGTGCGAACAGCCTATTACCCAGGATTCTGATAAAATTAGCACAGACCGTGGGAAATTTAATCTCGTGTCGTGGTAAAGCCGTGGTCAAGTCGTGGTTTGATCAAAACCAACAGTGTACATGTTGGTATTGCCTTAGGGTGGTACCTCTGAAGATGGCTTCCCTAAAGCAGGTATTTCAACAGATATTTAAGGGCAAAATAATTCCAGAAAATTGTACATTAAACTGATTTTATATTGGCCTATCCACGGCAAAGCATAATAACACAGTATATGTCTTGCTGTGGGTGTTTCCGGTACATCTATACGAATTATTTCAAAGCCGAAGCAGCCGGAATAAGTTGGAAACGAAGAAATTTGAGAAATGATTACAACGGTTTTGTGAAAGGGAATTAGACTTGGTATATATGTTCATGTAATCCGGGTAGTACTACATTACTTACAAGAAAACCATCTGATACTAAAGTATGCCTAGGGCGCAGTACAACCACACCAAAGTATGTTGTTCGACTCAGGGTGTATGCACTAACGACCAAGTAGTTCATTATGAAACCTGACACCGATTTACGTACTAAGGTTCTAACCTTGCTATTTTTGTAGTGACCAAAATCTCAAGCCAGACACTTCGCATTTTCAACGGAAAATCGTGTCATAGAATATACTATCACCAACGAGGTATGTGATTACAATGCACATTTGCTTTTAATACCCGTCTTTGGATCTGCGCTATATCCCCTATCGCGTTCGACGCTTTATGCGATCCACAGGTCAAGATTCAGTCTGAATCTCTGTGGAGAATGGGTCACCATACCCCCTTGAACCTCGTTGGGGTTCCTTGATTCTTGCTAGTGGAAAGCGACTGGTACAGTCTGTCACCGGCTTTTCAAGCATGAATGACATTCTCAGTTCGTATCACCCAGAGCACTAAGAAAGGCTCTCCTCTACTCCATAATTCAGGCGCGGGCATTAGCCTATGTGTCGTCACATGGTGTGGGGAGAGAAACACCTCTGAAAGGTTTTCGGTGTAACGTACGAGGGGGGCTCCTAATATAACGCGTTCCTTTTGACTTTGATTTATCTCTTTTTGCTAACGGGTGCCTTCTCATGTGCTAATCAGAGTTGATTTGTTCAGGTAATTTTGCGAATCGATTCATTCAACATCAAGGGATTATGATGATGTTATCGAAATATTGTAGCTGAAAGACTAGAACTCTTCTCTGATATGTTGAAAACTTTTTGAATGTAATCATTTGCGACTGCATTATTGTCGCCTGCAACATTGACATCATATAGTGGCTGCCAAGCTGAACGCGAGATATTTGAAATTTAATGAAACGATCAGCTGCAAGTCAGCTGGTCCTACTCGGAGTTCTAAAAATGGCGTTGTGCTCGTACCGCCTACTGGGCAGCCCCGACAGGGCGCTGGTGCACATTTTATCAGGACTACTTATCTTGTTCGCTTGCAATCACCATTACCCACCATCCCACTCACCAGTCTGCTCAAGTGGACAATCGTACTAGGTTTCCATCTCGTGCAACTCCGCTATCTTATGTAGGTCGTGTTGAACACGTTCCCGCCTAGCAGATCCCACACACCAACAGCACGCCTTACACGTTCTGACTCATGCGAAACCATTTCCTTCTCTCCTTTGTTGCTCGTCAACTCATTGGCTGTCGTGAGTCGTTCAAAGCTCATCTGTGATCCGAGGTTTGACCCAACCATGATCTTGCACCACAGGCAAGATGATACATCGTCTGCTGGATATCCCTATTCCCATTTTCCAGCTGGATGGGTTGAAATGGACCATGTCGGGCATTTTCCTCGTTTCTGTGATCTACACCTACACCATAAATAAACTCAGCGGGGAAGCAGCAGAGCAACGCATAGAAAGGCAGAACATGAAGCCCAGAACAGAGTACTTCGCGCGCGCGAAGCGCATAATGGCCGCGCAGAAGGCGGATCTCGAGCGGCAGAAGGAGCAGAAGCGCCTCTTCGAGACGAGGACGTCGTTCCGCTTCCTCGACCTCCCGCCGGAACTTGCGTTGCTCGTCCTGGCACAGTGCGCCGACTGGCCTGAGACGTACCAGTCGCTCGTGAGGACGTCGCGGTACTGCCAGCGATTGACGTTCCACGCGTGTCTGCCGCGCACGCCGATAAGGCTTATCACACCCGAGCAGGTGGGCTCGTTCGACACGTTTCTCCACGCGCGTCCGAAGCTGGCGCCGCTGATTCAGCATATGTGGATGACACCGCTGCAGGAGGAGCTGCTGGGGACCTCGATTGCGATTGTGAAGAAGTGCAAGCACCTAAAGTCGCTTGCGTCCAATGCGTATATTGTGCAGGAGGCTATCTCGCTGAGCCCTTCTGGACGAATCAGCCATCGTGATTGTCGTGACTTGACTTTGCTATCGACAAGGACAGAGAGTTGGATTAGTCTACTGAACACGCCAAATGGGTCGGCGTTCTTTCGCCGGTTGACCCATCTCCGTCTCATTGGAGATAGGATCCCTCAGAAATTGCCTCTTGACTCTCTCACGCACCTTTCGTACGGGAGTAGTGGAAGTGATATGTCACAGGGTGACCCTGCTATTGGGCTTAGGATGCTCGAGGAGAGAGGGATGTACCCCGTTCTACACACCGTCATTCTTACAAAGCCGAGAGCGAGTGCTGGTGGACTCAGGATATCAAGGGCGGTGGCAAAGAAGAGGGTGTTCATCTTTGAGTTGCCTATGAAACGCACAGAGTTGGAGATATGGTGTGATAATGCGAGCAATAGAGGAATGTGGGAGCTGTGTGCAGATAACACTAGTGGTGGTAATGGGCCAAAGGTGCGCGGTAAAGTGCGATTCACCAAAGACTCATAAGTGTGATAAAGTTTCCGTTTAATGATGGGTACATCGCCATTCCTGTCAGTTCATCAGAATATCTCTTGTACCATAATATTTTGTCAGTCTCAGGCAGATATACTGTGCTGAACAAGACACCCGCGGCTGACATAGAGGGAGTTCTATCTTCAACAGATATCCCAGGCATGTTGAAACGGCAATACACCAACAGTGATAGATATACTTCGTAATAATTTGAATCGTTGCCCAGTGAGCTGCCGGATAAATACTAAGTTGAGGTAGGTTCTTTATTGGATGAGTGCAAAATTTTAGAAAACTTTCCAAACATCCTCGCAATTATTAAGGCAGGTAGGTGCACTCAGCTGCTGAGGGGAAATGTTCGTAGGTTCCCAGAAAGTGGCCCATGGTTAATCTCATTAGCACTACCTCGCTTCCAATCAACCGAGTAAGATAATAAACTTGAGTATCTGAAACTTGAAGCTTGTAATTCTGGGAATTTAAACCTGAATTTTAGCTCATGTTGAAGAATCTTTGCGAAAGTATAACACTTGGCACACCGATGATTGACCATCACATTTTATAAGCATTTTCACAAGCTTGAAATCCACACGGGGCTGAAATTCTTCAATTTGTCGACGTAAACACAGTAGACGCCTAGATAGACGCCATCCTTGCAGGACAGACAGTGACGTTTTAGCAGTGATACACTAGCCTAAAATTAGGCTATTCAGGGTAGCAGACGCCTTGGCCATCGGATTCGCGTACGAGCCTTATTCTGGTCTCTGCGGGTCCGCGGTTAAACCAAAGAGGATCAACATCCAAGGCCTCAATGATAGTTATGCAGACAGAGTAGAATCGGATGACGATGAACTTGGTCAAGTGAGCGAGTCGTTGGAACTTGGACTAGAAACCATTCAACTTGATAACCCCTGCTCCGAGATGTATCAAATAAGGCACACATGATGCACCATTTTGGACATTCCAGTATTTGAACAATAGCCAAGATCCGGTCCCATATCCTCGAACGTAGTTAGAGTTGCTTGAAGCCAAAAAATTAACGACTGGCAATAGAAGCCGAAGGTCCGCTCAGAGTCCGTCCCGAGTGACGAATCCGAAGGCCATCGGAGGGTAGAGTGCATGTACGGAGCGTAGAAAGAGAAAGGTGAAGATAGTCTCAGAATGAAGAGGTGCCTTGCTTGGATGATAAGCAAGTCGCGATCCGGCAGAAACCGGAAAGAGCTCCGCGCAGGTGATAACTACTTAAAAATTGCTTTGACTAACCACATTCCGGTCAGTATTATACCAACGTCGACCTCCTCCACCATCCATCATTGCTAGCAGCACTCCCGGTCTCGAATCCCGCGCAGAGGCGTTGGGGCAGGGATATGGGATCAGACGCTGCTCGGCCGACCACCCCACGCGACGGAGAGTCAAAGCCATGGACGGGAAATAGCATCAACAGCATGATTGGTGAGTAATCTGCTCCTAAGGCCGATGTTGTCTTGAACGCAACTGTTAACTCGCTCAATCGCGTTCGACAACTAGCTGGTGCCGGCGGTGGATTGGCAGCGAGCATAGCGACTTGCCCGCTGGATGTGGTTAAAACCAAGTTGCAGGCTCAGAGGGCTGTGGTGGGGCAGCAGGGTTATTTGGGGGTTCTAGGTGCGTCTGTTCATATTGTCTGTGTATGAACCAAAAGTCTAATCTGTATCAACCCACCCATCCCACTTTACTTTCCATCTGGTCAGGCACAGTCAAGGAAATTCTCACAGAGAACGGGTTCCGAGGGCTCTATCGTGGTCTTGGACCGACCATCCTTGGGTACCTTCCGACATGGGCCATCTACTTTGCAGTCTACGACGGAGTGAAGACAGCATTCGGAGTCAAAACCACCGGCATGTATGCGGTCAGGTCGAGCGAAAGATTGTACCCAGCTGCCCAAGTTAAGGGTTACCAGCCTGTTGCACGGGAACATCCATGGACACTTCATATATTGTCTGCCATGACGGCGGGGGCTGCCAGCACAATCTGCACCAATCCTCTATGGGTAATCAAGACGCGGTTCATGGTATGTCGCCGTCGTCCGTACCAACACATTACGTCCACTGATTGCGGATTTCCTTTTGGTATAGACCCAAATGAAGGGCGAAGTGCGATATAAACATACATTGGACGCTGCGCGTACGATATGGCGAACAGAGGGACCCCGAGCATTCTACCGAGGTCTGTTACCTAGTCTACTAGGTATCCTTCACGTCGCAGTCCAGTTTCCCTTGTATGAACAACTGAAGATTTGGGCTCGTACGTTTTTAATTTCATAGAACCTCAAAAAGACTATTTCTGATTACCATCACAGAAGACGACTCTGACGCACCAATAACGAGTCAAACTATTCTTGCATGCTCCGCTATATCCAAGATGACCGCATCGATTGCGACTTACCCTCATGAAGTCGTGCGGACCCGTCTTCAAACTCAGAGACGACCCCTAGCGGACGATTTATCCTCCGATGGCATGGTCAAACAGCATTCAAAGAGAGGCATCGTATATACCACCAAGAAGTTGATAGCCAAGGAAGGCTGGACCGCCCTGTATAAGGGCTTATCTATTAATTTGATTCGCACTGTGCCTAATAGTGCTGTGACGATGCTAACGTGAGTTTCGGATATTTCTTTATTATCAATCCTCATTTTTTTCGTCTGTCTCATCTCTTCGACTTGACATTTTCTCTTCTGATAGGTATGAACTTCTCATGAGACATCTATCCGCTCGGACGTGGTAACGCATATTATATTCATGTACACGGTGTGCTTGCATAGAATTGCCCTCGTACATCCCGTGTTTCATTATTCTTTGCCCTTGACCCCTAGCTTCGTTCAGTATACCACCCCGCATATATTGCACGATGCGATCCTCTATGACCGCCAGCACCACCAATAGCCCGCATTACCATTCCCATTACCATCACTCGCATGCTACCCACTACACCCCATTACCCACCGCAAAATCAACAGCCGATTCATACCATCATCATTCACATCCTCCATTAACAGGATACCATTTCGCCGACCTCATGATCGATTCTGCGGTCCGGTCACGCAGCCATAGCCGTGGTCCATGACACACGCGCGAGTCCTCAGCCTCAAGGCGCATACATGCCTGCCATTGGCAAAGAAGCCCCGGCCATTGCACTCTGTCAGGTCAGGAAGGCGAAGGCGAAGGCGAAAACTCTCTCTCTCTCCCTGTCTTTGTTATATATCTATCCTACCTTTTGTTTTTAGAAGTTCAGAACTGACACACACACATGTATATTAATTACTTACAGATCAGTGATATCATTGTTTTCTTTAGCTGTATTCCACCGTGGGCGGGGGGTTCTCGTATGTCCAGTCTGAGTATTGGACGTTGTTCTGGGTATGGGTTTTTATGTTTCCCTGAGCGGTAGCTTGCATTCCAGGAGCTGTCCTAGGAGTTCCGATTGCCCGTGCCCCGGCTACTTGTCTGTATGTTTCCCGCACACGCATTCGACAAATTCCACTCAGAAGTTCTTTACTATATTCTTTCCATTTCTTTGAGACCAACCGCGTCCTGAGGCTATGTCTCTCTAAGCCATACTTTCATCGCTTTTTTCCCATGAAGAAGCTATTGTACGAAGAACGCCTTGTACATCTTTGTCGAGTTTGCAAGGCTAGAAGGCAGAAGGTCGTTTCTTGAACTGTTCTATTTTTAGGTTTGGGCGACATTATATTTGTTGTCGACGTCGGAATAGACAAGACAATGCATGTTGTAGGCTAAGCCATATTTGGCCATCTTATTTCTCAAACTGGTGAAGAACATGATTTCAAGTTTGACGAGAATAGTTCGCACTTTGAATTTGACGGACAAAGAAACGGCTGGCATTAAATATTGTGTATGTATCTAAGGGAGACAGAAAGACAGAACGTTAAAATGACATTATGAATTCAAATATACCTATGAGCCACCAATACTGAGCTAGATTATGAGCGTGCGGTCGAGATAATTTTACCTTCATAACTTGTATCTTCAGCGCCGACGCTCTAGCTGAGCCGCCAATTGTATACTTCGGCAGTTACCTACTTCCACTGCAAATCACTAAAATCTCTTGCGACGGAATGAAGCGGACCAACAATATAGACACAGCACCACTAGTATCAGCCCAACAGTAGTAGAATTACATCAAACAGGAATAACATATTGAATTATCCAGCGTAGACAACCCGTTGATACCGCTGCAACGAATAAACGAGCAGGATGCCAATTTCCCAGCGACGAAGCTATTTCGCGGATATAGAGAGTTGTTGACACAGCTCGCGCGCGGCTGTCCGTTGTGCTCCATCTGTACGTACTACGCGCCGCGCTCGCGCACAAGAAAAAGTAAAAATAACACTCTAACAGTAGAGCGCACAAGGGCAGAATGTGATTAAAAGTTTAATTTGTGATAAACTGTTATTATTAACGCGTGTCGAAAAGCGAAGCGCGTCGTTGCGCTGAAGATTGAGCGGAAAAGGGCGCAATAGTAGTAAAGATACGCTTTATTTAGTCGAAATGGGGACGTCGAGGTGATGTCAGACTGCGAAGAGATGATAATCACGGCTTTAGAACGCGACTTGGAATAAATGACGATGTCGATGCAGGTCGTTGAGTTGGTCTTCAATCTTGTTCTTGAAAAAAAAAAAAAAAACATCACATCTTTATGATAACACACCACTCACCTATGTAGTATCAGTGAGCCAACCCAATGGATAGGGACGCCCTTTGAAGGCCTCGTGCATCATGATGACTATTAACTCTGGCCTCGGAACGGCCATTCAATTATATCCATGTGCACTGGCGGACCCCGTTTTCGGAAAAACCTCATGGGAGGACCCTCATTCCAAGTCAATAAATACATACGCACTCATACGGGGTAGAAATATAGTTTAATTATGCAAAGCAATCACAATCTATGTATGCGGCGAGAAGGCGACGCTTGACCTGGCTATAGCCAGCTACAGTCAAAGCCTGCTGTCAGTCGTCCTCGGACGCAGTCTCTGTTTATAGGTATAGAGAAACGGGCATCTGTCTGGATATTGTGTATATCACCGTGCCTTGTTTACCCTCGGAAATGAAGTTGGAGCATGGATACAATTTGGAAGGACTCAGTTTTCCTCAAAACAAACACGTACTTGATTAGATAGCTGAACAACTTTTACTTTGGTTGGGTGGGATATATTGTCCACTTGACAGATGCATGTCCACGTCAAAGGACGAGGACGACATATGTAGACACTGCTGAACTGATAGATGGAGTGATCTCGGAGATTGCAATTGCTACAGGTTGTGGGAGGGAGCTAAGAGAGGTCAAAGCCGACAGCGGCCGGCCAGACTTGGATTTTAGCCTATTCCAATGTCCGCCATCAGAAAACATATCGTTTTTGGAAACTGACATACCAAGGTCCCCCGGACTCCCTTATCATGGAAAAATCATAACACAGTGCGATTTATCTGTACCATATGAGAGCAATAAACAACTGGCTCCGCGTCCCCACGAGCGAATGATGTGCTGATGGATGGCGCAGGTGAACGAGGGATTAAAGATACAAAATTACTGTAAAAGGGTGAGTTTGTCCATATGCAAATTGTCGTTGTGGTAGTAGGCAGCATGTGCACTAGGAGAAAGCACGCAGCGGCGGGCGCCGCTGTTTGTATCACCAATGAACCAGAACGCTGTAGGAGCATCCAAGGAGCATCAAATGATTTCTGGGCTTTGGGCTTTCGAACGTGTAGGTCATAATGATACAATTGCGCTCTGGGACATCAAGAGTCCGCCTGATAGCCACTGATATCGATGGTAACAACTCTATTAACGCTTTAACCAAGAAAACTGGGCCACTCCAGCCAACACTGCGCGAATTGTCGATCTCATCCCGCCGAGGGTATGTATGTTATGACGTCGATGGCTTAATGACGTCCCCCCGTTGCGTGCCTTGGCGGCAAAAGTACGCTCACTGATGTGGCGCTCAGAAGTAGGCTACGCCTGCGTCGATTCGGAGAGTTTGTATCCCCGGGAGACGTGCGTGCAACAGATAACTGTACTTGCTAATACTTGACGTCAGTTCGCAAGTTGAGGTCGGACGTCATGCATCATGATGGATCCTGATAACTGATGAGAGGTCCATGTTTGACAGGGTTGGGAATTGGGGTTTTTGGGATGATAAGAATATACACCGAAGAGTCGAGGACACAATAACACATGCAGATTCAATTCAAAGTAAATGAATTGAGGGTTGTAACACATTTAAAACACGATGTAATTGTAATTGTATGGTATCACAAAAAAAGAAGGCAGGCAGGAAACGAAATGAGATGCACTGGAGGGAAAATCGGATGAAAAAAAAATAGTGTTACAGTACAATGCAGAAATAGCTGGGTTGGACCTTGGTGAGGGATTCGAATACGGGTATTTGATGATGATGATGATGATGGAGGTAGTGGTGCAAGAAATTGAGTAGGTTGAATAGTACCCAGGAGGTTAGAGGACCAAGAAATACGACGACAGGCCAAAAAAAAGCGGGTAGGCGGTGAGAAAGTGAATAAGATAAATTTAAGTTGAAAAGGGGTGCCTGACAAAAGTTAAAAAGAGGTATCCAGAAGTGGTTCCAAGAAAAAAAAAACACATGGGAACAATGACGGTGCATGATATAGAGAGGAGAACGAGAGAGAGAGAGAGACGGAAATGGGGTAAAGGAGTGTGGGGCCAAGTTCGATGAAATGAGAACTGGAGTTGGGTTGATTTTGGGGACAATCGAGCAAAACGTAGTCATAGCAGAAAAAGAGATAGCGGAAAGAAAAGAGAAAAAAGAAAAAAAAATCATTCGATAGTTGGAAGAGTGTATCATATAAAGGAGAGCAAGACACTCGAAAAAACGGGGGAAAAGAGAAAAGAAAAAGAAAAAGGGGCAGGTACTACCAAACCAAACATAGACACCGTCCAAACATAGCACACAGCACAGCACACAAAAAAAGAACCTCATTTGCGCCCAACCAACCAACCCCCCCAAAAAAGCGTAGCGGCTCCCCATCCACGCGGAAACGAAAACGAAATGAACGGGAAACATCATACTAAGGTTGGACTTAGACTTAGCAGCTAGGGTAATCACGCCCCCCTGACCCTGAAGCATGGATTGGCGTTTGTTGATACAATGATAGTTCTTTGCTGGTCTGAATTGGCGATCGAGCGACGATGGTATTATCCGAATAGAGACAAGTCCAAGGTTTTGCGTTGGTTCTAGCGCCGGTTCTAGGCTAATAGACGCGACTGATGGATATCTCGACCGACCGACCGACAACCACCAATTCGGAAGGAACCCAAAAACGCGACAGGCGGACGGACGCGGACGGACGGTATGGCGTGGGCATGGCATTCTTAGCGCCTTTGAGCAGCGAGCTTCGCGTCATGTTTTTTTTTTTTTGGAGGGGCGGAATTGCGGAATTGTCGTAATGGCACGCGCAAGAGAGTTTTGGGGAAACCAAAATATTAAGTATGTACGCCTTGATTATCCCAGAACGTTGATGAAGAAAGTTATCGTTATCACGCGTTAAAAACAACGTAAAGAGTCGAAGTTGTTCTGCCGGTGCCAGGAGCGTGAAGCTCTGCCTGCTAAGAATATTAATAATAACATCCCCGCCGTAAGGACGCACACGTTGTCGGATGTTCCAAGGTGCCAGCCAGCGCGTTGGCGTTGTGTAGCACGCAGCGGTAAGTTTCGCGCGTTCCTTCTTTCCTTCCACCTTCTCTGTCTTTGTTCTTGTTCTTGTCCTTGCATGCCTTGTCCTTGTCCTTCGTGTCAGTGTCCATGTCCATGTCCTCCCACGCCACGTCTCCCATTCAGCCGTCGCACATGTCCAGTCCAGCCTATGCATCGAGCCTCCAAGCCTCCGAGCCACCAAGCCAGCCATCCATCCACCCATCCTTCTTTGCTTTCATTACAACCCATCCGCGTCCACGTCCATATCCACGTCCACGTTAACCGCCTGTTTATTCATCCACCCATTCATCGACTCGCGTTACGCGTTATCCAGTCCTCCGAGTCCAGACCCAGACCCACACACCGTGACCACCCACGCGCACGCCCGGCATTGTCATTGACAATCGTTTATGCCCTGTCCTATCTTCCCTAAGCCTGCGTACGTAGAACCCAGAGCCCAGAGCCCAGACGGGACGGTCATGGGGTCACGCTGCCCGACCACGCAACCACGACCCCTACATGTACACCCTACACCCTCCAGCGTCCAGCCTCGTGTACATTACACATTACACATTTAATTTCCGCTTCACTTCCCAGTTCCTGTTCTTGTTCTTGTTCTTGTTCTTGTTCTTTCCCCAGACTCCAAGAATCAGGAATCAGGAATCAGGAATCAGGTACGATGTCGTGCCACGCCACGCCACGCCACGCAGGGTGCCGTATACGGCAAATACGAAAAAAAGAGCAAAACCGCTGAGCTGGTGGATATGGAGATGAAGGGCTGGATATTTAAAATCGAGGGCTGAGTGCGCATAACGAGAACGACGGCGAGGACGAGAATGAGGGCGAGGGAACGGGTACTGGCTCAGATGGATAAGTGGAGGGTGGAGGGTGGAGGGTGGAGGGTGTGATGACGGCGAGAACGGAATGGAGCAACCAGCAAGGAGGGAGGAGAGAAAAGAGAAGACGGAGAAATGGATGCTGGAGCACGAGAAATGGACAATCGATACTGGATTATGGACAATGGACATTTCAAGATGGAAGACATTGGACATTGGGCACACCGAGATCATGAAGCAGAAGCAAAGTCAAAGCGCGCACCGCACGGGTGTTGGTGTTGGCGTTGTGTGTTGTGTCGCTTTATCCTTTTTTTACGTTGTTCGTGCTCGTGCTTGTGCTTGAAGTCTTCTCCTCTTTCCTCAGTCCTCTCTTCTTTCCTCAGTCTTCTGTTTTCTGTCCTCAGTCTTCTCCTCAGTCCTTTCCGCTGTCCTCAGTCCTCTCCTACGCCCCCTGTCATTTCCTCTGTCCTCTACCCATTCCTCTACCTCAATGCCACTAACATCCAATCCCACCAATATCCAATGCCCAATGCCCAATACCCAATGACACGACACGGCATGCGCACGAACCCCAAACCCACACGCGGATACAAATCGCCGCGTCCAACATATCACTCCATCACGCATCGCATCATGGAGGGAGGGTCCCAGGGGTAAGGGGGTAAGGGTCAGGGTTTATGTTCTGTGTTCTGATGGATAGGTGGGTGGAATTTGAAGAGTCGAGAATTAGATGCGAAATGCGAAATGTGAGGGAAGTGGCAGAGTCGGTCGTAGGTAGGAGCGAGGAGCCAGGAGCCAGGAGCCAGGAGGCCAATAAAGAATTAGATTCTTAGACCTAACGAGGAGCATCAATGAGGTCAGCACTGGGGTACATCATCATATGTAAAGAATGTAAAGTAAAGAAAAGGAAGAATGAAATGAAATGAAATGAAAAGTGTACACGTACGAGCCTGAGGTGAACGTTGAACTACCCTGGTCTAAATGAGAGAACAGAGAACAGAGAGGCCAAACTGAAGAGACAGAGAGGAGAGGAGAGGAGAGGAAAATCATCTGCGATCCGAACCCAAATCCAAACCTGAACCTGAACCCAAACCTGAACCCAAACCTGACGCTGAACGTGGCACGTTGAACGTTGAACCTGGAACCGAGAAGAACCGAAACCGAAACCGAAACTGGAACCAGAACCAGAACCAGAACAGAAACCAGAACTGCAAAAAAAAAAACATGCATTAGAAAAAAAATAACGACAACAATGAACGAAAACGAAATGGTACACACTTGTAAAGATTCAGGTAATAGTAAGGGTAAAACATCAGGTAAGAGTAAGAGTAAAAAGTTGACAATAGAAAGTAAAAAGTACTTAGAGTTTGAGAGGCAAAAAGTGGTAAGACTGGGAGTAAAAAGTGCCAGTGAACAGTACTAGTAAACAGTAAAACAGTAAAACAGTAAAGATCGAAAAAAATGGTATAAAAGTCAAAAGTCAAAAAGTTAAAAGTCAAACGAAAGTCGCTATCGCAAACACAAACGCATCCATTCGAAACAAGAACAAGAACAAGAACGAAAGAAGACCAAGGACCAAGACGAAGAAGGGCGACAAGGGTAGGAGGGTAGGAGGGTGAGGTGAAGGGGGATATCAAAATTGCAGTACGTAGGTAGGTAAAAACAGGTAGGTACTTTAAAAAAGGTTATCAAAAAAAAAGCGAAAACGAGCGCGAGCGTGAGGGCGTGTCAACAGGTGTGTCAAGAGGCGTGTGGTGGTGGTGGTGGTGGTGGTGCGGTGTGATGTACCGCTTTGCTTTGCTTTGGGGCTTTGGCTTGGTTTACTGATTCTGTTTACAGTAACGGTGTGTACGGTGTACGGTGTACGGTGTCAAAGTCAAGAAAAATGGAAGTGGAAGTTGAAGTGGAAGTGGAAGTGTCCTGTGCTGTGCTGTGCTGTGCAAAGATAAATGAAAAAGGTAAAGGTAAAGGTAAAAATTGAAGGGGTCTGTGCGGTGTGCGGTACTGTGCGTGTGCGGTGTGCGGTGTGTGGTGTGTGGTGTGCAGGGTGCGATACTGTGTGATGTGGTGTGCGGTGTGCTGTCGGTTGTACGGTGTGGGAAAAAGACATATGTCAAGCGTTGTCGCATCGAATATCGAACATCGAACGTCGAACGTCGAACGTCGAAACGTCAATGTCCGTCAAAGTAAGATGTCGATGTCGGTGTCGATGGATAGCTACGATGCCATGTGCGACGAGAGTGTGCAGGTGATGTTATGAGATACGATTACGACGACAGTACAAGGGTAGATAGCAAAGTCAGTGACGGTGTGCGGTGTGCGGTGTTTGGTGTTGTGCGGTGTGTAGCGTAGCAGTAACACGAGTCGAGTCGAATCGAATCGAATCGAGTGGTTATTGCCCATGTTGATATAAAACGACGACAACGAGGGCCAGGGGTAGGAGGTAGGAGGTAGGCAGGAGCATGTATCAGGGTATCGGTAACGGTATGCGGTATCGGTGTTCTTTTGATAGACGGGTACTGTAGTAAGAGCGGTGCGGAGCAGGATGTGGGCGGCATCTATGTGTGTGTGTGTGTGGTGGGAGTAGAGAATAGAGTAGCGTGAGGCGGAGGGCGGGATGAACGAGTGTGAGTGTGAACGAAGGATGGGCGGGCGGCGGGGCGGGGGCGGGTGGAGGATAAAACGACAACAGCAACAAAAAGAACAGAAAAAAAAAACACAAAACACAAAAAAAGAAAAGAAAGAAAAGAAACCCCCGAACAAAACCACGAGCGTTCATCTAAACTCATGTTCACCCGTCCCCGTCGCCGTATTCACACTCTCAACTTTAACACCCCTCGACGAGCTCACACTCCTAATATCCCTGCCCTCCTCCGCCAACTGTCCCCTAAGCACCTGCTCGCCCTCATCCTTATCATCCGCACCTACATCCATCCCCGCGCCCTCATCTCCCAACTCATGCTCGGGGCTCTCGCCCTCCTCCATAGGCCTCCCAGCAAAATCAGGCTTGCGCAGCATCTTGCGGAAGGCATCAGCCATAATAGCTGCGTCCGCGCCGCTGAATGGGCCGCCTGTATCACTTATAGCCGATGCTCCATCGTGCGTCGTGCTCCCACCACCACCACCACCACCGGACTGACGGTGCGAGACGGACGCCAGTCCAGCGCCAATCCCCAACCCCGCGCCAGCTCCAAGTGCAGCGGGAGCAAGCAGCGGCGACCCCGCCGAATCATACCTCTGCATCATATCCGGTCCATGCTGCCCTCCCCCTGCCCCACCACCACCACCACCCTGCTCCCTCGGCATCATAGGCGACGCAGACCCCATCGACCCACGCGACGACGACGCCGACGAGCGCTGCTGTCTCCTCCTCAGCCGCCGCAGAATCACAAACACCAGTATACACGACGCAGCGAGCGCGAAGAATCCGAGGACGACTATCACCGCTATCGCCCAGCGGGGGAACGACGAGGCGGAGCTTGCGTGTTGGACGTTGCCCGTGGGACTCACGGGCCCCGACGCCGTCGCCGACGAGGGTGTTAACGAGCCTGAACCCGAGCCAGACCCCGAACCCGAGAGCCCAGTCGGCTGCACAGAGTTGCTGCTAGCAGACGACGCACTCGCCGTGGGCGCCGCGACCGCATCCAACACCGTCGTCTGCACCGCACTGAAAATCGGCTGCGGCACAAAGTTCCCATTCGCCAGCGTCGCATCCGAGCGGATGATCACCCAGTAGAAGGGGAACGACACGTTTTGGCCGGAAAAGTTGAACCCGTCTGCGCCGAACCATTTGTCGTCGACTTTCGCGCGGACGAAGCCGGCGCGCTCGGGTGGGTTGGTTTGGTTTGCGAGGTGCAGGATTAGGGCTTGGGAGTCGGCGCGGAAGAGGAAGATGTCGACGAGGTTGGTTTGGGTGATTTCGGGCCGCCGTGAGTTCCCTGTTGTTGTTGGTGGTGGTTGCTGTCAGCATCACGCACACATTGAGGGGAGGGAGGGAAGAAACTCACAAACAAAGGTCGCATACTGATGCTGAGGAACAACAGTGTCCGCTGTGGGGAAGCACGAGATGACATTATTGCCCGAGTTGAACTGGCAGTCCTGCAGCGCCTGCTGCACCTGCGCCTGGTCCGTGATGATCTGCCGCCGTCGCACCGACACCCCTGACCCCGTCCCCGTCCCTGCTTCTGTTGGCTTCCATGTGTCTGCGTCTGCGATCCAGAAATCACCGCTCCATCCCTCAGAGTCGATGCTCCAGCTTTTACTTGAACCCGAGCCCATATCCATATCCACACCACTCGAAAAAGACCCACGAGAACTCTCACTCTCACTCTCACTTTCGCTTCCACCCGACCCCGCGCCCAACCGCAATGTGTCTGTGTCTAGTGAAGACGACGATGACGAAGAGGAAGATGATGACGACGGAGAGCAGAACGCCGACGAGCAGCTCTGGCTCGAGCTCGACGACATGGGAGTCAGGGTCTGCAAGTGGTTTGTTTGATGTTGACGGGTTGGATGTCCGTCCGGTGTAGGTAAGCAAAGCAAGCACAAGCCAAAAAAAAATGCCCCCCATGGCCATTCAATTTTAAATTAATAATAATAATATTTTTTCCCGTTTGAGATAACGATGTGTGCCGTAACAATAAACGATAAACAATAAATTACCCACGCAATAAACTACAAATAGATAACGCAGAGAGAGACCCCGTACACTCTCCCTTGAGTTAGATCTTCTTATAATATATTAATATTTGAGTCTTACATCATCATCCTCCGCTCGGAGGAACGCATCAAACTCCATAACCCATCACATCACACCAGCATCACACCTCACCCTCACCAGCACCAGCACCCAACCAGCATCAGCATCAGCATTAAGCAACACCAATGGACGATGGACGATGGACAATGGACAATGGACACTGGACACTGGACAAATGGACAATGGACGATGAAAATGAAAACTGAAAACTGAAAATGAAAATGCAATGAACAACATTCAATGTTCAATATTCAATCAAAGATTGCCGTTGGCAATTGGGCCTTGCTGACCGCCTACGGCGCCATCTTTATTCTACATGTACAAGCAACACCAACAGGAAAAAAACTCCTGACTATTTTTCTCTAAGATATTTCCTCAATTTATATAAGTTGTGCTGTCTGAATTTTTTTCTAATTGCCCGACAGAAAAGACAGAAGAAAAGACTAGACTTGTGGCAAATATATAAGGTTAGAGGCCCTAAACAAAGCAACAAATTATGCTCAATGAGAATAGACAAAGCACACTCCAATACCAACAAAGCCTTCAAGCAAAGTTCTATCACGCACGTCGCAACTGACTCGTAGACTGTAGAACATAGAGTAGATATATAACAGACCACATCAGCACAACTTATAAAAGAGACATCACAAAACAGTGATTCTAAGAGTATGTAGATACAAGTCATCACACATCAAAAAGTCATACAGCAATCACAAAAGAGCAAGACAAGCAGTCAGTAAAAAGAGGTAAACCTTTGGGGATAGAGAATACAGAGATTGATCAGTATAATAAAATCAAGATAAAATCAGGGTGCCTCCCCTTTTGTGCTGTTTTCCTTAGCTACTCAAGTTCTACGTCTCTCAAACGTCTCTCAAGAGACGTAGAACTTGAGTAGCTAAGTGGCATTTGTTTACTAGGTATGGAATGGAGCAAATAACGTTCGAAGATTAGATGGGCAGCGAACCAACAGTAAACTATCTGGGCTTTGTTTGGCAGTGAGAGGGTCGACAAACAACGTGTGAACATTTTGTGCACCATTAGACGGGGATCGGGTCAATCTTTTGTTTGGCATCGTCGGGTCGAGTAAACAACGTGTGAACATTTTGTGCACCATTAGACGGGGGAACGGTCATTCTTTTGTTTGGCATAAGTATCATCAACAAACATGATGCCAACATTTGATGGACGAATTTCACAGTAGGGGAGCCTTACTTAACAGCAAGGCCATATTCAATGTTGAGGCGCAGCGGCCGCTCGCGCACAATGGGCCGTGTATTGCTAATAGTAATTCTATGCTGCTGAATCGTGCGCCTTGGTGCGCGGCGGCGTGCGCGTGATCCTTTGAACGTTCGTAGCGCTCGTATCGCTCATTAAACCGCGAACCGCGAACACCCGACGACGGCGCACGATGAACAGGCGTAAAAATTGCTCTGCGCCGTCCGAAATGACGTGCCAGGATGGGGCATGGATGTGGATGTGGATGTGGATGCATCCGCAAACCCAAACCCAAAAACGAAAAACGAAAAACGCATGCGCCGACAAATAACATCCATTATTCAAAGCGCTTAACGCGGAATTGCAGGGTGTTGACGAGCACTGTGATCATGATGCCACGAGCTCGAGCTTAATTATAAGCAAGTGGAGAAGTAAACCAAAAATGCGAAATACAAAGTGATCTCTTTTTCGAGTCATTGACGATGTTCAATGGCAATGTTCAAATCCCGAATTCAATCAGAATACAATAATACATTCAACCCCACCCAACCAAAGACTCAGAGACTCTACGCAGTAGCAGCAGCACGCAAGTCGTTCGTATACAACGACACACCCTCAACCTGCGCAACCCACAAATCCCACGCGCGACCAAGGAGCGACGCGCCCTCGTTCGTAGCAGCCGCATCCACCGCCTCGCGCGCACTTAACCCCATATCCATATGCACCCCCGCGCCTGGCCCCCCTCCTCCTCCGCCAGCCAACCCCAACAACAGCGCCTGCATCTGCACAACCGCACTCTGCATCCCATAAAACGCCCTAAACACCGCATCCCGCACACCCGCCTGCTCACTCTGCGCACTCATAACAGCCATCCCATGGCCCCTCATCAGCACCACATTGCTCCCCTGCTTAAAGCTCCCCGCGAGCGCGTCGCCCAGCTGCACATCCCTAATCAACAAATCGTGCGGTGCATCCGCTGGTAAAACGCTCTCCGGTAGAGCAGCGGTGTCGAAGATCGGCGTGCCGTTGGGGGTGAGAGCGCCGAGTGCGCCGGCTGCGGTGCCCATTTGCGCGTGCAGGCCGGTGTGGGAGACGCCGAAGGGGAGCACGGCGCGTGTGTGTGAGTGGATGACGGAGGTTGCGTTTGGGAATGCTGCGTAGATCTGTGCGTGCGTGCGTGCGCGGGTGAGTGAGTGAGTGGGTGGGTGGGTGGGGAGAAGGGACACGTACCTGTGAGTGGATAAACCGCTCCAAAAAGCTAGACGGGATCGCATCGCCCGTCACACTACTATTAAACGTAAGACGCAGCGCCGTCGCGTTCTCAATCGCATATCTGCCACGCATATTACAATTAGTATCAGTATTAGTATTAGTAAATTCACTGAGTCAAGTTCAAGTTAACACGGGCGCGACGATTATCAGCCTCAACGCGTTCCTCGAGATTCAATATTCAAGTGCATTTGCAATGGGAATGGAAAGAGGAAGCAACAATGGGATAGGAATATGGAAGACGAGTAGGGACAGGGACTCACGTAACTAAACTCTGCGCCGTCGTAAGCGCCGGTGCAATTGCGAACGACCTGCGCGTTCATGCGAGTTCAAGTCAGCACATTTTTAATATACACACGAATTACGATCACCACCACGCTATAACACGCACATTATAAACTCGCTAGCATTATCCGGGTTCCGCGCAGAAATATGTCCAAACGCATCGACAACGTCGAGGAAGTGCAATATATCTGCAGGCACCGCATAGCACGTGTTTGTTTTTCAACGTTTTTGGTTTTTTTTTTTGGCGATTGATTTCGAGTTCGGTTGGTTTTTGTGCCAGGTGATAATGATGATAATGTTGATGATGAGGTCGCGGTTTGGTTTGGTTTTTTAATTTGTAGGTGGTATTTATGGAGGTATGAGGTATCAAGTGATCCGAGTCAGCTTCACCGCAAACGAAAAACGAAAACGAAAACGAAGGAATGGAAGAGAGGGAAGAGGACGTACGGTTCGCATCGAGCAAGTCAGTCGCAACAGCCATAAGACTCGGACTTACTCCCATTTCGCTCGTTCCGTCTCCAGCGCCAGTTCCAGTTCCAGTTCCAAGTTCCCGAGCGCTAACACCGACACCATCAGTCTGCGCACGCACTCCCACGCCTCCTCCGACTCCTCCAGCGACGAAGAAGCACACCAAAAGACCCGCTAGCGCAGCCGACAGAAAGTTTATTCGCCACATCGTTTCCCTGTTTCCCTCGTTTTCTTTTATTTTTTTTTTAAAAAAAAAAACAGAAAAGAAAAACGATCTTTATCTGTTGACTTGAATCGACTCGGACCGCTTTGCTCTCTTCGCTTGTTGTCTTAGCTTGTGGTCCTCTTCTTTCCTCGTCGAGTTTCGAGTTTGGAAGCTTTATACCAACGAGCGAAATGTATCGCGTGCGCGTTCCTAATAATCAGCTAACCGCTACCACCGACTCGGAGCACAGTCGCAGGTCCCGGTGTCCAATGGTACCAAATATTGAGTGTCGAGTGTCGATTTTAGGTTTGGTTCTGGATTCAAGGCAGGGATTACACTCCTACTGTCCAGAGAAAAGCCTGAGAGTGGGAGAGGGAGTGGTGGAGGGGGATGGTGAGTACACTGTATCTGTATCCGTACCCGAGACTCGTATATGTACTGCCAATTAGTACCTATTCTAATTCTAACTCTCGTTCTTCCTTCTACTCCTCATTCTGATTTTTTCGCTCTCACTGCACCACCACCGCGGCAGCACGGCTCGCAGCGGTCCAGATCCCACGAATCACGAATCACGAATCTCTTTGAGTAATGCCGCCCCGAATGTCTGCTGCGTACCCACAACCTGCATTCGCATGAACCCCATGCGCAAGGATTTAGACACCAAGGGATCAAGGGACTAGGGAAAGCCCGGACGTAATGAGTCTGAGGTCTGACATTCCAAGCTCGAACTCTGCGGAGACCGACCGGAAATAGCAGAGGTCCTGAAATAACAAATAATATGACATGGAACTCTGGAATCCACCGGATTCTGGAAAACGACGACATAAGGAGAGTATAACGATTTTTTAATTTTATTTGTGATGTATGACAAAAGATGACAGGAGGAATTAATATGTGGGATTGCGTGTTTGTTGAAGTATTTGCGTGCACATAAAAGGAGAGAGAGAGAGAGAGAGGGAAGTAGAAGAAACCAGGAAAGCAGGAACGAAAACAGAGTCCGGAGCAAGAAAGTAAAGACAAGCGGAATTGACACAGGTGAGCGGGTTCCTTGCCGGCGGGACCATTTGCCAGTGCCTCTGGGATGAGATGAGGCCAATGACGTCCTGTCCATATCCACTGAATCCGTGAGTCCAACGCTGATCCCATGGGATCTATCACAAGACACCCACACCCACACCCTGATGACCCCGTGCCACAGCCAAAAAACAGTGTGGGAGAGGCGGTGGTGTAGTGTGTGTATGCGCGTTCCTCGAATTTCAAGCGATACTAGTATTATTAGTGACTCACGACTTCGCGCGAATGTATGACCTACAAATCAGATACACACGGACGCGGACGCGAGTGTCAATGTCATGCCATGGTATTGTATGGCTGGTACAATTTACGATATGTCATAGGAAGTATTATTATAATTATACAGAGCACAGTTATTAATACTGCAGTACCAATTTGTACTGTGAATCCCAGAATTTAATACTCCCAGCCTGAGTGTCGCGGCTCAAGCTTCAAGCTTCAAGCTTGAACTCGCTTGCGAAGGTGCGAAACGATGCCAAAATGATCTTCCGCTGAATTTCCCACACACCAACGCTCGAGCTTGCGGTGGGGAGAGGGAAGTGACCCCACGCACACGCACATAGAGACACAAGCGCATTCGCACAATTTGTCTTGACCCTTTATCATGTATCATCGCAAGCCACGTTCGCCGTTGACCAATGACAAGACGCGGACGCCGGACGCGCTCTTCCCGTGCCGCGCGGCGCGGTGGGGGTAGATATGGTATGCACAGTGGCAGAAGATCCAGAGTTCAAAGTGAACAATGAACGACTCGGACTCTCACTCGCTCACAGATCCACACGTCTAAGCCGTTCGGTCCATCTTCCCCATCCACCCACTGCCCATCAACTAGTACTAGTAGTACTGGCATCCGCTACATAACTACATCATAACCACCAGTCCCGAAAGTCATCCGGGACCTCCACTCGCACTGTCATGACTCTGGTTCAACACGAACACAGACGCACACAGAAGGGGTAACAGTAACCCCGGATTCCAGATGGGGATGTGTCAACGCCGTCGAGCGCTTATGCTAAAGTGGAAGCAGTTGGGTCAAGTAGCACTCATCAATCAGGCTCGACGCCGATCAAGTTTTCATTTTGCCCAAGCAAAACGGTCACTATCCATCTGTCAGTCAACATTCTGATCCTACAAAGCTACCTACGTACGAGCCTCTAACCTTTACACCGGTGATTCCCGACCAACGTGCTCGATATAATTTCAGAAAAATATATCAAGAAAAAAAAGGCACCATAAATCAGAGCGTCAATGGTAAGTAATTGCAAAACGTTCGCGTACGGGGAATCGAACCCCGAGCTACCGCGATCACTCTCGAAAGACATGAAAGGCGGTAATGTTAGCCGTTACACCATACACGACATACCCTTGTTGTTTTCTTTTACCACAACAGGGGAAGGAGGCTCGGGGCTATAATTAGCCGATAATGTCATAGAGCCTAGGCCCTCTGGCCTCAGTGCCGAAATGCGGCAAGTCACTTCTCTTCAAATTTCAAACCAAAGTCTGCGAATGCGTTTCGCCGGGACGGGGTTGATGATCAGCTTGAGCTTGAACTTCTACTACTGCCTCAAGGTGCGATACAGCAGGCGCATCCGGGGTCTTTCGTTAACGAAACTGCAATGGCCATGCTGAACACCGTGACCATTGATAATTCAAATGAACACGACAGTAAGCCAGGGTAAGTGTAAGTCGACATCGAGCCATCTCCGTTGCATTGTCAATTGATTGATTTCCATTCCTTTGAATGAAGAGCACAACCACACAGACTTCCATGGTGCGAGCACGTTGGACTGTAAGATAGATGACGGTCGATGATCTTCCGATAATTCCAATGCCAATCATCTGGATGTAGGAATGGAATAGATGCACGCTTGCAAGTTGCTGTCGCTGATGCTGCTGCTGGTAGTGGTGATGGTGAGAATCACCTGTAGTAGCTACAATAAACGTAATATACTGGGCAGTTGCCCAAATGCACGGCAACGTCTACGTGGGCAACTTCCCCAACTGCCCAAAAGTAACGTTCAGAGGGTTGTTGAGGGGAATTTAGCTGCCGAAACGTCTGCCGGGCCATGCTGGTGCAAACAATGCACCAAATGGCCCCGCAGGGCGCGAAAAGCCGTTTTTAGGTTGTTTTTGGCGGGATTTTGGCGGGTGGAGGTCATAGATGTGCTAATGGGAATTAATGATGGCGCTCGCGCCTATTTGCGCGCCCGAAATCGGTGGCGGCGGGGTGGATGGCGGCGGGTGTGGTTGGATGACGTTAGGATATTAATAGATGCACTTACCGAATTAGCAATAGGCGTTCACGGATGCCCTCCAGGGTGTCTAGATGTCTTCCTGGCGTATTTCAAGCGGGGAAAAGAGGTAGTATTATTCTTAGAAATATATTGTGGGGTTCGCGCCTATTTGCGCGCCCGAAATCGGTGGCGGCGGGGTGGATGGCGGCGGGTGTGGTTGGATGACGTTAAGCTATTAATAGATGCACTTACCGAATTAGCAATAGGCGTTCACGGATGCCCTCCAGGGTGTCTAGATGTCTTCCTGGCGTATTTCGAGCGGGGAAAAGAGGTAGTATTATTCTTAGAAATATATTGTGGGGTTCGCGCCTATTTGCGCGCCCGAAATCGGTGGCGGCGGGGTGGATGGCGGCGGGTGTGGTTGGATGACGTTAAGCTATTAATAGATGCACTTACCGAATTAGCAATAGGCGTTCACGGATGCCCTCCAGGGTGTCTAGATGTCTTCCTGGCGTATTTCGAGTGGGGAAAAAAGGTAGTATTATTCTTAGAAATATATTGTGGGGTTCGCGCCTGTTTGCGCGCTTAAAATTAGTGGCGGCGGGGTGGATGGCGGCGGGTGTGGTTGGATGACGTTAAGCCTTTTAAGCTATTATTATCTAGCAGTACCAAAATAAACTGATTGGATCAGTGTACTCGTGATGGCAACTGGTACCACTACATAATTATATTATGTCAAATGAATGTTGTCTTGTAGTCTAACGGTTAGCTCTGCGACCTGCTTTTTTAGTTGCCAGTTCCAGTCCGTGCTGTGAACGTTTCGTCAAGTCTGGTAAAATTTGTCATAATGACAGATACTCTGCAGTATAGTTTAGGCGTACATTATTGAGATTATACATGATTCTACATTGACAGACTAAGTGTTTCTCCGTAATTCTATCAAGTCCTGTGTATAACACTACATTACGCATATTATTCAATAATTGAGGCCTCCAATTCTTCTTCTGTCTCATCACCTCCGTCATCATCTTCCATCTGCACTTCTGAAGTCTGAGCAATATCCAACGCAGGATCCAGAGCGTGTCGCCACAGCTTCTCACAATGAGCACCTAATAATTCCTGAATCTCTGCTTGCGATAATGCATATGCTGAAATTCCTTCGAGTAAATCTTTTGAGGCACCCTCTCTTGCAACCCCATTTTGACGACTTCTCCACCAATCCGCTTTCCAACTGAAAAACGCCAATGCCCGTCGCATCTCCTCTTTAAGTAGCATGACCTCCTCCGATGCACGTTGAGATCTTGCCCTGCTTTTCGCCCATTCAACTCGCATGACATTATCTTCCTCTTCCTCTGAAGCTCCTCCCAGATTGACTGTCCAAATCCAAGAAAGGGTTCGCCGAGTCTCCCCAGATCCGTCTCGCCGAACTCGATTATCATCCAAGAGCGTCAATTCTTCTTCTTCTTCTTCTTCATCCTCCTCGTCGTTGTCTACCCCTTCGCCTTGTCCAAGTGAAGCCTCAGCAACCTGTTCATCGTCCAAGGTCCCTCTGCGACCGGCCTTCTTTCGTATTCTTTCCGGATCCTGATATCCCCTGATATCCTTGTCTTCCAGCTTTTGAAAGGTTTCTTCCCAGTCGCCTGGACCACGCAATGACATGTAGGCAACCCGTGCTGCGCGATACTTCTGGGCGGCAAACCTTGCCCTTTCATGAACACGGTCGATGACAGACGTTGATCGCGTGCCGTCTCGCTGTCCTCTAATGTTCTTTTTCTTGAAGTGAATCATTCTACTCTTGAACTTCAGAATTTGTCGGAGCGTGCTGAGAGAATCTATAAGCTGCGAGTGCCAAAGTTTCTCCTCGACCAACGGAAGCTTGTGAGTTGATATGCAAGATCTGTGAGGTTCTGGAATGGTTGATGGTAGTCGGAGGATAGAGTCTTCAGGATTCTCCGTATTTGTAGTGATAGGATGGTCGGCTTGGTACTGAAGAATGCCTGGCATGTACACGGGCTGCAGTAGCTCCCAAGCACGGATCCGCGTTGACAGTATGTTTCGCTGCTCGGTCAATGACCCGGCCTGTCTGACTGTGGATAAATCACTAACACCCTTGGCAACCTTTTGAATACGACGTCTGGAAGTTAAGTTAGCAGGTATACAATCTGAAGGGGTAGAAGCGGGACTTACTGTGCTTCTTCAAGGTCAAGTCCCTGAGAGATGAACATTGAAGCTGTTGTAGCATGCGGAAATGAGCCGCCCTCAGCAAGGAATGCCGCTTCCGCTTCAGCCAGGTCCTTTTTAACTTGGGCCTCCGAAAGAGCTTTGTTTTTCCGTGTCCATCAGTTCAGCATTCAATGAAACGGAACCGTCACTTACTGTTGTCCGGCATGTCGTACGGATTTGGAACAGTTTTGGGAAAGGTGTCGGCCTCCCATGCCTCACACATGGCCTCCCACTGCTCGACCTTTTCCTTGTGTTCCTTCTGCAGAGACCTTGTCAAGCCACGATGACCCTCTGTTTGAATGTTTCTCTCTGTTATGGCGTTTCGGTACCGTCGTAGCAGGGTCGTACTGAGAGACGAATATTTCTGCCAGTTCCAAAAGCCGAAATGGTCGTCAAGTGTATCCTGCCTTGTACCGGGGCCCTGAGTTTTCGTAGCGTTTGCGAGAGGATTATGTGGACCCCAAACACGCTCAGGGCATTCCCCATCTGTATGACCCACGCCGGGAATCAGATTTAGGGAATATACATGGTGATTTTTCTCCTTGTGCATTCTTTCATGTAGCTTGGGGATTGCTGGAGTGAGGCGGAGGTTTTGCGGGGGTTTGATTTCAGGAGGCCAGTCCTCCTTTATTCTTTTCAACAACTTTGTGAACCACTGGCAGCATACATTGTAGCTAGCCAGCACCAAACAAATAGCTAGCGTCTTCAATGCCATTCCAAAGACGTAATCCATATTGGCATAACTGTCAATAAAGATCAACTCAAAAGTTATAGCTAACGCGCATATATTCAACATACCGCTCGCCTTTTTGCAAATTCCCAACAGAGGTCGGAAATATCATCTCCGAACGGCCGCATATAGCTGCACCAACGCCAGTGTATCGCAAGCCCTTGGAAAACTTGGTGTTGGCCTTTGCGAGGGCTTGAAATCCGACACATGTACTGATCTGAAGCACAAATTTCATTGGAATGGTCACCATGGAACATCGAGTACATACTTACATCTTTCTCGCTTGCCTTGCTCTTCACATAGCTTTCATATTTCTCCTTCTCAATCATATATGCCCACCCCGTTCCAAGCCCAGGATCTTGGGATGGATTTGACACCATCTGGTTTTTCAACCGGAAATTTGCGTCCATGCAAATAAAAACCGCATATAAAAACCTGAATATGGCCAATTAAAGCATGTTATTAGAATAGAGCGGTGAGACTTACTTCTTAGCATCCGGAACACTGCTCCAATCCTCAGGAAGGTTAATTCCCGGATGAGGACAGGTGGGACACCGAATGGCGAGTTCTCCAGGAGCAGTCCCTTCTACTCCTGAGATGCTATGGCCACGACCCGCCCACTTGAGCATGTGAAGATGCCTCCACTGCACAACCATCCGCATTAGTGGCCGATACCGTGAATTTGGAACGTTAATCCCCAGGTTTGTTGTGGTCTTCTCCAGACAACGATAGAAATCATATGTGGAAGCCTTTGTTGTGAGCGCCATCTTGTGCAAGTGTTGAAGGAGCTCAAACGTAGCTACAGTCTTGACGGCCAGTTGGGTTGCTGGATACAGTCGACGTCGAAGAAGTTGAAGATGGGGTGCGATTGCTCTCTGACATTGGCAGTACTGGATGTTGACAGAATGTATTCCATTTGTATGAAGTACTAGCATGCTTCTGTGACAAGGAACCGGCGATTCGCAGTACCCCGCGGAATGGTTGAGCTGGACAATCAGTCCAAGGCTTCTGAGTGACACCTCCGTGAAGTGAGAGCCAGTCCACCTCTGAGGAGATTATTTTGTTAAAAAAATATTACAATCATGGAAATGGGCGAAATACCTCAATACGATGTAATGGATTCAATCTATGCCGCCGTACGCAGCAACTCTGGCAGGTGAGGTCAGGGTAAAAACACTCCTGACACCGGTACTCAGGGACGCCGGGAACGTCTTTTGAACGAGCTACACAATCAGGGCAATGTTTGGCATGGCGAAAGTCTCCACGCCCAGCCCAGCGAATAATCTCTTCAAGGTATGACTGTCGATATGTTTCCTTCCAAACCACATGCGGTCGTTTCTGTTAGATATATAACAATAAATTTGACGGTGTCATCTGGAAATACAGAAGACGCTCACTGATACTTTGCTCCTTTGCTTTTTTTCAGGCTTTCCGGGTTCAAGAGGTGGTTGCACACTTGTCAAATTTTTGTCTTGCTCATTGGCGTGATTGTCGGTTACCACCTCGGAATAAATGGCATTGTCAAAGTCATTGCTGTCCGGATTGAGGTCCAATTCTTCATCGTCAGGCGGAGACCACGATGCCCACTGCAGCCACGAAGTTCCAGCCTCTCGCAGCGGCGAATGTTCAATGCGCGTTGCACGCCTTGATCCCCCAATGCTTCGTATAACGCCTTCGCTGGAGTGCACTGTGTCGGGGTCTTCAAGGTCGTCAATCTCTTCGTAGTATGATCGTTTGAGGTGCGCGTCAGTACCAGTACGCCGGCGCTTGTTGGGCCTCAATGTCATTGATATGAATGAAGGTGATATCCAAAGTTGGTAGTTTTTAATTATGAAGATATCAAATGGCCTTTGCAATGCAAATCGATACTCCAAAAAAACTAGATCACATGAAGAGCGTGTTTGCGCACGTGAACAAGAGACGTGTGCAACTCATCATCAGTAACTCGGTTCAGTAATTGCTAGGGGGCCTGAATCATTTTCTTTAGCCACTCACATGCGATTTTCTGTGCTTTGAAGTACATCTCAATTGCAGATAATCCTGCATGTCACTATTATCTGGCAAGTTTGGCTCGTCCTTTGTTATGCCGGTGACCGGAAAACCCCATGCCTGGGTATACACTATCGCCGGCATGCAGCTGTGCATTATGATCCTATGCATCAGTGGTAGAAAAGTGCTGAATTACCTCCATTATTTTACAGGGCGATACACTCGGCGTGAACTCGATCGTTTTATGTGTTACTTTCAGCATGTATGATGCTGTTGACGAATGGCATCCAAACAATTGGGACGGACAAGGAGGTACACATATATTAGAAGGGGCCGCAGGTGCGCTTGTTATCCCAGCGGCGTTTATATGATATTGACTTATAATAGATGTGGATATTTCTCACCAGAATGCCCATGCGTTGTGTCATATGTGCCGGCTACCCCAGCGATAGTGGTTGGGCACAGCTGATACCCGCCATTGACGGTGACATGTCACCTCTCTTCCAACCGGTGTATCGTAGGGCGGATGCAAAAAGAAGCCAGATGTTGGGGTGATTGCAAAACTGCTTTTCGGAAGGTTGGTACGGGGCAACCTTCGCATCATGTATGCGATTTCTTATCTCCTCTCGCTTGTCGTCTGAAATTGTGCAGCTGTTATGTCCATATGTTGCTATCTACTGCTTCAAAACGGTCCAAAGGCCGCCATGCTTCCAATCGTGACCAAGTAACTTGTAAAAAGCATATACTCCTATCCATTAACCTTTTTTTTTCGACTCGCGTGCTGATTCTTAGCGGTAAAAGCCCCATTGCTACGGTAATATCTTGCGTTTCACGTATGCTGTCCGTCTCATTATAGCATATATATTTGTATAACATCCTGTAGTATACATAAATGCAATTGTTGTGTCACCATAGAAGAGTGGTGGGAGTTCAGGCCTGTTTCACGTCAAAAGCGTGCGGTGATATTGGGGCGGTGATTCTTAGACTGTAATATTCAACCTGTAATATCTTTGGCAGTTCGTTGCTAAATTGTACTAAATTATACATACTAGACGTTAAGGTACACCCCTATCGATTGGAACAGTAACTTCGGAGGGAAGGGCAGAAAGGAAATTGTAACACTTAAGATATCTAAACCTCAAAGATCCAAACGGCGCGATTTCTTAATAGTGGCATCACCATAAATTTGACCATATCTATGATTGGTAGTACACTTGTGATAAAGGTTATACATAACTTTTTCAATGTAGTACATTGGTAGACTTTATATCTGCTCTTTTCTACTCCACCTCGTCCTTGTACGTACGACAATGAGCCACTCAAAATCAATGCTTTTGTTCAATTGAAGGTTGCCATCCGTTTTTGGAAGTACCTATATTTAGATTGTGCTCATTAGATTGGCGATTGAGCAAACCTATTTGCAAATTAAATCTCTTCTCCTTAACTGTCACATCAAAACCACAACCTCTCAATGACCAGACGTTGGCACATCAAGCTCGATCCCTATGAAACAGAGCTTCTTCGTAAGCGACTGTACTACTATGCGTAAGTGTTATCAGTAACAAACATTCCAGTCCCCCCTGACATCATACAGCAACAGAGAGCGTGAGCGTGAAAAGTGCCGTGAATACAAGCGGCGAAAGCTGTATGTAAAAATTTTCTTTCAGTTACAGATACCGTAGACTTAAATCAACAACTTGCAAGGCTTGAACCAAAGACTCCCGAGCAGGCAGCATTGGAGAAGGAGAAGCATAGGGAGGCGCAGGCTCGATATCGTGAGCATCACAGAGAGCTCATCAATTTGCGGGCCCGGAAAGCAAGGTGAGATATACATCATGTCTGTCAAATAAAAGTATTTACTCTGATAACCATACAGATACGAACGAAAAATACTCTCAAGGCGAAACTAACAGTAGCCTCAAATGAGCAGGGATGTATTACATTGAGTGCTAGAGTATAACAAGTACATGCTGTATAAAATTTCTTATTGCGTAACATTTGCGCTACAATGAATGGCCGGCTATGGTGTAATCAATTTTTCATTTAGAACTATGTGCGCATTTCAAATCAACTTGACGGTTTTGTACAATACCAAGGATTGCGTTCGAGCCAAGCCGCCTTAGGTATTCTTGGGTGTTCAAAAATAGACGCTTTCGGCCGACTTAGAATTTAAAAAATTCTACCATGGGCGAAGAGATGTATTTGGTTGATACCAATTAGAAAGTAAACTAGAGCTACTGTACTACTTTTTGCTTTTTGACCACGGATCCTTGCTATCACAATAATCCGCCCACATGTACTTGTATCTGTCTAACACACGGAAGGCAGACTCCATTCGCGCGTCCTCCAGCCGCTCTCTAATCGGAGGCGGATAGGCTGCCAGTGTCGGAGAAGCGGATTGCCGGGGACCAAATACAATACGAGCGGCTTCTCGGTATTCAGGGATGTCATAGGGGCACGGTGGTGTCAGACTGCGCGACTTTGACTGAGAACTTGATGATGATGAGCCAGATGATGATGAAGACATACTGGACTCTGAAGAAACAGAGGATGACCGGGCTGAGACCTCCGGAGTAAGCTGTCGGCGAGAGCTGCTTGCAATAGGCTGGGAAGCAGCGGACAATTTTGAAGAATAGGATGAACGCGTGGGGCGTCGAGCCATGGTGGCTGAGGGTGCAACGGGATCAAATCGATGTTGTCGGCGCCGGCTGCTTGATAAACGAACGCGCGGTGAGGTTCTTTCGTCATCCGCCTTCGCCTTCTGTTTCCCTTTAGCCTGAGATCTGGTGACCATAGGCCTCTGCTGGGCCTGAGACCTGGTCAGCATTGACCTCTGCCTTCCGTTTCCTCTGACAGCGGTGGGCATGCTGGATCCAGAATCCGAGGGAGTGAGCTCTCTGGGGTCGAAGTTGAGCATAGCATCAAGTTCTTCCTCGGACGTCATGCGTGTTGGCGGGGGGATTTGAATTTTGAGAGGGGATTCTTCTTTTTTGACACCGGGATGAGGACTTGGTGTTGATGCCGCAGCTGAGATGAGATAGACATCGCCAGCAGTGCGGCGTTCGTCAAGGAAGAGTTGCAGTGGGCGGGATGGCACGGAGAGAAGGTGGTCAACAGAATAATCTCTGTTGAGTATATGAGGTTGAAGCAAGAGGGCAAAAAGAACAAAACAGACCTATGATCCTGGAGTATCTTGTCAATGGACCCTCGGACGACGAGGACAAATGTAGAAGCGTTCTCCCCTTCTTCCGCATCTGCCATGATATCTATGAGGGAGAAATCTGAGGCAATCAGACATAGACCAGCAGGGTTTTTTGCAGAACACTCACCAAAGACAAGAAAATAGAAGGGAATCGGGTGGGGACCAAGGAGTAGAAGAATAGCAAACCGGTCAACCAAAAATTATTGAATCATTCGGAGTCGGAAACGTCGGATAGTCGGATAATTTCTTGGTGATGAGCGGCGGGACTTGGAACGCAGGGAGTAGAATAATGCTATATGTTTAACCGGGCAAATGTAAATTAGTTACGCTGGGATTAACTAGCGTGTAGACAGCATTTTCAAAAACAACCTCTGTGCTCTCCGCTCCCGCTCTGCGCTCTCTGCTGTCCGCTGCTCCTGCTCTGTCAATTAGTATCACACCAACATGGGTAAAAAGGGTAAAAAGGGAGCATACCATGGCGCTCGCCTGGAATTTTTACTTTCTCAAAAACCTGCATTCCAAAAGGCGACCAGCGAGAAGAATAAGGCCGAAGTCCTGGCAGATATTCAGCGCCGATTTTTCAAGCGCTTTCCACTGGAAAAGCCAGACACCTGGGAACCGACAGCAGAAGAGCTGGACGCGGTCGATGATGACGCACCTGACGAAGAACCTGAAGAGCCTAACAAGGATCTTATGTCGTTAGAGGATTATGAAAAGGCAGTTGAGAAAAGGAAGGAAAGGCAGGCCTTGCTTGCGTCGCGCAGAAATGTACGTAAGACGTCATATGGCTGTGTGAAACTGATTCTGACAGGTGTCATTTTAGAAAATCCGCCGTTGGTTCAAATACCAATACGACAAGGATCATTCTGTCTCCTTGAGCTTAGCCGAGGACCCATATTTCAACCTTATTCAGCAACTCTTTGGAAAGGAATCTAAGAAACCTCGTCTCAAAACTCCGGTGAACTTGTGGAGAAAGGTGCCTGAAAATCATGATCTTATCGAGGCCGAAATAATGGCGATGGTTCCCGCGGTGGATGTCAAAGAACTGGCAAAAACTCGAGACGCTGTCGCTCGACGTTTATTTTCTAGCCTTGACGTAGAGGTTCAGAAACAATGGAAGGAGATTGCGTTGGAGCAGCATGCAAAAGCACTCAAGGAACACGAAAATTATATGACAGAAGGGCCATCACTATCACCTGAAGAACGTCAGCGGTATGCATCATTCCCTTTCACCAAGTACAAATACTAAAGCATAGCAATTCTTATGTAGATGTATTGAATGTCTGACCCGGGTAATGCAGCCCGTCCTTGAGGCGGTATGCAAGATGACGGGTTGGGTTTCAACGTTTATGGCAGGTGGGCCTGAACCCGCGCGAGAGGGTTCCTTGAGCATTGTAAGGTACGTAGTTATCTTCCAGTTGTTTAGAAGATAGCACCTAATAGTTATTCAGCGTACACGCTGGAGTAACCTCCGGTCCCATCAAGATGAATTTTGGTGCCGCAGAACGTGTGCGAATTAAAGAACACACCATTCCGATCTTTACTAGCTACGTTAGAAAATGCTTCAGTGAGTTCTTCGCCAGCTGCCTATTTGCCTTCAATATGTGATGTGTTGGTTCCACAGCTGCTGAAATGAGAAAATCCGTTGCATTGCCCAAAGATAAGGGCTTTGTTCCCTTGAGCCAGTCCCCCAACATCGATAAAGACGCGGTCCATCTCGTTCCCACCGAGGGCGCATCCAAACCTAACCAATCATCCATTGGACAGTCAACAAACGTATCCAATCCACCCCCAGGACAAGCACAAGCCATGGACCACGATTCCACGCTCAAAGAAGGACGGAGGCGAAAAAAGAGGGACCAGTCAGATATTTGGGACGGTTTTATCTCCTTCAGTGACAAAGATCCCAATAGCAGCGATGGCGAGGGATCAATCTTCCATGCAACAACTCCAGAGGTTATACCCTCCCCGCCTGCTTCTCCTGTATTGCGAAGTCAGGATACAATAAGCTCAATAGACGTGCAGCCAATTCAGCATTCTTCCGAGCAACATGGTCGCCAGGCTTCATCGATCTCTCAAACAACACACGTCGCAACGCAGTCATCCGATGGCAGGACTTCATCCTCAACCCAGCCGGTGGCGGTAGCAGGGGCAACAGCCAGCATTACATCAGATGCGAATGTACCTTTGATTTCCCCTCAAGTTTCTCTGACAAATGTGGACAGTGCAGCAGCAAAGAACACGCCCACGGTTGCACAAACCCCTGCGTCACAGGCTACACGCTCTGGGCAATCCGTTGCTGCAACCTTGATCAGCCGTGTTCTCTTTGATACGGCGGGATCGCTTGTCCCAACGTCGTCCGCAGCAAAAACCACTATCACGCCAAAGTCAACTGCACCTCATGCCAATGTCGCGGACGAAAGCGAAGAGGTCCTTGCCCCACAATCAAGCCACCCGTCAGTCTCAATGACGACACACAGCAACCGCGGAGAAGTCTCAGAGGAGTCGCAGAAAGTTGTGGCGAAGCAGAGGGGTGGAAAGCGAAAGGCTATACAAAAGAATGGCGATGGCGTCTCAAAACGGCAGAAAAAGCCCGAGTAAGTACTTACAAATGAACACAATTAACATGCTCACCTCTGTGCAGAAAAACAAAGTCGACATCAGCCAGCAGCGGCGAGAATACTACGCCCCTTGCATCAGACACGAACCATGATAACGCTATGGCTGTCGAGACTCCCGGCGATGCAACCTCCAGCCGCAGACGTAGTACCCGAAGCACTGCTGTAGCAAACGCTCCCACAAGGTGTGTAGTAACATAACTGCCGGTGTTTCCTTTTTAAAAAACTTCCCAACCTTAGACCGTCAGCCACCATTGCTCCCGAGGGTACTGTTATACTTCGCACGGGAAAGACTGCTAAAAAGTCCAAGTTTTGGACCTACGAAGAAGTAGAATCACCTACCAAGTAGAGTCTCCGACAAAGTAGAGTAGATAAATAGGGTATTCAACTGTAATATTGTTAATACTACGCTTAGTTGAATGTAATCTACAACTAGGCTACAAACTCTGTGAAAGTACTTGACACATAATGTAATCAACAACGTATAACATGAATGAGAAATGTGCTGCGACATAGACAAAATGGAAACAGTTCAATAAAAAGACCCAGCGGGGTTCGAACGTTGTGCTGCAATGTTGATGCGTAGTGGACTTCACCACTAGACTATGATTTATTGCGTTGTGCTGATATTGCAAGGTTTTCATTAGAAGCCTACAATTATATTATTTAATGACCCCAGAAATATGTTAATAACAACACTGCCATTTGTCCCCACTCAAAATCGACCCGGTGCGAGCGCCAAAGTCTATTTTGGTATTTGCATCTATTAATAGCTTAACGTCATCCAACCACACCCGCCGCCATCCACCCCGCCGCCACCGATTTCGGGCGCGCAAATAGGCGCGAACCCCACAATATATTTCTAAGAATAATACTACCTCTTTTCCCCGCTCGAAATACGCCAGGAAGACATCTAGACACCCTGGAGGGCATCCGTGAACGCCTATTGCTAATTCGGTAAGTGCATCTATTAATAGCTTAACGTCATCCAACCACACCCGCCGCCATCCACCCCGCCGCCACCGATTTCGGGCGCGCAAATAGGCGCGAACCCCACAATATATTTCTAAGAATAATACTACCTCTTTTCCCCGCTCGAAATACGCCAGGAAGACATCTAGACACCCTGGAGGGCATCCGTGAACGCCTATTGCTAATTCGGTAAGTGCATCTATTAATAGCTTAACGTCATCCAACCACACCCGCCGCCATCCACCCCGCCGCCACCGATTTCGGGCGCGCAAATAGGCGCGAACCCCACAATATATTTCTAAGAATAATACTACCTCTTTTCCCCGCTCGAAATACGCCAGGAAGACATCTAGACACCCTGGAGGGCATCCGTGAACGCCTATTGCTAATTCGGTAAGTGCATCTATTAATATCCTAACGTCATCCAACCACACCCGCCGCCATCCACCCCGCCGCCACCGATTTCGGGCGCGCAAATAGGCGCGAACCCCACAATATATTTCTAAGAATAATACTACCTCTTTTCCCCGCTCGAAATACGCCAGGAAGACATCTAGACACCCTGGAGGGCATCCGTGAACGCCTATTGCTAATTCGGTAAGTGCATCTATTAATATCCTAACGTCATCCAACCACACCCGCCGCCATCCACCCCGCCGCCACCGATTTCGGGCGCGCAAATAGGCGCGAGCGCCATCATTAATTCCCATTAGCACATCTATGACCTCCACCCGCCAAAATCCCGCCAAAAACAACCTAAAAACGGCTTTTCGCGCCCTGCGGGGCCATTTGGTGCATTGTTTGCACCAGCATGGCCCGGCAGACGTTTCGGCAGCTAAATTCCCCTCAACAACCCTCTGAACGTTACTTTTGGGCAGTTGGGGAAGTTGCCCACGTAGACGTTGCCGTGCATTTGGGCAACTGCCCAGTATATAACCGTAAACTAGCTGCTAAGGTTGTGAGAATTCCTATAGTAAAAGCCTCTTCTATGAGCTGATTAAATTTTCATTTGAGTATCATTCGGCCATCGGCTGAGAAGCGGTTGAGCTACTGATTCAAGTCTAAAACTCTACAGCTAAATGGTATAGAAATTTGTTAGTGATTTTCTCAGAGAGGGATCCATACACGATACCTCTGCATGATTAGACATCGCAGTATCCATCCAATCAAATCTTCCACGATGCAGCACATGGAACGACGAACTAAATACAGAAAACATCTTCCGAATTGAGAGCATCCGCATTTCCAACGCGAAACAAACCACCGCGACGGGTGGAAAAATATTAAGTAAGGAGCGTTTGCAGGCTCGGAGATGAAAAAGAGAAATTGAAGGACACATCGGAGTTTGAGACACCGACCGAACGAGGGCGTCAGTGTGTACGAGAATGATCAATGATCTACTGAACATGCCTATCTACGAGGCCTGCGTCTGACCTATCAGGTGGTAGTTTCCGACGCTGACTTGAAGTTGGCTAATCCTCTTCCAAGTTGCATGCCAACAGATGACAACTGAGCTCGGATTTTAAGAGGTAAATTTCAATCAACCGACAATGGATAGTCTCTTTCGAGTAAGTGACTAGCATGGTGGTTAATTAACAATGGACATTAAGAGGAGCGGTGAGTGCCCTACATCAATTTCTGGCTTCTGGAAGTTTAAGCTTGCAGTAAAATTAAATGATCCACGTAGCTCCAAACTCATACGGGAAGGGGTTTGCCAAACTGATTATATACCGGTTTGTAACTCAGCACCACTGTATGCTATTTACACCCAGAAGGGTAGACGGTATTTGGTTGCGGATACCTTTACTATGAGGATAGCCTTGACCGAAGGGGGATCAAAGAGAATGAAGAAAAAAGGTAGATTCCTTATCAATGGATTCAATCCCTAAAATACTCCAAACAGAAAGCTCCACTTGTTGATTCAAGTTGTTTGTATACTAATAACCGGTACCAAGTTTTTACATTTATTTCTGCTCTACTTTACGCAGTTAACCAACAGCCTGTTCCAACTTCAACTTGCGCCGCGTTGTATATTATTTGCTCTAAGTTCCCAAAATCAGTATTCTCTGCAGGTCCAGATTTTGTTAACCATTCAGTCAACTTACAAATTAGCAGTCTTGATCATCAAATCCACAGGGTAGGCATTGTACTCCACCAGGGCCTGTCATACCAGAGAAAAACCGTCAGTTCACTGCATATAATCCAGTCGTTTATAATTAGTTATATTTACAAGCTACAGAGAAGATTATTGACAGAGCTTAGTAAAATTATTTGCTGCATACAATCTATCAGAACTCACCTGTATCCTTTCCAGGGAGGGGACTGGCCATAACGGTGGCCAACATCATGGCGGCAACTAGGGCTTGAAGAGCGATTGAGAAACTTGGGAATTGCATATCGGAATTTAATCTGAGCGAAGCTTGGAGGCAACGATGAAGGTCAGGACTTGGACTGGGACGGATTATATATGTTTTGGCCAAGCTAAAAGAGATACGGAATCCCACATGCCCACGTTATTTTGAGAGAAAATGGAATATCAGAAGGTATCTTAATTTCAACCTCATCATTTTGTCAGTCCTGCCGCAATTCATGTTGTAGCACCTATACTTAGGTATCACCAAAGTTGCAACTTTTCTAAAATAAAACAAAGGAAATCGCGCTTCTCTCTCCAGCGACTTGGCCTGTGACACAGTTTAAAGTCTGTAAATACGTCATTTATCTAGTGTCAGGCTGCATACACCTGGCGTCTGTGTCCCTTGCTAATTTAGGACAACCGAGATACCAGAAGATATTTCAATTGCACACCTGTTTGTCCTATAAAAAGTATCTTTTTGCACCCGTTATCGTAATTTGCTATCCTTGACTATCTCCGAATGTGTATCTACGAGTTACAGCTCGTAGTGCACCGCCTGCATCTTTAAAAAAATGTTGGACTTTTCCCTATACAATGAGGTCAAAAATATCCGTCGGGGCCTGTCATGACTGGTAAGTAGAACCGCCATACACGCTCTATCTTTAGGAATATTAATGCATCATAATTGGAGATGTACACATCAAAGCTTTTATTTGTAAACCTGCCCGTTGTTCTAGAAAGGGAGAGCATCTCTTATGAGTTTCCTGCTATCAAAGACAAGGAAAGCCAACGAAAATACAAATAACTACCCATTTCACCTTCTCTTGCATAAATTGAAATATCTTTTTACAAGATAAAATGACCCAGAAAATCAAAGATTGGCATACAAGAAGAATTCTGCCACTATCTTCCTGTGCAATCACTCGATCCGAATTGAACAACAACAAAATTAACACTTTTAGGGTCAAGAAAAAAGTCCAAGAAATACTGCCTGGCTTTAAACGTCAGCAAATCAAGGATCCTTTACCTGTTTGTGCACAACCCGGGCTTCTAAGCCTGAGGATTTAAGGAAATATCCTGAAAAGTATTAAGACCAAATAGTCATACCAATGCTATCCCCCATTAAAAAAGTCTTCTAACAATTGATACATCACTACAACAGTATGGATCATGTTTCATTGCATCTTGATAACCCGCTTCCTTTTTTACATTTTTGTTCTTTTCCTATTGGTCCGCTTGGTAAAATCCTCCAGAAAGTTTCAATGTCAAACCCTTTGTAAATCGCTTTTCTACGCCTCCAAAGTTAGTATTCTCTGTGACTATGCATTTTATTATCCATTCAGTCACCTTTCGACTCAGCAAGCCGGGTCTCTCCCACAGCCTGGACCTTTAGGTGGGAGGCACTCTCCGAGTCCGCCTGACATATCAAAGAGAAGTCGTCAGTACTTGCTATATTCAAGACGTGTGTAAACAGTCCTTAGGCTTACAAACTACAGAGAGAGTTACACAGAAGTTAGTAAAAGTATGACTGTATACAGTCTATTGGAACTTACTTTCATCCTCTCCGGGGACGGGGCTGGCAATAACAGTAGCTAACATTATTGCAGCAACTATGGCTTTCAGAGCGATTGAGAAACTTGGGAGCTGCATTGTCAAATTATGTTCTGAGTGAAGCTTAGATGTGGTGATGATACAGGTCAGGCCTTGGATTGACGCCTTATATCTATTTTCTAAAAGCTAACGAGACAAGAAAAATTCCATCACACCAGCGCTTTCTTAGGTGATAACGAAATATAAAAAGGTATCTCAATTTCATACCTGATCATTTTATCAATTCTGCCGAAGTCCATCCTTATGCTGGTTCTTCCGATATAATTAGTTACCTACCTACAAAGGCGTATGTTTTGAAAATAAATCAAGTGAATTTGCCTCATTAGAGGTTAGATTGTGTAGATACCACCGTATATATAATGTCAACCTCGGACTTTGTGTAGCACAGAGGACAGTGGATCCAGTGCTTCATATGGGTGCAGCAGCGTGCTATTAGTATGCATACATCCACTGGCGACAGCTTAAAAATGTCTCAAACTTTCCATAGCAGCGGCCGTCATCATGACATGTACGTTTGTCCGAAGCAAATGAATAACCATAGTCTCGCTACTTCAGAAGCAACCAGCTCATCAAAAGATATCATCATCGTATACTTGCTAGTTCTGTAAAAAGCACATTCTGCAGCAGTTTTTTTGTGATTTCACTATGTTTATCTATCTCCGAATGTATATCTACGTGCATTAGCTCATACTGCACTGCAAGTAACACTGTTTGATATACCAATGCAGTGGCAGAAATTCTCCGAGTAGGTTAACGATATCGGCTAGGCCCTGGCTTGAGTCCTCGACTGCATCGCCATACTTACCCGCTCTATTCTTGGAGCATAAGTTTGATTCATTACTATACGAAGTTACACATGAAAGTTTTCGCTGGGTAAATCTAACTTCCCCTTGAAAGGAAGAAAATACTCTGGCCTTTTCTGTCCACAGACCTTTTCTGTCAACATCGATGAAAATCAATAGAAATACAAATAACTAGCTACTCATTTATATGTCAGTTCAATGGAGATATCAATCTGTCTGTTTTATTTTGAACACAACAACATCAGTGATATCTTAAGCAATTCGGTGATTCAGAGAACTATTTCTTCATAGCATATGAGCTGGGCTAGTAAGATAGCTCCAGCGTATCAAAAAGAAGGACAAAGCAGAGCACCCAATCAGATAATAATAACGACAGGAGTATCAATGGTGGACTGGAACATCACCAAAAAAGCTGCGCTGTCCGTGGTTTATGTCAACGACATTAAGTGGGGATTTCCGGCCAGCTCTATGATGCGTGTGGCCCGAGACCTCCCGAGAGTGACTGTGTATTGATACACGGAGTTGAGAGTCCTCGTTGGCAGCTCCAAACGGTACTGCATTGAGCTTTCAGCGTGACATTTAGATGCGGATTTTTCAGTTACGATATCTTTTTCTAGGAATAAAATTTTAACTTCTTCAGCTAACGCTAAACATAAATTGAATGTAAGAACATCGATTCAACTTCGACGGGACTGCTTTAATGTGGCTTGGCGCCTAATTCAAACCTGATTCAAACTGCGCCTGAAAGTTTGAGACATGTGTCACGTGACTGCCTAACAGCTGGCACCGTGCTGCATTTTCTCCTTGCAAACTGCGTTGAACCCAAGTTGAACCGGCATCCGACTCTGAGTACAGCTTTGGTCACAGCACCCCTTTGCCATAAATCACTCTTCTAATCTTTCGACTCGCGGCCCTGGACAGAATTCTAGAAGGTGCAACTCCGGGGTTTGATTTCGTCGATGGTGTCAAAGCAATGGGATCTAAATCCCGCACTGTGGTTCGCAGAAACTCGAGATATAAACTGTGTGGGATTTGCAACCTTGGTTTTCTGTTGTTTTTATTATTTTCTTAGCAAGCTCGCTTAACAACAATGCATTGTGGGCAGTTTGGTTCATTGGGCCTACCTAGAGTCGGCTGCGAAGGTTGTCTGTCTTGGTGGAGTCCTCCGGGGACATGAACATTATTCAATGAACTAGAAGATAGTTGAAAACAGGGCTACTCCTATAAGAAGATCACTTATTCATTTTCGGGATCTCTAGCGGCTGTTGCATACGGCTGACAACCTTTTCAGTTCTGTCCCATGTGGCCATATGTGACGCGGAAAGGCGAACGATAAGGCGCTTACTTTTTGTCTATCCAACTATAATTTTTATTCACCTAAAACTTGGATGGCATGCCTTGGACCCTTGGAAAAAACTCACGCAACCCCTTGTTTAGGGCTTAAAACGGCGGCTCAGATGCGGAAAGCATGTTTATTTCAATCCTCTGTCGGTTTATCTTTAATGACCAACTCACAACCTCTCTGTTGCCTTGTATTGCCCAGGTCTGATGCGAGTTCCCGGAGAATATCGAATCACCACATCCATGGCGCCATAAATCAGTGAGCAACAGTTTGCTTCGATATGTTGGTAAATGAATAAGCTCGGTGCGAGTGGTCGGAAGGATATTGTACAATATACCAAAGGGTTTGATACCGGCCGTGGTAGCATATTGTGGCCATGTCGTTTAACCGCTCTATTTCGGACGAAGCTCGGTGCGACGAAACGGATGGAAGCAAAAGAAAGTCTAATCGTCGACGAAAGAGCGCTTGTAAATTTGAAATGAGTGCATTAAATCAATGGTACGTTGTAATTTGATGTAGAAGTGCTTCTATTGGTTTATAACATATCATTCATTCAAGGTAACCAACTTTGCAGCATCATGTCCCACACCTCTGTGTACTGCGCAATGGCGCAGGGACTTTTCTCCACCACATGGCTCATCAATCACAGACCCCGTTGAAGGACGGACTGGTTCTCTTTTAAACCCTTATTTTGAACCTTTATATATTTTGGCAGCCACCTCTATTTCAAGTCTGACTTGTGTTTTTCCTACGTTCGAAGGACAAAAGGACTCTGCACAGCTATGCGCTTAACCTCTTCGTTTTCCATCCTCGCTTTACTCTCGGCGGTACTCGCCCACCCTGGGGAGATTGAAGAGCATGATACCCCTGCAAAACACGAATTCCTGCGCTATGCGCAACGCTCTATTGCCGACTGCAAACAACCGCTTTACCTTGAAGGATACGAGACTGCCGCCGTGCAGCGTCGTGCCAACCTTGCCAAGGTCCTTCGTGAAGAACGCGGCCTTCCTTCGCGAGAATTCCTTGACAAGCGTGACTTCGAAACTGTGCTCAACACCAGCCACCACTCCAACAAAACCAACCTTTCTCTCCTCAGCCCATCCAAGGATATCTTCACCGGAGAGTTGCAATGTGTTCTTCAGTCCGAGACTACCGAGGGTCCTTACTGTATGTAAAATTCCTCCTAAACCAACATTCCTTTACTGATAATCTGTCTCAAGACGTCAAGGGAGAGCTGATCCGTACAAATATCCGGGAGCGCCAGAAGGGCATTCCCCTTTATATTGATTACCAGATTGTGGACGTCAATACTTGCAAACCTGTACCAAACGTTCACCTTGATTCGTGGCACAGTGAGTCTCTCACTGTACGATAGTTTCACTTCCCAAATATTAATATCGAGATTTCAAGCAAATGCAACTGGTGTTTACGCTGGTGTTGTCGCACGTGGAAACGGCAATATCAACGACCTCTCGAATATTGTCAGTGAAGACTTCCAATAAACAGTATTAATTATCTGTTTACCGTTAATAATTTCCTTCTAGAATGCCACCTTTGCTCGTGGAATCACCAAGACTGACCGTCATGGCGTTACATTCTTAGAGACACTCTTTCCTGGACATTACACAGGACGTACCACCCACATTCATGTCCTTGTTACTGTTAATGCCACAGTCGCAAGAAACGGAACTCTTATTGGCGGGAACGTTGCACACGTCGGTCAAGTACGCTGTTAAACTTCATACCCGCCATTCATCCACTCATAAATTGATAAACTCGATAGGTCTTCTTCGACCAAGATCTGATCAATAAGGTCGAGGCCTATTCTCCATACACGACCAATCAGCAACCGCTTCTGCTCAATAAGGACGACTTTATCTTTGCTGAAGAAGCAGCCTCTTCTGACCCAGTGCTCAACTATGTCTGGCTCGGCAGCAAGCCGACAGACGGCATTCTCGCGTGGATCACGATCGGCATCGACACAAAGGCAAGCTACAACCCGTCGGCTGCTGTCTTCTGGACAAAGAATGGCGGCGTCGTTAACCCTGACGCTCCCTCTGGCCCACCAGGAGGCCCTGGAGGTCCCGGTGGACCACCCCCTAGTGGCTTCCCTACTGGCCTCCCTCCCCCTAGCAGCACTGTCTCAGCGACCTCTGATCCGACATCTACTTCTGCTTGAATTTACAATGGCGGACGACTAATATGGAACCTCCTTTCACACTGTACGTAGCAGCTAGGTACTGGCTGGTACACGGTGGTTGTAAATATAAACTTTTATGTTCTGAAATTGGAGTAAATGACTGAAGTGATTCCAGTCTGTCGCGTGCTTTACCTGTTCTGCATAGACTGCGCATTGGAATTCGGATTTCTTCTTTGTATGTGCCTGGTTCTCGTGCTGTATTTCAATATAATTCTGCAGACTTCCCGCGGAATGTATACTGTGCTCGGACTTGCTGATATCCTGTGCCAACCACCCGTTGGATCAAAGGATATGTACACGCGACCCAAGCTTTCGATATTGCACGATCACGGAACTCCAGTGATACAAGATACAGCGCCAATCCTTTACAGATATTTACTTCCTTGTATGCATAATCATACATTCAATCCGAAGCCTGCCCGTTTGAGGCCCCGACGGACCGAATGTCCTCCACCACCGCCATCACATGCCCACACTCGCAATACGACATAGACCATAGCCGTACTCTCACTCCCCACAGCACCTTGACTCGTTCCAAAAATAAACGCGTCGTTCTGCACCCATTTCCCAATCTTGCCAAAGATGAAAGCAAAACAAATGGCACTTTGGCTTCTCCTGTCAGATCACTCTTCAATCACCTTCTGGCAGACTTAAATTTATCCCGGCACGTAATCATTCCTTCCTTACGTTCTGTTTGCAGTCAGTCAGTTGCCAGTTGGATGGTATATAAGCAGCGCACCGGGCATGGAAGATGAATACTCGTTGCCATCTCAAGCTACTCGAGCATTAAATATGCTTCTCCCACTTCTCATTTTTCTGCTGCCCAGTCTACCTTTTTCTGCCAGCCTCAGCGTCACAAGGTCTACAGATTCGTCGGCGTCGCTCGTCGGGCCCTCAGTAACACTCGATTGTACGCACCCTAGCACTCTTCGCAAAAGCTAACTGATATACGTTACTAGATGGGACGTTCAACGGGCAGAGTGACGAAACGACGGGTATAATATCTTTCCGTGGTGTACGCTTCGCAGATGCTCCAACTGGTGATCTAAGATGGAGAGAGGCAGTATCTCCACCTTCGAAACATCTTGGAAAAGTTGATGCAACAAAGGTATTATTGAACATTGATTGGCCCCCTCTTCCTGAGAAATAAATTTGAACATATGTTTTGTCTCTAGTTTGCAGACGGGTGCATTGAAACGCCTCAAAGCTCGGTTACAGCGGGAACGTCAGAAGACTGTCTATTTGGAAATGTACCTTCCTGGATTTCGAAACTACCTTGTTCCCTGTGCTGAACCGTTCGATTTATCCAGGTGTTCATTCCTATCAACACTACTGTTAACGACCGGCTTCCTATCTTGGTGTGGTTCCATGGTGCGGATTACTGTACACTTGTCTTCACTGGGCTGATAAGTTTGATCTTTTTAGGCGGCGGTTTCCAACAAGGCAACACTCATAATGCTCCCCCGGAGCTCATCATGCAATCGTCGACGCAGCCACTGATATTTGTCTCTTTCGAATATCGGCTGGGGCAATTCGGGTTTCTTGGTGAGATGAATCACATCAAGCAGGAACATCATCTAATAGTTTACAATAAGGCGGACACCAGATCAGGGAGGACGGAGTAACAAATGCCGGTCTATTAGATCAGGTACGTTTTATCAATATGAACGAAAGTGTTCGGAGAGTTTTACCGCTGAGTTAGAGAACTGCGTTAAGATGGCTGCAAAGATACATTGGAAAATTCGGAGGCGATAAAAAGTAAGCCAGTGTCTCTTTATGTATTGTGGGAAATTCATTCATCAAGCGCCCAAATAGGCGGGTAACCATCTGGGGTGAATCTGCTGGTGCAGGGTCTACTATGTTCCAGGTAATCAATTCTCCACGCCGTCCAGGGGGTTAAAGAAAATAAATTCTCCTATGTTTCTCTGTCCAGCTTGTCGCAAAAGGTGGCGACAACGAGGGCCTTTTCCATGCCGCCATGGGCGACAGTCCGTCGATGAGCTTCACTCCCGAGTTTGACCAAGCATACGACGAAGGAATATTCCAGCAGTTCGCAGATCTCGCGTACGCCTCTCAGTCTACTGAACCTCCTATTACTTCTCAGTAATCTTTCATCTCACTATCTAGGGGTTGCGCTGATAAAGGCGATGATACATTGGAATGCCTCCGCGCGGCAAGCTCGCAAGCACTCACCCTCGCAGGAAGCCAGCTTCTCGCTGCACGCCCTTCAACCCTCTTCGTCTTCGCACCGATATTCGACGAGACTTTCATCAACGAACGTCCCGTAGAAGCCTTCAAAGCCGGGCGCTTCTCCAACGTACCGGTGCTCTTCGGGTCCAACACCAACGAGGGCGCCAACTGGTCTGCATCGCTCAAAGACGCAGCAGCAAACACTTCAATGCCAAACGCGACGGAGGTCACCGTGTTCAATTTCTTGCTAGGACAATATGCCAGTTTGACCAATGAGTCGTTTGCTCGCGCGATGGATTTGTACCCGTTAGAGACGTTTGGAAACTCTTTCAGTTTACAAGGGCAGCAGATGTATGGAGAGGCCCGGTATATTTGTACAGCAGCCATGATAACTGGTGCTGCAGCTCAGAAAAACAAAGCATATCAGTTCCAGTATGTCAAATATATCTTTCTTTTTGCACCTCTTATCTTATCATGTTTATCAGCTACAATAATCCTCACTTGGGATCAAATCACGGAGCGGAGCTGGATGCATTCTTCTCCCCGCCTTCAAACTCAGACAGTTCTGACCAAGATCTCTTCTCAAAAATGAGAGAATTCTGGACATCATTCGTCACCACAGGAATACCTACCTCGACAGACAGCACCACTTGGACGGTAAGCCCACCTCTATTTATTTATTCCGATTTCTAAAAAAGTTATTGTAGCCTGTAAGCGACAGTCTTGGTAATCCACGCATTCTCCTCCAGCCCAATGGCATTGCTATGGAGCAATTAGGATCACTCAGCGATAGATGTACTTTCTGGCATAGTCTTAGCAGTGAGATCCAGACTTAAGCTTGGGCCTGTTTTGACTTGATAGGTAGCAAAATATACATACTCTATGTCTTTTTTTTTCGGTCTAAAATGACTGATAAATTTTGGATTAGAGCCCCTAACCAGGGAAACGCGTCGCGTTCAGGTGGTCGCGTCGTGGTGTGACTTGAAACATAAATGACGTCATACGCTAACTTTAAGCTCCGATGCCAATCAAGACCACACAGTGTCACACCGCCACTGCCACGCTGTCATATGTTGCGGGCGAGGCAGAGACATTCCCCAGCCACCGCAGATAAGATTTGTTTTGGACTTGTTAAAATCCACCAGATGATAGTTGATGATATTAGTTACATTTTGGATATGATACAGCTTTGGGTATAGTACAGTGTTATTTTACATTCCTCCAACGGTGATCGTACACAGGATTGCCACTCATTCAGAGTCGACTAGCTGGTCTTCACAATCCTCATACTGGCGAGAACAGACCATCAGCACAAAGTTTACAAAATGTAATTTTAAATCACCAACCTCATTTTTCCAAACATCCATAACCTCTCTCGTCTCCTCCATAAGGGAATCGCCCATATCACTCACATCCGTCCCATACCCCGTTTGTTCACACAGTAAACAACACCCTTTGGCAAGGGCGTGTTGTTGAGCACTGATACGCTGTGCGAGCCCAGGATTGTTCCGCCCACATTCAGCTTTATACCGCCGGACAGCGTCCGCCATTACTTTATCGATGGCCTTCAAAGCCTCCTCGGCGAGCTCCACAGCGTGCTCCGAGCGTTCATCAGTGGATGGATCCTTGGCCTCCTCAACGAGGGTCATAGTTGGTGGGTATAACGAGGTCGCAGAAGACCCTGAAATGGGGCGGTCATGATGGGCATTGACCTCATCAATGAACTCATCCACAAGGTTGTAGAGGATGGTATAGGAGACTCTGCCTAAGCCAGGTAGTCTTTTGCGTGTGTTGGGCACTTTGGCGTTCAAACAAGTCTTTTGAAAAGGAGAGAAAATTTAGAGGAAGATGACGACATGGAAGAGGTGCGACTCACCAGTAATGCAGTATGCACATATTCAAGCTCATTGAGCCAGTCGAGGTACAGCTCCGTCTCGAGAAGCTTGATTTTCTTCGACCCCTTTCGCTTCATCACAGCCGCCTTGGCAGAGTGCATCAGACGCCTGACCAACAGTCGAGGAGAGATTTCATCTACAAAGTACACAAGTTCAGCTGACGGCACACATCGAAGCACACCATCAACTGAGTCGCAGTACCTCTAGGCAAAGTCTTCAGAGCCGTAATCGCATCGTGGTTGGCGGGTTGGGCGACGATGCGCCGCAGAATCTTCTCCAGGTCCATCTCCTTTGATGGGCTTTTAGGAGTATCTACACGTTCTGTACCAAAGTTGTTAGATTGATATTGATAAAGCGGGTGGCCCGTACGTACGGCGTTTCCGAGGTGACTTCCATACGCTAGGGGAGGACGAAGGTGAACTCTCATCTTCGTCAAGGGTGCGGTATCGTTTCCGCACTGGCGTCTGAAAGAGCTCTGTATCGCTGGAGCATGGTAGTTTGCGAGGGGAAACACTTTGCAGACGGGTGGAAGGCATAGATGGTACAAGGCAAAGTGACAACAATGGACTGATGGCATTCAACAAAGTAAATGACTTCTTTAGGGCAAGCTCACACGCGTTTCAACAGCACGTGACTCTCCTCCAATGGCATCCCACCAAACAAGGGACGCGTCAAACACGCCTTTCGGGAACTTTTTGTGCCACATTCTCAGAGAGGGTTTTCATTAACAAAATAGCATTTAGTACTTTACAGAGTCTAGGGAAGAACATGTTTACGTATCCTGATACCATAAAGCTCCCCTGAACGAAATCAAAGCTTAGCCTTGACCTTACGAAGCTCCTTTGCTTGATCGCGTAACACGCGACGAAGCAGCTTCCCGCTAGGCGATGTTGGGATCGCCGACACAAACTCAACTCCCCCAACCAAATGCTTATAGTGAATCTTGTTTTGGGCAACGTGCTATGCAGAAAAACGCGTGTTCAAGGTACGTGTCCAGCATCGAATCTTAGGCAGGAACTTACCTTGATAATTGACGCCTTGATTGCTTCAGCAGCAGCAGCGCTTTGGCTTGCCCGCTTTGACGCGTCTGCTGTGAGTACCACGTAAGCAAGGGGGACCTCCCCACCTATGTTCATACCTATCAGAATCGATGCAAATCAGGCATATTGAAATGTACACACTGTATTCATCGGGAATGCCAACGACACAGGTGTTGGAGACGTCAGGGTGGTCAAGTAGGCAACCTTCCAGCTCCGCAGGTGCGACCTGGAATCCTTTTACCTTGACATATATGTTAGGTTTGCAGTCCCCATACCAATAACTAGCGAGCTAAAATTACCTTCATGATCTCCTAGCAAAACAGACATCAAGGATCCAAGCATTGAACACAACGTAAACGGCCAGGTAGTCAATTGAGACACTAACCTTTAGCCTATCCAACACAATCATCTCCCCATCTTCCATAATCTTTACCTCATCCCCCGTTCTTACCCATCTACAACGAGTTTAAATCGCGTCAATATAGATCCAATAGAGTTTGCTAATCTCGCCGCCAACGCGACCAATCTAGCAGGTTTACGATATAGCGGATTAACTTACCCATCAAGAAATGTTTCTTTAGTCCTATAGATTAAAAATAAAGATGTGTTAACTCGAGCATAACAATCATAACACCGAGATAGATGCGACCCAGGGTATATCCAAAGGGGGAGATAAATCATCATGAAGCAGAGGAAAAGGACGGTGTTTAAGGGGAGCAGCAAAGAAACGAGAAACTTACGCTTCAGCATTATTTGCGTAGCCCAGCGCGACAGAAGGCGTCCATACGATCAGCTCCCCAGCCTCTCCATAGTCCGCCAACGTTCCATCCTGCTTAACGACGCGCGCTACAATGCCAGGTAGCAGGTGTCCGCTACCTACAGCATTCCGAACATCAACACATTAGCTTTTTTCAAGACATAAACATAACAAGTAGTAAATATGCACGTACTTCCGGACACACCTCGTTTTCGTGTAATAGGCCACATCGTAGTAGCAGTGCACGTTTCCGTCATTCCTGTATTGCAATGTTTAGATTATCAGAATTTGGTTCAAGATCACGTATAGACCCCCAAAACACAAAATACCGCAGACATACCATAAGCTTGACCAATATGCGCATCGGGGAACATGGAAAAGAGTTGTTGGTTCAGTTCATGCGAAAGCGGTGCAGCCCCACACATAATCATCCGGATGTGCTTTCGAAGATCATATTTCTTCGTCGCTGGATGCTACAACCAACTAGCGTCAATTACCCCACTCCCCAAACCAAACGGCTCTCAACACCGCGTATCTACAAAAGGAAGGCTCACCTTGCACAGCAACACCACCTGCGGAGGCACAAGCCTACACAGAGAAATGATCGTCGACGTCGACTCGCAGTCAGCTAAAGATAGCCTATCTCGGAGTAGTGGTAGATCTTACAGGAGATGGCTAATCCGATGCCGAACGATGCTATTCAGCATCTCTACGAAATTGAACTTCGGAATTACCACAAGAGACATCTAGATAGGGTGGTTGCGGGTAAAGGTTGTTGAGCATTACAGCAGCGCTCGCAACGCTATGTGACCAAAACGCATTGACTTACTCCACAGAACAAAATGTAGTGTAGCTAGAAATACCATCAATTAGCAAAAATAACGTTTTATTGGCGCCATTGCTCATGATTTGCTCTGACACAGAGGGGATAAAAGTAGACGCACATTAATGACAAGACCATATATATCTGAGAATGCAGTAATGAATGCTTAGCTCATGGCCGTAGAAAACGTCAAATCAAGCAAACTCACGATAGAAGGGCAACACTAGGCAAGAGTAAAAATATCCAAATGATCAATATAAAGACTTAGTACTATATCACCGAGCCAGTGGCGTTGAAAGTTACAATACGCACCTCCTATCGCGACATCCCCAGGACGAAATCGTTGGTCATTCCAGTCGCAGTAATTTTGGTTCACCTTGTTGTGTGCTGCTATTTGAATGACATTCGCGATCAACGCGAAGTGAGGGATAGCGACAGCCTAGAATAACATACAAATTTCTCGGTCAATGATCGCTTCAAATTGATTGATGATGCTGCAAGAATAAGATGAACAATTCACTGACCTTTGGTCGCCCAGTAGTGCCTGACGAAAAGCTCAGGAATGCCAACTTGGTCTTCGCCTCGCCAGGAGCCAGCCGCCTCTCAACATACCCAACCTTATTCTTCATCCCAAACTCCACCAGGCTGCTGATTGTCTCGTGGCTGCTGCCCCGAAGCACCTCTCCGGAGGTAGTGTTATGACTTACGTCAAACAACACGACGCGCGCAGATGGGAGACCCGCCTCGCGTGCTGCGTCCAGTGCGATTGACAACGACTCCGGGTGGACCATGATGACAGCGGCATTGGTCGCTTGCAATTGATACAGCAGCTCACTGCTCGTGTAATCTGGATTCGCGCCACTGGAAGGTAGACAAGATGGGAAGTAGGGTAGGTTCCATTTCAGCCCCCGCGTCCTGCCGCGGCGCACTAGATGGCGCGAAGAGAAGGGTAGGTTACTTACGATATGACACCCCCGAGTCTGTGTACTGCCCAAATGGCGACAGGGTAGTCTGAGAATCATCACGTATCAGCGCCGGGAGAAGGATATGAAAGTTCTGTAGGAGTGGATTCTGGAAAGCACGAGTATGTAGTACTTACCGACATGATTGCGGCTGAAGACGAGAACTTAACAAGGGAGAGCTTCCATGAGCAACATGAGGCATAGACGGTGAAACATTGCTCGTACCAACGTCGTTCTCTCCTGCAAGCACCATGTAAATGTTGAGTTCACGGTGGCAAGACCCACAATCGATAGTATGAATGCTACACACCGATATTATACTTCAAATGTAGTCCATTCGCAAGCGCGTGAGTACGAGCTCGCAACTAGTCATTGGATTAGGACAATATCAGCAGAATATCCAACAAATACGCACCTCTTCCTCTCCAAACTGCTTCCCATTGTCATCCTGAATCAGCCATGGCACTCCAGCACGCCTTTGTGGGCGACATTCATGATCCGACTCGAAGATAAACTGCGGTATCGTCATATTATCAGGAATAGGGGGTAGAGGTATACCCAGGGCACGTCGCTCCCTTGACTTCATCGATGCAGGCAGAGACGCGGTGGTGGTATCTATTGAAGGCATTGTTGTTACAAACGTTTCAATCGAGAAAAGCGTCTTGTAGCTCTCTCGCGCTTTATATCAGCAAAGCAACGTTCAAACTACCCTCTCCATTCCATGCCCATTTGGTCATCCTTCTTTAGGTGTGCACCCGGAACCGGCTTACTGGAGAAAAAAGGCAAGTTCCCTGACCTTACGTATCAGGTGGTCGGGCAGTCAGCAAAATGTGTGTGTGTCAGTATATCGACCAAAAAGAGACCGTGGATCACGCATATTGAAGTCAGCAGGGACGCGTCGACAGAATACTCTCTTCCCACTTTTCGGTCTTTTCCGCAGTTGTGTAATTTTGAAGTCAGGTTGTCATGCTTAAGCAAATATATAACCAAGGCAAAGGGAGGCATAGGAATTATTGTGGATATTCAGTTGACCAAGAGTTGAATTGAAAGCTGAAGCGCTGACAGCTGAGGTAAAGGGTAAAATTAATAATTCGATAATATAACTTTAAACCGCTTCGGCAACTCTACAATTTTCCCCTCGCCAATGGAGGGTGAGAATCAACATTGGAAATCTGTGACATCACTGCTTGCCGTAAAATTCTCCTCAAGATTTTGCCACTGCCGTTCTTCTGTAAAATTCGGACGACAGGGTTAGTTACGCAACAGTTTCAAGTCTGAGGTGTCAACAAGAAAGATGATATCCGTGGACTACTTACCGGAATCTCGTCGACGATGCGAACGCCGCCTCGTAGGTGTTTGTGTGTAGACTTTCTATTTTCCACATGCTAAACTCGAAACAATAGAGCAAGTCTCGATAAGCCTAAGAAAAGATCATTAAGAATAGTGCCGAACCTTGATTAGACTGTCAGTCAGATATGTCTCCACGCACGAGCCGTCTGTCAGTAGCTCCCTGGCTGCCGCTGTAAGCACAACCAAGGCCATTGGTGCCTCGCCACTACGATTGTTAGGGATCCCAATGACACATGCTTCGGCCACGTCGGGGTGAGATAGAAGGCAATCTTCAAGCTCTGAGGGCGCCACCTGAAATCCGTTTACCTTCATAAACTCCTGAGAGTTTGTCAATTGTAAGCCACTCATTATGGACCGTGAACGACTTGAGTCGTAATAGTGTATACCTTAAGTCGATCGTGTACGAATACCTCTTGATCATCCGTCATGGTAACTTCGTCTCCTGTATGAACCCAGCTTGAAGAAATGAACGTTATCAGCCAGTCAGATAGTTATTGCAGACAAATTACCCATCAATGAAAGTCTCCCTCGTGCTGAAGCAAAGATAAGTCAAATCAAAAATACCAGTGAGAAATTCAGTGACTCGAAGTACGTACGCTGCACTATTGTGGAGGTAGCCCAGTGCCATACCAGGACCTTTGACCACCAGTTCTCCTCTTTCGCCGTATCGAGCAAGGCTACCGTCGGGCTTCAGAACTCGAGCATGGATTCCTGGGAGTAGTTTACCACTGCCTGGTGTATTTCAGTTTCTGCAGTTATTTTGGGCCATATCAAAAATAACCCACTTCCCAAAGAGCCGCGTTTTTGAGAGCCAGAAACCATTGCCAATGACACAGTCATTTCAGTAAGACCTACTGTAAAGTCAACTAGAAGTATGATAGCCATACAAACCTCACGTACCGTAAGCCTGTCCAATCTGTGCAGCAGGAAAGACATCACACAGTCTATTATGTATATCCATTGATAGAGGAGCAGCGCCTAAGTATGAGGTCAATCTATACTCAATAACAGATAAAACATGCGCCTTGTCACCTATCAGAACATATTTGATGTGCGTGAAATTGTACCGTTTAGCTACCGGATTCTACGCTGACCTCATTACAGTCGGGTATTAATTAGCTGATACAGACACGAACCTTGGTAAAATGGATCGCTATCGGTGGAACAATACTTAATTGAATTTTGCCTTCAGTGAGTCTCGACACAGAAGGCGCTACTTGCAAAAATGTGGCACATACATCAGGTGAGATATTCTATGCTTGAATATACTCTGGCACAATGCAGGAAAGTCGTATTTTGGTACGACCACAACAGTCATCTAGATCTTATTAGGCAAATAGACTCTTTCTTACATATAGCAGTCAACTTACTGCACAGAATAGTGCCAAGTGAAGCTAGATTGACGAAGTTCAGCCGAGTTAGCCGGGCGAATGACGTAGGTAAATGCAACCACTGCAACTCACAGAGATAATCAATCCTGCGACGTCTGATCGTGTTTGGTTCAGCGAATCTATTGGAGTATTATCACGTTCTCAAGACCCACGATAGAAAGGCAGAACTATAATTCAGCCTAGTTAACACCGAGCAATTAAATATCGACATTTGGTAAGAATTCTTACCTCCTAATGAGACATCACCTGGTCGATACGTCCAAAGCTCACGCTGGCATGGTGCTCTGTCGACGTGATTGTGAACTGCCATTTGAATGATATTCGCAATGAGAGCATGGTGTGGAATCGCGACAGCCTATAGCAGATATAGAATGGATCCGTTACGATCAATCAGGAAGACGGATGGATGTGCTGAAAAATCGTGCCTTTGGCATCCCTGTAGTACCCGATGACCAGCATAGGATCGCTATCTTTGTCTTGCCTTCCCCTTTTCTTAACTTCGTCTCATGAAATGCCCTAGGATGAACTCTGCCTTGCCGTATAAGGTCAGGCACATTTCGAAAGATCTGATAGTCGTAGATGACACCGAAATTAGTGTTAGGATTGTCAAGAATGATGATTCTGTTAGTTGGCACCCCAGCCAGACTTGCCGCCAGCACCGCTACTCCGAGAAGGGTCGAGTGTACGAAAATGTAGGTTACCCTTGCGGTCGTCAACTGATAGGCCACTTCTTCCGGTTTGAATTGAGGATTTGAAAATCTTTATGTTGGATAGATATATGAGAGCTTCAGAAATGTAACGATTGGCAAATTAACGTACGAGACAACGCCGCCTAGTTTGTGAAAAGCCCATACAGCGACTGGGTAATCTATAAGCGCTCGCATGAGCTCAGTGTTCGGATGTAGAATGTCCATGCATACATATATCATTTGGGCTCAGAATCAAAGCTAAATAATCGTAAGTGCTAAATCCATGGCTATGAGTAGAGGATAAACCTACCTATATCCTTTTCCCCTGCAAAATAGACACGATTGTGGGTTTGAGCGCTTGTGCCGGTGTTCAAATTTAAATAGTTGTATACAGACCGAGATTGAAAGCCAAATAAAGGCCGTTCGCAAGATCGTCGGTCTGAGCTTTGAGCTGATCAAATTTAGCCTTTAGTTGCCGACTCAAGGTCCACAAAATTGTATTCACTCACCGATTCAAAGCTCACCGACCGTCCTGAAGTATCATCTATGAGGCAGGGCATAAGGTTGCTCCTCGTTGGCCGTATATCATGTTCATAATCCAGCATAAATTGAGCGATAGTGAGGTTATCAGGGATATGAGGGAGAAGCTCCTTGTCTGTGTGAAGCTCAGCCATCTTCGGCTGGAATTCGCGTCGCAGGGGAGAAACAATTGACGTTGAAATGTTCCTACTCTTCTTTATACATTGTGTATTTGCCGGCCACGAGCCTGCTTAGAAGATGTTAACTAACGCCAAAAGGAAAAGGGCTCAATAAGATCTGGCCAGATCTGACAATAAAAGCTCATCCTCGAAGACTTCGGGTCCCTGAGGTTTACTATCCTCCCTCTGTCGGTTTAAGGACTGAAAAAAACAAGGCTGATTAATGAGCCGAGGTAGACGAAATAAGACAAATGCTCACACCAACCTCCCTCAGGAGACGGTGCATCTTTTCGTCAAATCGCGAGCACTCGAGAATAGATGGATAATTGCCATTAACGAGATTAAAGGTAAAATATGTTCATCACAGGGAGAATCATCCATCCGGTGTCTTACGGCTGCTAATAGAATTGGCCGGAGGCTGAATTCTTCAGAGGAGTCATGAACGCCGGAAAGACCGAAGCTGATGCTGAAGGTTGTGTAAAGTCGAAGACGTTTAAGATAAGTTGAGGAAGCAAAGCCACAGTTGGGTAAGAACCTGTAGGAAGTTCTCTAGTTCAGATTTGGCAAATTAAACCATGCGTTGTGATATCGGGCGAGTCACAGGGTCTCGGAAGGAAAAAAAAACCAGCAATCAAGTGGTTCGTGGACCGCTGCATTTGAGTGCCATCGCTACAAGTACATCGTGTTCATAAACGCGATAAAATGGGGGTCTCCGATTGGGGCTCTCTCTCCCCAGTGTCCTTCACACCACTCCCATTGTCATTCCCCTTCAGGCCCTTGAACCATGACAGGAGCGTTCCTGGCCTTCCATCTTCTTCCTGAACCTTGGCTTCTGCGATAAGCATCGGCCGGTGTTTATACCACCATCGCATCGCAGCTTCCTTCTCGCGATCTCCAGTCTTCTCAAGCAATTCACTGAAGAGGGCAGCTACCAATTCGGCCTTTTTTCCTTTTCCTTCCGGAGTAGTAGTGTCGCGAGTATCGTCTTGGGGGTATTCCAAGATCAATGACCGAATTCGATCCAGAGCTCGCAGTATCAGAGAAAGAGGTAATGAGGATACGGTCGAGATCAACACCAAGTGTAGTCGATACAGTCGTTCGGCATTTTGGTCATTGTCGTCAGATCGTGCCTTTCCTTTACCTTTCGCATCTTTTGGTAGAGGCGATAGTTCATGAATCGTATCCAAAATTAATTGGATGCAGTACCAGGCGAGTGTATATGAATCATCGGGTCGTTCATCTGAGGTGACAGTGCTTGCGCTCACGCTGGCACTCCGCACAAGAGCCGAATATGCCAGCCGTAGCTGTGGTGTGCTAAGCTTCCCATCCACCGAATTCTAACAGAAAAGTAAATCCAAGGGATAGTGATCAGATTTCTGCGGTAGAAAGAAGAAAGGTAAGGCTAAAATATAGCTATAGCACCGGTTGAATCGGTAGGAAGTGTGCGTCGCATTAACAATTTTCCCAGTCTGGGATTGCTCCAGTATAGCAAACCGCAACTTTTGTAACGCAGGCCGACACCAAGGTAGAGAAAAGAAACCATACACAAAAGCAAAAATAACACTCACGTCAATCAGGCACGAAGCGTAGAATGGAATCATGCGCTTCACAAACGTTGCTGAGAGAACAGATTCCTGGTTTGTACTAGTCGCAAAATCCGCCTCGGGTCCGACATTTTTGTTCTCGTTATCAGAGCTAATCACACTTGATAACACCCTGGCAGCAAAAGATTGCTCAATCATGGGCTTTTGTTTGCCTAAAGAGCCACCCGAGTCCTTTGGAGACAGTTGAACTGGTTCGGTACTCTGATTTCCGGGAAGGTATTGCTGTTGACGCTGAGCGTGCGATGCAAATATGGCAAGGATGACCGAATGAGCAGACTCATACGTCTCCCGATGAGATGGGTCGGAAAGATGCCTATGAAAGACCCGTAAGTAAAAAGCCATAATCTTGTGAAGGTTTGTGAAGAGAAGATGAAACCCTATGGCTACCCGCTAGGTAGCCAGTCAGACGAGAACCTCCCAATGCAGCTCAGTCAATTCAACTTTGACTAATAGTGCACTATATGACTAACGCATCCGCTTTGGTCATAAAATGAAGGCAATTTGGATCATAAAATCAAGACGCCCCTTTACTGGGTAGCTACTCGGTGGCGCAGGTTGTGAGGAAAGTAAAAGGTCAACCGACTCACGGATAGCATACGCCCCATACCCAGTCTCTGATGCATTTATCACTTAAAACTGGGACTAACTGCTCAATACTTGCGAGTACAAAAGCCTGCTTGGCTTGGCGTGGGGATGTTGCCGCTATTGAAAGGTCGGGTCAACCCCCGCAATTTTGATGAAATATGACGTTAAAACCTACCACTTTCCGCCCTTTGAGAGTTAAGAGTGAAGCATATTTGTTGGACATAGGCCTCGGCCTTGAGACCAGAATCCCCAGTTGCTCCATCGCCTTGAGCAAGTATATCTAGGGCGAGATAAAAGGTTTTCTTCAGTTGTTCGAAACCTTGAGATGTCGTAGTAACACCCCCGAACTCTGAGATCACGAAAGAGAGATGGGATAAAATGTGTAATGTTTGCAGTGCCAAAGAAGCAGGGGTGACCTCGAAGGATTGAGGCGATAGGTAAATGGCCGCCGAAAGCACCGAATCGGTCAGCATGATGGTGGTAAAAAGAAGGGTTTTCAGGGTCATCCATATCGACTTGGTAATAGCCTTCGAATCCGATGCTAAAGAAAGCTTATCAGTAGATGGTGAGCTGCGATGGTAGCATCTTCCTACCAATATCAAGATCCGTGAAGCTTGCTAATGGACATGCAATCCAATCGCGTTCGACAACCTTGGTGAGCTCTTGCAGAGTGTCCAATGTTTCAGATATAGTACAAAGTCCATCGGACAGTCTTGATAGAGATGGTGAGTCGATGAGGAGCTCCAAAACATATGCGGTAAATCTTGAAACTGATGCCATAGACTTTGTCAACGGAGAAGATGACATTGATTGCAATGTTTGAGAAAGAGGGGATGTAGGCTAAGGTTCGAGATTTCTCAGTTATGACAGTAAACAAATTGTATGATGAGTTCACCTACCGATATGTGGACTTGGTGATTTGGAGATAGAGTAACAGAGGCGGATACAGATGACAAGAATGTTCCAGCCTTGAAGGCGGATGAAATCGTAGAAGTCAAAAGACGGGCAAGAATGGGCAGAGGAAGTGCCTTCAGTTTATGCCGTGCGACTAGGGGTAGAGACTGGGAAGCAAGAATCAGAACCAATGACAGGATATCTGTCGTGGATATGAGGCAAATGTGTAAGCTGGGAGAGGAAGAACTCGCCTTGACCTGCGGGTTGGAACTCTTTCTCCCATTCCTCAATTCCGCTCGAAGACGGAGAAGTGCTGAAACCATGAGCATACGTATCCATGACTTCGGCGAGAGAAACGACCGTCTCATCTTCTACTCCCGACCTCGCGCTCCCAATGTCCACACCCTCTTTCTTCTCGCCCTTCTGTCCGACTTTCAAGTCCTCAACCCCCAGAAGCAGTCCAGAACACGAGGCAAGCCTCAACACAGGATGTCCGCCTTGAACACCTTTGAGCACATCCGAAACCCACTGACTCATTGTTGTCTGGAGGCTCCTTCCAAGAAGCGTGCTGACTGTTGAACGCGTCTTCGCCGCTTCAGTCAAAGCTCGGTATTTAAGATGTATTCCATGTCGGAAAGCGGTCGAAAATGACTGTAATTTATCATAGGTAAAAGGTTGTGACAAGTAGAAAGGAGAAGATATGGCTGTTGCCGCCAAAGCTGTTGGAAGGGGCCATGCAGTCGCCAGATGGTGTGCTAGAGCTCCTTGAAGTGTCGAAAGGGGGAGTTTGGACGACGTATCATGAAGGTGCGATAGTAAAATAGTATACCCTCGATCTTGAGATGCCATTCCTGGGTTATTTGCACACTTTTTCAGTGTCGATAGGGTATATTATTGAGAAGAAAGAAAATGGAGGTGGAGGTTGGAAGGGAGTAACGCAACTGGGGTTTCGAGCGAAACTATCCGGTTATCAAACCGGGTGTTTACCGGTATGAGTTACCGATTCCCTAAAGATTATTGTAGGTCATTGTAGGTGCAACGATTCAACAAATTCATTGTATCACAAAAATGTTTCCTCTTATGACCCTGGTGTGTTAAGGCTAAGTAGCACAAGTTGTATAGGTACGTCCTATGTGTACATAAAATCCAGAAATCCACATTGTATATCCAAAATCTTCGTCAAGTCAAATTTTCATTCGTTATGCCATGCCAGAAATTACAGCGAGAAACCAGTGCGTCGTCAACTCGTTCCATCACAGAATTTTGTGGATTAAAGAGGATGCGTGAAAAGCTAGAATCACTGTTGACGGGCTATATGACCAGTTCGATATTCAGTCATCTGGTGTCAGTGAGAATTGTACAGTACTAACCTGCCACTCTGGGCCAGATTTGGAAACAGGCTTGCCCGTAGTTACGAATGATGTCAAATACTCTCGCATGATTTCAAAGAGTGCTAGATCATTATGGTCTGCATCTGTAGGGGGGTTAAAGAACGCCTGCAGCTCGTCCTCATGGTTGGAACCCAGGTGAGGATTATCGTAACTATGACGTGGGTCAGGGTCTGCAGGATCCTTAAATTCGCACAAAAGGCGTACTGGTATTGGTATGCAGAATCCCCGAAAGCCGGAACGGCAGGAGTTGCCATTAAAGCACTGCAAATATATCTAGCCTCACCATACATTTGCTGACCTTGCAGGCTAACATTACCACCGAAGTCGTTCAACGGATACAAAGAGAATCCGGTGTTGATGATACTTTCACTAGTCAGATTAGGATACTGTCCAATAAGGAAATTAAAGACAGTGGTTTCTGTTGCGTTTGCCAAAGATGTATTGGCCGCAGGATCCGGGATGGTGGAAGCCCAATGAGCACCTTCATTTGTATTCGAGCCTGAAATGACGGGAATATGGGCGAACCGACCAGCTTGGTAGGCTTCGACTGGCCTTTCCTGAATCAGGGCATTATCGACAACTGGAGCAAAAAGAAATAAAGTATCCGGCCGGGCATCGAGTAGTTTGCTTCCGGCTTTTGCCACCGCAGTGCTGGTGAGTCCGCGAAGGCAGCTTAGTTGTCCTTTTTTGGCGGCGCTCGTTCCGCTTCCGCATCCTCTAGAATGAAGGTTAAAAATAAGAATATAAGAAGGTATATTTAACCCACGCAAGCTGTGCGAATTGCTGAAAGATATCTTCATCGTAGGCATCATTGAATGCAGGCGTGTAGACAAGAGGTGGACTGTCCATTATTGCCGCATGAAAGAGGCCTTCAGTATCTCCACCGTTTGCCATGAGCTGACGGACAGGATCAACGACTGCAGTTACAGTGATATCTACATGAACTTACATGGTACATTATGGATCCTGCTCCTGCAGACTGACCCCACACTGTGACGTGGCTGGTATTAAATTAACATCAAGATGAAACTTATTGATCAGATTTTTTTAGATTTTGCGGGACGCTGCTTACCCGCTGTCCCCTCCAAATTGACCGATGTATCTTTGGACCCATTTCAGAGCAGCCCTCTTGTAACCATATTTAGTAACGTTATGTTTCCCTGAAGAGTGCATGCATCAGATGACATACCTGATCCAAGAGCCCAGCGTTTATTGACCCGTTGCTAGCAATTTCTGATCCTCCTGCAACGTATGACATTATCTTCTGGGGCAATTTATTTGGATATTAGTTGCTACAAACCCAAGAATCCAAATTGGCCGAGACGGTATTCAAAAGAAGCAAATACGAATGGTTGAGAACTTGATGCCATAAGTAAATCGGGAAGAAAGCTATGCGTGCTGCCAGATTGGAATCCCCCACCTACATAGCTGACATGAGATCGACGATCATGGCATCAAAAGTAGGGACTGCTATACCATGGAACCATACTAGTACTGGAAGATTGTCGCCCACATGTGTATTGTTAGGCACAAAGATCTATCAGGCATTTGCTCAATTACGCTCTGGAGCATAGCGCAAAAATTCAGACTGACATTGCCGAAAAGGCAATCCTCAGATGTTTTAGTCGCCACAGTAGTTTGAGTCGTCCGAATGCATTCGGCGCCAAACTTGAAAACAGAAAATCAGGCCCATCCCAGAAAGCATGATAAAGCATAACTTACCTTACTCGCATCCACAGTACCCAAATTCTTGGAAGGAGGAGAAATAGGGGCTGCCCATCGTAGATTTTTCGTCGGAGCGTCTGCAAACTTGACACCTCGGAATGAAATTATCCCATTCGTAGTATTCTGCTTTCCCTTGAATTTCCCGTCTACCAATGCCGATGAAAGATGGTTAGCGTCGATGCCAATATATTAAGGAGCAAAAAAACATACAATCCAACGTCACTGTGGAGCCAATAAGAGCACCCATACTTCTTGTTGTGAGGTCGCATAGTACTAAACGTTGGAGAAAGAAGAGAAGCAGCAGCGACAGTATATAGTGCGTCCTGTCTGCCATTGATCACCGTGAACAGCCTCAAAAGTGATGCAAAAGCAGGAGGCGATACAATTTAGTTGGAAACTTGGGAGAAATGGAGGTGCGTGGAGATAAGGGCCCTATGTAAAATACATGGACTCTACTGCAGCCACAGGCAGCACGCAACTTCCCATGGTAAGAATTCTGAAATAGATACCCAAAAAAAGGTTGACAGTCTTTGTTCGCTCGGTTGGTTGTCGATATGCTTCATAGATATCAAGCTCTATAAAGACCCAGAATTTGTTGCGAGGAATACACAGCAAGATCTTTTTACTGTCGTTTTATATGAAATTTTAGGGAACTAAGGCCTCGACAACTTTCGGGAGTCTGCAAACTGGAGAACAACTCCACTGTGTTCTGACAATAGCGCAGGATAAAAACAGCCGGAACAAACATCCGAAATGCCTGTTGAAGGAGGGTAAAACCGTGGCATATCGGTGTAAAAGATAAGAAAAAGCAGTCTCAAGTCCCGTGGATTGTGTCAGGCTGGGTGCTAGAAGATAGGTTTGAAGAAGAGATTTCAAGTTGAAGTTGCAAGTCGTGCGAAATCGGACAAACACGCGATTACATGCGCCAGTCACATGCTTCTACGCGTCATTTAGACTTTCTTGGCCTTGCCTTGGCCTCGATCGAATGCGAATGGTCTCCAGTGTCAATCATCCAGTCGAGCTAGATCTCAAGTAAAAGAGATAATCTCTCAGAGGAACTGGTAAGCCTTAGACATATACAAAAAAATTTCCCGCTGTATTTTATGTGAGTTCTCCGACTTTGGCCCAAAAAAGGTGCGACAAGAGGCAGAAATATCTATTTTTGGAATGTCTAATATTAGGTCAAACCTCTAAAATTATGTCACTGGCAGTTGTTCTCTTTTGCCAAGCACCGATGGACACCTAGTAATTCGAAGATGGGAGGAACCACACCATGGCCTGACAGAGGAAAACGTTGATGAACTTCTATCTCGCCTACCTAGACAACTTACCGCGCACTCTGAGATAATGGCCACTGCAGTTATTGTGTGCTCGGAGCCTATCTCGTGGATAATCCGTCGGATGCGCAGCTCCCACCTACAGCATATGATTGGATGTCCAGATAAAATTGCAGAAGCTATGGTCATGACTAACATTGTAACCGAGGACAGGTGGTTTGCGAAAAAAAATGGCGCGGACTGTCCGCCAGACTGTCCGCCGGACTGTCCGCCGGACTCATAGGCCTTTGGGTGGGCCTGTGTGACTTGGGTGAGTGACAGCCGTGCTCACTCTGCTCTACAGCGATCAGTGGCCTTCCCCGACACATTACCGCCCTCCGCCCCCCGCCCCCGACCTGGCCATGAGAATGCTAAGTGCCACTGGTTAATATTTTAATGGCACCCCGCCTCTCCTGTATTTTTCCGCCTTTTCCACCAGTTACTCCTGCGGTGTGCTACTTCCATAGACAAGGCCCGTTTAGGTAGTATTTATTGTAGCTGTTTTAGTAGACAATAGATGTAAAATGCTAATACAATTACATCGTTGAACAACTTCTAACCTTGCAACCATTATGTCCTCTTCATCTAGTGCATATTCTTCATCTACTCTCCAATCAATCCTTCAAATCCAAGCTAGTATTGCCAAATATTTGGACTTTGAAGGATGTTTGAAGTTCATTGAACTTATCCAACTCCTAAAGCCAACAATCTGTCTGTCACAACAACCAGGACTAGCAGAATCTGATGCGGGTGAAGACAAATGTCCAGCACGGTTGCGTCTGAACGTACACACTTTTCTCGCACAATCTTTAAGTGTCGATCATGAGGCTATGAAGATTATTTGGCGTGCAATGGCCAATATTGCGTGGAATTTTAGGGTTGATGAAAGCTGTGTTCATTCCTTTGGTCAACGTCATATTCAATGCTTTCTTGACTATGGAAGACAGAATGGCATAGGTGAGTTAGCATATATATCAAGCTAAAACCACTACTAATTCTAAAATCGGAGCCTTTTATCATCTAATGCCTCCTGTTCGTCATTGCCTTGATCCACGATGTGTTATCAAGCCCAAGACTTCTAAAAAGGATGAGCTCCATCGACGTCCACTGAAAGAAGCACATAGCCGTTCTGTTACTGTTTTTACACAATCATTTGGACCCATCCCGGGTATTTCTACTTCAATGTTTTGTTCGGGTATGTGTTTAGTATTGTTATTTTGTTGAAACTCCCCCTTCTAACAATAATAAACGCAGGATGCCAAACTCGATACTACCCTAACTACTGGGTAGATAGAGCACAATCCACTCGGACATTTTACCGTATACATCGCACCTTTCTGCATGTTACAGAAGGAATTTTTATGGACATTGCCACGTTGGAATTGTTTACGACAATGATGTTGACGTCTTGGTAGCTTCTTTCTTTTGTTGTGAATTTCTTCCATTAACTTGGAGTGTACAGGACTTCTGCTTCAAATTGTGCCCGCATCTATAATGAAGCAATAGCTTCAAAGTCCCTGTCATCCTCTCTTCCTGCAGCATATTCCAAAAGCATGGTGCTAGAACACAATGACGTATGGAATGGTCTTAGTCTCTTCTGGCTTCTTGAAGACTCGGAAGAAGAAGATGAGGTCTTACAAATTGACCATGTAGCGCCTAGTCAAGCCATCCGCCTCAGAAAAGCCTTAAAGAGACGGAACCTTCGGATGGCAGGGACTGGTCAGGAAGCTTGGAACCATGTATGTGATTTATGCTGCTGGTATAATGATTTGCCCGATGGAACACAGAGTAAATTTTGAAAATTTATGATTCTAGTGATATATAACTCATGCTTGATTCTAGCTTTCCTTCGTTCTGTGGTTACTGATGGCATAACTATTGGACGGCCTACCTGCTCTATTCATGACTGCGATATTCCTTTGGATTCCGTCAAACATCGGTTCTGCCCTACACATAAAGATCAGAACCTTATCTGTGCGGTTACTAGCTGCTCAGCTCCCATTGATGAGGGCTATCAAACGTGCAGTCTGAAGGATCACCGAGCTCTTGAAGCATACAACGATATCCACAATAAAGCAATGTTTCAATTAAAACTTCGGCTTGCCCGTCTCAAAACCTCACAGCCCACTGATGCCTTTTCCACTGATGATGGCCAGTCAACCATATTTGGCGATGAAGAGGTTTTGATTGACGCCAATGGTGTCTGTGACGAGAAGTCAGAGAAGGGTAATCAAACATTGCGAGCTCGGTTTGGAAGGCGACGCACTCATAATGAAGAGCTGTGTGTGGCATCGTGTGGTGTAATTCTTGGACGAGCAACATTCTATGGTTCAGAGGCCCCAAACGGAGTACGGGTGCGTCATTTTTCTTGCTTCTAGAGAATTGTTGCTTATTTAATTTTCAGACATTTTGGAAGACTTTGTTTCCTACCCAAAAGTCTCTTCCAGGAGTTCTTTGGCACGACAATAACTGTCGAATTATGTTAATGCTTGAAAAGGAGAAAGACACGTACTTTTCCCACTCAGCATTACCCGTTGACGTATTCCATTTCAAGTGTAAACATAAAGCTCAAGACGACAAATGTAATGCCAATTGTAACCCAGCAAAATGGCCCGAGCTTATGACGCCTGATGGGAAGTGGCGTTTTAACTCATCTGCAGCAGAACAAGCCAACGCTTGGCTAGGAGGGTATCAAGCCATTGTTCGTGAGATGCAGGCCGACAGATATGAATTCTTTTTGGACGAGTTAATCAAGAGGCGAAATCGAAACATCATTAAGGATTTGGAGAAAAAAGGGAAAAATCCACATGAAATCCCAAGGGATTTTTTACTCAAGCCAGATACACCCAGAGTCGATTAGTGATATGTAGGAAGTTGTAATAAAGAGCATTAGAAATCATGTTGGAACCTACATTAGTTGTTGTGAACAAGCAGCAATCCGGGTTTAGTTGTTGCTCTGTGTCTTGAAAGCCTGCCGCTCGCACGATAACCCCGGCCCAGGGGTGATCCTTGGTGTTATCAAACAAGCGGCAGTTTTTCAAAACATGCATCCAGTATTGCCTCGCTACCCCACAACAATAAGCTGTAATAAGCTTTGCCACTGATGAAACTGAGAAACACATATGGGCACGGCGTCAACAAAGTGTGAAGTGTGAATGCCAGTTTATTGAAAGCTAGGGTGCTAACACTCGATCAATAACCAGACCCAGAACAAACGTGAATCAAAAACATTGAAACTGAAGGCAGGAAATCGCATTAACATGCCGAAAACTCACCGCGTCATATATCAACCCATGCTGATCCCACACCTTGACTTGACTCGCAGCACCTCCGCAACGCCCAACATCCTTCACACGCGCTGTTGTCACGCATGTCTACCACCTCATCCTCATCCTCCTTTCCTAAGTATTGATGCGCATACATGCTTCCGGGGTACATTGGCATTTCGTGTTCTACATCACTCTGGCACACTGAGGTCGAGTTGAGAAACGTTCGTCCGGTTGATGAGAGAGATGAGGTTGTGGGGTTGTGGGCAGCATTGTGGAGACAATATTGAACGGGAGTCGCAAAAGGGAAGAGACCGATTCTGAATACCACTTTTGAGTTGTACAGAGAACAGGATTGCGCTGAGCTCTGAGTCCGTCGGCGTCCGCGTGAGCGCACCCATGACATCTGCGAGCTCGTTAATAAGTAGCCGCTTCTCCCCAATCCACCGAGTAACTCTGTCAGCGTCTATTAATTCCAACAGCTCAGGATCATCCTTCATTTGCTCGCGGGTCAGCATAATGCGATATGCAGCCTGTCCAGAATCCACCACATGATCCGTCGAACCAAGTTCCTTCAGCATTGCTGCTCGAGTGAGCGACTTGATACCATCGGCGGCTAATATGATATCAGCCTCGACTCGCACGGCTGGACCTACTAATGGCGTAGCCAAGAACGATGGCTTCCTGTCATCCCCGCCAAAATTCACTTCAGATACGGCAGTCGAGAAGTGAAAGGTAATGGCAGATTGTGCTTTGCAGCCTTCGTAAAGGCTCCCAGCGAGCGAGGCACGGTGTCCTACCATGTGAGCGTAGCCATATTTATCTTTGACGGAGTCGAACTCGACAAAGCCGAGCTCTTTGTCGGTTGTTCCCTCTGGGAAGATTTAAGCACATTGATTTACTATGTCAAGAACTGATATTACTTACGTCTGATGCTCGTGCTCTTGACTAAGACAGCCTCGGACTCGATCTTTTTCCAAACGCCGAGTTTATCGAGAATGCGTGCCATATTGGGGGCAAGTTGAATTCCTGCTCCTACAAAACCTAGGTTGGGCGCAGTTTCGTAGACATCGATATAGAGAAACCCTTCGTGTGCTAACGAGAGGGCACAAGTGAGGCCACCCATGCCTTGATACTAGCTATGAGTTCATCATGTGAGTCAACTAACCGGAGGAAGGAGCTCACCTGCTCCAAAGACCGCGACTCTCAACCGTCTGACGTCGTCGAAGGTCATCGTTATCAGACCTAGAGAAAGACACAAGACTCAGTGAACATGATGCATGAACGACTATGTTCCAATCTACCTAGAGAAAGACACGAGACTAGATAATAGTGTAGTTAGTGACTAGGCGAGAGGATGCTAAAGGGAGAGTGGAAACTTTACCTCAGTGAACATGATGCATGAACGACTGAGGGAAAGAGGGCCGATGGATTTATTGAGACGGAAGCTATGAGCGCAATGAGCAGGTCATTCCTTGGGGAAGAGTGCTGTAGACATACCACAATTAAAAAACTCGCACTTGTTTCCGGCTACAAATACAAGCCAGAGCCCGTTGTCATCCAAAAAATTTCGATGGAGTGATTTGACGGACTTACAGCACGGATTTTGAGGTCGGGTCTTGCAGGGAGTCTTGACGTTGACGAGCGAGCTGTTCTACTCGCCTCTCAGTGACCGGGGGTTGTTGATGTGGTTTTGAGTATGTTGCCAGTGTATTTCCGTGCCCGAAAATTCCTGGTAACATACTCTCTGCCTCTTGGTTGGTGGAAACAGCGAACGGGTGTGTTGGGAGGTGTAAACGATGGATGTGCACACGGTCATGTGACTACACGCGCCCTCACGACTTCGTCAATTTCTGGGTCGTCGGATTGGCATTAACTGTAAATTTGTTCAATTGTAATATAAGTAATCGTTACAAAGTGCTACTGTAGCTACAGAGAATCAGGCTCTAAAGTCAAGTCAATGATTTCCCAGGTACCAAAAGCAATGCCAGGATGAGCAGAAACATCCTGCTTGATAGGTTTTTGGCCTGGAGAATCCACGGTCAGGTCAATAATATCACCGCTGATAACAGCACGCTCTTTTCCTTTTGCAGAGCCAGTGAGGGTAATACTATCACTCTTCTCTTCTTTTATAGTAGGAGTAGATATTGCTGCATCCTTGGTGATAGCATGCTTGTCTTGCAAAAGTTGCATTACTTCTAGCATAGAAATCCGAAGATCTTCTTGAATGAGAAGTGTCACTGTTTCAGGAAAAAGCACCTCTTCAATAACTGAATCATAGGTGAGAGGCTGTAGAATTGACATATCTATGTCTTCTGAATCTTCAGGAAACATTTCTCTTAGCTCAGAAATAATAAGAGCTTGTATCTCTGGACCATAGCTTTGTAGAAGATACAAATTAGTAAATCTAGCCATCTAAGAGCAGTATAAAATTACTTACTAGGCAATGCAATCTAAAAGAAGTTGATTCTTTGATTTATCCGGAGTTTGACTGCAGCTAGCTTCAAAGGTTTTTCTGGAATTACAGAAAAACATGCTTTCTTCAGGGTCCATAAGAACGTAACAAAGTAATTCTTTATCACCCTGGATTTGATGACGGAGACTGGATATCTTTTCTTTGGTCAATAATCCACCATTGACATTAGACTGAGCTATATGAGGCAAGGAAATATGGGAAAGAGGGCTGACACGAGCACTAGGACTGATGTTTTCTGAAGAACTTGAGTCATCCAAGCTGTCTGAAGAGGAGGACTCAGAAAAGGTATCTGGAATATCCTGGGGGTTTTTTAAGGCAGCCTGTAATGACCTATATGTTGCCTGTTTCGAGTTGCCCATGTCCACAAAATAGCCAACAATATCTTTGTCATATGTTTTCCAATAAGATTTGTGTTCATAAAATGTGGATTTGTGAAAAGAAGCATCTGGAAAAGCAGCATAGAAAGCATCTTTGACACTTATACGAGATCTTGGACGAATAGATAATGCAGATTTCTTGGATGACTTCATATAAGGGTTGCTTCTAGAGGTTTGAGATTTGGATAGTGTTTCTTGCATTTGAAGAAATCCATTGTGAATTTGATAGACCTTGAAATCAAACGGCCACTGCTTTGTAGAGTTATGAGATTTCTTTAGAACCTTTGGTGGTGGTGGTAAGTTATGAGATTTCTTTAGAACTTTTGGTGGTGGGGGTAAATCACTGTCTGATGAATTTGGGGTTCTATATCCATGTGGGCGCTTCTTCCTAGGAATATGGATATGATTTGATAAAATTGGACTAGCAGACCGATTTCTTGAGGTAGAATGTGTAATTGTTAGAGAAGATGCTTCCTGTATTGCAGATTGACGAATAGGCGACACTAATGTGGTGTGTTGTTGGGCTAACAAAGCTTGTGATGTCTTTGGTTGTAGTTTGAGCTCATCTTCAATTCCAGGACAGTGCTCTAATGTTTCTCTAAGGCTTGGACGGATTTTTAAAATCAGTCTTTGGCCCTTTTCAACAGTAAGAACACTTTCCATGGTGAGAGTTACCCATTCTCCTTTCCAGTAATCCAGTTTGGTTGTTGGCTGAAGCTCCAAGTTTTTCATTAACTCAGCAGAGTCTGACAAGCGAAAATGGGGAAAGGATTGTATATAATATTCAAGCCTAATAGGAGGCTGTCCATTCTAGAAGAATATTATTAACTGCTTGAATATAAACAAGAATATGAACTCACAGTGTGATATACAACCAAAATACATGTTCTTTTTCGTTGTTCATCCATTTCATGTTGTTTAACTTTTAGAGATTTGAGGTTTCGGGTATGACTAAGTAATCCTGTTCGCTTTTGTGCCCATGTACCTCCTACAGGTTGAGCCAGGCCTCTTGGAATAACCTGTCCAAGTCCGAACTGAGTAGCAGGTGGTGTAGAAATAACCATATCCTGGTTTGGGGATTGATTTGGAGAGACCTGAGAAGCAGAAATATTGAAAGGGCTCGGTGGTGGTGAGATAGAAATGTTTTGGGTAACAGATTGGGTAGAAAGAGGAGGAAGAGGAGGAGAATGAACTTGAGAGATTCTTTCTGGAGAAGCAGGAGTTGAAATATCAGGAGCATAAGGTACATTTTCGGGCTGGCGATGGGCATGACATGCCTTTCTAAAAGCTTGCTTAGAAATGGCATCTTTGCAAGCTTTGGTACAACAGGTCTTGCATTTATTTTCAATGCAAGTTCTACTCCCTTGAGTTCGGGTTCCTGACTTTGTAAAGCATGTAGAAACTGTGCAGAGTAGTTTATCTGATATTGGAATAGGAATAACACCAGTAGAGTTGGACTGAGCTCGTCTTTGTTGAGTCTGATTTGGCTGAGAAGAAGAATGATTGGCAGTGTTTGAAATGGAAATATAAGGTCTAAGAGTGCGAGGATAGCCCTGTGGATCATCAGGAAAATTAATTCGGTGCAAAAGACGTTGGGCATCCTCATATATATATGCAGGAGTATGATGATAGGTGTACAAACACCTATAATCAGAACACTAGACAATTAATTAGACTTGCACAATAAGCTAAGTTAATAACACATACAGTTTGACAGAGAGATCCTTTCAAATGCCTCTTGGAAGGAGATCCAGTAGCTTTGTATATAGCTATAGGTGGCATAGGTCTTCCACATGGGCGGTTGGATCTTCCTGGACAAAGACCAATAGGTGATATAGTAGGATCAGGAGGTAGGTTATCTGGGTTCATTGCTAAAACTATGCTCTAAAACTCAAGAACTTGTGCCAAATTTATAGATTTTCGGTTGTCATATTACATATATCTCCCTATAGAGAGCTACATAGTATGTCAATGCAGAGATTTCTAGCTTTGGCGCTACAAAGCGCGTCTAAACACGAGTGGCTGCGTTGGGCCAGCCACAATATCCAAAAATGGAAAAGAAGCCGCAATAAGCCGGCCCAATTCTCACGTGTTTGGCAGTAGTGTCAAGTGGCAACAACAATGCGTGCGCCGTGTAGCGCATCAAGCGGCGGGGCATTGTTGGAAAGCATTGAGCTCGCTGCCTCGAACAGTGACCATGCAAGTGGGCCCCCGACGTGGCCCGGAGGTCACACTATGGTCACAAATACCCACGATACACCCAGAGTCCGGCGGACTGTCCGCCAGACTGTCCGCGCGAAAAAAACTCGTGGACGAACCTTTCTGTTGTAACCTTGTGCTGAGCTCCGAAACAGTGAAATGAGCCCATGTGATGACAACTGAATTACCATCTGCCAAAGGGGCCCCTATAGGCACTGACAAATCTCATACCACAAACGACTGACACTTCATACTTATGCGACCACTACAGCTTGGACTTGACCTTCCGGAGCTCCCTTGCTTGTTCACGCAAAACACGTCGAAGTAACTTTCCGCTCGGGGTGGTCGGAATGCTTGAGACAAATTCCACGCCGCCTGCCAAATGCTTATATTGTGTTTTGTGGGTTTTGACGTGCTGGACGAGACATATGATTAGACGAAAAGAACCTTGTTGCGTTTCGGACGGACATTCTTACCTTAATGATAGATGCCTTGATTTCATCTGCAGCTGTCTTGCTCATTTTCGCTCTATTCGCGGCGTCTACTGTCAACGTAACAAATGCAAGTGGAATCTCTCCGCCTCATCATTATGGTCAGAATTATTATTAACACGCATGAACAAATTGCTCACTGTAATCATCTGGAACCCCAACAACGCAGGTACCAGACACGTCGGGATGATCCAAAATACATCCTTCGAGTTCCGCTGGAGCAACCTGAAATCCTTTCACCTGATTGACATGGATGTCAGGATCTATCCGCCCGGCATTTAATATTACATACCTTCAAAAACTCCTGATAGTTAACATAGTCAGTGTGAATTTCGTCCCAACCAAGGAAAATCACACCTTCAACCGATCAATCACCATCATCTCTCCGTCTTCTCCGATTTTTACCAAATCACCTGTCCTTACCCAACTGAAATGCAAAAGACTATTCAGATTCATTTTATTGCCGTACGGAAAATTGTATATACCCATCGACAAACGTTTCTTTTGTTCTGGGAAAAAGAATAGAGAAAGTCAAAGTCGACGCCAACAATGACAACGGAGTGCTCACGCTTCATGGTTGTTTAGGTACCCCAATGCAACTGAAGGAGTTTTTATGACCAATTCACCAGCTTCGTCGAAACCGGCCAAAGACCCATCGCTTTTGACTACCCGGGCCACCATTCCAGGGATAAGTTGACCACTGCCTAGGTTTACACAATTTAGCCCATTACGTGACAGGTAAGTATTGTGAGCCTTACTTCCAGCGACTCCTCTTTTCTGCGTGGTGGGCCACAAAGTGGTGATTGTTGCGGTTTCGGTCGTTCCTTCATATGGTGTTCCAATAGTTTGAGGATTAAGCATACACAGTCACGTACCATGTCCTTGACCGATTTGGGCATCAGGGAACATTTCGAAGAGTCGTTGATTCAGCTCATGAGAGAGGGGAGCTGCTCCGCACATTATCACTCGAATATACCTGCGAAGGTTGTAATCCTTGACGGCAGGATGCTGAAAGATATAATCCAACGTTCAGTATCGACATATGCTTCAAAAACCTTATGGATACCTTGCATAATAAGACCACTTGAGGAGGTACAAGCCTATAGAAAGGTTATCAAATTTTTCAAAGAAAGCTAGAAAGAAAATACATAAGGTGAGTAATTCGATGGCGCTCGATGCTTTTGAGGAACTCGATGAAGTTAAATGTCGGAAACACGACCAAAGACATCTGGTTGATTCGTTCGTTTCTCTGTCACAATAAATGAAGTTGAAATCTCGAATTTGACATACCCCAAAAAACAATGTATAATGAAGCTGCAATGATCACACCCATTAACGAGCTGAACAAGACCTAAAGGGAACAAAATTACGTTCATGGCAAGGCCATACATATCTGTAGTATAGTGTTAGTTTACATACAAGGCATCAAGGTCTCTGTAAGATTTCACATACGATAAAACGGGAGTACTGGTAGTAGTGTGAGTCATCTACGCCTTCAACACTTAGGAAATTAAACTAACCTGCACTAGCCACATCTCCAGGTCTGTATCGTTGGTCCTTCCAATCACAATAATTTTGATTGAGTTTATTATGAGCAGCCACCTGGATAGTATTCGCAATTATTGAATAATGAGGTATAGCTACGGCCTAAAGTTTCAAAGCTCAGTCATAAACCGTCTATTTTCAGAGTATTAACTCCACCTTTGGGCGGCCTGTTGTACCGGATGAAAAAGAGAGAAATGCAAGTTTGGTTTTGGCTTCTCCAGGAGCAAAGGTTCGTTCCGTGAATGCGAGGTTACTTCTTAAACCCAGTTCAACAAGGCTATCGACTGTTTCGTGACCCTCGGAGGGCTTTTCAGTGCCATCATTCGCACTGAACAAGATTATTCGGTCTGAAGGCAACCCGGCTTGCTTTGCAACCTCGAGTGCAACATCCAGGGAGTCGGGATGAACAATCATGAGAGATGCCTTTGTTTCATGAAATTGATACAGCAATTCGCTGCTCAGGAAATCAGGATTTGCTCCTCTACAAAAGTCGGATTTTAGAGCCGTTAGAGGTAGATGATTAGCTGTGGGACGTACGATATAATCCCTCCAAGCTTCAGTACCGCCCAAATCGCAACAGGATAATCTAAATATACCAACGTAAGATGTTAGCTCAGGGGAAAAGGATGTACATACCCATCTGATTACGACAGTATAAAAGAACTGTGGAACGAACGCATCGTTGTCATGTATAATAGTCAACTACAGATGATAGGGATTAACCCACCAACTTCGTCTTCTCCTGCTCTTCGTTTTAATTAAAAATTTCACAGATACCAATGGCGTAGACAACACACCTAGACCAAACCTGGATTTCAACCCACGCGCAAGTGAATCCGTTCTAAACCGCAACTGACGCACGAAAGGGGTCAAACAAATAGGTAGACATAGACCTAGTATTGTTATCCTACCTCCCCTTCCGTGAAAGTCTTCCCAGTTTTATCGTGAATTAGCCAAGGAACACCATTTCGTCTGCCCGGACGCATTGGATGATTAGTCTCAAACATAAATTGAGGGATCGTGACATCGTCAGGAATGTAGGGCAGTTCTATTCCTTCAATTGGATACCGTTCCATGGTTGGTTGCCAGTGTAATGAGCTCGGAAACACGAATGAGATGCGATGAATTCCGTTGAACCTGAGCGTTTGTAATATATAGCAGATTTTGCGAAATTAGCGACTGATTACCTACAGTAGTACTCCGATATCATGCCACGGCAGTGGAGTCGTTATGCCCGTCTTACGCTACATTAGGATATAGCCGATACATATGTGCGACACTCCGAGATACTTCGATGACTAATGCCGTCGAAGTCATTCGCGTCGATGTGTTCATACAAGAATTCAAGCAGGGTTACAGTGCGAAGTTTGAACAATTAGAACGCTTCATAGAAGCGAGAAACCACTGATTGGCAGGAAGCGTCTGCGCGACTTGGGCTATGAAGCAGCGTACAAGGTTAAGGGGAAGGTTCGAGCTCGAATGACAATTGCAACTTTGCAAGCTGTATTCGTTGCTTTCGCCTTGCACTTTCCTATATTGGTATCTCTTCTTCCGAATATTGCAACACAGTTTCAAATTTGGGATGTGCCGGTTACAAGTAACCTCCATTGCAAAACCAGGTTAACGGAGAGGAGGATGATGACGATGGTCGTAACGACCCGAGTTCAATAAATCTGCAGTGCAGATGCCATTAAATACGACGGCGAAGTCGGTGGTATAGGTGATCAGCCTATAAAGCTTACAGCGCAGATAGCCTATGAAGAGGTTTGTTAGAGAAACCAGCTCGATTTGTGTAATTCAAAGGAGGATTTCTACTGGTGATTTGGTCGCTGACCCGGTGCCACCGATTTCGCTTGGTAGAATAGACAGAGGGTAGAATTAAGTCCTTGATATACTAGCTCAAAAAAAAAACCGTAGATAGATCGTATATTTCTACATCGTTTCTATATCCACTTTACTCTAAACATGATGAATAGAAGGTGGTAATAATGCGGTAACGGATTCTCACCTTATCAAATGCGATATAATCCTCTATGGGTTTTGCTTTGTCGGATATTGTGTTGGGATAATACCTGGTAAACGGTGGCGCATTGTACATCTAGCAGAAACACACACAATGGATCAGAGCACGCACCATGCGACGTCCTTGAAAACCTTCCCTTCGATCACAGCGTTGTAGTAAGAGGCCGTCCTGGTGATTCGCAATTTGTCAAGATGATTCGCAGGATTGCCTCACGAAGAAGCCACATACCCTTTCCATGGACATACCGTAGTCGTATCTGAAGGGGTGAGAATCGTTTTCCTCACAAATGCACGTGGAAAGTAGTGATTCCCTTCTATAAGGATAGTTTCATTTGATTCCGCAAGGAGACGGCCATAAAGTGATACGCGAATCATGGTTTAATTCGTTTAAAGTGATAGTCGTGATGAGAGTTGCGAGCAATGTGCGAATAATCCTCCATCGACATGTTTCAGAGAAAAGTCTTACCGATTTGACTAATGATTATTGAGGTAGGATCGAAACAGATAAAAATGGAAAGGCACCCTCTGGCCTCGTGATCGAAGTAGAATCGCGCCGGTGATTGGGTTTCGAGATCGTTCATAAATCTGTTGGAATATGGTGTTAAATGTGCAAAATAGGCGTTATTTGATACGACCCGAGAAATCGTATAAAACTGCCGGAGAATATAACAAAGTCCAACTCAACTTATGTTCACGGTAAAGCTATTAAAACACATACCATAAAAACCATTGGTGATATCACTCAAAGGAGCCGCTTTGGGGTTGTCAGTCTAGTCCAAAGGCAGTCTTCTTTTCTTGCCCTTCCACACCATAGCACAAATTCTCCTGGTTCTTGGTATCCGAAGTATACGACTCTTAATCTCTGGTCGAGTTCCATAATCATCGTCGTCCGCATATCCACCGGTTCCTCTGCCCAAAAGAAAGTTGTGACAACAATTTGAACGAGGTTTGCCAGCCCATGAATTCCGACTAAATGGTCAAGCAAAGACGAAGCTGTTATTTGATGACCGGAATAGGAATAGTGAGTCAATGAAGGAAATAGTTGGGCGTTAAAGTCGGGCGTTAACTGTTCGTGTAATCGAAGGTGTGTGATCTGATGGCAAAGTTCAAAGCCGTATTGCTGAGTGATTCGTTGGAGATGGGCCCACGCATTATAGTTATCGAATAGAGTAAGCTCGACAAGCCTCCTGTGACGATTTTTGCCAGAGCATATGGAATATAAAATGGCCTTGGAGCAGGCTAGTGACACCACGTTGGTACATTCTTGAGCGACCGCAATACAGATACTTGAGAACCCGTTGAGCCAAAGATAGCGAACGCAACCGGCAAGCCCGGGTTCGCTACTGATAAACCGGAAAAATGACAGCGCTGTATTCGTATTCAAACGGATCGGAATATATGGTAGCCTTTCGTATTTTACCAGCCGGTGGAGGCGTTTGCACACCAGAAGTAAGGAACGATACATGGACTGGGACCCGCAAGCCAGAGCAAAGATATCAATGAGGAGCTCATTGGGTAGAAATTCTAATCCACTTATATCTGGAGTCCTTGTCGACAGAGAGTCCGTCATTCAAAGTTGGAAGGAGTGTATGTACAGGTCGAGAGACAGTGCGGGCGATGTGGTGAACTGGCACTGGTCCAGGCGAACATTGTCAACACTCCTGTCAACCACCAGGGTAAATTTACATTGCGGCAAATTCCGGTATAAACTTTAATTTTAATGCCCTCAGAAGTAAATATGACCAAATACATTCTATGATGATGTGATCGCTTACATCATGAGTCATTGGCTCAACCCAAACTTAGGGGCCTCTTGCTGTTCAGTTAATCTTAGCTTGACTCTGTACCGGCAAAGTTCCCACTGCAGTCTGCATCTCTTCTGGCAACAAGCCACATCCAACTCCTCGCACTCTACTCTATCAGTTCCTGAACGTGGCCCATCTGAACCAGCGGTGTCTCTAGGCCGTCACTTGCAGTATTAGTAAATCATTGTGAATATTCCACTCATCGACTCAACAAAACTCGAGAGCTCAGCGAGCTGCTCTAGATTCTGTGAACATATCTGTCTTGATCAAGATAAAGACCTGGCATGACTCTCTTCAGAGGTACCTTCGTGCATAGTCCTCGATTGGATTATCTTGAAATATTGCACGATCACATCATAGGTAGACATCGTAAGTGCCACCCCTTGTTGTCACTGTTGGAAAATGCATCTCTAATCCTCCACGGACTCAGATATTATTATCATTTCCCACTTCTATTTATGCAATGTTTTTCTGAGAATTGGACGGTCATGGGATTATCAAAGCTTTGGCACCTGTGAACACACCAGAAGCTAAAAGTATCGTCCAAAAATACTCTCGGGAGGACATTGTAGTTCTCCCACAAGGAAGCTTCTTTCTGCCAACTTTCTGTGACATACATCTCCATGCACCCCAATTTTTGTATCAAGGAACGGGATTGGACCTCCCGCTGATGCAATGGCTCGATACGTATGCGCTCAAGGCGGAGGCGCGCATGGATGACGATCCCGCCCTGGCGCGCAAAGTTTACACACGCCTTGCTCAGCGTTTGATCGAAAATGGAACTGGCACCTCTCTCCTTTTTGGAACTATCAAAGAGGAAACCAAGTACGTACTGAATTTCGTCGATTGGAATTTCTACTTACTACAATCAATATAAAACATAACATTTGACTTGGATAGTTTGATCCTTGCGGAATGCATGCAATCTGCCGGGTGTCGCGCCTTCGTCGGCAAGCTTTCGATGGATATTGATATTACCTCTCCCGACTCGAAAACAATCACGTATGTCGAGCCATCAGCATCAGCCTCTCTCGGCGCCGCTCAGTCGTTTATCAACCATTGCCATGGGCTTGTATCACATCTTCACGAGTCGCAGCGGCTGGTGGAGCCAGTGCTTACCCCGCGCTTTGTCCCGACATGCACCGACGAGTTGCTAAAGGGGCTAGGGGAAATATCACGCACAGAGGGAGTTAAAATTCAAAGCCATCTGGCGGAAGCGAAAGATCAAGTTGAATGGGTGCGCGCAGAACGTGGGATAGAGGACATCGACGTATTCGACAAGGTAAGTCAATCAATGCGCTCGCTCATATTCTGATGACGAACAAAACCTTCAAATATAGCACAATCTACTCACACCGAGAACGGTGCAAGCTCACTGTACTTTCCTTACCGCACCGGATTTTGCTCGAATCTCCGAGAGTGGAACAGCGATTGCGCACTGTCCATTGTCGAATGCATATTTTTCTGCAAAGCCCTTTCCACTACGAGAGGCACTAGATGCACAGGTAACAGTCGGGCTTGGAACTGATGTGGCTGGCGGATATAGCCTAGACATGATGAGCTCAATGCGACATGCTGTTGCTGTCTCACGAATGCGTGAAGGCGACCGCGTCATGAAATCTGACGGCAATGCGAACGTTGATTCACGGAATTTCGTGATTGATTGGAAGGAATCTCTATATCTTGCGACCAGAGGCGGTTCTCTTGCACTAGGTCTCCAGGGATTCTTCCGCGTCGGAGGTCCGTTTGATGCTCAAGAAAGTAAGTCGCTATGTCATTTACGTTCTGACGCGATTCTCAACTTTCCAGTTCGAATATACGATCCTGTCTCGGGAAGTGGAATTGGCCCTCTTGATTATTTTGATCTGGAGAGTCAATTTAGCGATCAGCGATCAGGTCCATCTAGCTCGCTGTTAACAGTCGAAGAAATTGAAAAATGGTGGTGCATTGGGGACTTAAGAAACCGCGGGGCGGTCTGGATACAGGGAAAGAAGGTGCGGTCGACATGAAGTCTTCTGCAGAGCTTTCCACCGGGATCTCAGTCACAGCCTTACTATTTCAATGTCGAAGGATGTCCAGAGAACGATTAGACATGTTTCCAATTCATTCCAACAAAATGTATAACATCCTATTTTCGGAACCACCGTGGAGCCGGGAGCAAAGTAACAAAAGTACGGCTGAGGAAATGAAAAGAAATAACTGGCCACTGCTTCGTTGACACGAGCATCGCGGGGGTCGTTCTTTATATATAGGCTTTACCATGATACATGTCAATATTTGGACCATCAGAAGGCAAGGTCTTTTCCGTCCGGCCAGCGAACACATCGTTTTGACCTTCATCCTCACTTATGTCTGGAGTGAGTAGGTTTTTCGTGCGTGACTCGAAGCAAAAGCGACATCCCTTAGTAGACAGTGTACACACATCACCTACCTGGGTCCGCCCCCGTAAAACTCGGAAAGTCCATGAAAGTGTTTAGATCCATACGTCCTTTGGACCCTGGTCTAATCTTTATTGCCCTCCGGCCGATTTATCGGCCTGGGCTTACCGAGGATAGGTAGAGATTATGCCACCCTAACCCCGATTAGCAATGAGCTTATTCATAGTTTACGAGGTGAGAACCTTTTTTAGGGAACAGAGCTTCCTAAATTGATTGTCACATAAAACATTGAACTCCGAAAATAGTGGAACTTGAATTTAATGCCCATTTCTAATGTTTTGCCCTCGATTACAGCACCGATAAGCTGATTAGATGACAATTTATAAGAAACATTGTCACTTTGATTAGTATCTAACGCTGACCCCCCTGTGACGCAGCTGCCATAGGTTCGTCATCGGGAGAAGACGTGAAATCGGTAACAGTCTTGCGAGCAGGCTCGTTTGCTTCAGCAACGATGCCGCCAGAGTAAAAGGCTCTTTTTCGTCGAGTTTGAGCTCGACGACTTTAAGTTTTACTATGTCACGTGGAAGTAACATTTTAAACAGCAAATTTCATGAAGATGTTGCCACTGACCAACGTCAATCTTCCACACGTTAAGCTCAACGTAATGACCGGCAGTCTGTCAATGGACATGTAGGCTTCAACCGAGTACTGGAATGCATCTCCTTTAACGTTCTATAAACCGTCTAACCAGCGAGTGATTGTGGTGGCGTTTCTAAGAACAACCTCAAGAACCACGATATCACCCGCGAAATCTCCGGACGTCCACAGCGATGAGAGACCGTCCTCTGGAACAATTCTCTGTGAGCATTTGCAGAATATAATATGACGCCGGAAACATATAACTCGACATAATACAGATACGGGCATCATACTGTTCTCTATTCATTAGCTACGATTCATCATTGACGTACACGAACATCCCCTGCCAGTATCTACGCGCATCCGAGAGTTTAATTTCGTTTGATTCCTCTTCTCTTCGTTCTATAAACTCGTCGAGAATACGCAAAAGGACCCACGACGAATTCCCGACTCCCGAGGCATCACCGCCGCTGGCCAATGTTACACACGCGCATTCCTAGCAAAAGTTGAATTGTCAAAACTACAGCGACGTATATCCTACAGTCGATGACTAGGGCTAATGCCGAAGACAGACCGCTGCAAATGGAGAAGGTGTGTTGTGAATGAAGTAGTGCACGAGTATGACATCCTCTAAAGGTCCACTCTAATGCCTGCGGCATGGGCAATTATATGGAGGTCAGGGGGGTTTTCCTCATGCATGACTTTATCTTCCATCATTCATTTCTGTGGTATCAATGATGGCTTGGTGGGAGCTATTCTTAGAAGCAGCACGCTTAACGAGAACTTAACAAGCAGACCCAGCAGCCTGACAAGTGGTGGGAGAGTTTACCACAAACATGGCTCTGTCCAAATGGCAACTGATGTTTCCGCAGCTTTTCAGTCGGGGATGGTCTCCCAGGACAATTCCTGAGAGGGAAAGTTCATATCGGGGCTCAGTCGATTACTCAATTCCTATTGGACTAACTCAGAGATCACGCCGAGGTGTATCTGGCATTCTGATCTGTTCATACTATATGTACGTGCCTTTGTCTATAGGAAGCCTCTTTTCTGATCTCCGTCACCCACAGCTTATCCTCCTGCCACCTAGGGCCCCTTCCGAATTCCACGCACCCATGGCTCCCACTGTGGCGACCCTCGACTTTGAGCATAGTCAATCGCCCCGACCTCTCAAACGAGCTCGAAAGTCTAGTACGGTCGCTCACAACCCGTCTACGGAACCCGAGGAGCACCATTTTATCAACAATGCGCCCCTTGATCACATTTTCATCGCTGACGGGATAGCCTCCAAGAAAGCTGGCGGTAAAAAGGTTTGTCGTGATGAACAATCTATCCCTCTCGTACAAGCTCATTCGCGGTGCTATAGGCGCCTTTATCATGCTGCGAATGCCGTCGGTAAGTACTTAGGTCTCCAGTCTGGTGTTACGGGGCTCAATGAGTCGTCCTTCGGAGTCTAGGTTGAAGTTAAAGGTAGGCGACTTAATTAGCCTCTGCCCTGCTTTCAGCTGAAGTATAGGGATCATAGTGCGACCGTAGCTTCCCTTGTGCTTCATGCAAGGTACATTGATTCTCTCTCTCTTCTCAGCTCGCTCTCTGAACCCTGGAATAGAAAAGAGGATGCGCAGAAATTTGCCCGGATGGTTCGCTGTTATGTCCCATTAAATTATTACGATATTGATTGCGTTTTAGGTGTGCTTGTCTCAGGGAAAGGGACACGATTTATCTTGGCCAACACTGAGCAGCTGCATAGCAAAATACAGGAAATGAGTGACCGAATTCGTAGTTTAGAGGATGGCCTGCAGGCTTTGCACAGCGAGCGCTCACCCGAGCCAGATCAGCCTCACCCTCTACTGCTGCCTGAACTGCTGGGGATCAAGAGCACGATGGGGTTGTACAGCGGCACGCAAGCGCATTCCTCTTCGGATCCTGCGGCACAGGCTAACTCCAACAGTGGCAAGTCACCACGACACATGGAGGTAGATCGACGTCCTATGGAACGGGGATCCAGCGAGGACACGATCACTGCTCCAGATCACTTACATGCACCCCAAGTGAGTTGTTGTAGGGTATGTTTACTGCCTCAGAAACTAACCAGCATCAGACCGTGAAGGAGGATCACTCTGAGGCATACTATGCTGCTGAGATTGCACGTCTCAGTCACAACTTCCCTCTATCGGACACGATTTCTCCAGAACCGAACCTCGGACTCAGGGAATTTATTCGTTCAAACCTTCCTCCGCGCGAAGAAGCCGATCATCTCTGGGAACAAGCTCGTCAAAATGCTCTCTGGCAATACAACCCTCATCCGAGCTCGACATTCTATCCAAATCTAGCATACCACTGTTACAGTTCGCCAACAGAAAACTTGTCTCCTCGTAGACTTTCACTGCTGCTCATGATATTGGCTGTTGGTTGTTTGGTTGACATTCCAAATCGCGAGCCAGATCACCCTGATGCTGAGAAGTACCATCAGCTCGCTCGTGCGAGCCTCTGCGAGATCCCTGTTATGGAAGAAACAAACGTAGAGACAATAACGGCTCTTTTCTACGAAATATGGTATCTCTTGGTGTTCTCCGACAAAAAGAAGGCTGCAGGCTATGCATGGGGTCTGATGGGCCTCACCGCCAAGTTGGCCCAGAGTGTAAGTTTCTGAACAATTATCATTAGCAGCGTCACTAACATCTGTATCCTTCATCAGATTGGACTACGTACGACAGTGTTTCCATCTTTCCTGTTTGCATTTCTGAATAAATTTTCACACAGATCGAGGAAGTGGGAAGTCCAAGGTTATTCCGGAAGAGGTCGAAATACGCAGGTCTCTATTCTGGGAACTGCTTTATCTTGACGCGCGTCTGGTTAGTTGTCGTCGATTCAAGGAATCTTCTCGGTGTTCTGACCTTTTGAGAAGTCTTTGTCATTAGGTCGACCTCCTTCTCTGACATTCAGCCACACCGACTGTCCTCCACCGTCCTACACCCCAGATGATGATTGCAACCCAACAGAGAGTCTTCATTACTGTAAGTTTTTCATTATTGCCCCTTCGGTATAAAACTCATTTTTCTCAATATTAGATCAACAATGGAAGCATTCTTGTTACTCTAACTGCCTAGAGCCAGTATTGGATGCGATATCGAAGCCATCTCAGGCTTTGAACTATGATACTGTGCTAGACCTTGATAAACGGATTCGTGACTTCTCAATCCCTCCCCTTTTGCGAAACAAAGATATCCTTTCAAGGTCCATTGTCATGCAAAGAGCGTCTCTCTCCACTGCGCTAGAAGCTGGTGAGCGCTTCCCTGCTAACTAATTGCTCATGAACATCGTCATAACTGATTATTGTGTCCCCAGTCCTCCTACAGCTTCACCGCCAGTTCTTTACCCGAGCACTCAGCGGGCCAGAAGTGGCATTTAATAGAAGGCATCAGTATGCACCATCAGTGGTGGCGGTCTTCCTCAGTGCCTCGCGCATGATAGCAAATGTACACGACCTCTACACCCGTGAGCCACTCTTGACTGCCCGAATCCTTGGCTACTGGTCCAACGCTTTTTCCGCCGCTGTAAGTACATTCCTGCGACTTTTCTCCCGCTTTTTCCGCAACGCCGTCACTAGCCACGCTCGAATTGATACCGACTAGAGGCGTGGGTGTGCGAATCGTATGCGGAATATCGGGGACTTCGTCAGCGTTTTGTGACAAATGCACTAAATCGTCCTTTTTATCAATTCTTAGGTCGCTTTGTGTCTACTGGTGTCCCGCGCGCCATTTACATGTCTATCTCCAGCTGCATTGCAAGAACTCGAAAGAGCTCGAATTCTATTCCGCGCGGCCAAGGATACATGTCCGCGGGCCTTGCAGGTGTTGGTGCGTAAATACACTCTTTTCTGTGTCATCTGTTTGAACTTTTGGGTTTTCAGCCGATGCTGGAAAAGATGATTGACAAAGCACGGTACATCTTTGATCAGTGGTCCACTGGTCAAGAGCTGCCCACGATTGTGCTTAGGCATATCACGGACGATACCACGGACCACCCAGACTCTGCCAATGGCATGCAAAATCACAACGGCACCATCGAACTGTCACATGCGAATAAATACGCTCGCCCGAATCAATATGCTCCGGCGACAGTATCACAACCGCAGTCCGATTCCTTCGTGAAATCACATCAAAGTCTAACGCAATGCATCGTCGAGGTACACCAGCGTGCAAAAGCATTATTCCCACTCAGAAAGCCATGCCAATGCTCTGTCAATACCCAAAGTTGTCCTCCCTCGCACTCGTGGAGTCCTGTTCCCAACATTGGCTCGCAGACATCGCCGGTTCTCCCGCCCGAGACTGTACCTATTACTGTAAATACCCCTAGGCTATCTCCCGCGCCTGGTCCCTTCTCTGCCAGTTTAACATCCAAGCTTGATATGAGCCCGCCGGGATTCCCAGCACAGAGGCAACCAATCTCCCGCCACCATGTACACTATCCGCCACAAGGTACTGGAGAAGGGCTTTACTCGAGCACTGTTCTTCCATCTGGCGGCCCATCCATCCCCCCGATACCCATGACTTTATCCCCTACGTCCAAAATGGCGGTCGTAGACACTTTGAACTTTGAACTAGGGGCACTCCAATCATCGAGCGACCAAAATTGGATGGCCTTCTTCTGATACTCAGGGCCTGCTAACACTTCCGTGGACATTTTTGCCGATTTCATGATACCATACTTGCTTTTTTTGAAAGAACTGTGGCGAATGTTTTTCAATTCAAGCCATTCATTTGACTTCTCGCCTCGAGTAGTTGTAATTTCTGTAAATATTGTAACTTTACGTGTACAAGTAACGACTCATCGCTCCTACTGATTACACTGCTGTATCTACTTGGCATTGGAAAGCCCGCCTTGCGCCTTTTGTGTTGTGGTGATTGACCTCCTAAAATGGGCAAACATTATCCGATGCTGGGAGGGAGTTAAGCTTTTTCAATGACACAGCCGATACAAACCGCCTTGTCCCTTTGGTCCAAGTTGTCATTGTCATTGAAATGGAAGAAAAATTAGCAGTTATCGGAGATGTATACATCTTCCTCCACATCGAATCTAAATTGGAGTTGAACTTCGACAGATCCCTCTTCTCTGCACCATGTCCCAGAAAAACCCATAATTGTTCACTTTAGAGCACTCAATATTGGCCTCCTATTTGTCCATGGCTCTAAGAGGCTGATTTCTGACGACTTTTAGGCGAGTTTTGCGACTCTAAAATAGCCCAGGCACTCGATACCGATGCTCTGTACATGTAAATCGAATTCGAGAATTCTATCTTACGGTCAGCACGGTGCACCCAACATTGTTGTTACGGTCAAACTTCCGCGAGTTACGGCATCTGCTTTTGCTTCCGTTGTCACGCACTTGTTACGTTGCTACCAAATTGGGCAATCCCTGCACCGTTCAAGAAAAAATAAAACAGTTGTCAATGAACTTGTTGAAGACATACAATCAGTGATTCTCAACAAGTTCAAAACCTGGTCAGTTTTAACATTGTAATTTCTTGATTAAATCACTCCTAAACTTATGGAACTCATCTCCATTCATTAATCCGTCCCCTTTTCTCCTTTGGCAACGGATTAAACGGCTTATTCAAAGCAGGAATTCACGACCAGGATCAGGAAGGCAGGGATCGATCTTACAGGATCACAATCAAGTTCCCTGGTATTCAAGGGCAGAAAAAATGAGCAAGATACCTGTATGGGCAAAAATAGTGTTACCGTCTGCTTCGTTCAGACGCCGGGAACGTTTAATATTCGACCCCCGGAAGTCACGGGTTGGTTATCGGTTCTTAACTCTAATCTACGCCCCCTTCCGTTCCACATCCATCGTATCCTTGACCTGCGACCGTGACCAAGCGTTGAAAAATGTTTGGGAGCTCCTTGGAGTACAATCTGCGACAAGACTCTCGACCAACAAAACGACCCCGGAACACGTCTCTTACTGCCGAGCTACAACAAGCAACTTCGACATCCAATGCATTTTCAGATGATCACAGTATTAACATGGAGATGGCGGGTGATCGCATTTCAGCAGCAACAAGAACGGACGACACACCTCCCCGCGGACCAACAGGAGCCAGAGCACGAAATGAGGAAAAGAACAATCGAACGCTCTCTTGCAAAGAATGTCGTAGGCAAGTTACCGAAATATACCCTACCGTTATTTCTTTCATTGCTCATTCCATGTTGAAATATTCTTTTTTGCAGACTGAAACTCAGAGTAAGACGCCATCTCAACCTGTGTCTAAACGTTGCAACACTATTAATCATTGAGCTGCAGTGTGATCGTGTGTTTCCATGCCAGGTGGATGTTTTGTCCTCGCTTATTAATTCACTTTCTCAACATTTGACAGTCTTGCATCAAGCGAGGTTGTGGGACCTTGTGTCCCGATGGTTCGGCTTTTTTAACGTTTATTTTTGTCTGTTTTACATTGTTGTCTTCCAGGCGCTCTTACCTCGGGACGAGGCAGCAGGTACATTCTGATTGCTATCAAGTGTCATTATCGCTCACCAAATATCTCAGGTTTATACTAGCAGGCGCCGAACAACTTCACGAAAAAATTCTTGAATTAAGCGACCGTATAAAGCAGCTCGAAGAAGCTCTAGAGGCTGAGCGAGCGCTGACATCAAGTCATCCTCACCCTTTGCTCGCACCCGACCTTCTCAAGATCAAGACCTCACAAGAGATATACAGTCCGCCCACTGTGTCTAACCTACCATCTAGTTCATCAAATTCTGACATTTCTAATGCCAGAGATGAACATCTAAGGCAGTCAATTGGAGCGATGTCATTACATTCTCAACCACCTTACGCGGAGGGCTCGCGTCCCCCGCATCCTGAAGCATTGTCAAATATGAACGTTGCTCCAGATATTTTGCAACTCAGCACTACGTTTCCTTTCCCTTGGGCTGTTGATATAACCATTAGAAAACGAATTCGGGACTCGCTTCCCCCAAGGGCCGAAGCCTTGCGATTGTGCGAAGAAGCGAGGAATAATGCACTCTGGCAGTATGTCATTCATCGATCATTTTTGTTATATTTGTTTAATCACTGTTCTAGGTTTACGATCGACTCTTCGAAGACCTTCTTACCCAACCTTTTACGATATTGCTACGAGACACCAATCGAAGCTTTGAGTCCCCGCAGACTTGCATTACTTTTAATGCATCTCTCAATAGGTTCATTGGTGGATCTCAACAGTCCTCTGGGTTCATTGAATGGTGAAGCGTATCATCATTTGGCCCGTGCGTCAGTTTGCGAAATTCCCTTGATGGAGGAACCCGATTTTGATGTACTTCATGCACTGGTTAGTCCTCCTAAACTGGTTGGCCAGACTGCTAAGCATTCACAATCACAAACTCTAGTTCTTCATGATTTGGTATCATTTAATTTTTTCGGACAACAAGAAGGCCGTCGGTTACGCCTGGAATCTGATGGGATTCGTTGCTAAACTAGCTCAAGGAGTATGTTTATTCCATGCATTCGACTACATCTTCTAACCCACTATTCGACATATCACAGCTTGGACTTCGTATGTCACAGTGTTCTTACTCGTTGACCACTGATCACATTCTACCTCGTTGCAGACAAAGAAGCACCTAAAACGAAAACGTTACCGGAAGAACACGAAAAACGACGTGCAGTATTTTGGGAGCTGCTTAATATGGATTGCCGTATGGTGAGTCTTCATAAAGGATTAAAGTTGTGTACTCTACTCATTCCTTTCGTGTTACCCAGTCGCTATCTTTGGGGAGACCACCATCCATATCTTTACGACACGTTGATATAAAGCCACCCACATGTGTGGGCCCAGGTCTATATGTACCCAGAGAAGAGATCGTTTGTACGTGTCAACCTCTCACGAAGTGTTCATTTTCATTCCGCTCAACCTCGTTGCAATCATATTAATAACGGATGGTCTATTTCTACGCAGATCACGAATGGAAAAATTCTTTCTTCATTCAGTGTCTCTCACCCATGCTAGAAGCCATGGTTGCCGTGGATCGACCGGAATACAGTCGAATCATCATTTTGGACAAATCCGTCCGAGATTTTGGTGTTCCGACTCTCCTTGACGAACACCAATCTCATGACGTAAATCCTCGTTTCCTCGTCATGCAAAGAGGACTTGTTTCGATCAGTCGTGAGATCGGTATGCACTACCCTGAACCTTTTTGATTAATGAGTTTACCAGGCTTCCTAATTGGTCCACTATTTCACAGCTCTTCTACAGTTGCATCGTCGCTATTTTACGGAGGCCATGAACGGACCAGAGAGCTTCGATCTCGGCCACCCCTACGCACCCTCCGTTATCGCGACTTATCTAGGAGCATCGAATTTGATATCGGCTGTGGAAACTCTTTTCGAACAGGAGGCTCAACTTACTGCAAGGTTCCTACATTTCTGGTTTAATTCATTTTCCGCAATGGTAAATTCACGTAGACGCCATCTTGTTTACGTTTCTATTTCACCTATAAATCGTTACAGGTTACTCTGTCGTTGCTCATCTCTCGGGCGCCATCAACATCACTGGCTTCTTACGCTTTCCAGGACTTGGGTAAAGGCTGTCGCCTATTTAAATTGGCTGCTGCTATTCTCCCCTTTAGTGGAAAGGCTTTGGTAAGTTATTTTTACTCGTTATGGCTCAGTCGGCCTGTTAATTATGTATTGGATAGCCCGTTGTTCAAAAGCTTTTGGACAAGTCTCAGCGTGTTTTGTTACAAAGGCGGGCAATGGATCCTTCCCAAACCCATGATATGATATATCCCCAACCCCAGCCCCAATTGCCACCATCATTTATGAATGTTCACTTCATTTTATCTCAACTTGCCGAACGAATCGAGGCTCGTGATCCTTGCAAGCGCCTAGCTTCCAGCTCATCGGCAGACTTGCAGCACTCTTCTTTGAATACTGAGCAGGAGTCATGGCCGTCCGATATCTACCAGTTTTCGTCTGTAGGTCTCAACGTAGAGGAACGATATTCAATTGCCTCCACTCAACCGACGCCATTTATTCCTTCATCACCTCGGGTTGCACAAAACGAGAAATTCAATTTTGATCATGGTGCACTCAGGGCTGGATTGGTAGAGGAAACAAGTTATATGGCGTGGTTTTAAACGCTTCTTTTCTATTTTCTCTCGATCCGCGTTCCTTGTATACTTATTTTCTGTATCATACCATTTCTTGTCAATTTTTGGAGGCTTCACTTTCATTATTCGGAATATAATCAGGTCAAATTTGAGTCTCAAAATCTTTTTTAATCTTTCCTGCATTACCGGTGCTTTTTTTTGGCTTTTAAGCACAGCTTTAAGCTTCTGTCCTCGATTGTTAAAATGAAGATCCATCCCGCCGGCTACTGGAACGAATCATTCCAAGTTGGTGGCAATACATTAAATTTATACAAATATTTAATTATGTAGCTTATCGCAAGCAAGTAAAATTATGTAATTAATCCTGTAACGTTCGTAAGCTTCATTGCTCTCCCGGCGACTCCAGCACCAAACTTGTCCTCTACCTTTTGTCCTCCATGACGGGAATACGCGACGTATGGGCGCCTAATCTAGAGGCGGAAATGAGGGTCATCCGCGATCTGATAGAACATTTCCCGTATGTCGCAATGGTCGTATCTCAGTCCACATATATTTTCAACACATTGCTCATCCAATGCCACTAGTAGGACACCGAATTTCCGGGAGTCGTCGCTCGTCCAATAGGAAACTTTAAGACTTCCTCGGACTACCATTATCAAACTATGCGGTGTAATGTTGACCTGCTCAAGATCATTCAAGTTGGTATCACGCTGGCGAACGAGGACGGGGAGTTTCCACAGGAAATCTCAACATGGCAGTTTAATTTTCGATTCAGTTTGACGTGTGTTCTTCTGTTCTGTTTGTACTGTAAGCACACTGACGAACCTGTTGTTGAACAACCTAGTGATGATATGTTCACGCCTGACTCCGTGGAACAATTGCAAAAAGCTGGTATCGATTTCGGACGCCATGAGGAATTTGGGATCCTTCCCAATGATTTCGCCGAACTTATGATTACGTCGGGCATGGTGCTATCGCACGATACAAAATGGATATCTTTCCACAGGTGTGTGGTCTGCCCTCACTAGTTGCTGTTAGCCATTCCGACTTCCACCGCATAACGCGCTATTGGAAGAGCCTTCTTTAGGCTTCATGTCTTCTGATCAGTTTGTTTTACAGAGCTCGCTGACAATTATTGGATTCTAGCGGCTATGATTTCGGATATTTCGTGAAACTTTTGACAGCGGAATCTCTACCGACAAACGAAGATGCCTTCTTTTCACTTCTCAAAATATGGTTTCCCACCGTTTACGACATCAAGTTCCTGATGAGGGCGTCTAAGGCCCTCAAAGGTGGCTTGCAAGAAGTTGCAGACGACCTCGGCGTACGTATTCAAACATGATTTATTTATTGATATCTCAAAAACCATCATAGGTCATGCGCATCAGCACGGGTCAGCATGAGCAAACTGGCTCTGACTCTCTCCTGACAGCTTCAACTTTCTTCAAGATGCGAGAAATTTACTTCGATGATCACATTGATGACGCAGAGTATTCAGGGAAGCTATACGGTCTTGGACAAACCTTCTCGATGTCAAATGGGTTGACTGATCCCGCAAGAGGAGGGGTTACGATCGCCGAGAGAGAAGACAGAGGTTCAGTAAGGGACGCTCACAACCAAACACCTGGACCCAACAATGGTAGCAGCCAGCAAACACAGCCGACGTCGATGACGTTGGGTCCTATGACAGCTGGTATACAATCTGCCATGACACCTGGTGGATATGGCTCCATGAACAATGGACCACAAGCATACATGCGGACGATGGTAGGGGGAGGGCGTTAATGTATACCTGGGCTACCCCATCGCGTATTTCTACTCTCGGAATTGTGTGGCATGTATATCTGTATTACTGTATTGCTAGATAGATAAATGGCATTTTCTGTAAATTCCTAACCGCGCGAAATTGGCCATACTTATGTCAGGACATGTTATGTACAAGAACCATTCTCAAACGATCCGGATTTCATCTACTTGTCCACCGTAGTGGTTCACGTGACAATCAAACTCTAACTTTACATCGACCAAAGTCCCGAAATTTTCCAAAAAGAAAATAATACAATTGAGCCTAATAAATTATGAGTGTTAGAACCCTAAATAGGGCCACTTTTTCTGTATATGCAAGCTCCCTAAAAACCAGCTTCAAATATCTTTTCTCTCTCCATTCTAAGGGCAAGATACCTTCAAGGTGACATCCAATCAGAGTAACAAAATATTGCTTGTGAGAGCGCCTCAGTGCCGGTCATTAGGAAGAAAGGTATGAGAAAGGAGCTTCTCAGGACAGGTGTACATTCCTTTATCTCCCGCCATTTGCCATTCAATTTCCTACCTGTGAGTGAACAAACAAATCATAGTCAGTGAAAGCTCTTTGCGAGAAAGAATATTCTTACCAGATACATTTCCTAGCCTTTCATACAGAAATCGACGTTGCTGTCAGGAGTAGTCTGAAAACGATTGAAGTTGAAGAAGATAACACCTACCGACAGACTCTTGACCTGTAGTTTTTCGAGCTTGTCAGGTCCAAGACGCTTGAGGAGTAGGACAATAACGAACACGGCCAAACCCTGTATTTGACACTGGACAATCCTTGTTGCACAACATCGGGAACGGTCCTATGGCAATGGCTTATTCGATAGACCGATTCCTTGTTTGGAAGAACAGCAAGAATTACATGGAGAAAACATACAAGAAGAACCCAATGGACGACCCAATGCGACACCAGTATTGTAACTGGCAGCCTAGCCCTCGTCGTTTATCATCTGGAATGATGCCGGGGTGGTTGCCCAATCGATGGCGCCCCACAATTTCTCGTTGGAGAGCACAGCAAAGGCAAAGCAAAAAAACCAACTGGAGACCAGGCGAACAAAAAAGGAACTGGCCT